>NC_056729.1:1474364541-1475030661 GCF_019279795.1 Protopterus annectens
GTCTACTGTGGTGAGGAAGGCATTTTATGTTGTTCACCTGCTTAGCAAAGGCATCACACCTCAAGAACAAGAGAGGTTGTAACTCCATTGTACTCTTCCCTCATCAGGCCAAGTATTAAATACAATGCTCCGTTTGGTACATACCGCACCAGACACCTGCAGCGACTTGAGACACCTCAGAGATTTCTGAACAAATTCAGGGTCTCCAGCACATGTCTTATACAGACAGAAAATCACTGCCACTATACTCAGTAGCATACAGACTACTCAGAGGCGACTTATGTCTGGCTTACAGGGCTATCTGACCCAAATCTAATGGAAATGCTTCACATCCATAAGTCAAATGAGACTAGAGTCACCTGTTCCAGAGACCTCAATCTAGCCTGTGACAAACAGGACCTGCTGGAGAGACAGATGCATCTCTCAGAGACTGCCACTACTATGGAATAGGCTTCCAATCCTTATCATCAAGCAGAGCACCCCCATGACCCTGTTTAAGTGCAAACTGGACTACTGGATGGGAAACCGTAAATTTCTGCTGGGGATTGTCCCGTCTTCTATCTTGGACATGGGAGGTTCTTGATAGAAAAACCTCTGGCATGGGTGATCTCTCATCTATTATATTGGAATTTAATGGCTAGGCTTGTAATGACCCTAGGGTCAACAGCCTAGTAACATACAATGAACCCATGTACACATCTAACAAAAGCTTAAGACTCATCTCAGCATACAGCCCATAGTGAGAGAGAAATATGTAATTAATTTTGTGCCAGTCTGACTTTACAAACAGTAAATTAAAAGATTTAGACATCACTGAAACTGCCATTTCCTACCAAAACTGTTTAAAGTTGCCCAGTAAGCAAACATGCAGCTAAATACTGCACCAACTATTTACTACCTCTTTGGACATGGCTGGTATCCCCCTTGTACACAAGTGTACACCTTTGTGTATGACCTAAAGGCTCACACTTCTGTCCTTGCTGGCTGGGGATAACACCTCTCCCAAACCTGATGTATTATATACACACAAGCAAGAGTTTACGTATGCTACATACACCCCCAAATAACTGCTTGTATGCATCGGTATATCAGACACTTAAATGCAGTAACTGAAGCAAATATATGTTATTACTTAGACGTTAAGATTTTAGCATCAAAAAGTTGACTTCCAAATAACTGTGTGGGAGACAGTGTGTGAGAGACAGACAGACAAAATGTGTGTGTGTGTGTGACAGTGTGTGTGTTTGGGAGGGCAGGCACACAAGGGCAAGGGCATTTATACTACATTTCTTTACCGGGAAAGTCAGACTGGGTGGACACCCATTTTCAGTGGAGCGGAGTTCCAGGAAGAAAAGCTCCATATACAGACAAGTACTCAGTGCACACAGACATAGTAAGATTACAGTTTTTATAAACAATGTTAAATTACAAGATAAGGTAGCAATATTTGACCAATGACATTTTTAAGCCAAAGGAAATATTAAAAAACAATGTTAATATTCATATATAGCAATTAGGTAACCAAAATGTTGCCATTGTAGCCGGATATACTTTTGAGGTATTAATGTTGTATACAAAGATAAAGGCAAAGCAATTTTTTGTGGTTAGTAATGGAGATTGATTATAGGTGGAGTGTTAATATCTTTTATGTGGTGGAAGAAACCACAAGTAGTGAATAGGGTGGTTAGTTTGGGGTGTTTTAAAAACCCTGGGTCAAGAGGTAGTGTTGTATTTATCTTTAAGACTAACCTGGGATAAATAATGTGCAACAACTGCATTACAGAGCAAAACTGCCCACAATGCAGTGAAAACAAAACTGTCAATTTGCTGCAATTTTACAACCCCCTCACATCACAATCCCAAACCTGGTACAAAACGTGCACATGAGAATGAGAGGCTGACATGTTAAAACGCTTTTTGGCCTTAATCATTTAACTTTAGATTGGTGCACAATAGTGTCAATTGCATACAACATGCATATGGTGCATGCATCTTCATTATTCACATGCATGAAAAGACATGACAATGATAATGCACTTTAAAGCCTATGACGACATTTACATTTTGTTTGGATGTGCTCAGTAACCCTGCAGCTCCCTTTTCAATTATGCTGCTTTCAGGTACTTTTTTTGAAATCATAAACTTAAATAGTTGGTGTGGTAAATCCTAAAAGCGTTCCTGACAAATGTCTAAGCACTGTTTGGTGAAGCCAGTTGCACCACAAACTTACTATCGCAGCAAGGCCAGAGTTGTGTGTGTGTGTGTGTGTGTGTGTGTGTGTGTGTGTGTGTGTAACTCCAGCCAAATTTTGATCTATGCTTTCATGTGTGACTCTTTTTTGAACTTGCATCTACCAGAAAGACAGCACTGAATACTTCTTTTCATAGACTAATTAGACTGCGTTTATTCTGCAGGTTACTATATGTACATTATTGTACTAATTATTGTATTCTGCTTGTACATTTCTGTGGAGCTTCTCTGCCCGGGCCTCTGCTGAAAACGGGCTTCTGGCCCAGTCAGACTTTCCAGGTAAACTAATGTAAATAAATAAAAACAAATAAATGAAGGAATTGTGCTTTACTGTAAAAAGCAGAAATGCTGTGAACACCATGTTTCATAAGCAAATACTAGGCTAGCTGCCTTTGCAAGCCATTTTCAGCATAGCCAACTTCTATGAAAGATAAGAATTATACTCTATACTTTTGTTCATCTCAAATAAAACCTTAACCATAAGGCCAACACCAGTCCCCACGTTTAGGGCTACCAACATCATTAGAGTAACTGAGATGCTCAGTTTCTCCTCTGTTTCAGGTGTTTTACTGCACGATGTCCTAACACAGACATTTGCAGGATATGACTTTTCTATCTACAGTTCTAATGAGTAATGCACATTGTTTCAGGTGTTTTACTGCACGATGTCCTAACACAGACATTTGCAGGATATGACTTTTCTATCTACAGTTCTAATGAGTAATGTACATATGTCAAGTAATACAATGGCAATTGATAATGCGACATACCCCATAAAAAACACTTGAATTGAGATCTGCAACAATAAGTTAACCAATAAAAGTAAGCATCAGCCTTTCCTGAACAGTCACTAACCACAGACCCAAAAAGAGACCTTTGGAACAGTCACTACCACAGACCCAAAGAGAGCCCTTCGGAACGGTCACTACCACAGACCCAAAGAGACCTTCACTGCCATCTTCTAAGGGTAGTAAAATTTCTATACTTCAGTCATAGCGGCTATCTGAGAACCGTTCTGAATAAATACTGGTATGTCTCAAAAGATGTCTTTAGGACTTCTGTTTAACACTTAAGGCAACTTAGAACAGACATCAATAGGAACATTAGATACCAAAGAATCTGGGGAATTGGATGTGATGGTTAACACTTCATTTTGGCTTGCTACCTTAGATTTAAGAGGAAATAGAGAAAGAAAAAAACTTACTTGGGATGTAGAGCAGTACCTCCCTCATACACACATGCAGTCAGTTCTGCATTCACACACATGCACTCTTCATTCTCTCCAGTACATTATCCATTTCATACTTTGAAGTTTAAAATCATTGCCTACTGCAAAAAAAAAAAAAAAAAAAACTCACCTGCAGATAAAACACTTGTGAAACCGGTGGGTTGGCTGGAATAGTTCACTGCTTGACGGACCTCTTCTAAGAGCAGATCGCTATAGGAAATGGACAGATCCAGCAGCAACAAAACTAAATTCTTCAATTGCTAGGCACAAAAGGGGAATATTAGCTGCTGGACCCCCTGTATTTATTCTAAAAAGAACAATGGCAACAGGTCTGGGGGGTGGAGGTGTTATGCAAGTGGTGGCTTGGATTTCGCTAACCTGATTGGCTGTCACCACTTGCTTCAAGGAATCTAGCAGAATTGGCTTAGTGTGAAAAAAGTCGATTTACTCATAAATATTAAATGTAAACATACAGTTGCTGCAATGTGAAAGCTAAGTTGAAAAAGTGACTGGCAAACTTCAATTACTTTTTCAACTTAGTTTTCACGACATGGGGCTGAAATAGGACCGGAAAGTAAGTCACACTTGTACAAGGCACTCGGAGGTAACATCAGTAAATTCCAGACAAACTACAGTTTTGTACCTACCATAAATGTAGATGTCCGATGGGTATGCATCTGCAGTCATAACATATGGGTTGTCCTGCCTCAGGCAGCCCTTCAGTCGGCTGGATTCCAAAGTCTGGGTCTGGCCTCGGCTGATGTCGCACTTCACCCGACGTCATAGCTCCTGGGGTATAAAGGCATCAGCCGACGCCATTTTCCTCAGTGTTTCTTGCCCCAGATGCCAGGTGCCCTTTAGGAAGGCTAAATTTGGATAAAAGTTGAAAATTCCAAACAGTAGAAATCAAAAAGTATATATACATATATACATACAAGCAAATACACCATAATAGATTCCCCCAGCTAGCTAAGAGAGGGGTAAGTACCCTAGGAATACCGATGGGTATGCATCTGCAGTCATAACATATGGGTTGTCCTGCCTCAGGCAGCCCTTCAGTCGGCTGGATTCCAAAGTCTGGGTCTGGCCTCGGCTGATGTCGCACTTCACCCGACGTCATAGCTCCTGGGGTATAAAGGCATCAGCCGACGCCATTTTCCTCAGTGTTTCTTGCCCCAGATGCCAGGTGCCCTTTAGGAAGGCTAAATTTGGATAAAAGTTGAAAATTCCAAACAGTAGAAATCAAAAAGTATATATACATATATACATACAAACAAATACACCATAATAGATTCCCCCAGCTAGCTAAGAGAGGGGTAAGTACCCTAGGAATACCACCGAGGGGAAGGAGGGTGGGTAATCCTGACTGCAGATGCATACCTATCGGACATCTACATTTATGGTAGGTAAAAAACTGTACTATGTCCTTCAAGGATGCATCTGCAGTCATAACATATGGGTAGAATACCATAGCCAAACTGGGGGAGGAGGCACTAAGATAATGATGGTGTAGTTAAGATCCCTTGTAAAACTGCAGTTGCAAAACCTGCTCGGGATCTGGAGTACAAAGGAAGATTGTAATGCTTGGCAAATGTATGCACGGAGCTCCAAGTAGCACCTTCTAAAATGTCTTTGGTAGCCACTCTTCGTAGGAAAGCTGTAGTGGTGGCTGCAGCTCTTGTGGAGTGAGGCCTGATATTTTCAGGAGTTGTCTTCCCATGAAAAGAGTAGCAGAATCGAATGCAATTTCCTATCCATTTTGAAATTGTCTGTTTGGAAATTGCTTTTCCTTGTACTCCTGTTGCATATGCTACCAGAAGCTGGTCAGTTTTTCTGCTGGTCTTAGTTCCGTCCAGACAGTAGCGCAGTTGTCTGTGTACATCCAAGGTGTGCAGTAGTTTTTCCCCCCTGTTCTGTGGGTTAGGGAAGAACATAGGTAAATGAATTGCTTGGTTCAAGGATACCCTGGATACCACCTTTGGCATGAAAGTAGGATTGGTTCTCAGAGATAATCTATCCTGGTGAAAGATAAGGAAAGGCTGCACTGCCATTAATGCCTGTAACTCGGATACCCTTCTTGCTGAAGTGATTGCTAGAAGGAAGGCAGTTTTCCAATATAAGAACTGTAGGTCTGCTGATGCTGCTGGTTCAAAAGGGGGAAGTGTTAATTTTTCCAGCACAAAATTGAGATCCCATGCAGGCATAGGTGGTTTCCTTGGTGGTTTTACATTTTTGATCCCTCTTAAAAATTGTCTGAGGAGAGGGTGAGAGAAGATAGGAGGATCCATGTTGTACTCTGCTGAAATTGCTGAAGCATGAATCTTAATGGAGGAATAGGACAGGCCATTGTGGAACAGTTCTGCTAAGTATTCTAGGACGTGTGCTAGGTTTGCCAGTGAGACATTTGTTCCCTTTGATGCACTCCAAATGAGGAATCTCTTCCATTTGGCTGAGTATGTTTTCCTTGTGGAGGGTCTGCGAGCCTCCAGGATAATGTCCTTGACTCTCTGAGATAAAACAGGATGGTTTTGTTTTATGCAATTTTCCAGGCAGTTAGCTGCAGTGTTTTCAAGTTTGGATGCAGGGTCTTGTAGTTGTTCTGCATTAGAAGTAAAGGCCATAGAGGTAGAGGCCATGAGTTCGTCCGAGACATGCTTCTCAGTAGCGGGTACCAATGCTGCCTTGGCCAGTCTGGAGCTATCAGAATTACCTTTGGCTGTTCCTCCCTGATCTTCAGTAGAACTTTGTACATCAATGGGAGAGGTGGAAAGGCATAAACTGTCAGGGCCTTCCAGCTGAAAGAAAGGGAGTCCACCCTCCAGGCTTGTGGGTGGTATTCTCTTGAGCAGAATTTCTTCAGTTGGTTGAGTGGGGAGGCGAACAGGTCTATCTCTGGCATTCCCCATTTCTTTGTTATAGTTTTGAAGATGTCTGGATGCAGCATCCATTTGTGAGCATCCGTGGTAGTTCTGCTTAAGCTGTCTGCTAGTGAATTCTCTTTTCCTGGTACGAATCTGGCCTGCAGTTGAATGTTGAGATTCAGGCCTAGGTTCCACAGGTCCATTGCCATCCGGCATAGAGGGTAGGAATGCGTGCCTCCCTGTTTGTTGATGTACCACATGACTGTGGTATTGTCCGTTCTTATCAGCAGGTGTCCTTGCTGGAGGAATGATTTGAATGCCTCGATTGCATGCTTCACCGCCAGCATCTCCTTTAGGTTTATGTGTAGATTCAGCTGGTCTTGGGACCACAGGCCTTGGATACACTTGTCTTCCATGTGTGCCCCCCAACCTAGGTCTGAGGCGTCCGTGGTGATGGTCTGCCTTGGTTGTGGTTTGTGGAAGGGCAACCCTCTGTTGGTCTGGCAGGCCTGAGCCCACCACAGGAATTCTTTTTTCAGGCATGGAATGATTGGTATTATGGTTTCTAGACTGTGTCTGTGTTGAGACCATACATTCCTTAGGTACCATTGTAATTTTCTCATATGCAGCCTGGCATGTGGGATCATGATTATGCAAGATGCCATGTAACCCAGGGCCTGCAGGACTTTCCTTGCAGTAAGCTGAGTTTGTCTTGTCAATGCCATGAAGTAGACTGGTAGTTGCTTTTGTTTTTCTTCTGTGAGAAAAGCCATCTGAGTTATTGTGTCCAGTTCTGCACCCAAGAATGTTATCCTTTGGGATGGCACTAGTCTTGACTTCTGTATGTTGACTGTGTATCCCAAGGCTTGCAGCAGTTGTATGACATAGGCCAAATCCTTTATTATTTTTGTCTTGTTGTCCGCTTGTATTAGGCAGTCATCCAGGTATGGGTAGATTTGAATTCCCTGAAGCCTGCAATGTGCAATTACTGATGCCAGGCATTTCGTGAATACTCTGGGTGCAGTAGATAAGCCAAAGGGCAATGCTGAGAATTGATAATGCTCTGATCCTGCAAGAAATCTGAGGTGTCTTCTGCAATCTGGTCGTATAGGGACATGCAGGTATGCCTCCTTGAGATCTAGAGTCACCAGCCAAGACTCCTTGCCCAACATGGGAAGAAGTTGCTGTAGGGTCAGCATCTTGAATTTTGGTATAATGAGATATGTGTTCAGTGCGGACAAGTCGAGAATAGGCATCCATTGAGTTTCTTTTCTTGGTACAAGGAATAGTCTGGAGTAAAATCCTTGGCCTTGTTCCATAGATGGTACCTTTTCTATTGCTCTCATCCTTAGTAAGTTGATGATTTGTTTTAGAGCCTCTGACTTCTGGCTTGGTGGAAGGTTTGGCATTCCTCTCTTTTTTGGTAAAGTGTGGAAGTAAAACCTGTAGCCTTTGTCTATTGTTTGCAAAGTCCATTTGTCTGCTGTAATGTGATGCCAGTTTTTTGAAAATAAAGCTAGCTTTACGCCCAAGGGTGCTTCCAGTTGTTCCCTGGTAGGCGGAATCAGAGCCAAGTCATTGTGTCTGTCCTGTGGAAGTGGTTGCAGTCGCAGCTGTGGCGGTACTCCTCTGGTTGGCAGATTGCCACTGACGACCCCTGTAGGCACCCCTTGATTGACCTCTGCCTCTCGGGCGTCTATTTCTACCTCTCTGTGCTCTGGAGGTGTCTGGAAAGGACCAATTCTTTGAAGGCCAATTTCTGCTGAACCTCGGAGGTTGGACCTGCAGAAAATCCTTGACTGTTTGCACAGATTTTGCTTTTTCTTCCACTTTCTTTAGAACCTCCTGTGCAGGGGAGCCAAATAAACTTTGTTTCTCCATAGGGGCATCTAGGAGTTTAAACTTAACATGGTCTGGCAAGGATTGGTCTTTTAGCCAGGCATGCCTTCGAATCACTGCTCCAGTCATAGCTGATCTAAATGAAGCCTCCAGTGCATCATAGCCACATTTTAAGAAATGATTACTGACCTGCTGTGAATTGTGTACCAAATCCTGAAGGGACTTACGGTCTAAAGGTTCAGGAGAGGAAAGCTTTTTATTCAGCTGATCTAACAAAAATTCCTGGTACTGTATCATGTGAAATTGACAGTTTAAAGCCCTGGCAGAAAGAGTAGCAGATGTATAAACCTTTTTACCCCATCTCTCTAATGCTCTTGATTCTCTTTCAGAGGGTAGGGGATTTTTGGCAGAGGCAGCTGCAACACCCTTAGGGCCCTGAGAAATGGTTTCTGGGTCTGCAGCATGGGCCTTATACAAGTGGAAGTGAGAATCCGGGACCCTGTAATATCTGTCCGGTTTGGCAGGGGCCGGGGGAAGAGAATCAGGGGCAGAACTGGCATCATTGTATGCATCTTCAACAACTGATAGTACAGGTGGTATGGCTAAAGGCCTATGCTGTGGTAAGTGTAAAAAAGTCCTTAGCCTTTTCCTAGAATCAGAAAAATCCTGACCCTGCCATTGGAAGTGTTCCCTCATTGAGTGTAGAGTTTCCCCAAATGAAAATTCTTCTGGGGGGGAGGCAGAAGGAATGGAGTCCTCTGCATCCGAATCCTCATAAGGTGAGTATGGTCCTTCCTGATGGTCTGATAAATCTGATCCATCCGAGGAATAGTCAGAGGAGAGAGGTTCTGGGGGTTCAGTCCTAGGCCTTTTTCAGGAGGGGTTGTGAGGCCCTGTCTGGGTGAGGTTGGGATCCCCTGATCAGAGAAATAAGGTCCTCAGCAAGGCTGAGAATCTGAGAACTTGAGGAAGGTCTGTGAGAGGGAGCTTTAGTAGGTAAGGCCTTGGAAAGTTTAGCTGCTTTAGCCCTGGAGAAGGCCTTAATAGACATAGAAGCAGGGGGTCTAGCTGCCCCACGAGCAGGAGTAGAGATGTCCAATGGAATGGTGTCGGACAATTCTTGTGTGCCTGCTTCTTCGGTATGAATTTCTGTAGCCGACTCAGCCGGGGCCTCTGAGGCCTCGGTTGTCGGAGGCATGCTTTCGGCCGAAGGAAGAACCGAGGACTCGGTTTCAGCCGAAACCGAGACACTCGCGGTAGGCCTAACTGTGGTTTCAGCCGAAACCGCGGGCCGCAAGTGTCGGTCCTTTTCCTTGCGTTTTTTGGCTAAATGCGTAGTCGGAGTCTCCGACGGCATTTTATATGCAAAAACGGGACCAAAAACTCTTCAGCAAACTCCGACCGACATCTAAGTGTCTGTCAGTTGAAGGAAGCACAGGCTAAACAAGCTGATACGTCGTAGTCTGGGCCTAAGCAAGGAAGGCAGTAAGAGTGGAAATCCTTATGAGGTATTTGTTTCCCACAAGTTAAACAATTATTTACTTTGTCTGACATCGTCTGAGGCAAGAAAAAGTCCCCAACGGGGTACTTAGCTTTTTTAGAAGTCTTCGGTAGCTGAAATCTCTGGATCTGACCGACCGGCACTTGCGAACAGCTTCTGCTTCAGGCACCGCGTGGCAAGAAAGAATGAGGAAAATGGTGTTGGCTGATGCCTTTATACCCCAGGAGCTATGACGTCGGGTGAAGTGCGACATCAGCCGAGGCCAGACCCAGACTTTGGAATCCGGCCGACCGAAGGGCTGCCTGAGGCAGGACAACCCATATGTTATGACTGCAGATGCATCCTTGAAGGACATCTCATAGCGTGCTCAGATGTAAGCACAGAGGCGCTAGGAGACGGTAGTCGGGGCTAATGAGTTAACTATCCATACTTTATTTCTGTTATATGCAAAACAGCATACAGTCTTAATTTTATTAGTAATGTTATACGCTTTCATAACTGTCCAAAAGAGTTCATATTGCATTGTATTAAAAACTTTATTTAAATGTCCTATCATGATCTTGGTCTCATCAATTTTGTTTATAATATCATCCACAATTTTCCTTACTATGAATAATAATTCCTGAAATCCTTTTCGCTTTAAACAATATATGCTGTCTTCCATAATCATTTTAATTTCCATTCTCTTCTGTATTATTTTCATAAACAAATGTATAGTGTGTATTGTTTAATATTATAGGTCTCGAATTTTCAATTTTATTGTTATCTTCTTTTTTCCATA
The DNA here is from genome assembly GCF_019279795.1 of Protopterus annectens. Classification (NCBI taxonomy): domain Eukaryota; kingdom Metazoa; phylum Chordata; order Ceratodontiformes; family Protopteridae; genus Protopterus; species Protopterus annectens. The sequence goes on from NC_056729.1 coordinate 1,474,375,002, forward strand.
CAAGTTTAAGTGTATCACCGCATAAATATTTGTATGTAAAACCTTTATTAAACCACTCATTCATAACTTTTGGGCAGTATTTTTTCTGCCAATCCATATAATTCTTATATAATTGGTACCCTATTCCATCTGAACTTGAAACAGTAAATTAACATGGTTAAGTACCTTAACTAATCATTTGTCTTGTCTTTATTTTCTTGTTCGGTCAGTTTTTAACATGCAATTCTTTTGTTTGCAGTTTTTTACAATTGTGAAATATTTTCTTTACATAATTCATTATGATATTTGTAATTGTTCCTGAGATGTTCTTACTTCTCTATCATGTTTCATTTCTCTCACTATACTAGTGTTCCTTTAACTATGCTACTCAAGTAAGCTGATACTTCTTTTGTTACCTTGCAGAAATATCCTTGCTTAAATAATTCTTTGATTTTCTCTTGATTTTTTCCTAAAATCTCCATTCTATTATACAATATCCCCAATAGCTCCTTTCCAAATCCTTTAAAGACATCCTTACACATTGCGTTATAATTTATTTGTTCTGCTTTTTTTTAAATTTGATTGCCATTCTGAAAAACTCTTTTCTCATATTTTTCTTTTAAAGCTAGCCACCACTCAGATCAGTTTTGTATGACACACTCTAGGTGAAAATGTTCCATAAGCACATACTTTTTTCCATTTTCATTCCATAATTTCTCATGTATTCTTTTTATTTCTTTTCCTAATTTAATGCACTCCTTAATTTCTTGTATTTCTATCCAAATTGCTGAGTGATCTGCAATTTGTCTCCCTCTTAGCTATGTTTAAACCTTATGATAAAATAAAATAATCTTATATATATATATATATATATATATATATATATATATATATATGGATTCACTTTAGAAGCTCGAAATACTGAAATATTGAAATTCAGCATTTCAAGAGCATAGTGTAATCCTGAAAAGAGCAAAACCTCAGAAGCGCAAAATTCAAAACCTTGCATACCGTAGGTTTTGAATTAGCGCTTCTGGTGTTTCGCTGTGGTTATGGATTCAGGTAAGTGTTGATGTGTTGAGTGTTTTGGGTAGGGGCTGTGGTGTGTGTTAGTGTGTTTTGTTGCTGTGATGTGTGTGTATGCGAGGAGAATGTAGCTTGTGTGGTGGTGTTTTATGTGTTTTTGTGTGTAGTGCAACCTCAGAGTTAGAATATTTAAGTAGGGGGTGTGGGGGGCGCATGGGGGCTTGCCTCACTGTTTTTTATGTAGTACAGAGCTTGTGTGTGTGGGGAGGAAGGTGTGTATTTGTGAAGAACAGAAGCACTAATTCAAAATCTCCAGTATGCGAGATTTTGAATTTCGTGCTTCTGAGTTTTCGTTCTTGTTAGGTTTCAACTTTATAGCCTCGACATACTGAATTTTGACATTTCAGTATTTTGAGGATATAAAGCAAATCCGAAGATTATATATATATATATATATATATATATATATATATATGGATCTACCTGACTTGGTCGACAGTTCATATGGTCGAAAGTTTATTTGGTCGACAGTTCATTTGATCGACAAGCATTTAAGGTGGGGGGCTTCACCCCCCACACCCCCCCTAACTATATATATCAACTCCAGGGTTGCACAACATTGGGGAAGGGGGCAAATCTGCTTGTCGACCAAATGAACTGTCGACCAACTGAGTGTCGACCATATGAACTGTCGCATCAAGTTGTAGACCCATATATATATATATATATATATATATATATATATATATATATATATACACACACACACACACACACACACACACACACACACACACACACACACACACAATATATACACACACACACACACACACACCTCAAGTAGATGTTTACAAATTATTTGTTTTTTAATTGCTATATTTTATAAGTTCAAAAATTTTTAACATCATTTCCTTTCTTCTTCTTTGCTCCTTTCAAATTAAAATCTATCATTAATATTAAAATAGTAATAGTAGTGGCCCAGTAACTCAGTGTGATAAGCAATACATATGTTGTTAATATTGGATGGCGCAGTGGTGCAGCGGTAGCATTGTTGCCTCACATCAAGAGGTTTTCTAATTCGATTCTGTGTGTGGAGTCTGTATGTCCTCCTTGTGTTCATGTGGGTTTCCTCCGGGTGCTCCAGTTTCCTCCTATGTTACAAGACATGCATCTGAAGCATTTCTCCCCGAGCCTCCACTGAAAACTGGCTTTGTTCCAAGTTAGACTTTCCCGGTAAACTAATGTTAAATAAAAATAAATAAAAATATTATATTCATATTAATTACTACATAATCCAAAAGTTTATGAAACAAATTTTCCCTGTCTTTACTTGCAACATAAGCATACAATGCTATAATTCTATATTTCTAATTATGCCAAATAATATCTACCGTAGTTAAAACTTCCCATCATTGACAATGTTATGTTCCATATTTTTACTGACCTTCTACAAAACACAACTATGCCTGAACATAGTTCCATTTTTAAGTTCTACATTGTATCACCTCCCCAAAGTTTCTTTGATTGTAATCTCTCTTCGAGTCAAAAATCTTTTATCTTTCAATATTATGATAACATCACACTTACACCAAATTTAGAATGCCTGTTCTTCTACTTCTAATTATGATACTATTTCCATTTACTGAAAGCATTCCAAAATTAAATTCTCTGTATTGTAGCATTCCAGAAATTATGTAACTTTGAAGAATTTATTTAATTTACATTTCCTTTCTTTTTCTCTTATACACTTTTCCTGTCGCTTACTCTTTTGCCAAGAGAGTTCTTTTTAACTTTCACTATTTTCCTAGTTTACTTCACTGTTGATTTTGGAGAATTTTACTCTTGTTTTGGAATTTTAATGAAAGGTGGACTAAACTTTACTGTACTCGGATTTTGCCCTTGTATTTGGATTAATTTCATGGTGTTTCGTTTTACCAAGGTGAGCGGATTGTTACTTCCAGGGATTGTATTTTTCAAGGTTTGGTTTTTCACTTACAATTCGGGTGCTTGAGTATCTTGCAGTGTTGGAGTAATAAAATGGAAGCAGTAAAAACAAAAATACATTCAAAGAGCACAAAAATCCCAGCAATGATAAGCTCTTTCAGCTTCTTAAGCCTTCCTCAGATCATATTTTCTATATGTTGGGTAAAAATATATATACTCTACTACAACTAATCAAATAATACTATAATCCTAACCCTCCAATCACTAACTCAAAAAAACTCAACCAATAGCATGCAATCCACCCTCCAAATATTGTGAGATGCAGGAGGGGAAGTTCTACAGATGTATTACAACCAATCACAATTTTAAAAACAAACTGGCCAAATCAAGTGGCATTATAATTACATGGGTTTTCCTATATAGGTTTTCCCAAGTTTACCACAAGTGTACAGCATATTGCCATAGATTAATAAACTTTAAATAAGGGAATTTAAAAACCTTTTGAACAGATAAAATTAAAAAATGTAACTCCTCGTACACAAAAGAATACTGTGAACCGAAACCTTAATATGCTTTCCTCTGCACTGTTTATAGATCTGTCTAAGGCGTTTGATATGGTAAATCACCAGTTACTTATAAAAATCCTTAAATCTCTGTCACTAGATGTATTAGCTATAAAATGGTTCTAATCATATCTGGATTAACAGACAACAGGCCATGCTATGGCACAATATTCTATCCACCCATCTACCCATCAACATAGGGGTCCCCCAAGCGCCCATATTAGGACCTCTCCTATTTCTTATATTTATCAACAATCTTCACCTAGGAATCCCCCAAGCTACATGGATACAATATGCAGATGATTTGACACTTATATGCTCAGCCACATTAATATCTGAACTTCACTCCCTTATCCAAAGGTCTTTAACAGAGTTGAAATATGGTTTACTCAACGCTGTCTCCTTCTAAACCCCCAAAAAACGAAACTCCTCCTTGTTACTCCTACTTGTAAGCCCCCCCCCAATAGACTTCACAGTAACATCCAATAACAGTACTCCTATATCCCCAGACTCAACTACCAAACTACTTGGTATCACCATAGATAACAACCTTAACTTTGACACCCTTATTAATAATACCTTAAAATCTGTTAATAGAAAACTGGGCTCCCTCTACAGGATCAAACCCTTTCTCTCTCCTGCAGCAAGAATAACTATTGCTCACACTCACCTAATTTCTACTCTCCTCTATGCCTCACCCATATGTGCCAATCTCTCTAAAACAACCTTAATAAAATGGAAAATGCCTACAATAGCATATTCAGATTTGCTACAGGTAAACCTTTTAGAACCCACCACTGTACTAACCTGAAGCAACTAGGATGGCTTGAATTACAAAATCAGCTTAAATTCCACCAACTTACCATTGCCCACAAAACCCTTTACCATCCTACCAATACCCCTATACTATCTACACTTATTATCCCCTACAACAATCTAAAGACCTTACGTTCATCACATAGACTTCTAGTAAATATTTGTAAGTCAAACAACAGGGCTGGAGACTCACTTTTCTCTAATGCTGTTGGAAAATCCTGGAACCTTCTTCCTAGCAAACTTTCCTCAATTCCCTCTATATCACTCTTTAAAAACAAACTGAAACTTTTTCTCAGAGCACACTGGTTGTGCCCCTGTACCAAACCTGACTGATCTACCACCTTTCTTACTTGGATCTACTTACTCTCTTCTTCTCAATTATTCTCGTTCCTTTTCTTAACAAACTGACCTTGACCTTTCTAAATTTTTTTTTACTAACATCCTCTTAATTTCTTTATGCAGACTAGTTATTAACATTTATATTGATTATTACAGCTCCTACTTTTTGTTTTTCCTTCTCTATGTCAACCTGTTTACCAGCATATTATCTAACTCAGCTGCTATATTTTATATGTTGTATTGCAACTACATGTGTTGTATTGCAACTACATTTGCTTTGTACCAAGTATATTTGTATATTTAGCACTATTCTATGAACAAACAACCACCGTGATTACTCCGTTTTTTTTTTCTCTTGAAATGTTTAACATACAAATTAATCTTTGTATAATGAGATTATATTTTTAATTCCTCTGAGCTCATCTCCCCGGGCCTCTAATGAAAATGGACATATATCTAGTTAGACTAGCCCGATCAACAAATGTAAAATAAAAATAAATAAAAACTACTACTCTTCTTCCTAACCAATCTAGGTGGCAAAAAATATGTTTGACCAATGAAATTATATCTAGGTCTCCTCCACCTAGCCATTACATCTGCAAAACATTCTGCCGAGATGAATAATCAATAGGTTAAACACATGTAGGCAGCATTCTATTAAATCATTATTTTGCTGCCAAGATAATCAAACCTAACAGCTGATTTTCATATGTGCAATGAGTCTTTTCGGGCCAAGCAAATTATGTTTTTCTATAAGAGGTTTTCAGGAACTTGCCATGGATGTACAACAGTTCACCACTGGTTAGTAAACTCTAACAAATGAATTAAAATTAAATTAAAAACTTCCTTTGCTAACTCGTTACATATAAAAAAATAATTAAACTAATGTATTAGAAAACATAACTCCTTGTGCACAGATGAATACTGAGAGCTGCTGCTCTCATTCCTATCCAATTAAGGCTGGAAAAAAAAAGATGTTAGGTCAATGACGTTGCACCTAAGGCTCCTCCATTTGGCCATAACATCTAGCACAATCTCTTGCCAAGAAAACAATCAATGAAATAAAATAAACACTTGCAGAAAATATTTGTGGAAAGCATTTGGTTAGGTACATTGTGTTACTGTCAAGATAAACAAGCCAAACAGCTGATTTCCGTATCTACAATGCACTTGCAATCTCTGTTCAGTCTCTTCTGACCAATCAGATTATGGAAACCTCAAAATTAGCCAATGGATGTAAAGGTGTCCACTATAAGCTATCTAGTTTCCTCTAGAAACTCAGAGGTATCGTTATCAATTAAATGCGTCCAATGGACAAAAAGCAAGTGATGGAAAGTTTAATCTTCAACTATTTAACACTAGAAATATCCAACAACAGTATATATATACATAGGATGTCTATGAGTTGATGAAGAAAGTATTAGGCCTAAGATAGCCAATCATCTTAGCAGATAGGCAGTATAAGTCAATAAACTTAAGGCTAACCAAAGAGTCTTGGAAGTGCTCTGTCATGCTTGTGTAAATGTGTTGCACCATTGAGAAGACACTCATCACTCATTGATTTCCATGGCCTTTACATAGAATGTGCCTATAAACACCAAACCACAAGGAAAAGATTGAAAAAGTTCAACACGGGCTAAGTTGTTAGTTGTCGCATCTGCAAGCAATGTTGGATCTATTATGCCCAATCAGATAGAAATATAAAGAGAATGGACCAATGAAATGTTCACTGCATGTTCTTTAACTTCCCTCTAAGCACTTTGGAGCAATATTGTAAATCTAGTGTTTCATCTTCATCTATTTGACATTAAAAATGTCCAAAAAAAATGTTGAGCCTTAAATATCCAATCATGTTGGTGGATAAGCAATACAAGCCAATGAACTTAAGGCTAACCACAGAGTCTTGGAAGCACTTTATCTCGCCTATGTGAGTGTGTAGTACCATTAGGAAGACAATCACCATTCACTGATATCCATGGCCTTTACAAATAATGTGACCATAGACACCAAAATGATTGAAAAAGTCTAAAACAGGCCAGATTGTTAATTGTCATATCTTCAAACACTGTTGGCTCTGTTACACCCAATCAAATAAAAGGATAAGCAGAATGGACCAATGAACATAGAGTTATTTACTGCATGTTCTTTAAGTTCTCTCTGAGCACTTTAGAACAACATTGTGAATCTAGCATTTGTTCAGCAATCAATGAACTGACTGTTGAATTAATTGATCAAACTCACATCTATGAACACATATTGTGTCTTTGGAGACCAATCAGGCTAGAAAATACACAGTTTGAACCAATGGCTTCAGGACAGACCACTGTAGAATCTCGTGAATAGGTGAAGAAGAACTTAAATCCCGCCATTACATAACCAGTTTAGCCTTAATAAGGAACTCAATAATCAACTAGCTGTAAATGTTGACTGTGTTAGCTTCTCAAAGTATCTTTAGGGACTGACAGTAAAATAAGTAAATCACATCAGCAACTTAGACGTTTGACTGGAAAGCTTAGTTTCTATAAGAAATGTTCCACTAGCAATCAGAGCAAAGACAAATATAAAAGGGGGATAACAAATAGGTAAAAATCCTAATCCATATCAATAGCTGAATTTCCTCAGTTTCATGAAAAATACATCCATATGTAGAGTCAGTTCATGGTGACTCTTGACTAATAGACATTATCCTTTGTATAGTGAAAAAGTTGACTCCCAAAATGGTATCTGCAGAGTATATTTCCATGTGACAGTATTTACTATGAAGGTAACAGTCTCCCAAATCAATGGATAGTTAAACGCCTGTTCTTAAGAATGGGTTTCAGAGGGATCACAGTATTGAGGCCTGGTGGATGCTGAACCGGCAAATTGGTGATCCAACCAATTTCACCAATTTTAGTGAGATTGCGCATATCACTCTAATACTCTGTGATATGTATTCCAGTGCTTTAAAAACAAAGGCATGGGTGGGATTCAGCATAATATGATTTGCTAAGGCCTTGGTGGTATGTTTATGCCTAATATCCCTTAAGTGACATAACACCCTCTCATTGAACCTTTGATCCATTTTGCCTACATAGAACGCTGGACAGTTCTGACAAGTAGCTATGTAGACTAGGTGTTTGGTATTGCAAGTGGCTGCAGCTTTGAGCATAAACTGCTTATCTGTTCATGGATGTATAAAGATGTTTCTATTATCAATGTGTGGACAGGGTTTACACCTTCTACACCTCTGGGTACCTTGACTCAAGATATTCTTACCCTTAGGAAAGCCATATTATGTGTTGCAGAGTAATCTTTTAATGTTCTTTTTATTTTTGAACACATCTGTCAATGTTCTAGATTGCAATCTTGCCCCAAGCTCTCTATCATTGTACCCTCTGTCTTGCAGATATTTATACAGATGCTGACATTCTCTATCAAAGTTATGATCATCAATACAGATACAGTTGAGATATGAATGATCTGATTTTCCATAATATTTTTAAAAATAAACCCTGTGTGCATGCTACTGTGGTAGAGATAGTGGTTTTTCCAGGTGCTCTTCCTGTGAATAGTGGTGCTGAATCCTTGCTCTGGATCAAAATGCAGATAGACATCCAAAAATTAAATTTCCTTTTCAGAGTAATTCAAAGAGAACTTTAAAAAATCAGTGGTAGAACGCAGGTATTAGAAGAAGGATGTCAGCTGTTTTTCTGCCCCATTCCACAAAATAAAAATGTCATCCACAAAGTGGCCATAATATGAAATACACATGGCCCACTGTTATCTTCAGTCATGGGGTTCAGTACAGATTTGATTTGCTCCTTGCTGGAATTAATACTGGAGAATAATATTTTAATCTATGGCAATACCTACTATTGGCAGACATGGGGTGTTGTGATGGATACCCCATGTGCCAGCAGTTACTTCAATTTGGTGCTAGCACAGTGGGACTCTAATAAGGTTCTATCTGAGGTTAATCCATGGGCTAGGTGTATTTCATATTACAGCGGCTTTGTGGATGACATTTTTATTTTCTGGAATTGTGCAGAAGAACAGCTAACATCATTCTTGGAATACCTGCATTCTACCAATGATTTTTTAAAGTTCTCTATGAATTACTCTAAAAAGGAAATTTAATTTTTGGATGTCTATCTGTGGCTTGATCCAGAGCAAGGACTTAGTACCACCATTCACAGGAAGAGCACCTGGAAAAACGACTATCTCCATCACAGTAGAATGCATCAAGGATTTATTTTTAAAAATATTATGGAAAATCAGATCACGCATACCTCAAGGCTGTGTACTGATGAACACAACTTTGATAGAGAATGTCAGCATCTGTATAAACATCTACAAGACAGAGGATACAACGATTGAGAGCTTGGGGCAAGATTGCAATCTAGAACATTAGGACATATGAAAAGATGCCCCTATTTCTCCAGGAAGATCCACGATGAGAATGAGGATAGTGCACATATGAAGAATGAAGTGAATCAAATGAACTCTCTACTTACTTAGTGTACTGATAATAAAATGATCTGTGAGGTTGTCAAGAGGTACTGGCCTATCCTCACTGAGGATGAGAAAATTAAGAATATAGTAGGTGACCAACCCAAATTTGTGTTCAAAAATAAAAAGAACATTAAGAGTTTACTCTGCAACAAAGATGGCTTTCCTAAGGGGAAGAATATCTTGAGTGAAGGTACCCACAGGCGTAAAGACTGTCTACACATATTGACAATAGAAACATTCGTCAACAGGAAAGCAGTTTATGCTCAAAGCTGCAGCCACTTGCAATACCAAACACCTAGTCTACATAGCTACTTGTCATAACTGTCCAGCATTCTATGTAGGCAAAACAGATTAAAGGTTCAAAGAGAGGGTGTTATGCCACTTAAGGGATATTAGGCATAAATATACTACCAATGCCTTAGCAAATCATATTACGCTGAAACCCAACCATGCCTTTGTTTTTAAAGCACTGGAATACATATCACAGAGTATTAGAGGTGGTGACGTGTAATTTCACTAACATTTGTGAAATTGGTTGTATCACCAATTTATAGGCTCACCGCCCACCAGGCCTCAATACTACGATCCCTCTGAAACCCATTCTTAAGAACAGGTATTTAACTATCCATTGATATGGGAGACTGTTACCTTCATAGTAAATACTTTCAGATGGAAACATACTCTGTAAATACCACTTTGGGAGTTATCTTTTTCACTATACAAAGGATGATGTCTATTAGTCAAGAGTCACCTCTCCATATGGATGTATTTTTTCATGAAACTGAGGAAATTCAGCCACTGATATGGATTAGGATTTTTACCTATTGATCACCCTCCTTTTATATTTTCCTTTGTTCTGATTGCAAGTGGAAAATTTCTTATAAAGACTAAGCTTTCCAATCGAATGTCTAAGTTGCTGATGTGATTTATCATGCCCTTTTCACAATCAAAGTAGCTTGATAGATCACTTATTTTACTGTTAGTCCCTAAAGATACTCCGAAAAGCTAACACAGTCAACATTTACAACTAGTTGATTGCTGAGTTCCTTATTAAGGCTACTCTGGTTCTATAATGGCCATGTGGGGATGTAAGTTATTCTTCTTCACCTCTTCAGGAGATTCTGCAGTGGTCTGTCCTGAAGCTATTGGTTCAAACTGCATATTTTCTAGCCTGATTGGTCTCCAAAGACCCAATACATTTTCACAGATGTGAGTTTGATCAATGAATTTGACAGTCAGTTCAATGATTGCTGAACAAAGACTATATTCATGATGTTACTCTAAAGTGCTCAGAGAGAACTTAAAGAATGTGCAGTGAATAACTCTGTGTTCATTGGCCCATTCTGCTTACCCTTTTATTTGATTGGGCGTAACAGATCCAACAGTGTTTGAAGATATGATAATTAACAATCTGGCCCATTTTGGACTTTTTTAATCAATTTGATGTCTATAGGAACATTATTTGTAAAGGCCATGGACATCAGTGAATGGTGATTGTCTTCCTAATGGTACAACACACTCACATAAGCCGGATAAACTGCTTCCAAGACTTTGTGGTTAGCCTTACTTGGCTTGTATTGCTTATCTACTGACATGATTGGATATTTAAGGCTCAACATTTCTTTGGACATTTTTAATGTCAAATAGCTGAAGATGAAACATTCTGTCACTCACCCCTTTTTGTCTACTAGAATCTGACAGTCAGTTCAATGATTGCGGAATAAATGCTAGATATACAATGTTGCTCCAAAGTGCTTAGAGTGAACTTAAAGCACATGCAGTGCATATTTCATTGGTCCATTCTATTTATATTTCTATCTGATTGGGAGTAATAGATCCAACAGTGCTTTCAGATAAAACTTAGCCCATTTTGAATTTTTTCAATCTTTTCCTTGTTGTTTGGTGTTTATAGGCACATTCTTTGTAAAGACCATGGAAATCAGTGAGTGATGAGTGTCTTCTCAATGGTGCAACACATTTACACAAGCGTGACACAGCGCTTCCAAGACTCTTTGGTCAGCCTTAAGTTTATTGGCTTATACTGCCTATCTGCTAACAGCATTGGCTATCTTAGGCCTAATACTATTTTTAACAACTCATAGACATCATATATATATATATATATATATATATATATATATATATATATATATATATATTTATTTATTTATTCCAGTTTGATGACCGGGAAGGTCCACTGGGCTTGGGGAGCCCAGGGAGAAAAGCTCCACAACACAAAGTTTACTTACATGAATAATTTCAAAGACAGTTTGCATTACAAACAACAGATTGCATTCAAAAAAGAAAAAAACAAACAATTACAGTTTATTCAGGAGAAAAAGACAGGCATATAGCATAATAGCTAGATTTTACTGTTTAGTTACATATACGATCTACATTTGAGAGTGAGGTTAGGAAGGTAAGAAGGTTAGCCAGGAGTAAAGGAGGAGGAGAGCTTGAGAGGTATGGGCTGAAGAGTACAGTTGCATTTCCTGTTTAGATAGAGGTAGAATGAAGTTGAGTTTTAAAGTTATTAAGTAGTTACAGGTCCTCAGTGTGCAGGGCAGAGCATTCCATTTTTTAGCTAGGGAAAAGGAAAACAGACGCTGACCAGCTGGGCACTTGGGTTTTTGAATGGTGATCAGGTTTTGGTTGGTAGATCTAAGGGATCTGAGGGGGGTATATGTTTGTAGTATATTGGATAGGGCAGGGCAGTTAGTGGAATGGAACAATAATTTGTGGGCTGTGGTGATTTGAAGAAAGTCAAGTAGATTGGGGAGTTCTAGCCAGTTTAATGAGTGAAGGGAGGTGCAGTGATGAGAGGAGGGTTTGGCATTGGTTTAATGAGTGAAGGGAGGTGCAGTGATGAGAGGAGGGTTTGGCATTGGTGGTGAATCTGGAAATTTTGTTGTAACATACTTCCAGTTTGGAGGTAAGTGTGGAAGATAAATCAGTGAGCACAGGAGCACCATACAGTAGAGAGGGAAGGAGATAGACTGTGGCGAGAGTTAGTCTGGTGGTAGGAGAGAGGAAGTGGTTGTTTCTGTAAAGCAGGCCAAGTTTTATGTGTGTTGTCTTGATGTTTAGCTGGATATGAGTGTTAAATTTTAGGTGATCATCAATGGTGGCACCAAGAAGTTTGGCGGAGGGTACGACCTCAAAAGTGGAGTTGTTAAGGCTGGTAATTTGAAGTGAGTTTTTATCACGAGGGGAGGATTTTAAGGGAGAGAATAGAAGGATCTTAGTTTTGTTGGCATTTAGTGAGAGGCGATTTTGGAACATCCAGTTTTTGGTGGTTGAGAAGGCAGTTTGTGTCAGAAATTGGAGCTCTGTTAGGTTAGTGGCGCAGTAGATCAAAGTGGAATCGTCAGCATATTGCACAATTTTGGTATTAGGTATGGCTTTGTGAAAGTCATTAATAAAGATATTGAATAGCAATGGGCCAAGTATGGAACCTTGGGGTACTCCAGTGGGAGTAGGAAGGAAATTGGAGGTGGCCTAGCCCCATTTCACGGCTTGGGACCTGTCTGAAAGATGGCTGGAGAACCAGGAAAGAGTTTTTTGGGAAAGGTTGAGATTAGAGAGATGGTTTAGAAGGTGGGCATGGGAGATGGCATGAAAAGCTTTAGATAAGTCCAGCAGAACAGAGGATACCATATTAGCAGAATCACAGGCTAAATTGACAGAATGTAAGAAGGAATGAAGGGCGGAGTTGGTACTGTGTCCTGGGCGGAAGCAGTGTTGGGTAGGAGAGAGTAGCTGCCGTTTGGTAAAGAATGGCAAGAGCTGCAGGTGGATGCATTTTTCAAGAAGTTTGGAGACTGGGGAGAGGATGGCTATGGGGCAGAAATTGGAGACGTTACAGTTTTTGCCACCCTTGTGGAGTGGAAGAATAAATGCAGTACACCATAGTTTGGGTACATAGGATTCAAGTAGTGATCTATTGATCAGGATGCTGATAGGCAGAGCAATAACATCTGAGGCTATTTTTAGGAAGGAGGAAGGAATGCTGTCAGGGGCATTGGAGCAAGGCTTCAGTTTAGAGAGAAGTTTCTTTATTAGGTTGGTGGAGACGGGTTTGAGTTTGAAAGAAAGGGGGGGAGAGGAGGGAGGGGAAGATTGAGCAGGGAAGGGCAGAGGGTTATTGTTGGTAAAGGTCTTGGTTAGCTCAGCGATAGAAGAAGTGAAGAAGGTATTGAATAGTGAGGCAATTTCAAGGTCAGATTTGCTGGTGTCAGGACAGGGGTTGTTTTTTGTACCTTGCCTAAGGAGGGAATTAGGAGTTCCAGAATTGTTTGGGGTTTTTTTGCATGATTTACTTGCAGTTTGATGTAGTAAGACTTTTTATTTCTAATGACTTGTTTTTTTTGGCTAGGTTTCTCAGCTGTTTATATTTAAGTAAGATTTCTGGCTGTTTATATTGGAGGTAGGCTTTCCAGGTTTTATCTTTTTGTAGCATAATCTTTTTGGTATCTTTGGTGAGACATGGGGCGGTCTTTGTTTTAACTCTTTTTGTTCTTATTGGAGATAGGGAGTTGAGGACAGTTACGAATGTTGAATTGAAATAGTCAATGGCTGCATCTAATGGTAGAGTTTTTAGGGGGTTCCAGTTAGTTAGCTTAAGGGAGTCAGAGAAAGTAGTAGGGTTAAAGTTAGATAGGTTACGAGTATGAATGTACTGGTGAGAGTGTGGGGAAGTGGGTGTAGCTCGAAGGGTGAAGGCAGGGAGGTGATCTCCTAATGGGTCAGGAATGACACCAGATTTTATGACTTTGTTAGGATGAGATACTAGGATCCAGTCAAGTATGGAGCCTGGGGGTTTGGTTTTGTTAGTTCTAGTAATGGAGTTAGTAAGTTGAGTGAAGTTATAGGTTGATTGTTATGGTGGGATTAGGGTTAATGATTTTTTTCCCAGTCAATATTTACATCTCCCATAATGTAGGTTTCTAGCTTAATATTAGAGAAGGTTCAGGAGAGGATGCCTTCCAGGGTATTGGTGTTGTTACCAGGAGGAATATAGAGGGAAATGATGCAGATGCTTTTATGGTTATTTATTTCTAGTAGGCCAGTTACAAGTTCAGCATTATTGAAAGAAGGGATGGGATTAGGGTAAGGAGTGATGGACAAGTGGTTGGAGTAGATTAAAGATACACCACCTCTTCTACTTAGGTGGTCAGATCAGAGAGAATGAAATCCAGGGGGAATTAATTCAGAGTCACTGATGTGAGGTTTTAGCCAGGTTTCAGAGATGGCTACAATGTCAGATAAGATGTGATTGAGCCAGGCATGAAAGAGGGTTAATTTATTTTTTAAGCTTTGGGCGTTGATGGTGAGGAATTTGAGGTATTTACTGGTGGATATGTTGTTGGTGCTGGGGTGGTTTGTTGGAGAGACGTTTAGTCTTGGGTTGGGGGTGAATGTCACCTGCTAAGCAAAGGTAAGTGAGATGGGGAATAAGTTTATTAGGTTTATACTTAGATAGAAGTGGCTGGTAGTGAATTGGTTTAGGTTTGTAGTATTTAGTAGAGCTTGGGATAAGTTTTACTTTTAAGAGAAGGATAGGGTGGGAGGGTACTAAAGAGGCAGAGATGTTGTGGAAGTGGGCTGTAAGGAGGGGGTGGGGATGAAGAGGTGGAGGGTGTAAATGGAAATCAGTATAGGAGGTGGCATGATAAAGAGGTAGTAGAAGAAGGATGAGGATGGATGTAGACATAAGGATTTTAGGAGAAAGGGTGAGCATGGTAGTTGGAGTCAGTCAAAAGTGATAGAAAGGAGGCTAATGGGATATTAGGTAGGAGGGGGTGTGGTAGTGAGAGTCAGATAGGTTGGAGGAAGGAGTGGGGGAAAGGTGTGTGAGGATTGGTTGGAGGAGAGGGAGGGATTGTAGGAGGAGAATAAATGTAGGAGCACTGGGGGCGGGTGAAATTTGGGGGCAGTGTAGGGGAGCGGAGTGAGCCCAGGGGGGTATGGAGCGGGAAGAGCCAAGAAGGCGGGAAGGACCAGAAAATAATCAATCAGTGACATAAGGCAGGAAAAGGAGAGCTACTGCTAGGGTGCAGGTATTCTGGTTACAAACTTTGGTTTTCCAGTTACTAACTTTGGACTTTAAGTTTGGTTAGGGTACAGTCTCTTGAAAGAATATTCATGAGTGTGTGGTGGTAATTCCACCGATTCCTTAGTGTAGGGCAGAGACACTTTCAGGTAGAGTAAATTAGTGGAGCAGGGCAAAAGGTTTATTGCAGGTCTTTTTATCAGGTTTAAGCTGCCACCTAGTGGAGAAAGGAGGGAGGTACACTGAAAGTAAAACAGGTGCCACTGTGAAGTTAGATTTAAAAAGTTAAATAGAGGCAGAGAGGAAGTAGGTTGTAAACCGAGGTTGGGAGGGCAATGCAATGGCCTGCAGTAGGCTGCTTTCAAGCACACCGAGGTAGAATGCTGCTCAAGTTTAGATAGTCACTAGAAAAACATATTTAAGACTGTTACATACACCGAGTCTCCTTAGCAGTGGGGAGACAAAGTCACAGTATATTTAGTGTTGATCAAGCAGGTTGTTCACGGACGTCTTCTCTTTGAAAGGAGGGATATTCTGTTAAGTAATAAAGAAGGGGGAACACCCGAGGGAGCAGCTGAAAAGGATGGAAAGAAAAACAAATGTTAAAAATGGGGGTAGGGGAAAATAGGAAGAAGGAAAGTGCAGGGAGAGGTTATTTCAGAGTAGCGGAGGGTAGTCTACAGTGTAGTGTAAGAGGAGGAGGAAAAGGGAGAAAGGGAAAGAGTGTAGGCTGAGGGAGAGAGAATTATGAAGCAGAGAGGTAGAGAAAAACAGAGGCAGAGCAGTTGTGCAGTAGGAAGGCCCACAGTTATAGCAAACTTCTCACATCAAATCACATGCAAACAATATTTAGGTGACAGGATTAAAGGTGCTATGCAAATACACACTTAAAATAATCAGTGACTGTTTTAGTTGCCCAAATGGCAATAATTAAAGCAATATTACTAGGTAGGAGATTATGCAAAATGATAACTACAGGTAAATTCAGTTGGTACATTCAGTTAAACAAATAACGTCAGTCAGTTGTGGCAGACCTAAAGGAAATTTAAAGAATATATAAATACATTTCAGTGATATCAATGCCTACAATAGTACAATACCGCTAAACAGCAGACAATAATATTCTAGCTTTTGGTGTGGCTTCTATTGGGTGGTAAAAGACACTGTTATGCAGTTAAAGGCTAAAAATCAATGGTCACTAAGATTCTAGCACTAAATGCCGTATCTGCAGATAGATTAAGACACCTCTAAATATAAAGTGTGAACAATTTCAGTCCCTAGGCAATGGAACACTTGTACAAGAGAAATGTTGTTGACGACAAAACATTAAAGGTCGCTAAGACACTAGCATTATGTGCAGCTTGTAGTGCTGCCTAACAGACACATTAATAAATAAGATACGGACACAATGCAGACAATAAGCAAAAAAGATCAGGAAATACAAAAATACATGCTGCTCTACCTGAGCAATTAGTAAAGTAGACACAATTCCAAGGTGAGATCGGAGTAGTTGTAAAACATTAAACAGCAATGTTAAAGGCAGCAATATAATATAAAGAGTTTCAGTAGTTTTAGCAACAAATACACATTAAACAGTATTACACTTGATTCTGGCATACATTTTTACTGTGTTACACCTACCGGGAAATGAGAGCAGCAGACTAGTCGCAGGACTGATGCACAGTGGACAGAGAATATATATATATATATATATATATATATATATATATCTGTGGTTTACTATCAAAATGCCGATGTGCAATTGCACGGCTATGAAGTATTTGAACAACATATGTTCGAATACTTCATAGTTCGGCAGGTGATGTGAGCGAATGTTATCATTGTGAATGGACTCTGCATTCGCAATTATAACGTTCACTCATGTAAGGGGATTGCGGTACAGTGTGGTTAGGGAAATGCATCCCTTTCCTCACTGTAGTGTGATCTCGGAGTTGGAATATTAAGTTATGGGGGGTGTGGGGGGGTGCAGGGGGGCTTGCCCCCCTGCACAGATGTGAGTGTAGGCTAGTTAGGTAGGGAGTTAAGGGAAGGGTGGGAGTGCTGTTAATTGTCGAAAATGTCGCGAGCGACATTTTCGACAATTAACAGCTGTTTTCGACATTAGGTGCATACGGAAATGTTCATTTCTAATGTTAAAATTCGAAGTTAGATACACTTTTTTTTTATTTTTGAATTTTTGATAGTAAACCTATATATATATATATATATATATATATATATATATATATATATATGTTTATCTTGACAGTAACACAATGTACCTAACCAAATGCTTTCCACAAATGTTTTCTGCAAGTGTTTATTTTATCGATTGTTTTTTTCGCAAGATATTTTGCTAGATGTTATGGCCGAATGGAAGAGCCTTAGGTCAACTTCATTTGCCAAACATCTTTTTTTCCAGCCTCGATTGGATAGGAGTGAGAGCAGCAGTTCCCAGTATTCATCTGTGCACAAGGAGTTATGTTTTCTAATACATTAGTTTAATGATTTTTTTTATAAGTAACGAGTTAGCAAAGGAAGTTCTTAATTTATTTTTAATTCATTTAAAACCGATGATGAATTGCTGTACATTCATGGCAAGTTCCTTAAAACCTCTTATCGAAAAACGTAATTTACTTAGCCCGAAACGACTCATTGCAGATATGAAAATCAGCTGTTAGGTTTGATTATCTTGGTAGCAAAATACTGATTTAACGAAATGCCTACATGTGTTTAACCTATTAATTATTCATCTCGGCAGGGTGTTTTGCAGATGTAACGTCTAGGTGAAAGACACCTAGATATAATTTCATTGGTCAGGCATCTTTTTCTCCCACCTAGACTGGTTAGGAAGGACAGTAGTAGTTCACAGTATTCTTTTATGTATGAGGAGTTACGTTTTTTAATTTTATCTGTTCAAAAGATTTTTAGATTTCCCCCATTTAAAGTTTATTAATCTATGGAGATATGCTGTACACTTGTGGTAAACTTGGGAAAACCTATATAGGAAAACCCATGTAATTATAATGCCACTTGATTGGGGCAGTTTGTTTTTATTTAAAATCATGATTGGTTGTAATATATCCTTAGAACTTCCTCTCCTAAGTCTCACTATATTTGGACAGTGTATTGCATGCTATTGGTTGTTTTTTTTTTGAGTTGGTGATTGGAGGGTTAGGATTATAGTGAGTGGTTGTAATAAAATATACATAATTTTACCCAGCATATAGGAAATATGATCTGATGAAGGCTTTAGAAGCCGAAAGCGCTTATAATTGCTGGGATTTTCATGATCTTTGAACATATTTATTTTTTCTTGCTTCCATTTTATTAAAAGAGTGGTTTTAATCACTGAAGAGTTTGTCTGGTCTGTGGTGGTGTATCCAGTAGTTTACATTTTTATTCCATCTTATAACTTCTAATTTTTTTTCTTATATGATTTATTTTCTTTTTACGACTGCCTCTTAAATAACAATTAAGTCTCCTGTTGTTATAATATTTATATTTATCACTACATAGTCTAAAATCTGATGAAATAGACTTTCTTTTTTTTACAATTAGCATACGTTTATAATGTTATAATTCTACATACTTATTTTTCCATTTTAAATCTACAAATGGTTAATTTTCCTATCTTTGATGAAATTATATCTAATATCTTTGCTGTATTTTTAAAGAATAATGTTATTCCAGAACATCTCTCATTTCCCAAATTCCAGATTACCTTTCCTCCCTATAGTTTCTCTGTTTATGTTCCTTCATTTGTTAAAAAATCTTGCGTCTTCTAATATAATTACATCTACATTACATGTATTATAACACTCCAACATCCCTATTCTTCTTACTATAGTCTTAATACTATTCATGTTTACAGCAAGCACTGTAAAATTTTAATTTTCACTTTTTCATAAATTGATGGTTTCATAAGTTCAAATCTGATTACTAAGCAAACTGCATTAATGGGACATTTTAAGACTGTCCCATTTCCCCCTCAAAGCTAAGAATCAAATACTGTACCTTGGCCCCTGTGATGCAACCACCTTAACCATTATACCAACCCCAACTATTAGTTATATATATTTGTTTTCATCCAGTTCCTTTCTCTTTTCTTTTGCACTTGTCCCTTTACTTTTTCTGTGTTTCACCCTTCTACCAGTAGTTTTTTTTTTATTTTACTATCTCCCAATTTGTCTCCTTTATCACTAATTTAAGAGCCTTCTTCTATGTGATCTTTATTATTTTTCTCATCTAATTTTCTTTCATTTCTACTGCTTCTAAAAATTATTCTTTGCTCATTTTCTACTCATTCTTTTTCTTTTGCTCTTACTGTTATTTTCATTTTTACAATCCATCCATAAATATTAATTTTTTTACTCTCATAACACTTCAGCTCACATTTTTTTGCATCATGATCCATTTCCCCATAAATATAACATTTTCTTTTATCAAGTTACTTATCAAATGTCCTTCTTTTCCACAAAAAAAAAAAAAAAAAAACATGTTTTGGGTTGTCCTTATTATTTTATGACACCCCTATTCCCTTCCAGATTTATCATGCTTGGCATGCGCACAATTGTTTCTCTTTCTATTTTAATACAATATTACAGTCTTATCCTCCAGTCCATAAACCCCTTTTATCATAAACTTTTGCAATGTCAAGTACTGACATACATAACATTTTAAAATGTCATTTCAAAGTCTCCCTTTCCACCTCTGTTTGACATTGTATATTCATTTTCTTTTTTGTTTCCCTCTTAAATGAGCTTATTATGTCAAGATTCCATGGGTTACATTCTTTTTTTCATATTCTCAAAGAATTTTTTCTATTGAAAAAACAACCTCAAATATAATATCACAAAATTACTTTTTGTTAATAAGAATAAATGCTCTTGCCTCATGTGCTTTTACACCAAAGGAGCTATTAAATTGTCCCATACTTCATACCTGCCCATTTCCTTGTCTTCTATTATGAATCCTTCTCACATACTTCTGTTTTTTTTTTTATTTTGCCTTTCTCTTTTCTACTACTTTCCTTTTGCCTTCTTTTACTTTATCTGCATATGTTTTCTGTTTTATCTCACCACTATTCTTCAGGATTTTCTCTGCATCCCCCTTTTGTATTTTCTCCCTAATGTCTCCCCAGGAAATTTCTCCTTCATTTCCTGGCTCACTACACATCACCATTTCTCTAAATAAATCATCCCACAACTGTCCCAACTGGAGGGTTGTAATTATAATGCCAGCATTTGCCGACTCATCTCCATGAAACATATTTCTTTGAAATATCTCCTCAGAATCCTGCATGTATTCTCCACTCTTGATATTGGCTTTCTCCTCCATTTTTCCTCACAACTCAATTATCTCCTTCTCTCTCCATATGCTTTCCTGCTTCTCCAGGCAACCTCTGCACCTGGAATGGAAACAAGAAGTGCTCATGCAAAATGGGTCCCACTCACGAGTAGGGTTTTTTATTGAAATATACATTACATATTATTTACATATTTACATTATTTACATCTATTTACAAATCTCTATACATTATAAACTTCAATTTAAGCATTTCCCCCACTCTTTTAGTCACAACCAAAACATTATTTTCTCCAAAATCTTTGTAAAAGTCCATTTTACATTCTATTTAATTTCATTTAGTCTCTCATTCCATATAGTCCAAGAAGCATAAAATATTACTCTGTCAATTTTCTTCAGTTCTTCTCATTTTCGTGCACCATAATAACAAAATTCTATTATGTCCATATTTATTTTCTCAAATTTTAACAAACTTTTCACCCTATTATGCTTACATATTTCTTTCCACAAATTACTAACAAATTTCAAAAACACATGCTCAGGGGGCATGGCCAAGATGGGCTCTGAGTAACAGCAGATTTCAACAGCTCCACTAAAGAAATATTATTCTGACAGGAATTCTGCTTTCAAACTAAAAACTGAAAATACCTTTATATATGATTTGAAAGAACTTAACTTCCTCTACAATAATATCTAGTTAAAAGCAAAAAAAAAGGCAGATTTTCTTGTCAAATTATTCCTGGATAATTTCTCCTCATCTGAAAGAATTCATCATGAGCTTCACTAAATCCAGCAACCAAGATTCCAGAATCAAAAGAGAGATTCAGACTTTGATAACAAATATACAGGATCTTACTACAAAAATTGATAAGCTGGATATGAAAATAGATAATTTCAAGGAAAAAAAAAACTACCAAACAAATGGATTTACTTCACCAAGACTTGTTATAACACAAATCAGAGATATGAGGTATTGAAGAAGCTCTGACCGATATGGATGGGAGAATTATTGAAAATGAAAACAATGTGGAATTCTTACTCAAACAAAATACTTTTCTACAAAATAAGTTAGATGATCTAGAAAATAGATCCAGACGCAACAACCTAAGAATATTTGGACTACCAGAAGGCACAGAAGAAAACAACATGACTAACTTTCTCAATACTTGGTTACCTAAGACTGTTGATCTTACTGAAGCTATGTCCTTTGGTATTGAGAGGGCACATCGTTCCCTTGCTACAGTAAAAACTGCTAACAAAAAGCAACCTAGATCTATCATTGTCAAATTCCTCTCATCCTCAGACAAGGAATTAGTGTTAAAAACTGCCTGGTCCAAGTCACCAATTAAATTAAATGAAGCTATGATAAGTTTTGACAATGATTATTCATCAGCAGTTATAGCAAAAAGAAAAATATTCTTACCTTTGATAAAAGAACTGAAGAAAGCACAGGTGAAAACACACCTTTTGTTCCCTGCGAAGCTGAAGATATTCTCATCGGAAGGTCCCAAAATGTTTGAAGACTTAGAATCAGCTCTGAACTATGTAAAAGTCCATAAGATCTTGGAAAAAATAGAAGAGATGGAATGGGCTAATCCCACGCTTAAGAGAATGGCTTCTAATCCTACTTGGAAGACTTCGGAGAAGCAAAAAAGACTAAGAAACAAGTAACTTAAATATCTATGTTTGTAGTTTGTTATGTTTCTGGAAACACTGTCACTGTGTTAATTATATGTTGATTTTTTTCACTTACAAGGTAGCCTGCTTTTTCCTTTTTTCATGCCATTCACACATGACCTTAAGTATACACATAATTTCATAATTTAATTTTTACTTATACTGAGGTAAAAGTGTATACTAATGGTAAATATATAGTTATGGGTATTGTTATAAAGATATCTTAAGAGTGAAGGGTAAACAAATGGTGCCATTGTGACAGTAAAATAAGTACTTCCCATATATAAACATTCTAGATTCCCTTTATAACCTCTAATTTTTTTAAACTATTTACAGTCAGATCAATTAAACCTACACAGTAGTAAATAAGAGCTCACCACACATTCAATTATCATTCTCTGTAATTCTTACCGAACACCTTTTTTTTTTTTTTTTTTTTTATAGTTTATGCCCTGGGAGTTAATTTAAAACTTGTATATATGTTGAATTCATGTGAGGATAATATGATTTGACAGTCTATTAACATTTTTATATGATTCATAAGTGAACTCCTTTACAGTTTTAAATACACTTTTAAATACACTTTTTTTCTTCATGTGAATATAAAATGGATTAATAAGGCTATGTGATTTATTTAAAATACTTTCTGATACATTTGGAGTTCTGTGGTGCTGTTTATTTGCAAAGGACAGTTCAAACTAGCTGTGCATGTGTGAGCAGGCTATGGGAAGCATGCAGGTGTTACTCATATGATCTTTCCCTATACATTTTAAATACAGTTACATACTTGTTATGTTTGGTGTTTGTTCACTCAAAATGATGAAAAAACATCTTCCAGAGACTTTGTGAAGCTCGAGCTTGATGTCCGCGAGCTTATTTCTTCATGAACTACCTTATTTTCACTAAAATCTTCTCTGCATTCTCGAATGAACTCCACAACAGTGCAATGCATTTTGATGACGTCAGAGCTAGTCGAACTGCCTAACCAGGAAGTTAGTACATGTAATTTCATTGAAAAAGCATCAGAAACACTTAAAAATGTATTTTTAACTTGCTGACTACACCATTTGGACTCAGTTTGATTCTCAAGAAAAAAATCTTCAATTATCTTGCTTTTATTTATGTTTATGGTAAACTGAAGGGGAAGGAAAAAAAGGGAAAAGTAGGTGTGCATTTTTTCCTTTTAAATTAATGTATCCCATGTTATTTATATCATTGTGCCTCACTTAACAGGATAAACTAATCTTATTACAAATTATAATTGATTTTCCTTTCAGAGGATGATAGCTAGATAGAAAATAAGATGGGTTAAAATAAGCTCACTTAATGCATGATGGCATTTTCTATCACAAGTGCTTAAGGTGTCACCTGACCTTTCACTCTAATGATACTCATATTGATTTGTTTTAAATATTACACCAACATATAACATATGTGTTAAATGGCTAGTAGTAATTTCAATTGACAGGCTTTTATATCAGAATGCTGCTTTCATAGATTTCAGACCAGTTTTAAGGTACATATAATCACATATGAAGTTATTATTTAATCTGTTTAATTTTTATATACAAAGAAGATATGTTCTGTTGCTGCTGTTTAAAGGTCAGCTCTGAATGACAAAGTAGTTTTAGCAATACTTGATGAGTTACACTGATTATAACTATGCCTTACCTGTGTATTACCTGTGCAATCATATATAGAGTTAATATTTTGTATGTTTAACATTCATATATAGTGAAGGTTATGTTGAGTTGCTACAGTTAGAGGTTTATTCTGAATGACATTTTGTTACAAGTAATATCGGATGAGTTACACTGATTACAGATATGTTCGACTTGTTTTAATGAATATGTAAATATATATAGAGTTATTATTTTACCTATCTCACATTTATATACAGTGGAGACTGTTTTTTGCTGCTGCTGGGTAGGGGTTTGATCCGAGTGACAGATGTCACTGGGACAAGGAGTTTATAACTCCAGGCGGGTAGCTACCCAATTTTTTTATCACATTTACACTACATTCAATTTTTTTAATAAGTTCTTCCTGACATCCATCTTAATTCAAATGCATATAATTATAAGTTGCAAGAATTGTATAACACATGCAGTATATCATGTGGTAACAGACAAATACTATAATTTACATAAATATTTTGGAGAGGATTATATAAAACAATCAAGATAACACACAAATCACAAGAATTTCTTACTCATTTATAGAGATATTATGACTTCACTAAAAGGTTTATCAATCAATATAAATGGTCTGAATAACCACATTAAAAGAGGAAGTTTACTTAAATACTTAAATATACACAAACCAAACATAATATTTCTACAAGAAACACATCTTTTAAAAGAAAATATCAACTTTAGTCATTGCCAGTTCTGAACATTCTAAAATGAAAAGAGGAGTAGCAATTCTCTGGAACAAAACTCTCCCTTTACCTAGAATTATTAAATCTTATCAAGATGATAAAGGGATGTTGTGCTTGGTGACAATTAAAATAAATACAAAAATGTTCACTTTAGTATTGGTTACCGGGTATTGGAACCATCACTATTAAACAACTGGACCAAATTGTATCTCAATCTGAGGGTAGTATTATTATGGCAGGGGATTTTAAATGTGTTTTAAGTGAAAAGGACTCTAGCACTTCAGGAAAAAGGAAAATATCCTCACAAGCTAAACAACTAATACAATTCATGGATACATATCATCTAAAAGATTTTCATGACTACACAGACCTGAGCTCACCTCAATTTACATTCTATTCTAATAGGTTCAAATCATACTCTAGAAAAGATACGGTAATCATATCCACACAAATAATAAATGATTTAAAAAAACACCAAGATTGGGTTTTGCCTTATTTCAGATCATAATACAATTATATTTGAGCTTTATTTAAATGACACCCCAATGACTCATATAAGAAGAATGCCTGCATATATAATTCAATTAAAAGAATTTCAAACATTTTTTGATGAAGAAACACAAAATGTTATAAAATTCAATCAAACATCCAACTCTTATGACATTTATGTATGGGATGCTTTAAAAGCTTACTTATACAGACAAATAAATAAATGGTATTATAACAAAAGGAAGTCCTGGGGCGAAGACTTAAAAAAATACAAGACAAATTAGATAGATTACATCTTAAAATTAATGAAAAGTCCGCATCTAAAAATATTAGAGATGAAATAAATAAAACTAATGAAGAATATAGTGCAATCTTACATCATGACTATGATTTCCTTAGAGAAATTTAAATTCCTAGCCTAATCAATAAACCCGAAACATTTAACTAATCTTGCAAATAAAACAAAAAAGAATCAACTAACAATCATATTAAAGAAATATATTTGTCTAGAAAAAAGAAAAAGGTTTATAATATACATGACATAATTGATGAATTTAGACATCATTTTCACATGATAAATCAAACATCTCAGATCATTCAACCATTAGATAAGATAAGATAAAACAATACATTAAAAAAACCTGTATGTCACACTCAACAAACAACAGTCAGAAATCATAGATAAACAGATATCTTTACTGGACATACAAACTCAAATTAACAAACTTAAACAGAACACAGCACCAGTCAATGATGGCATCATACCTGAATTGTATAAACTCATGCCTAAAACAGCTATTTCTTTACTGCATAATGTATTCCATAAAGCCCAGAATGACATTATTTTGCCCCCATCCTGGAAATATATTTTTATTTCACCCATTCTTTATGAACATCTATGCTGATAGACTAAAAAAATTCTTACCCCAGTTAATTAATGATGACCAAACAAGTTTTGTAAATAATAGAAGTACATATGATAACATCAAACGGTCTTTTATTTTAATTGATTATTCACACAGAAAGAAAATTATTCACACAGAAAGAAAAAAACTTGTCTCTGGTTAGTCTTGACATTAACTCAGCATTCGATTCAATACATTGGGATTATCTATTCACATTATTACAATGTTTAAACTTTTCAGATAATTTTATTAATTTACTATTACATCTTTATAAAGGCACTCTGGCTTATATCAAAATTAGATCCTACACATCGACTCAAATACCCATCAC
Source organism: Protopterus annectens (assembly GCF_019279795.1). Lineage (NCBI taxonomy): Eukaryota > Metazoa > Chordata > Ceratodontiformes > Protopteridae > Protopterus > Protopterus annectens. The sequence goes on from NC_056729.1 coordinate 1,474,401,307, forward strand.
TAAAGGAACAAAACAAGGCTGTCCCTAATCTCCCTTATTGTTTACTCTCATAATGGAACCATGGGCTAACGATATACGTGGAAATAAAAACATAGAAGGTTTGGAAATTAGTGACAAAATAACTTAATGTGCTCATCACAAATAAAGGAGATACTTCTTCCATGACAGCCTTATTTGAAGCTGTTAACACATTTCAATTTATATCTGGACTGACATTCAATGATAATAAAACTAAGATCCTACCTATCTATTTAAATAATAATAAGAGAAACATTAACAAAGACACTAACAAATACATCACAGATCAAATTACTTATTTAGGCATCATTCTTAATAAAGATATTAAATTAATCACAAAACTAAATTATAATAGATGTTATGTAAATATTCAAACTTTATTAACAAAATGGAATACAATTATATTTACAACTGAGGAAAGGTTAACTATCATTAAAATGATAATCCTTCCTTAAATTCTCTATATTATTCAATCTATTTTAATACTTCCCAGTAAAGTTTTCATTAATAAGATCAATTCTCTGTTATTAAAGTTTTCTTGGTTTCCCAGGAAACCTACAATAACACTTAAACATCACCTTCACAGTTGGAACAAAGGGGGCATAGCCTTTCCTGATTTGAACCTTTATTCTAATGCAGCTATTATTAGGTCCATAGCACAACTTTTAGATACGCCATATCAGATCAAATGGAAAATATTCTGGGAATCCTCAGCTATGCTATTAATATCAAAACCATAGCCATACAAATTAGAATTTATAAATAACCCAATATTATGGATACTTAAAGATTACTTCATGTTACACAGCTTACCCAAACATTCATTTAGCTACTTACACAACATACTAATACATTTTAGAAACTTTATATTTAAACACACTAAGTACAAGGAACTTTTTTTACACTTCTCCCAATAGCCTTTACTCAAGAATCCTTACAATCCTCAGATATAGATAAAATTACCTTGCTTAAACAAAAAGGTCTTTGTATTGGCTTCAACTTATTACAGATGATAGGGTGAAGGATGTAGATCAGATAATAACTGAATATCAGACAACTCTGTATGGCTTAACATACGATCCCTCAGACTATTCTTACAAAATAAGATGAACCCAATCACTTCTGCTAATAAATTCAGTTATTCAACATAAACAAACTTATTCAGACAACATGGCATTTATATACAGTCTTATCAGAGAAGAAACATATTGTTGTCCTGCTAATTTCTGGAACCATTTTATAGAGTTAATAACACACTTCCAAGGGATCTAGATAAAACAAATATATTAGAATCTGCAGGGAAAACACTTTCACTTAAATGGAAATTATATTCTTGGAGATTTTTATATAGATCCTTCTACACTCCTCAACTAATGAACAAAATGAATGGTAAACTAAATATTTGCAACAGATGCAAGTCTAACACAAACACTGACTGAAACCATATGTTTTATGACTGCCCTGCTTTAAGTGTATTTTGGGAAAACATTAAAGAACTCCTACAAACAATATTCACAGATATTTTTATTTTGACCAAATCATTAGTACTCTTCAATACACCCATACCTGGTTGTGTAAAAAAAGTTAAAAATTCCTTACTTTGGGCAATAATGGCAGTAGCCAGGAAAACTATAACAAGAAACTGGATATCTGAATTCCCTCCTTCCTATAATGATTTTAAGAAAATTCTAATGGAAGTTTGTCAATTGCAGATTGCAACCATGACATCTAGAACATCTAGAAAAACTTACAACTATCATATATGGGTTAATCTAAAGAATTTATTGAAAGGAGATTGACAATGATATCATATAAATCATATTTCAACCTCTCTATGTGTTATATATATGGAATAATCAAATACTAGGTAACTTAATGATATTCAATGGATGCCTTTGTGTATAGTTTTAGTAATTTCACTTTATTTGTTAAACATTGTTATGCGAATGCTTATGTGAATACTTTTTGAATTGCAAATATCCTTATTTTAAAAGAACATGTAATTGTTTATATTTACTTCTTTAAAATCAATAAAATTGTTTAAAAAAACACATGCTCAGTAGTCTCAAACTCTCTGCATTTATTATATATTCTATCTTGCTTTTTCTTGTATGGCCTATTTGCCTTAACCGACAATTTTCTTAATAGACAATCTCCATAAAAATCATTACATTCTTTAATCTTTTTAACGTTATCATATCTCATCATTATGGCTTTTTTCTTATCAATTTCGATATCTTTCCATGATCCATGTAATTTTAAGTTGTTGTTTGTCTTTCGACTTTTTCCCGGTAAGGGGTCACCACAGAGGAACTCCGGTCTGCTAATGATTGGCAGTAGATTTTTTTACGAAATGCCGAGGTGCCAGCTCGACACCCAACCTTCAACGAAAGCACGCCCATTTACGCACGCATGTCTTTTGAATGCTACCCAACCATGGGGAGGACATGCAGACTCCACATAGAAGGCACTCCCAAGCTACGCTGAGAATCGAACGGGAGAACCTCTTGCTGTGAGGTAACACCGCTATCACCGTACCACCATGGCATATAACCATTCCTTTATATTTTTCTCACATATATTCTTTTTTATTTTCCATAAGACAATCTATATATTTTTCTTTGAACTCGATACCTTCTACCATACCTTCAAAACCAAATCCTTTACTTTTCTCTATATTTATACTTAAACATTTTTAATTAATATAAAAATAAGATCAAATAGATTGCTGCTTCACAGGTTAACACCCCTGCTCAAAAAATTTTAAATGGATCTGATGAAGCTGATACAGTGAAAGCGCTTATCCATTTAACCTTATCTGCAATAAACTGCGTGGATTTTATAACTGGGACTGTTACTTTTTGTGATACTCTCACTTTCACTTCTGCTCGGTACTTAGCTGCTGTTTTTTATTTTTAATTAATACTTAATTTTTTTATTTTCTTCCATCCATTTTTAACAATTAATACATTATCTGCATAACTTTATATTATTGGCATGTATCCACTGCTACTTGACAGTTTATTAATTTCCATCACCATTGCATTCATAACTAATGAGATAATTACACTATCTAGGCAGCCCTACAGTATTCCACATTCTATTTTTATTTCTTCCCCAATCCATCCATTTACATTTAGTTTCACATAGTTCCTTTCATAAACAGATCTTATTACTTGTAATATTTTGCTTACATTATATGCCTGCAAAAATTCCTCATAATGATTTATATTGATTATCATAGGCTTTACTTATATCGCCTATCATAACCTTTGCTTCTACATTTTTATTGATGTTATCATCAACTATTTGTTTCATTATCCATAAAAACTGTTGAAGTCATTTTCCTTTTATTCAGAATACATTTGTAACCTTTGTGTTATTATTCCCATACAAATTTACAATCCATATTAGTCAATGTTATAGGTCTCCAATTTTATCTCCTCTTTATTTTCTTTTTGTAGATATATATATATATATATATATATATATATATATGTTATAACTCCTGTACATATCTCTTTCTCTTTAATTCCAGTTTCTAACCATTCATTCTAAACTGATATACAAATACTTTTTGCCACTCCTTCATTTCTTTATACATACTATTTTCAATTCCATCCAGCATGTTGCAGAATTCAAGTTAATATCTTTTAGAACTTCATTCAATTCTTTCTCTGTTATTTTTTTGTTCTTAATACTCATTATCTTCATTAATTAAATTTTTACCTTTATAAATTTGTTCTGTTTTCTTCTCTTTCAACAAATAATTCCAATATCTATTCTTTAATTATTTTGTGGATTCCTTCTTGCTATCTTATTTGCTTACATTATTATTTTCCCTCTTTTATTATTTTACTTGAATATGATACTACCTCTTCTTTCTTTCCTTATAAACAGTATTTGTGTTTATATAACAAGATGTTAATGTTTATTTGATTCATTTTAAATACTTCTCATTTTTTCATAAAACAAATTTTTCTTCACTAAGTCTATAAATATTTCTTGACTTAATATCTTATATCTCTCTTTCTTTTCTTCTTTTCTTCCTTATACATTCTAAAAACACTTTCTTATATTTCTCATTAAAATTAAGCCACCAAACAGTCCAATTCTCATAAAACTCTCTCATATTCATATGATTTTTCCATAACTCCATAAGTTTGTTTTTCTCTTCTAAATCTAATCCCTTTTCATAAATTCTATTTATTTTCCTATTCTTATAGATTAATTTTCCTGTACTTCAACCCATACAGCCACATGATCTGAAAATCCAGCATACTCAATTCCATTTTTTTACTTCTAAACTACCGGATATTAAAAAATAATCAGTTTCTGTCCTAATTTCATTGCTTTTGTAGGTCAAGTGATTATTCTCAAAAACACTTAACTTTCCACTTCTCATAATTTCTTTAACCATTTTAACATCACAATTTCTGTTATGTTTTCTTAAATTATAATTAAAATCACCCACCATTATAATGTCCATATTTACACAAACATATTCAAGAATCTTTTTAAACATCATTTCTCTCACTTTTTGTTACATATGCATATAAAGCTATAATTCTATACACATATTTTTCTATTTCAAGTTGATTACCATAATTCCTCCTAGTTCCAGAGCATGTTTCTTTCCCCATGTTCCAAACTACCACACTATTATTCTTTCTTCTCTGTTCCTTCTCCAACAGTTTGTGCATAAATGTTTGTCTCTGGAACTTTTTCTGGCACAGTCGCTTCTTCTATTTTTTTTCATGCTATCACTTCATGAAATTGCTGCTCCACTTTCTGGCTCACTATGGTTTACCATTTCTTCCAAATAATCATCCCATGTGTTCTTTCTTCCTTAGTTAATAATCTGATATCTTTTAAAACAATAATATGTGCATCTGCTACATGACACCATTGCTATATATCTATTCTCCTCTTAAAATTGTTCATACTGTTCACATTTAAAGCTATTATTTTCAGCTTTTAAGAACAGTTATTATAATAAAATGAGTATCCCTTTCCTTTCTTATTTTCTCTAAGCATGATATTTTTGTTTTTTTCCCCTTTCTTTAACTCTTTCCCCTATCAAATTATTTTTGTTACTGTGAGCCAGTCAGCTTCTTCCTCACTTGTATCCTCTGTTTCTTTTTCCTTGTTACTTTGTTTAACTTCTTGTATAACCTCTTTACCAGTCACATCATTTTATACATTTTCTCATAAAACACATTCTTCTATCTCTTTCTCCTGTACAACTTTGTTTTCATTTTCTTGCACATTCATTTCACATTCTAGCCAGGAATGACCAGTATTGTCACATTTTTTGCACTTTAATTCACATTTTTGCATTATGCCCTGTTTTATTACATAAATAACATATTTTCATCATGTTCATTGATTAAATTATTATTTTTCCACAAAAATAAGAAGTCTTTGGTTGACTCCTGTATTTCACAAAATCCCTATTACCATGAACATTAATAATATTAGGTACATGCATAACATTATCATTTTCCATTTTCAGTATTACTAAACATTCCCATCTCCCAGTCCACAGTCCTCTTTCATCATATATTTTTGCAGTGTCTATTAATTCTTTACATATAGTTAACAAATGTTCTTTCAGTTCTTTTGCTTCAACTTCAGTTCTAAACTGGATCATTATTTTTTTTTGTCTGTAAAAAGTGTGCACCACATATTTTGACCATGGATAACTATTTTTCGTTTGCTCATATGCACCCAAAGAAATTTCCATGGCCTGCCCTATCTCAAACATTAAGCCACAAAAATGTTCTTTATTAATTAAAATAAATATTCTTAGCTCTTTTGCTTTGACACCTAGAGGTGTTATGACAGAGTCCCAAACCTAATACCAGTCCTGACTTTCTTCTTTTTTACTGCTCACATGTACTGTATTTTTTGTTTCTTTTATTTTTTCTTTCTTCTCTGTTTCTTCTCCAACAGTTTATGCATAAGTTTTTGTCTCTGGAACTTTGTCTGGCACAGTCTCTTCTTCTATTTATTTTCATGCTGTCACTCCATGAAATTGCTGCTCCACTTTCTAACTCACTATGGTTTACCATTTCTTCCAAATAATCATCCCGCAACCCCTCCTCCCCAACTGGAGGTTTGTAATTATGCATTTTTCAGATGTAACTGTCTCTCCTTCAATCGCCTCTGAAGGTTTTCCTCTGAATCAATCTCTGTTTCAGCTATAATGTCCTTTTCGTTCACAATCTCCTTCTCCTTCCAATGTCACTGTTTTTACTGCACCTACATCATCAGAAAAAAAAAACTTCTGGTAGTGATTCTACCATTTTGACTACATTTTCAGCAACTTTCATTCAAGTTTCATTCAGCACAAGCTGAATCAGCCATGTTTTCTCCCTGTTTTTCCAGGCCACCTCCGTGCCTGGAACAACAAAGGGAAGTCTGCTGTGTCCCTCACAAATGCTTCCCCTACTACCAAGAGTAGGGTTCATTTATTGGTATATACATTACACATTATTTACATATTTACATCTATTTACAAATCTTCACACATTATAAACTTCAATTTAAGCATTTCCCCCAACTCTTTTATCCACAACAAAAACATTTTTTTTTCAAAAATCTTTGTCAAATTCCATTTTCCACTGTATTTAATTTCATTTAGTATCTCGTTCCATGTAGTCTATGAAGCATAAAATATTACTGTGTCCACTTTCTTCACTTCTTCCTGTTTACATGCACCATAATAACCAAATTCTATTATGTCCATATTTATTTGTTCAAATTTTAACAAACTTTTTACCCTATTATCTTTACATATTTCTTTTAACAAATGATTAACTCTTTCACATTTCAAAAACACATACTCAAGTAGTCTCAAACTCTCCACATTTATTACATATTCTATCTTGCTTTTTTGTAAGACATATTTGCCTTAACCGGCAATTTTCTAATAGACAATCTCCATAAAAAAAATCATTGCATTCTTTAATCTTTTTTATAGTTATTATAGCTCATCAGTATGGCTTTTTTCTTATCTATTTATAAATCTTTCCACAGATCAATATAATAAAATGCTTTCATAATACTTAAGTACAATCCCTTTCTATTTTTATCACATATATTCTTTTTTTATTTTCCATAACACGATTTTGTTTTGGCACTCTTTCATTTCTTCATTCACAATGCTTTTACTTCATTTTTAAACTTCCATTCCTTCCTACAATTCCTTGTATTTATAATACAGTATAATTTCTACCAAGTTTTTATTTTCTTTCATAAATCCTTTTAATAACTTATATAAAATTAAAGATGCTACATGTACTATTGGGCTTATTAAACCCAAACCTCCTTCCTCTTCTTTCATATACAAAATTCCTCTTTTGACTGGATTCAGTCTAGATCCCCATATGAAAGAGAATATAATCATCATTAATTCCTTTTCATACTTAATAGGAATCATATAGATGTTAGCAACATAAGAACATGTTCCTATTACCATGGTGTTCAATAAGTGTGCTTTTTTTCTGTATGAAAATCTATATGATTCCAAAAATTAATCATATCCTTTACTTCTTTGAGTACATTATCCCATTGTTGTTGTCTGTATTCATTCCTTCTGAATGTTATTCTTAATATATCTATATTTTTTTTGGGTCTATATCAGAACACAGAAAGTTCACCTTTTCGAATGTTCTTACATCGACCCCTAATCAGCGAATGCTGACAACATCGAACATTCAGAGCTGTTCCAAAACACATACACAAAACACAAGCACACCAAACAGCAATCCACACACATACACCCAAAATCTTACAGCTAACCCTACACTAAACTGTACAAACACCACTAACTATCCACTTACCTTAACCCAAACCCTAACCCTAAGGTCTGTCACTATCACACACTCACCTCATCCGCTCCCTAACTCACCTAACCCACCCTAACCCTCACATCCACACAAACACACACATACCTTCCTCGTGCCCTAACCCTAACTCACCTAACCCATGCCCAATCGCACACTTTTCTGAACCCGACCCGTAACTTTCAACCACAGCGCTGAAAATAGTGAAACAAAAGACACGGACAAACAATTTTTTTCCCTAGGAAAAAATTTGGTTATCTGTCATTTCACTATTTTCAGCATTCGCTGAATAGGGGTCAATGTAAGAACATTTGAAAGTATGAACTTTCGAAGTTCTGATATAGACCCTATTTTTTCATTGAACTCAACACCTCCTATCATACTTTCAGAACCAAATCCTGTACTTTTCTCCTTATTTATACTTAAACATTTTTTAATTTATACTTAAATTTCATTTACTTTTTCCATCCATATTTTATTTTTAACAATTAATACAATATCATGTGCATAATTATACATTATTGGCAATTGTACTTTCTTCATCATTTTGTATACACCGGTACTTGACATTTTATTAATTTCCTTCATTATTACATTCATAACTAATGAAAAAAAATACACTACTAGCTAGGCAGCCCTGCTTTATTCCACATTCTATTTTTATTTCTTCCCCAATCCAGGCATTTACATTTAGTTTCAAGTAGTTCCTTTCATAAACAGATTGTATTACTTGTAATATTTTTTTGCTTACATTATATGCCTTCAAAATTTCCCATAATGAACTATATTGAATATTATCATAAGCTTTACCTATATCCCCTATCATAACCTTCGCTTCTACATTTTTATTTATGATATCAATTATTTCTCTTATTATCCATAATAACTCTTGACTTCCTCTTCCTTTTCTTCCAAATACATTTTGGTGATATATTATATCCATTTTTTTTCTGTAACCTTTTTGTTATTATTCTCATAAAAAAAATATAATCTGCATTATTCAATGTTATAGGTCTCCAATTGTTTATCTCTTCTATTTCCTTTTTTAAATATAAATGTTAAACCTCCTGTACAGATCTCTTTCCCTTTAAGTCCAGTTTCTAACCATTCATTCATAACTTCTATAAAAATATTTTTTTGCCACTCTTTCATTTCTTTATGCATACCACATTCAATTCCATCCAGCCCTGTTGTAGAATTCATGTTAATATCTTTTAGAATTTCATTCAATTCTTTCATGGTTATTTTTGTTCTAAATACTCATTATCTTCCTTATTTAATTTTTTATGTTTATAAATTTGCTCTATGTTTTCTTCTCTCTCAGCAAATAATTCCAGTACATATTCTTTAATTATTTCATATATTACTTCTTGCTGCCCTTCCTTATTTTTTAATTCCCTTATTTGCCCTTCTTTTATTATTCTACTCATTTCTTTCCTTGTAAACAATATTTTTGTTTATATAACAATTTGTTAATTTTAATTTGATTCATTTTATATATATTTGTTTTTCATAAAAGGAATTTTTCTTTTCTAACAAGTCTTTAAATGTTTCTTGACTTAATAGCTTATATAAAGAAGTTATGTCCTTACCATAACGTTCCATGTGGAGTGTTCATCTAGCCTTTGTTCTTACAATGGGTGTCAGAGCCGATCCTCGGCTCCGAGTCGGCCGCTTAGCAAAGCTCTGCATCTAGGAGAAGCTCGAGATCAACCTACCTCCCACAATTCCCTCTGCCTCTACCACAGATCTAGTTTGCAAAACAAGACCAGATCCAGCAATAACAAAGGTAATCAAGCATAAAAAGGGATACATAAGTATACATAAGGAGCAGTAACTAGCTCAAGCCAGTAGGAACAACAGAGAGATCACTAGTGGGAGACAAACAAACCAGACTTCTAAATCCTTACGTTCTTCCAGACCTGAGGGTGGGAGGGTGGGGATGTAAGAACAAAGGCGAGATGAACACTCCACATGGAATGTTATGGTAAGGACATAACTTCTTTATGTGAGAGTGTTCAATCTCGCCGTTTGTTCTTACAATGGGTAGCGTCCCTAGCTCCGTTACCCTGAGTGATTCATGGAAGAACGTTCCTGAGCACAATGGAACCAAAAGATGCTCTATCCCTGGAAGTCCCATCAACTTTATAATGAGTGATGAATGTATGCGGTTTAGACCAAGTGGCGGCTGCACAAATAGTGTCCAATGGCAGACGAGCCGCATGAGCCAGAGATGTGGAAACTGACCTAGTAGAATGTCCCTTTGGTTTGGTGGGCAAAATCTGATTTGAAGCAGAATACACGAAGGTTATACAATCAGTTAGCCATTTGAAAAGTGTGCGCTTCGTCACTGCCATGCCCTTTTTGTTGTCCGCAAAGGCTATAAAGAGTTGGTCCGCTTTCCTATGGTCCTTAGTTCTATCCAGGTAGAATCTGAGTTGTCTATGAACATCCAATTTGTGTAACATATATTCCAGCTTGTTGGTGTGGTTCTTGAAAAATGTAGGAAGCTCAATGGACTGATTAATGTTGGCAACCGAACAAACCTTAGGGAGAAAGGAAGGGTTGGTGCATAATGATACCATGTCAGGATGAAAAATTAAATATGGCTGCTTGATGGAAAGTGCCTGAAGTTCTGATACTTGTCTGGCTGAAGTGATAGCTACTAGGAAAAGAGTCTTCCAAGACAAGAATTTTAAGGAACAGGAAGAAGCTGGTTCAAAGGGTGGTAAAATGAACTGGGATAAGAGTAAATTTAGATTCCAAGGAGCTGTAGGTAACCTAACTGTTGGTCTGAGATGAAAGGACCCTTTCATGAAGGCTTTACAAAGCCTATGAGCCATAATGGGAGCTCCGTTCTCTCCTATGTGAAAGTTGGAAATAGCGGCCAACTGAACTTTTAAAGTGGCAGTAGAGGCTCCTTGGTGAAACAGAATGGACAGGAATTCCAAAATCTTGTTTAGGGGGGCTACTAAAGGATCCAAATGCTGCGTAGTCGCCCAGTGGATGAAACGTTTCCACTTACTGGCATAGATTTTAGTAGTGGAAGCTTTATGGGAGGCGACCAGAATGTTCTGGACCGCCGGAGAGAGAAAATCAGACCTGGCTAAATAGGGAAGCGGAGCAGCCAGGCTGCTAACTTGAGGGATAGGAGCGACGGGTGAGGAGCTCCTGATGAATGAGTCAGCAGATCTGGCACTGGGTCCAGAATCCAGGGCTCCTGCATTTGGTGGGCTTGAAGAAAGGGGAACCAAATCTGTCGAGGCCAGAATGGGGCAATGAGAATTATAGTCCTCTCCTGGTCCTTGGCTTTCTGAAGAAATTTTGGGATCAGTGGTATAGGAGGGAAAGCGTACAGGAGACCCGGGGGCCAATCGTGAATCAGAGCATCCCTGGGGACATCCCCTGGAGGGGGTAAAAGGGCAAAGTAGCTTCTGCATTTGGTGTTCATTGGAGATGCAAGCAGATCGCAGCAAGGCTGGCCCCATTTGTGGAAAATTCTTTCCGCCACATTCTGATTGAGGGACCACTCGTGAGGTAATAGGATGGCTCTGCTCAACCTGTCCGCTATGACGTTGGATAACCCCGGGATGTGCGTTGCTATTAGAAAGCAACCCGTGGACTCTGCCCATTGCCAAATTCTCATGGCCTCTCTGCACAACTGGTAAGACCTGGTTCCTCCCTGTTTGTTTATGTACCAGACTATGGACATGTTGTCCGTCTGTACTGCAATAGTCCCTAGAGGTAGAAGGGGGGAGAAGTGTTGCAACGCTAGAAACACTGCCCTCATCTCTAGAACATTTATGTGCAGGTTGTACTCTAAGCTGGACCATTCGCCTTGGACTGTCTTTCCCTGAAAGATGCCCCCCCACCCTATCAGGGAAGCGTCCGTGGTCACCGTGGCCGTTGGGTTGGGTAACACAAACTGTCAGCCACTGATGAGGTTGTGATCCTGTAACCACCAAGACAGGTGTACTTTGCAGGAATCTGTTATGTGAATCTTGTGTGTCAGCGGTAACTGCTGGAATGACCACTGTGTGAACAGCAGCCATTGGAGAATTCTCATGTGTAGCCTCCCCATGGGAACTGCAATGAGGGAAGCTGACATGAGCCCCAAGACTTTCAGGACTAGTTTGGCTGGGGACTTCTTGGATAATAGTAGGAGAGATACGTGTTGTTGTAGGGAAGCTATTCTTGCGGAGGGTAGTTTTACTAGCAAAGAACGGGTATCTAGATCTGTGCCTATAAATGAAATATGCTGTGAGGGCTGTAACGCAGATTTTTCGAAATTTATCGAAATCCCTAACAGAGCACAAAGGCTGATTGTGTAATCCCTGGTCTGCATCAGTTGAAGCTCGGTGGTGGCGGTAAGGAGCCAGTCGTCTAGATATGGAAACACCCGGAATCCTAGGCGTCTCAAGTGAGACGCTACCACTGCCATGCATTTGGTGAAAACCCTGGGGGCTGAGGTTAGACCAAAGGGCAGGGCCCGAAACTGAAAGTGACTGGCTCCCAGCCGGAAGCGCAGGTGATCTCTGGACACCCTGGCCATCTTGATGTGGTAATAGGCGTCCCTGAGATCTATTGAGCACATCCAGTCGTCCTTCTGTAAAAACGGAAGGATCGATTGAAGCGTGACCATCCGGAACTTTTCTTTCTTCACAAATGTATTGAGATTGCTTAGGTCCAGAATTTGCCTCCCGTCCCCTGTCTTTTTTGGAACTAAAAAGAACCTTGAGTAAGTTCCAGATCCTCTTTGGTCTGCCGGGACTGGTTGGATGACTCTTTTTTCTAGCAGCTTTGAGATTTCTATCGCTGCTGGTTTTCGCAGATGGGGTGGTACATCTGGGAACCATCTTTGTGGTAATGGGGGAAATACAAAGGGGATTTTGTAACCTCTGGTGATAATGCTTTTTACCCAATTGTCTGAAGTAAGGCTTTGCCAGGCCTGAGGGTATAAAGCTAAGGGACCCCCCGACTGCCTCCAGAGCAGGACAGTCGGGCCTCCTCTCAGGAGTGCTGGAAAGGCTTCCCAGGGATAGTATCCCTGTCACCTTGGTTCTGCAGACCCCCCTCTGCTGCCAGAGCGGCGTCTTCCATTTCTGCCCCCTCCTCTGCCTCTGGGGGGGCATCACCCTGTGTGCCTGGGAAAGAACCCTGAGGTTTACGAAACCACATCTTTCCACCTCATTGCCCTTTGGGGTATGGTCTGGATGGGGTGGAAAAACGGACTCTGACAGCAGACAGAGTCTTTCCTTCCTGCTCACACCAGGTTAGGGTCTCCTTTACTTTGGGGCCAAAAAGGGTGGCACCAAAGGGGGCATTAGTAAAGGAAGACTTGAAGGCTTCCGCAAAGGAGCACAGCCGCATCCAGGATTGTCTACGAAGAGCAATCGCTGAAGCCCTACTCGACCCTTCGGCCGCATACGAGATGAGCCTCATGGACGAGTTCACTATGGATGTAAGGGTGTTGAGCTGTGCTGTAACTTTGTCCGAGACAGCAGCATCTGTATTACCCTGGTGGGTATCCCCCAACTCCTTGACTAGATCCCTCTGTAATCGTGTGAAGTGTGTCAAGTAGTTCAGCGATCGCATGGAAAAAGTCGCTGAACTGAAAATGTGCTTCCCATATCTGTCCATGGTCCTAGAGTCTCTGTTAGGGGGATGGACAGACGAGGAAGATTCGGACATCTCCTTTTCAGTGGTTGCAGCCACCACCATAGCGTCCACTGGAATTCCCTTAGTAAGGTATGACTTGTCCTGAGGGGCAGTTATGTATTTGTTAGGTTTCCTGGGAACTGGCTCCATTGTGTCAGGTGCCTCCCACGCCCTTCGAGCAATTAACTCCATTAACTCGTCGAAGGGCGGAGTGACCCAGGAGGAGGAAGGGCGAGCACCAAATGCCTTCAGCAGAACCGACTCATCCTCAGAAGGGGGTAGGGCCTGCCAATCACCTCTCTGCTTCAGGATCTCCAGGATGTCAGCAAAGGAGACATCCTCTGAGGGTGATTTTGGGACCCTTCTGACTCATCTAAGTCAGTATCCGATGTTAAAGATTCTTGTGGAGAATCTAAGTGCCTCCTCTTGCACAACTTTTTCCTCGGAACGTCATCGGGAGGGGCTTCCGATGAGGCCTCCGAGGAAGAAGGGGCTCCCTCTGGGAGTGGCTGAGACACTGGTGCTCTACGCTTATGGGTAGTCACGGGTGCAGAAGTAGACAACGGACCTTTATGGGAGAGAGAAGTTGCTTCCATTGACGTGGTTGTCTGAGAAGACAATACCATCCTCATGAGGTCAAAGGCCCCTGGACCCAGAGTCGAGGAGTCCTCCGGTTCCGAAGAACGCGGAAGTGTCTCCGACGCTGAGGCCAAGGGCATCGATCCCGAGGACGGAGCCGAAGTGATCCGTGCCGAGGCACCGAGGGGGAGAGTCGGCACTGAAAGATCGGTTCGACTCTTGGTCCCGGAGTCAAGGAGAGATCGTCGGTTCCGCGAGTCCGCTAACGGTTCCGACGGAGTCGAGGTCAACAGTGCCGACCGAGGAAGGGACGGTTCCTTCACCAAGGGCTCCACTATCATCAGATCAACATCTCCCGGCTCCGAAAGCTGTGTAGGCCTTGGAGGAGGACCAGATGGAGATAAGGGAAGGCCTTCGAGTCTCGACACCAATTGGGAGGAGACTGAAATGAGCTTGGACAGGGCCGTGTTCTCCATTAACTTCTGCACCACACGATCTACGTCGGTGTGGGAGAGGGGCCTGGAAGAATGGGTCGAAGGAACGGAGGACGGTACCGACCTCAATATAGCAGGAGGTGGAAGCTCCGACACCGGTTCAAAGACTCGAGGCTCGGTCACAGTAAGAAGCTCGACACTCGACCCCGAAGCCTGTGGAACCGGTGAACGAACTTTAAGCGAAAAACTCTGAGTCGATGACGTGGGCTCCGATGTCTTCGACCCCTTCGAGGACTTAGAAGCCTGGTCCGACTTGTCAAGCGCCTCTTGGAAGGCAGGCTTCAAAAGACCCCTATCCATAAGCTTCCTGCGTCTATCTGTCATGACCCTTCCACTAAAAGAATGACAGATAGAACAGTCTTCTTGTAGATGGAGAGGGCCAAGACAGTAGACACAGGAGCTATGGTTGTCAGTGATAGACATCTTTTGCCCACACTGACACCTCTTGAATCCAGACTTGGCTTTTTCAGACATATCCTGTAGAGAAAAACTGTACAAGTACCAAATAACACTTTTGTCAAGAAAGTTAGATACAAGTCCACAAACACAGCAATAATAATTGCAAGTATAAATCCTAAATCTAGTAACTAGGTGGGGTAGGCTCTAAGGAAACTAAACTATATATATATAAATTATATATATTAGTGTAGCCAACAAGGATGATCCAGACACACACACACACACACACTAAAGTTAAGTTCCCAAAAAAAAATCAGAAGATTTCACAAGAAAATATAACAAGAAATTAGCTTATCTTCCCAAAAGTTGGTCAGAGCTCTCAAACTCGATGCGATCGGTTGCAGCGGCAAACTAGATCTGAGGTAGAGGCAGAGGGAATTGTGGGAGGTAGGTCGGTCTCGAGCTTCTCCTAGATGCAGAGCTTTGCTAAGCGGCCGACTCGGAGCCGAGGATCGGCTCCGACACCCATTGTAAGAACAAACGGCGAGATTGAACACTCTCACATCTTTCTTTTTCTTTTCTTCCTTATACATTCTAAAATACTTTTTTATATTTTTCTTTAAAATTAAGCCACAAACAGTCCAATTCTCATAAAACTCTCTCACAGTCATATTCTTTTTCCATAATTCCACAAGTTCTTTTTTCTCTTCTAAATCTAATTCATTTTCATTAATTTTCTTTATTCCTTTTCCTATTCTCATATATTCTTCATTTTCATGTACTTTGACTCATACTGCCACCTGATCTGAAAATTCAGCATACTTAATTCCTTTTTTATAACTTTTAAACTATCAGATATTAAAACATAATCAATTTCTGTCCAAATTTCATTCCTTTTATAGGTCCAGTGGTTATTCTCCCATACATTTAACTTTCCACTTCTCACAATTGTTTAGCCATTTTAACATTACAATTGCTCTTATTTTTCCTTAAATTACAATTAAAATCACCCACCACTATAATGGCCATATTTACACAAACATATTCAAGAATATTTTTAAGCAACATTTCTCTCTTTTTTGTTACATATGCATATAAAGCTATAATTCTATACACATTTTCCATCTCACGTCTATTACCATAGCTCGTCCTAGTTCCACTATGGTTACATCTAATATTTTAATGCTTTCTTGACATAATATACATATGCCCGAGCATGTTTCTTTCCCCATGTCCCAAACTAGCACCCCATTTCAACATTTTTCAGTTTGTAACAACAGGATCCAAAATCAGTCACAGTCACAGTCACCAAGTTGCAATGAACACAAGGGCATGCACGATATAACTTAATATAAAATTTATTAACTTCGACAACAATACTGGTTGAGCGCTTTCATCTACTGGTAGTAGATTTCATCAGAAATGATGAAATCTACTACCAGTAGATGAAAGCGCTCAACCAGTATTGTTGTCGAAGTTAATAAATTTTATATTAAGTTAAATCGTGCGTGCCCTTGTGTTCAGTGCAATTTGGTGACTGTGACTGATTTTGGATCCTGTTGTTACTTGTTGGCTGTCCAGTCATATATTACTTTTATTTTTCAGTTTGTGTTCTTTCTTCCTTTGTTAATCTGATATCTTCTAAAATAATATGTGCATCTATTGCAGCACACCATTGTAATATACCTATTCTCCTTTTAAGATTTTTCATACTGTTCACATTTAAAGCTATTTTCAGCTTTTAAGAATAGTTAGTATAATAAAATGTGTATCCCCTTTCCTTTCTTATTTTCTTTAAGCATTATGTTTTTGAATTTTCTTTTCCATTCCTTAACTCTTTTCCCTATCAATTTCTTTTTATTTCTTACTGGGCGCATTCAGTTTCTTCCTTACTTGTCTCCTCTGTTTCTTTTTCCTTGTTAATTTCTTTAACTTCATGTATAACCTCTTTATCTGTTACATCTTTTTGTACATTTTCTTGTATAACACATTCTACTATCTCTTTAACCTGTATAATTTCATTCTCATTTTCTTGCATATTCTTTCACATTGTAGCCATGAATGACCAGTATTGCCACATTATTTGCACTTTAAATTATTTTTTTTTTGCATTATGCTGTTTTACAACATAAATACTCTTTTTATCACATTCATTGATTAAATGATCATTGTTTCCACAAAAATAACAAGTTTTTGGTTGACTCCTGTATTTCACAAAACCCTATTACCATGAACATCAATAATACTAGGTACATGCGATAATCATTTTCCATTTTCAATATTACTCCACATTCCCATCCCCCAGTCCATAGTCCTCTTTCATAATATAGTTGTGTAGTGTCCATTACTTCTTTACATATAGTTAACAAATGTTCTTTAATTTCTTTTGCTTCAACTTCAGTTCTAAACTGGATCATTATTCTTTTTTTGTTTGTCTGTAAAAAGCTTGCACAACATATTCTGACCATGGATAAATATTTTTCTTTTGTTCATATGCACCAAAATATTTTCCATGGCCTGCCCAGTCTCAAATATCAAGTTAAAAAAAGTCTCTTTATTAATTAAAATTAACGCTCTTATCTCTTTTGCTTTGACACTCAGAGGTGCTACGACAGACCTTATACCTGTCCAAACGTTCATCTTTTTTACAACTCACTCATACTGCATGCTTCTTTTTTGTTTATTTTATTTCTTCTTTCTTCTTTGCTCCTTCTCCCACAGTTTGTGCATACATTTTTGTCTCTAACTTTTTCTGGCACAGTCGCTTCTTCTCCTTTTTTTCTTCTATTTTCTCCATGATGTCATTCCATGAAATTGCTGCTCCACTTTTTGGTTCACTTTGGTTTACCCTTTCTTCCAAATAATCATCCTGCAACCCCTCCCCCTGGTTGGAGGGTTGAAATTATGCATTTCCCAGAGGTAAAGGTCTCTCCTTCAAACAACTTCCCCTGAAAGCTTTCCTCTGAATCCACCTCTATTACAGCAGCAATCTCCTTTTTGTCCAATATCACTGTTTTTTCTGCACCCACAGCATCAGGAAAAAAAACCTTCTGGTAGCGATTTTACCATTTCAACTACATTTTCATCAACCTTCATTTCATTTTCAGCCAAAGCTGAATCAGCCATATTTTCTCCCTGTTCCCCCTGGCTTTTTCCATGTCTGGACAGGAAACAGGAAGTCAGGATGTGTAACACACAAAGTCTTCCTCTGACTACCATGAGTAGGGAAAGTTCCCTGATGCCCTGTCCAAATTGCTCCTTGTAGTATAAATACTACCTCAGACCTTCCCTGAAAAAAAGTCATAAGCCTAGTGGGACTAACTTATTTAACATAGGACAAATAAAGTAATTAAATAAATAACATTTTACATATAAAAATGACCAAAATGTTTCCTCAAGTCAAATCTTACCACTACTCTTTGAGATGCAATTCTTGCCTTTTAGACATTAGAATTGGTTAAAAAAAGGACTAACTTTTTGTTTAACCAAGTGTTGGGGAACACTGGTCTATTGCTGCAAACCAAGTACATTGTATGATTTGCTTTTGACCTTACAGACACCATAGATGCCAATAGAAGTGCTACTGAAAGGAAAGTGTGGCAGCATTAATTCAAAGAAAATAATAAAGTTAATACTAATTTTAAATAAATAAAAAAGATTATGCAGATAAAAAGTACCATTTTGCTCAGCTAATGTGGTACTTACATGTCACGACTTTTGCTAACAGAACAGAATATTCTGATTTTGCTTTTTTAAGGGCTATCTCTTATGTGCTTATAGATAAAAAAACATACATTAAAGAGAAGAAAATTGCAAAGTTGTATGCTGGTAAATCTAAAGAATGAGACTGTGATATAACCTGTTTTTTTTTTATAAGGGAGTGAGTTGGTTTATAAGATTTAAGCTTAACCTTCATTTAAATACTGAACAAATCTGATTTGGTAAACAAGCAAATGTAAGGAAAAATGTGAGAAGGAGCTGACTTGTAAAATGCCATTGTTTTCTATAAGCATAATAATAGTTATTAATGAATGTATATCTGGCTATTTAAATGAGCTGAAACTGAAGTTTAAATGTTTTCTTAGAAAAAGGAGTATTGAAATATGACATGAATTACTGAAGTATGAAGACTGCTTTTGTACAGGATAGCCCTGAGAATGGTAATGACAACAATGGCTAGTGAAAAAGATTGCTGCTATCTACTGGGTCTGACTAGTAACAAGAACTGTGAATGTGCAGCTGATGAATTCATATGAAATATGGGGCACATTTGTAAATAATTGTAAAAAATAACTCAATTTTTTCTGCTTGTTTGCAAATTACTAGTTGTTGTGTATACTACTTGGTGCATATTATTCAGATTTTTCTGTATATCAGCATGCATATATAATTCCCTCATGACTTAAGATTGGGAATTACTGAGTGATCATGCAGACTGAGTTAGGGGACAGACTTGAAACTTAGAAGATATAGCCTTCAGTCATAAACAAAAGAAAGTAAAATTCTGCATTAACATCACTGCATAAGACATAAAAAAAACTTTCTGTGCTACAGGATAGTAACATATTAAGATGTCGATGTGTCTTGCTTTTTGAGCCATGAAACATCCAAATCTATTTGACCTTGATTTGGGAGGTGAGTACTATTAAGTGCTTGAAGGTTCCACACCAGGAGAATCCAGGGCCTCAAACATCTACCATACACTGATAGGCTAAAAGCCCTGTCCCCCTACTCAGTTTCATACAGACTCCTCAGAAGTGACCTCTGTCTGGCATACAAGGCGATCATGGATCCCACCTTGATGGGACTGTAGCATATCCGCAAGTCAAGCTCCACTCGAGTAACTCGCACGTGTGCCTCAACCTGGTCTGTGACATCAACAGGATTTGTTGGCGGGTCAGATTTGTGTCTCAGAGACTCCTCCATCTATGGAACAGACTCCCAATACATGTCAAGTAACTCTTTCCCCCTTTTTAAGCACAATCTGCATAACTAGATGGGAATCAGAAAATATACCCCTGGGATTCCAACCGTGTCCCTGCTGGACAGGGGCATCAGGTGCTGACTTGTCTAAGCATGGGCTAAACTCTTGGCTTGGCTTATAAGTGCCTCAGGGCCAATAGCCTAGTAACCTCCTATGATCATATAAAAAGGGAGGTCTGAACTTTTGTGTCTATGAAAAGGTCAAAAGCCTAGGCATATTATGGTCCATTTAATTGCTTTTCTGGTACTATATCTCTGTTCCTATGCTCAGGTTTTTTTCTCTGCTTGTTCCCCCAGGATTCTACAATCTTCTCTGCATTTTATGTGGACCTAGTCTGTGGGAAAAACCTGTTAATCCCCAGTGGAAGTCTTGGTTAAAGAGTTTGGAGAATACTCTCCAGTACAAGTGGAACTAAAAAAAATAGAAACCAAGTAGATTTATTTATTTGTTTGACATTTGTTTACTGGGAAAGTCCAGCTGGGCAGATGCCCATTTTTAGAGGAGGTCTGGAGAAAAGCTCCACAGATATACAAAAGATAAAAGACAAAAATAAGGTATATAGAATTTAAAAAACAAGTACACATAATGATCTTACAGTTATTACATATTTTAGAAAAGTGACACAGAAGATGAGGTAAGTGATACAAGGTAAGAATAAGGTATACAGATTTCAAAAACAAGTACAAGTAATGGTCTTAAGGTTGAGGCAAATGCCAAAGATATCCATAAGTTAGGTTTCGTCAAATAATGCAATGTTTAAGCAAAGACCTATTTACTTGGGAATGTTGTAGATGTTTAGATGTACTAATAGTGAACCAAAATCAGTGTGTAAACATCTACATGAGTTTTTTTACTGGAATTGTATAATAATAGCCTACACAGGACAGACAGCATGCAGGACTGCAAAGAATCAATTGTAGTATCTTTCTTTAAAGTATAAAGAGATTTGTGAGAGATGTACTGAAGTTATATCGCAGACAGATTTACCCATGTTTAGCTATACAGATGCTTTCCATTAAAGCTACAGGGCAGAAAAAATCAGCTGAAACAAAAATGTATCAATTTATTGGTACCATCAGTAGTCAGGTGGACAAAGGCATGCAGATGGTTACAATGCACAATGATTTCAGTAATACATTTAATATAATTAACCATGGGAAGTTAACATGACTGCAGAACTCAGTCATTGAAAGTTTTCTAGTCACATGGTTGCCTGACAGGAATTAAATAGCTAATGAAAGCAGCAAAAGTTCTGTTTGTAAAAATTAATTGTGTACCTGAGGGATGTCTCAAGACATATGCAACAACCGGAAAGGCTGCAGAAATACCTCACTAAAAGTATCACAGGACTAAAGCAGATGCCCTATGCTGACCATTTAAAACTCCACCTAAACTATGGCGCATATCATCTACTCAGAGGCGATCTCTGCTGAACATACAAGGCCATGTCAAACCCAGAGCTGTTGGACATGCTACACTTAAAGAAATCCCAATCCCTCAGAGACACATGCTCCAGGGATCTAATCCTTGTCATCACAATAAACAAAACATGCTGGAGGGATAAATTCCTGACTCAGAGACTCCCCAGACTCTGGAATAGATTGCCCATACATGTCAAGCAGAGCACCTCTTTGGCCCTCTTCAAAAGGAACCTTGATGATTGGATGGGAGATAGAAAATTCACCCTGGGGATCACATCAGTCACCCTGCTAGACAGGGGTCCAGGGAAGTAAATACTGTGGGAAGAAATAGCCAGGGAATTGTTATGGCTAGGCTTGTATTGTATTGTATTGTAGGGCAATTGTAGGGCTGATAGCCTAGTACCAGCCTATAAACCTATGAACTTCTGAACTGATATTCTCTCAATTAAAACAATGGACATAAAGTCTGATTATGAAAACTATTGTAAAATATAACAAAATTATTCAAGATGATAAGTACACTCCAAAATGTGCAGAACTTGGAGTCATTAGAAAATATATTATAGTGGTCAGTAGATAACTAAGTGCCCCTGAACATTAACAAAGTAATTGATAGATTAAAAAGCAGGTGTACACAGCAGGGGATATAATGATAAATGAAGCAAACAAATGCAATGTTATTAGAATTTTAAAAGACCAGAGTTACAAATTCTGCAACTCACATTGTTAAGATCTGTAGGGGGACATCTAAGAAAGTAGGAATATACTGAGAGAGATTGTAAACATTTGAGTAACATATGCATACATCTTAACTGTCCAGATTTTTGCCTCATATTTTCCTTCTGTTCCTCATAAAATGTGTGGTTTTCTGGCAATTCACTAAGGGCTTAAGTTATTAAACAATGGTACACATTTCAGTTTCACATTTTAAATCTTTCAGAAAATACATGTTAATCATATCTCTCAACATGCAGACATTACAAATAGGAACAAACGCCCTTGAAAACAGGAACATAAAAGTAAAATTCTCACCATATAATTAGCATAATATCTGAATACGAAATAGCAGTTAACTCGTCCCTCATCCAGTAGCAATGTGAGACACTATTCAGAAAACACAGTGACAAAAATGATGGAACAATACAAGAACATTTTCAAAGAAACACGATAAAATCTATACACTTTAGTGAACTGTCACACAAAATTCTACCTCATAAGCTTTATTTTTGCTACAGAAAAAAAGGAATTGTAAGATGTGGGTCATATTTCTTTAAATTATTGTTGCCACAAGTATGTTGGACATGCAATGTGTTTCTTGTGCACCAAACATATTCAAAAATCTCATGTGATGACAGGGATTCAGATAATTGCATGAAGAGATAAATAAAGCCTGGAAATATGTTAGTAAATATGAACACACAGCAACTCAGCAACAACAGGAGATGTAAAAAGCAAGCTGACTACACCAGGTGCTCGGTGTAGTCGACTTGCTTTTTACATTTCCTGTTGCTGCTGAAAACCTGAAAATATGGACATTCCTTCAAAAATAGATGCATCCTAAATTAGGCCTGAGAATAGGAATGTTCCGAAAAATAGGGACAGTTGAGAAGTCTAATCCTAATGCAAAACCTGTTATTCCATCAACTTTCTAATTGTATAAGAGCAATGATTTTGTCCCTGATTTTGAGCCTTTATCCCCTATTATTTTTGGCTTTGTTTGGACTTCTTACACAAAGAGGTTGAGAGGAATCATGTGTTCTCACCCAGTTGTTTCCCCCTCTTATAAGAAGGCTTCAGTATACATGCTTGATATGGGATCTAACAAAATCATATCAAACAAAACCAGAAAAGGTACACCAAGACCATAAATGGAATTAAGGAATTTATGTAGGAAGAAAATCTAAAAATGGGTTGGAATCTAATTTTAGTTTAAACATAATTTCAATTTCACTCCAAAAGCAGTAAATAACACAATAACTAAAAACTAGAATAATTTCTTCTAGTTTACACATAGTTATGATATGGGCAGAATTAATTATTTGGACCTCACTATTTATAAAGAAAATAATAAATTAATATCTAAATATATAAAAAGGATTTTCAGAATAATATGTATTTGCATTATTCTAGTCTCCACCCTAAGAGAACAAAAATTAAAACAATAAAAGGTCAGTTAAAAAGATTAAGTAACCTAACCAAGAATGATAATGTATTTTTAGAAGAAGCCAAGAATTTTTGTAGAAAAATGGAGTATAGAGGGTATCCAGTAGAAGAAATGCAAAATTTATTAGACACAGAAATCGATGATAGAGGGACTGTAAATAAAGAAAAAGGAAAAGAAATGCTTTGGGCTGTACAAAATAGTGTGGATTCAAAAGCTATAAAAAGTATTATAAGCAGAAATTGGGGGATATTCAAAGCTAATAGTGACATAATCAATAAGATAGGTACAGGGCCCAGATTTATTCAGAAGAGGGCTAAAAATTATAAGGATTTTTTTTTCAGAGTAAGCTCAATAGATCTATACGAGAAGAAAACAAATGATTAAGTGCTTCAGTTGTAGTCTTCTTATTATTATTTCGGCTTTTTTCCAGTTAGGGGTCGCCACAGCGGATCACCTGCCCACTCATGATTGGCAGTGGAGTTTTACGGTGTCGAGTTGCCAACTGGCGCCCAACCTTCCACAGAAGGCAAGTGCTTCAGTTGTAATAAGTGTAATTACTTGTATACCGATTCCAGTGACGTTGAAGTGGGAAACTACATAGTAAAAGTGCCAGGAATATTTTCATGTAAAAGTAAAAATGTAGTATATTTAATAATATGCCTGGAATGTCAATCATTTTATGTAGGGAGAACCACTAGAGAGTTAAATAGAAGAATATACGAACACAAATATGCTATAGTAAATGATGATGAGAAAAATGCCATGAGTAAACATTATATAGAAAAGAAATGTAAAGTTAATTTTAAACGCTTAGTGTTAGATGCATTAAAAAAACACCAGCAATATTATAAAAAAAGAAGAAGAGTTAGGATGGTTGGAATACTGCTGGCAAGTCAAGTTAAATGCATGTTTCCCACCAGGTTTAAATAACAGAGAAGAATTTGTTATGTATTTAAAAAGGAAAGGGCTGAAACATTAAATAGTGGATTTTTAGATTTTAGATTTGAGGCTGATGAAGCGGAATAAGTCCGTGAAAGTGCTTACTACTACGTTTGTTTTTTATTTTTTCTATTAAATATACCTGCTTTGTGTAACCTACGTGTGTTTTTATTGCTATATTTTGGATTTTTACTCGTTGGTTACTTTATCCGGCACAGAGGGATTGTTTTC
Organism: Protopterus annectens; assembly: GCF_019279795.1. Classification (NCBI taxonomy): domain Eukaryota; kingdom Metazoa; phylum Chordata; order Ceratodontiformes; family Protopteridae; genus Protopterus; species Protopterus annectens. Next base: position 1,474,426,044 of record NC_056729.1, read on the forward strand.
TGTTTGATTTTTAGATAGTTTTTATCATGTGACAAGGCATTTTAAGTTAGGATAGGATGATGTACCATGTGACTTATTAAATGAGAGTATTAAATGTATGTAATTAATAGATGTATTTCAGTCTGAAGAAGTCTCTGTGTGAGTTAAAAGAGACAAAAGCGCTAACTGGAAGTTTTGTTTTCTATTAAAGTGTATCGGTGATCTTACAGATAATGCATTTTATTTTATAATTTCAATTTCCCTATTAATTTTAAATGTTTGGATATTAGTAATCAAAGAATATGATACCTAAGAGCATCTGACAAAAGTCTTTAGAGATCAAGGTACAGAAATACTGAATAGAAGCACGTCTTCACTGAAAGAGTAGTTAAATGCAGAACCCATTACCGAATAATACTAGAGAAAAAAACCTTATTGGCCTGTGTAAGCAACTGTTGGCTGAACTTAAGGGTGATCAAAGCTATTAAACAAATGGCAGGCATGCGGGCCACTGCCTTAGATTACATACCACAATACATGAATGCTGAGATGCAGAGCATGCTTTCTAATCAAAGACCAAAAAAACTAAATTTTTGTTAAGCTTTTTATCCACTGACCTTCCCTAATAATCAAACCACAATAAACACCCTGTACTACACTCATTCCTAGCTTTTCAGCATAGATGTGGCACCATAGGATCATAGGTGTGTACTAGGCTGGCAGCCACTAGGGCCTTTTTAAGCCTAGCCATGCATTCCAAATCTCTGTTAAGTTCTGGTATCCTTGATAAGTGTAAGCAGGGGCTTAAGTGCCAAAACAAGGATGATGTTCCTGTTCCCCATCCAAATGTCCAAGTTACACTTTTACTAGATTACATGGGAACTCTGCTTTACATGGACAGGAAGCCTGTTCCAGAGAAGGAGTAGTCATTGGGATACATACCTGCCTCTTCAGCAGATCTTACTTATATCAGAGACAAGGTTTAAGTCTTTAGAATAGGAAATTCTGGTGCCGTTTTTTTTTTTTTTTTTTTTGCGGATATGCAAGAGGTACATTAGGGTGGGGTCTGACAATGCCTTGTATGTTAGCTATAGATCTCCTCTCAACAGCCTGTGGGAGACAGAAATACATGGATAGGGTTTTGAGGCAGTTTGCATAGGGTATGTCACTTACACACTGTATTCTTTTAGTGAGGAATTTCTATGGATATTCCAATTGTTGGAAGTGCCTGGTTAGGTACATAACAAAGAGGGCACTGTACTCAATGACAGGTTTGATGAATGCTGAATACGGTGGAATAATGACCTCCTTGCACTTAGATGCCATACCTTTGTTTATAAGTTGCCCAACATAAGATGATTTCTTCAATACTGTAGACACGTGATGGTTAATGGCTAGACTACTGTCTGAGTGTGTCCCCAAGTCCCTGACTACTGAGTTGAGTCTTAGGGGTATGTTGTTAATATGATAATTACCGGGGGTGGATGGCTTCCCAAAGGATAAAGTATGTATTTCTTTGCATTTAGTTTTAGTCCATGGCTCGGCTACATATTATTTGTGTGTAGGAGTCCTTCCTGGAGAACATTAGCGCTGGTGGAATTCTATGACTGCTCCTAATTTGCAGTCTTCTGCAAATTTGGTCAATCAGAGGCCCTTGACATTGGCCTTGACTTCAGAGAAGTAAATTTCAAAAAGGAGTGGTCCCAGAACTGATCCCTCAGGTACTCTGCCTGAGACTGGCCTCTTTCTAGAGGTGAACTCCCCAGTTCTTACTTCCTGAGTCCTGTCTTTGAGCCAGCTGGCTATCCACTGGGTGACATAAGGGTTTATACCTAACCTCTTGAGTTCATCAATAATGCCTGAGTGAAATACTGTGCCAAATACCTTGACAAGGTCAAGGTAGGCAGTGTGAACCATTTTACCCTAATCGATAACTTTGGTGACCTTCTCAAAGAAGCCCACCAGGTTGAGGAGGTATGGCCTGCCCTTGTTGAAACTAAACTGAGTTGGATGCAGTGTTTGGAGGTTTCCTATGTCATTATTGACCATTTCCATGATAATTCTTTCCATGTCTTTGCATATGAGATTAGTGAGACTTATGGGACTATAGTTTCCAGGGTCTGTAGATGGTCCACCTTTGTGCGAAAAGATGACTGTTGCAGTTCTCCATTTGTGAGTTACAAAGCCTGTTTGGAGGCTATAAACAGCAATTCCACAGGGCCTGATAGGTTATGTTTCATGCTACTTAGAAGGCATCCTGGGATATTGTTTGGGTCCATCAATGCGCAAGACCTGTTCCCAAATGATAACAGGGGGGAGTTATATTTGATGGTATCTCCTGAGGGGAGGTTGAGGTGAACAGCAGGATAAAGTTAGAGCTGAATTTGTTTGGCAGTACATTTTCTATATCTTCTGGCTCAGTACAGGTAGCTCCACTAACAATAAGCTGTGCACACAATTGTATATTGCCTTTGAGGTTAAGGACATAAATAAAGAATGCCTTGTGGTTGTCCTTGGCCTAGGAGGCCAACTTTACCTAAAATTTGGCTTTGGTAGACTTTATTTGCCCTCTGAGTTGCCTGTTTAGTTTGATGAGATTGCTTTTATCCTACTAGATGCAACACCTCCTAATTTTTACCAAGATATTCTTCCTTCTATTACACAGCCTATTAATGTTGTGATACCACCAGGGTGGCTTGTTTTTCTTGAGTTAGTTCTGTACTTCTTTCTGGTTGGTACAGCTGCCTCTGTGCAGCTATTAACATGCACGGAGAGGATTTCTGTAAACAGTTCCTCAAAGGCAGCAGTATTCTCAAGGGTTTATAGTGGCTTGATTTTTTTTCCAGGTTATTACTCAGTAGTACGAAGTTAGCATTAGAGTAGTTCCTGAAGATTCCAGAGTTAGCTGGGTTTCCAGGTTTTATTTTACTTCAAAGGAGACTGTTTTGTTGTTTGACCTTACCAGAGAAGATATTACATTTGGGGTGTGCAGCACTCTTCCATATTAGCGAGGACTAGATCCAGTATGTTTGCACCCCTGGCAGTATACTGACAATCTGGTCCAGGGAGTTTCGGTTTATAAATTTCAGGAATCTCTGTGCATGCATGTTTGGTGTTGTATATGATTCCCAGTTAATAGTGTAGTAATTAACTTAAATTAAATCAAAGTCACCAATGAATATGGTATTGGGTTGGATGGTGAGTGTTTCCAATAAGTTTAAATACATGTTTTGGATTTCCTGGATCATAGAGGGAGACCTATAGCTTTGCAAGGAAATGGTATGGCATTTTGCCAATGATGATTTGAACATGAAGAAGCTCAAGTTTATCATCCTGTTTGACCAGCCTTGAGGTACACTTATTTTTACACTTATTTGTGATGTAAATTGAGACACCTCCACCTTTAGTCCATGTCTGTGTAGTAAGTGGTCTAAATGTGTGCAAGGCATTATAGTCTTGCACTGCTGGTGTGCTCTCTGTGCCTTTAAAATATATCTCAGTAACTGCACAGACATCAGTCAGCATTGTCTAGGGTGAGGAGCACTTGTTTGGAGTGGAGTTTCTTGTCTGGACTCTTAACATTGTGCAGTAACTAACACCTTTAGATTTTCTTGGTTTTGACTTGCTATGTCGGACGTACTTTTAATTTGGCACTGCCTAAAAAGGCACTATGAGGAGGGCAATGTTTTAGCTAATATTCAAAAGCCTAGTGGGGAAAGGTGTAAACCATCCCTGGTAAAGCAGTGTGGTCTGCTGCTCAGTGGTACCGTAGACTCATACCAGCCTGGGACACATATTCTGAAAAATCAGTGATGTCTCTCTCTTCATATAATCTAGGAAGGTATGTCTGTATGTCTCAGGTCATTTACATCAACATGGACTATGACTGAGTCATACTGGTATTTGTGGTACAATGACCTGAGTGTGTACGTAATGCAGCAGATGCTTCCCTTGATAAGCAACTGACTGTAACTCTCTCCTTACTCAGCCTGGTGATAGAGACATCAGTGTGTCTCACAATGGAGTCTCCAAAAGACCAGAATGTTGGATTGTGTGGTGCCTTGCCTTATGTGCTTAGAAGTAGAGGATCCATGAGATGTGGCTGCATGTGTTGATGTGGGTGTAGTTTGAAAACAATGCATTTGGGGCTGCTGAGGTTATTTGTTATATGTACTTCATCTAGGAGGTCTTTAGGGTTTAGGAAGATTACATTATGAGCTTCAGTATATGTGGGTCTATTCTTCTTTGAACTGTGCATGATAGGTATCATGTACTACTGCCTACCTGACTCACATTAAGATTGCTTTAATGTGAGAGCTTTGCCTCCAGTGACACTGTGTAAATATATCTCTCACAAAACTTATCGGTTTGAGAATTAGCTGGTTGTCAGTAAACATGAGGCAATACCTACATTGCCTCAGAATGCCCATATCAAACAACCTGGCAATGGAGAAAGTTAATATCCACAGCAACAGGCCCTTTTCTTTAGTAATGTCAGGAGTATCTGATTTGCAGCTCTGGGGGCAGTGCTTGTCACTGCATACTAGTTGTGTCAACTAGGAATTGTTGAAATTTTAAGGGCGCTTTTACAAGAAAATGTCGACTTAAGGTGCCTGCATCTATACAGGGCACTGCCAAACACTTGAGGGAAAACTAGTAAAGTAGACCATGATGATTTATGGATGAATTATTTCGGGAGATGATCTGAAGACAGGTTAGACAGCAGCTAATCAAGCAGTAATTACTGAAAAGAAAGAATCAGCTTTGTCAAGAATGACGAAAAGAGGCGATTCACCTGACTGGCTACTGTCTGGCTACTACTATTGCTTGTCTCACCACATCTTCACGCTGCTGGGATACAATGTCCCTTTCCTTCTTCTATCACCAGAAGAAAAACAGTAGTACCAATTCCAAGATAAGAAGCAGGCCACAAGCTTTTTATCAACTGTCTTGTCCCAAATGATGCAGGGGTATGTAGGCTTGTGATAGCATTTTCCCAGTAGATGCCTTGAATAGCAACAAGATCAATCAGAAAGGTACCAGGAAGACACTCACTGTGCACTCAGATACAGTCAGGAATCGATTCTCTCTGCTCCTTCTCTCGTCAGGAGTAAATATAAGTACAAATTTAAAGCTGGCACCTAGGAAGCAGTTATCAGACTTTCTGGTGATCAGCAGTCTCAAGGAAATAATGCCCCTGTGATCTTTCACTCACCAGGAGAAAAAAGAAGCACTAATCCTAAGATGACAGAGAGAGAGAATGTGGGCTCTCCAATAATTGGTGGTCTTGAACTAGATATTGCAGATTTTAAAGGTAAGCTGGAAAAAAATGGGTAAATATCCTGAGTTACAGTGTGCACTAAGCAGTTAGAAATGAAAGGTGGGGTGGGGGGGGGGGGTAACTCAAACTTTAGCAGTCTAAGCAGAGATCCAGTAATTTTAAAAGAGCAAGACAGACTGGAATGGGCACTTAGTATTCTAGCTTTATGGAATACAGTGGGATTGCCAATAAATGTAAATAGCTAAAGGGAAGTGATTTATCAAAATAGTAATTTTGTGCTTGACAATAGCCAATGAAAGAGAAGAGGGAAGGAAATATGTGTTCAAATTAACATAAGGGTCAGGCAACAGCATCAGGGTGGGAGGGTGAGGAAAAATGTAATGACTCACAACAGAAACAACTCTGGTTTCTTTTCTAGTTTAAATCTGCAACTGAAAGCAGAATTTAAGTACAGTAGACAGTCGATTATGCAAACTAATTGGGACCTAGGGTAGTTTGGATAATCAAACATATAACTGAACCGGATAAAAAACTTCTAAAATCTTATTTTTTTCTGCATTCAGGAATACAGTTTTCAATCATTCAGCGATTCCAGTAGACAATAAAGAATATTTTTCAGACACTAGCTGGCTACAAGCTCAAAAAACATGCTCAAGCAAATATGTATAATGTTTACATATTCAGACTTTATGATTTTTCCTACCACCCAAAATTTGGAAGGATGGTTCAGATAATTGACAGTTTGGATAAATGACGTTTGGATAATCGACTCACTACTGTAAGATACAGTGTAAAGAAAATACAGCATAATATACAGAACAGAAGGCGGCAATGAAGCAATACAAATCACAAGAAAACAAAAACAAACTAACCTTTCCCTCACAACACTCTATGGTCACATCACCCTGTGGTCTGTGTTTCCTACCTCCTTCAGTTTTTATTAGGCTTTAGAGGTGAAATATTAGTACTTAAGGGACACTATCTGTGGCAGATTCAGGGTTTTTTTCTTATGTAGCCCAACTCCTCTACTAATTGCTGACATGCACACCAGCTATGCAGTTCCCAGGTCTACTTGATCTTCTCAACACCAAATATGACAATGCTTAACATATCACCTGTACTGTCTCACCACCCCATGTATCCACTGGCATATACATCAATAACAATTCAGCTGCATCCATTTTTGCACCCCCAATGTGGGGGCCCCATCATCATACCCCAATCTCTACAAGTATTACCTCCCATGTTTGCACCAGCTTAAAGTAAGAAAAAATCATTACTCATTCCACAGATTAGGAGTGACCTAAGAAATAGTATATTTACACCTGGGGGTGTTGAAGCAGAGTCCCTAAATTGAGAAGTAAGATTTAGATTAGACTGCAACTTAATGTAAATCATCACAATGATCTTCTAGATGGTAGTAAGATCATTTGAGATAGATCATGGATGGTGCATTATTTATTTATTAATTTACTTGTATTTGTTAATCAAGGCAAAGTAGTGATCAGCATGGACTTTTTCAAGCTCAGCCTAGGAGTGCTGTTTGACTCACAGAGTAGGAAAATTGATAATAAGGGAATCAAAACCTGAACCGCAGGATGAAGATCATCAACAGTGCATAGCCATAATCCACTGTGCTAACAATGACAACTTTAGTCAAAGTATACCCTACACATGATGCATGTGCACATGTATAAAATCACTGCTGCCACATGAATAGAGTTTGGCAAGGCTAAGTGTACATTTCTGGTCCTTGTGCCACATGTCATAGATCTCTTTCACCAGGACTTGCTGGCACCTTAGGATGGACAAGCTAACATTAGCTCCTCAGTCCCTACTTCCCTCAATCATTCTGCTGATACCTGGATTACCTATGAGCTCTCAAAGGTTTGGATAACATTCAAGACTTTAACTCTTAATGCCATGTAGTTGAAACATGAAGAATAAGGGCTTCATTATTGTTGCAGAAGAGTGGGACTGAATAAGAAAACACAATAGCAACTACAGGGATGAAAGATGTGGCACATTTTTCACTGATCTACAGGAATGAATAAAAATATATGTTTTACTAATATTTGGATCCTAAGAAAGGCTAACACCAGACAACCACCATAGTCTGAGGTAGTACATCTACTGAGCACTCCCTGTCATGAAGGGTATCTCTAAAGGCATACCACAGTGTACAGGACATTTATTAATCTTGTCTGCTATGATGCAATGAAATGACTATGATGTCTGAACTATTTCCCTGAATGCTTCATTTTATAATCGACTACAGTAGGCTTGCAAGTTTATAAACTACAATTTAAAGAATCAGAATCTAAACTGGTGAACATATTAAAAAATGCCAATACATATACACTCTGACAGCCCTTAGGAAAAGTTCATAACATGAAGTTACATGCTGACACAAGCCATGAAAATCATTAGCTGATCCATTGCTATAAGTATGAAACCTGTATATAATACTGTGCTTTTGAAGAGAAAACCATAACATAAAATCTGCAAGTATTTAGACACATTATATGGGTACAGATTTAGTAATATAGGCTGGAGGGTTTGCTGGGCTGTTAATTTCTGTCTGTGGAGTTTATAAATAATATTGATGTACCTGTTGATCCCAGATTTGCAGATAATGTCAAAGCTGTATTCCTTTGCTTTGTTGGCCTTAAATATTAGGTCAATATTCAAGGTTTCCATGGGAAGGATGGTTCCAAAGCCATCATTTGGCTGCACATCTACATACTGATTAAAAAAAAAAAAAACATAAAGAGAAGAAAACAGATATAATCAAAGTATGGCATCAGAGTAGACATAATAGCTATTTCTGTAATAAAATGAGCAGCAAAGAATTTTAAACTCAATTTATGAAACAGTAGGGAAATCATTGCACATTCATCCTAAGAACACCATTACCAAGTAGTGCTTTTACTAATCTTCTTTTTTCTTTTTTTTTTTTTTTTTTTTTTATGCATACATTTACAAAATATTTTATAATGCTTCAGTAAGCGACATCTATGATTTGAGGGTGTTCGCTCACAGGGCTTTGAATTTATTCCAGTACTAATGCATATCCTTCAGCAGGACATCTACAAGATGAATGTGGGAGTAGACCAGGGTACTCACAGCCTACACACATCAGTAAGGAGAAGCCCAGACTGATACATTTCAATAAGCATCCTGTATAGTGTTTGTGTTCGCATCCTCAGCTTACTTCAACCACACAAGTCACATCTTACTAAATCAGAATATAAATAGCTATGCCACAACTGGTTGGGTGGAACACCAGAACATTTTTGGGTATTTAGAGAGATCAGCCTGACATTATTCAATAGAAGTATCAGTGCACATTTACCATTCACCTGGTTGGTTCTGGAATCATTAAAGTTAGTTTATTTAATCTTCTAATGTAATATTGTCGCCCAGGATAGTGGCTAAAAAACAAAGAAGGCAACACTTTTACACTCATTCTGTAATACAGATTTCTTCCAATACTGAGATGTTTCTGTGTCAGGAACAATTGAACGGTCCTTTCAGAAACTACTGCTGAATTTTCTCAACTGGTACAAATGCTTGTTCTGATGCTTTACCTGAAAAAAATGTCTCTGCTAGGGTAAAACACATCAATTAAATAAATTCTGCTTCATATTCAGTGCAAACAAAAGAGCAGGGGACATGGGATTTATATATAAACACTATTATATGGCAACTGTTCAAAAGTGCAGCACCTAATGCAGCTCCAATACTTGCCATCTACCTAAGGAAAAACACATACTTTCTCTGTTTTAAAAGGAGACAGACAGACAGATCTGTTTGAGTTGTTCCCCAGAGCTGGATCAATTCTGGGAAGACCACCGTGCAGTTTCCATTTGAGAAGGTCTGTCCTGATCCTGCACAACTTGGGTGCAGTAATGTTTTGCTCTGCTGGAATGCATGAAGCCTGTGGAATCATACTGAACTGAGATGCTAACTCCCAGGATATCATGACAAGTCTACAAAGGAGGCAAGATCTGGTGACTCCCTGTTTGTTTATATACCACATCACTGTGGTGTTGTCTGTGATTACCTGCACAGGTTCTGGAGACCACAGAAGATTTAATGCTTTTACAGCATTTATTACTGACATCACCTCCTTGACATTTATTTCTGTCCTGCTTATTCCACAGATCTTGCACTTTCACCCCTTTGAAACAGCCTCCCCCCAATCGAGGGCTGATGCATCCATTGTGACAGACTCAGAAGGGGAGGAAGGGAGAAGGGGAGACCTGGATTGGGGGGACAACTGGTCTGTCTACCACAGTAACTCCCTTCTTACAAATCCCAGCACTGGAATCTGAAAGGATATTGTATGTGGATGCAGGGGTCAGACTAAGCCTAGGTACCAGTTAATTTTCATCATATGAAGTCCGGCCAAATGACTCATAATAATCATACAGTCAAAGTCATAGTAAACTTTACTGTCAATCAGATATACACAGCAGTGCAAGCTGAATGAAATTACATTGCTTTGGTCTCAGTGCAAGACATAACAATGAAACACATAGTTTGAATGACAGTAAGACTAATGCAAATACAGTAATAATTAAAATATTAACAACACAACAAATTACAATTGGGTAGGAAGACATTAGACAATATTATACTAGTAGGTATTGCAAAGACTATGACTTCACATTGTGATTGCATAGAATATTGCACTTCTTCAGTTGTATTATGATATATTCTGATGTTCATATTGCACATGTATGGAGTGGTGACTCACTCCTGACTACTGCACATTCAGGAAGTAATGGCATAAGAAATCAGGCTAACTGTACCAGTTATTGAAGCATTTGCCAGAGTGATTACTATAGATGATACATCACAGCAAGTGGCATATTGATCTGATTATTTGCTGTCATGCCTGGCATTCAAGTTCAGCAGTCTTATGAATAGAGGGAAGAAGATCCTGTTCAGTTTAGATGTTTTGCAGTGTAAGCTGCAATCCTACATGCCAAAGGAAAGGCAGAAGTACATGCCATGGGCAGGATGAGTGGGATTGTCAATTATCTTCCTAGCCCTTCCCACACACTGAGTCTCATGCAGATCATCCATGGATGGGAGAGAGGAACCAATAACATTTTCCGCTGTCCTCACTACACTCAGGAGAGCCTTACAGTCAGATGCTTTGTAGTTATCATACCAAACTATGATGTTATTTGAGAGGATGCTCTCGATGGTCCCTCTTGTAGAAGGCCTTGAGGATGGACTGAGACAGGTTTGCCTTCCTCAGTTTCCATAGGAAGTGCAGACGTTGTTGTGCCTATTTCACTGTGTGGCCAACATGAGTCAACAAGGACAGGCCATCTGAGATGTGTACCCCCCCCCCCGGGAACTTGGTGTTTTTTACTCTTTCCACTGCCACCCCCTTAATTTCCACAGGTTGATGTGTAGAGACCATGAAACTCAGAATCTTGAGAGTGTCTAGAATTAAGAACTTCTCTGTGTACAGTTCTATTCTGTCCAGAAGAAGAAAAGCTCTTCCTAGGGAAGTAGCCAAAAGTAATCCCAGAAACACAGTTTTGTGAAAAGGAATGAGAAATTATTTCTCTTATTTAACTCGGTCCCAAAGATGAGAAGGAGCTCCATGACTTGAGTCAGAAAATCTTGACATTTGGCAAAAGACTGCAAATATAAAGTAATCATCCAAATATGGAAAAAAATGTGAATGCATAGAAGTCTGGAGTAAGGAACTATTGGAACCAGACATTTTGTAAATACTGCTGATGCAGTAGAAAGACCGAAAGGTAAGACACAGAACTGATAATGTAAGCAAGATGCAGAAAATATTAAAAAAGTCTGAATTTTCTGCAAATTGATATGTGATGAGCATCTTTTTAGTCTAATGTTACCAGAAAAAAATGAGCGAATGGATGAGAGTTAACAGTTTGGCGGGATAACATCTTAACTCTGGGACTTTGATACAGAGATTGAGAAAGGAAATATGTCTCCAAGTTCATTCTTTGTTTGGCACCAGAGAGATCCTTGAATAAAATCTTTCCCCCATCTGATCTGAGTGCACTAGTTCTGTACCCCCCCTCCCCCCGTGACAACAGGTACTGCAAAACTGGAGGAGAAAGGGAAATCTGGTTTATAGAATGAGGAGGAGTTCCCCTGAAAAATAGGCAGGTACTCTGACTACCATCTGTACCCATGTTGAAGTATTCTCAGAACCCATAACATGATACAACCGAGGAAAATGTAGATCTAAATTGAGGGACAGGTTTAAAGGATTGCAGGGGCAAAGCAACTTGAAGGGGCAAGTAGTAATTCAGACTGTTTGGACTTCCTTTGGTTCTAGGAAGCTCCACTTTTCTTTTTTAGTCTCATTGTCAGTGCCTTTTAAAACCTGTTTGCTCGAAGCTTGCAAAGACTGCTTATTTTATTTTCTATAAAAGGGACAGTTCTTGATGAATGTAGAAAAGGAGGACTGAAAAAACTGGGTAGCCTATTCAACTTTCCTTTTTCATCAAATCTTTTAAGGAACTCAGCAGGAGAAGAGCCAACTAAAACATCTTTGTAAAGGGGGAAACATCTCAGCTTTAACATCTAATTGTAAGTTCTGAGAATCTAACCAAGCAAATCTTCTCATAACTGATCCAGAAGCATCAGTCCTGGATACAGCATCAGTTTGGTTAATTGAGAGACACAAACAGAAACAATTAAGGAAGTTAAAGAAGCTTTAACCTCTGAGGAAGAAAGGATAACAGTTAACTTTCTTGTGTTTTCAAAAGAAGCCATTCAAAAATTTAACATAGTAGGCCAATTATTGAATACAATGCTCCCTTTGATATATATTTTGCCAGGTACATGCAACAACTTAAGAAACCTCAGAGATTTCTAACCAAGAAAAGTCAGGGTCTCCAGCAAATGTCATACACTGACCGAATGAAGTCACTGTCACTGTACTCAGTAGTGTACAGACTATTTAGAGTAGACTTGTGCCTGCCCTACAGAACAATCTCGGATCCAAACCTAATGCTGCACATCTGCAAGTCGAATGGGTAAGGGTCACCTGCTCCAGGGACCTTAATCTGGCCTGTGACATAAATAGGACCTGCTGGAGATACAGCTATGTCTCTCAGAGGTTGCCACTCTTCAGGAATAGGTTACCAATTCACATCAAACAGCGCCCCTGTATGACCCTGTTTAAGCATAGCCTGGATGACTGGATGGAGAACTGTAAATTCCTGCCAGGGGTTTCACCTATGACCCTTCTAGATATGGGCAGTCGTTGCTAACTAAGATCTCGAGTTTTGGCAAGATCCTTTATATTGGGTTTCTCTAGTATTATATTAGGTACACATGGCTAGACTTATAAAGACCTTTGGGTCAACAGCCCAGTAACCACCTATAAACCTATTAGCCTGACAGTTTAAAATTCTAAAGGTTGAAGTAGCAAACAAACTTTCCTCCCAAATATATCAAAAGCTTCCTCATATTTCTCAAATGAGATGTGGTTAGTTATTGACAATATTTGTGGCAGTAGATTGCGTTGATAAAGAAATAACTGCAAGATCTGATTTAGAATTTAAAAAAAAAAAAAAATATATATATATATATATATATATATATATATATATATATATGTCTGAGGTTTTTTGTACAACCTATTAGACTATTTAGCAGCAGGAGGTTGACTGTCCAGCATCCTGTAAGCTGTTACAAAAACATCCGATATTGCTGCAGGCCATAGAAAATCTAGTTGTTACAAATCATAATAGTTTTGCTGAGAGACTGGGATTTCATTCTTTTTCCAGCTAAATAATTAGAAATAAATGATGCACTTTACTTTCTAGGCACAAATGGATATTTAACCAGTATATCTAACATCAGTAACTTAATAAAGTCCCAACGAATGGCTCAAGCCAGCTCAAAAGCTCATGTAATTGCAGAACCTATGCTGGTTCAGTAAAATGTATTACATCTCTTTTGTGTTCCAGTGTCTTTGTGTTTTCTGCTAGTGGATCAATACAGCATTTCTTAATTTTATTTTCTTATCAGAAATACACAGAATTCTCGTTCTTTTCCTACTAGAATTCAGAGATGAAAAAGAATTTGAAACATTAAAATCTTGAGATAAACATTTACCAGAACCCCATGAGTTCTCTGTTCATACTGAGAAAAATAGGAGAAGCCAATATTTAGCTTTTTGTTTTCTTTTCCAAGGGGCCCTTCTGAAAAAAGACTGACTCAATGTAGGGGGCACTTAACTGAGAATTAGCACCTTAGCCTATGAGGTAAGACTTTGGCCTCTGCCTCCTTAGAGAGCAGCGAGAGTGGTTTTCCTTTGCCTAGAGAGGACAACTCAACAGCTGGAGTGGATGTGTCTAATTCCCAGTCCTTAGTGGCTTCCAGCAGGACCAAGAGACAACAATGATACAACAATGAGCAGTCTGAGGATTCAGGTCAGACCACAGCAGAGTCACCTATCTGGCTGAGGCAGTGAGGAAACTGGCCTCTGAGAAATTTTCTTCGACTTACAGATGGTGAGAGGGAAGAACCAGACCAGGGCTGGAGCCTGGTAAGTGAATACAGAAGTCTGGGTGTGTATGTAAACCTCCTGATAGAAAAATCAAATTCTGAACTACAAAATACATAGAGTCTCACCCTTAATAGCACTTTTAAACAAGAAAATGTAGACATAAATACATTGGAATGATCTTAACACAACTTTTTCACAGAAACATTCACCAAGAAAAAAAATCATGACATCCAGTGACAGTCCAACTGACTCCATTGATCTGAGTCTTGATGAAAGCTCTCATCATACAAATCATGTCCATGTCAGAAGTGCTCCTGAAGAACCTGAATAACCATTGTGAAGGAGGGCAGGAAGGAAATCTGGAGATGTCTCTCTTAGAAGTACCTAGAACCACAAGTCAAGGGGGCTTATATTAGATAACAAATATCTCCAAGGGAGGAAGAGCCGATGCTGGGGATGTTGATGGAACCAGTGAAGTAGTCGGCTCCAACCTAGGTATTTTTGATGGTACTGCAATGGGGGATTCCCAAGGCCGCTTTTTATTCGGGTCTGAATTGTGGAAGTGCCTAGAACCACAAGTCAAGGGGGCTTATATTTGATAACAAATATCTCCAAGGAATGAAGAGCCGATACTGGGGATGTTGATGGAACCAGTGAAGTAGTCGGCTCCAACCTAGGTATTTTTGATGGTACTGCAATGGGGGATTCCTAAGGCCGCTTTTTGTTCGGGTCTGAATTGTTATCATTACCTGTGGGCTAGCCTTTATCTTTCCTTGAGTCATCTATTTTTTTTAAGTTTTTTTCTGATTCTGAATTGGAGGTAATAAGCCCTAGATAACTAATTTGTCTCTCATATCTAAGAAGGCAAGTTGATCAAATGCTTTACAGATAGAACAGACAGTAGTCAAATGTTCAACCCCCTAGCAAATCATATGTTGCTCGAGCAAATCCTGAGGGGGGGATCCTATGCCCACATTTAAGGAATGTCTTAAAATAAACTCTTCCGCTTAATTTTAAAATCCATATTCTAACCACAGGTACAATTAACCAAAAAGCATAGCAACGGAACAGTGACTAAATTATCACACAACAACAACTAAGTTTAAATAGAAGAGAGAACAGCTAACAGTAAGATAAATCAGCAACCACTAAACAGCCAAAATTTTCTTTTTAAGACAGGCAGGCGAAAGCCCAATGCATCAAGAACAAGAGACAAAGTACAAAAGTATAAACACAGAGGTGTAATGGTCAACTTTCAAGAAAAATATAGCAATATCGACTAAAATCTGTTGAATAAGTAAAAAATATAGTAAAAAAGCATACAAATATAGAGGTGGTACACCTGGCTTTTCGCACAGAATAGCAACCATGTCTAAACTCTGAGGAACAACTCCAATCAGAGGAAGTTTCACAGACAGGTGCATTACAGGAGGGAAAATTTAAAAGGGTTTGAGACTGGAGCTGTAGTTTTCTGAGTTGGAGCCAACAGTCAGACTGAATTAATGAAATAAATAGGATCAGTAGCTCCTAATATAAAATATAATAATTTAAAAAACAGACACAGTTTTTTTCTCAAACAAGAGTAAGTCAAAGGCTTTCCTAAGAAGGGCACTTACTACCCTTGAAGGAGCACTAGCTGACTGTCAGTTTCACGAAGCTCGCAGCCAAAGAACATGTCACTGGCAAGAAAGCTCTGAAGCTTTGGCACCATAGCCACTGGTTTTATGCAGTTCTCTTTGAGCCCCACAGCAGTTATGACACATGGATGGTGCCCTGTAGCACTAAAGACTAGCCAGTGGTCATATATTTGGCAGGATATAACTCATACAACTTAGGCTACTGCAACAGTGATCTAATGTTGAACATCACCAGTTACTTGTCCAAGGAGCACACTGAAATCACACAGGGGTTACTTATGATAAAGAACATCAGAAAACTTGCTAGAAAATTTCATGCAGTAAGATCCAACTGTTCACGTGTGGCACTTTTGTTCTGAATATGCAAGCACATTCTGAATAGTCCTGCAGTAAATAGAAAAGTACAGCAATGCATTCGCTCACAAAGCAGAATGAATATCTGCTGTGGACTGTATGTGTACGTACATACACACACACATATATATATATATATATATATATATATATATATAAATATGTAGATGGATATATCTTACAGCTACTCACCCCTACTCATAGACTAATAGCGACTTTATTATTTTATTCCCACTAATGTCTTGCAATGATACTAAAATACTTTTGTCAAGTAACCCGGAACCATTTACCAGTTATAATGCAAATGAGGCACAGTTCTTGGTAAGAATCGTTATATACCTCTTTACCAGAGGAGCTGAGGATTTCTGGTGGTATGCATCTATTCTCTGCAGACAGCAGTGTGTGGGACAGACGTACAAATCAGTTGATAAAATGCATTGTAGGCTGCTTTGATTGTGTGTCTGGGGAGCAATGATTGCATACCTACTGGCTGGGTGAAGCCTAACAGTATTCCTGCCACTGTAAGTTATTCCTGCGTCTAAATATTAACAGAAGAGTTGGGAAAATATTAACAGAAGAATGGGGCAAATATTATTTTATTATTTATTTTATTTTACATTTGTTGACTGGGATTGTCTGACTGAGCTGAAGAGCCCTTTTTCAGCAGAGGCCCGGGGAGAAAAGCTCCGACATATTATACAATTTTCTTTATAAATTAGCATTAAACAGCAGTGTTACAGGATTATTACAAGACATTAAGTAGCAATACAATGTTATACAGTGTCAATAATCAGGAGTATAGCTTAACTATTTCAAGATGTATAAAAATAAATATGTCATTAAGATGACTATAGTTTTTGGGGTGAGTGGTTACAAAAACACAGTTTTATCATGATGTATTTGCATGAAGGCAAGACAATTACAATAGAAAATTTCTCTGAGGCAATTTCCTTAATAGATTTTAGAATACAGTAGAAAGAGTAGTCAAGGAAGATTAGAGATAGCTAGTGAGAAGAGTGAGTTAAGGGCAGAAAGTAAATTAAGGTATGAGAAGTAGGTGATATTAAGGAGGGAGAGTGCAGTGGCAGGACCAGTGACTTTTAAAGTGCTCTTTGGTGTCTATCTTAAATTATTTAGGATGTGTAAGGGTCCTGATTTCTAGTGGGAGCTTATTCCAGGCAATTGTGGGGGTGATAGCTGTACATGTTGCATCCAAATTTAGACTTGGGTTTGTGGATTTGTAGTAGGTCATGGTTAGAGCTTCGGAGAGGTCTGGAGGGAGAATAATGGGAGATGAGAAAGGATAGTGCTGGGCAGTAGGAAGGCTGGTATAGGATAGAATGGATGATCTGGAGCTGAGAGAGAAGCTGGTGGGGTAATTCAAGCCCATTTAGGTGTTTTAGAAAGAGACAGTGATGGGATTTGTAGGTTTGTTGGGCAGCAAATCTAGCTACCTTGTTGTAGGTAGATTCCAGTTTGGTCAAGAGTGCCGAGTTAAGATTTGTGAGAATATGAGTATTGTACATTAGACTGGGTAGAAGGTTGGTAAGAGAGAGAGTAAACTTGGCTTCAGAGGTAAGGAATTTCTTGTTACAGTAAAGGAGCCCTAGTTTTGAATGAGTCTTTTTGATACAGTTATTAACATGCAAGTCAAATTTAAGCTGATCATCGATGGTTACGCCTAACAGCTTAGTACTGGATTCTACCTGAATGGGAGTGTTATTAAGGGAGTGTATGGAGAAGGAGGGTTTAGTATTGTTCATAGGTTCATACTAGGCTATCTGCCCTGGGGCAATTATAAGCCTAGCCCGATTCTGTATGGCTTACGCCACCCCTTGATTTGAGTATACTGTGCCCTTTTTAAGGTTTAGTTTACTGTGCCTCTGTCTAATAGTGACACGGGAGTAATCCCTGGGACAAACCTACGATCCCCCATCCACCTATCGAGATTCTTCTTGAAGAGATTCAGTGAGGTGCTCTGCCTCACATGAACTGGAATTCTATTCCAGAGCGAAGGGAGCCTCTGGGTTATGAACCTGTCCCTCCAGCAAGTTCTATTTATTTCTGTGCTGAGGTTCAAGTCCCTCAGCGTGTGGCTCTAAGGGATTTAGATTTACTGAGGTGGAGCATGTCCATTAATTCTGGATTTGACATAGCTTTGTATGTCAGGCATAGATCGCCTCGAAGTAGGCGGTATGCAACTGAGTAGAGCTGGAGTTTTTTTAACCGAGCAGCATATGGCATCTGTTTGAGACCCTTGATCCTCTTGGTGAGATACTTTTGGGGTATTTCTAATTGCTGCAGGTGTCGGGTAAGGTACATCCCAAAAGGGGCATTGTATTCTATGATGGGCCTGATGAGGGATGAATAAAGGGGCACGATTACCTCTCTTGATCTAGATGTGAAACCCTTCGTGATGAGGTGGGCTATGTAGAAGGTCTTTCTAACCACTTTGGCAATGTGGTTTTCAAAGGAGAGATTGCTATCAACTTGGGTCCCCAGGTCCTTAATAACTTTCTCTGTACTTAATGGGTTACCGCCTATGTGGTAATTTGTGTGCACATTGTTTTTGTCAAAGGGTATGACTATACATTTTTTGGCATTTAGCTTTAAACCATGGCGCTGGCACCAGTTATCTGTCTCTGTGAGACCTTTTTGAAGGATGTTTGTGTCAGCTGGAGAGTTGATTATGGCGCCCAGTTTGCAGTCGTCTGCGAACTTGGTGAGCCATAGTCCTCTCCCACATTTGCCTGTACCTTGGAAAAGTATACACCGAACAAGAGTGGTCCCAGGACAGAACCCTGTGGGACGCAACTGTGACCGGTTTCGAGTCTGACATAGCTCCAGCAACTCTCACTCTGTGGGTTCTGTCTTTGAGCCAGTTTGCGACCCATCTTGTGACATAGGGGTTTATATTTAAGCTGGATAGCTTATCTATGATGCCCAAGTGGGGTATTGTGTCAAATGCCTTTGCAAGGTCCAGATAGGCTGTGTGGACTACCTTCCCTTCATCTATGGTTTTGGTGACTGTTTCGAAGAAGTCAACCAGGTTCAAAAGGCAGGATCTGCCCTTGACAAAGCCGAACTGGGTAGGATCTAGTGTCTGTAGGTCCCCAATGTCTTTGTTTATGAGCTCCATGATGATCCTCTCCATAGCCTTGCAGACTAAGCTAGTCAGGCTTATGGGGCGATAGTTTCCAGGGTCCGTAGAGGCTCCACCTTTGTGGAGTGGGACCACTGTTGCTGTACGCCATTCTGTGGGCACATATCCTGTAGTGAGGCTGAGATTGTATAGCTGTTTTATTTGAGGGATTAGTTCCTCTTGGAGTTCATGTAGGACGCAACCTGGGACGCCATCTGGTCCCATGGAAGCAGTGTTTTTTGCTTTGGAGAGGGCAGCCTTCACCTGAGCATCAGAGATGTTTGGGAGGCAGCCCTCTGCCGGGATAGATACTTGCTCTTTTGGGGGGGGGGTGGAGAAGTTTGCACTGAACCTGTCTGCCAGGATATTGGTGATGTCTGTGGGTTCAGTGTATTTTTTGTCATTTAGAATCAACTCAGAACAAGTCTGGGAGTTGCATCCCAGGTTTCTAACATAACTGGAAAAAGCATTATGATTGTATTTGGTGTCCTGTGCAATTTTTCTCTCGAAGCTGGCCTTGGAGGATTTTATGAGGGATCGTAATTTTTGCTAGTACTGATCAGAGATGCCTTCCTATTAGGGATTTTGCTCTATCATGTAGTAGCTTCCTCCTTCTGTTGTACAGTTTATTTATGGCAGGGGTCCACCAGACTGGACGCCTGCCTTTGGATGATTGGGTCTTGGTTTTGTTTGGGATAGCATGATCCATGCATTCCTGGAGATGTCCGTAGAATGCGTTTATATAGGATTCTGCAGTTTGGGCCGTAGTTTCCACTGGCCCTGGGGCCTTGAAGGATTCCACTTTGGTTTTGAGAAGTGAGAAGTTTGCTTTTGAGAAGTTTTTCACTGTGGTTTTCTGGGCTGGGTTGGGGTCGGGATGTGGACATCCAGTGAAATTAATTTATGGTCTGATCTTACCAATGAGGGATATACTTCTGGTGTGGAGCATAGAGTCCCCATGTTGGTAATGATCAGGTCTAGTATGTTGTCCCCTCTTGTGGGAGTGGTGACTAGTTGTTCCATAGCATTTGAGTTTATAATTTCTAGGAACCTTTGGGCTAAGGTGCTGGGGCTTGAGTAGTGCTCCCAGTCAATGTTTGGGTAGTTGAAGTCGCCCAATATAATGGTGTTCAGAGAGATCTTCTTGTTCTCCAATGTTTTCAGGAAAGCCGAGTGGGATTCCTGACTTTGAGAGGGTGGTCTGTAGGATGCTATAAACTGAAAAGCAGTCTTGCCCACTGTTAGTTGCACATGGATGGTCTCCGATACTTCGTGCGATGCCACTAACCTGGAGGTGTGGATATCCTTGATAAATATGGAAACTCCCCCTCCTTTTCTGGTTCGGTCCGGGTTTTGGGGCCGAAAAGCATGATATGAGGTATAGCCTGGTAGTGCTGGGGTGCTTTCTGGAGCCTTGAACCAGGTTTCTGTCACTGCACAGATATCTATGTTCTCCATACTGAGGAGAGCTTCGAGTGCGTGCATCTTGAGGTTAAGACTTCTGGCGTTTAGCAGCATTACCCTTAGTTTCTTGTTCCTTGTGCTGTCTATGGGGGTGGGTTTGACTTTTGAGCCTTGCCTAAAAAAGGCACTATGGGGGTGGCAAGAGCCTTTGCCAATATCCGAAAGCCCAGTGGTGACAGGTGCAAGCCGTCCCTAGCGAAGCAATGTGGCTTGTCGAACATGTCATCCCAGGCTGACAGACACTGGGATCCCCTTTGAATGACACCAAAATTTTAGCCAATTGTTAAAATCGATCATTTTGTCTTTGTGCTGTGGCATCATTCTAGGTGAGGGTAAGATGCTGCTCAAGGTCAGGGTCATACCAGCCTGGGCTACATGATCAGAGAGCTCCTCTATGTCTCTTTTCATGTAGTCCAGGGAGGTACGTCTCAGGTCATTCACACCAGCATGTACAATGACTAAGTCATATTTGTATTTGCTTTGGAGTGACCTGAGTGCTTGCGTTATGTGGCGGATCCTAGCACCCGACAGGCAGCTCACTGTGACCTTCTCTTTATTCAGCCTGGTGAGCGGGATGTCAGTGTGTCTGACAATAGAGTCACCTATTACAAGAGTATCAGGTGCGTTATTCAGCCTTAAGGGCTGTGGCTGCTTGGCACACTGACTTTGTGGGTTATGTGTTGTGTGTGTTTTGTTTTGAGGTAGCGTTTGCTTGGATGTCTGCTTTGGAGGTCTCTGTTGCTTAGGTAGATTTTTATTTAGAGCCTCAGTATGTTTTTGTGTATTTATGTGTTTGGTTCGCTGATGTGGTGGGACTATGTGATACTGGAATTGTGTTGTGTGAGGTTACCTTCTCCTCCTGACTGGTTACACCAGTTTTGAGATGAGAGAGCTCAGCCTCCAGTTTGGCTAAATAGTTGCATCTCTCACATATATTTAAACCTGTTTGGAGGAGGAGAGGGTTGTCCGTGTACATGAGACAGTTGTAACATTGCCTCAAAATTCCCAGATTCACCAGCTGGACTGGAGAGGAAACCATTGACTGACCTTTGGACATGCTAGAGTAATATAGGGAAACTGAATTTAAGATGGGCCAATAGAGGACAGGGTAATCGTAGAGAGTATAAGAGTAAGTAGTGCTTATGGTTTAATAGTGCTAACTTGTAGGATTACTTAATTGGACCAGTGAAGGGCCTTAGAATGAGAATATGGTGTTTAAATTGAGAGATAGAGCAATTCTAAGGGAAAAAGTGAAGAGCAGACTTTGTGGAGCCAGGAATAGTTTAAACCCAATTAGATGGCGCTGCCCGCTGTTGCGCTATGCACAAAAACGTGCAAAACCGCGCAAAAGAGGGTTTTAAGAGAGGAAGATGAAGGAGTTTTGGAACTGACCCAAAATGGCCAATAAAACTACAGTTTCAAGTCAGTAACCACTCCCACAGGGGCAGGCAGGCTGCTCAATGTTTTTCACTGCCACTGATCAACAGAGACACTTTTTAGGTAGGAAGAGTAACAGCTCTGTTTTTGTTAGGGTTAAGGATGAGCTGGTTGTTGGAGAGCCATGTTTCAACTAAGTTAAAAGATGCCTGAGCAGCTGAGAAGAGCTTTATTTATTTATTTATTTAAATTTGTTGACCGGGAGTGTCCGACTGGACGTAGGTCCATTTTCAGCGGAGGCCCGGGGAGAAAAGCTCCACAGTTAAAATAAACAGACAGTATTTACATTGGATTACATAGTGATTAACAATTTACATAGCAATTACTTACAACATATTTACAGATGAAGAACATAGTACATCAGTAGACAACTAGAATCTTTATCTGTGAAGTGCATACCAGACATTAACAAATGTTACAAGAAGAAGTAGTTTGTGCTGTATAATAAGTACTGGCTTATGAGCATCTGAGCTTGCTATAATCAAGGTAGTTAGTGGAGTGGAAAGAAAGGCAGAGGTTGGATGGGGTGGATGATATTAGAGTGGGAGTTGCAAGGGCATAGCCAGCATGTTTTTAGTTGCGATTTTAGTAAAGTTTTGAAGTGGGTGCATGATGGTATGGAGGTAATTGTGGGTGGGAGTGAGTTCCATAATTTGGCTATGGCGCAAGAGAATAATGCCTCACCAGCAGAGTTATTGGCTTTAGTGATCTGCAAGTGATTTTTGCTGCTGGATCTTAGTGGTCTGGTGGTGCGATAGGGTTGGAGTAGATTCTGGAGGGGATGGGACATTTAGTGGATGGTTTACTAGTTTGTGGGTGAGTGAGAGTTGATACCACTGAAGGAGGTGAGGGAGTTCAAGCCAGCCCAGTTCAGCAAGTGAGAGACAGTGGTGACTACGGTAGGATGCCCCTGTGGCGAACTTGGCGATTTTGTTGTAGACCAGCTTAGAGGGAGAGTTGGTTGTGGTGATGTCTACAGAGTCATCTGCGTACTGCACTAAAGATGACTGAGGACAGGAGGTATAGAGCTGATTAGTAAAGACATTAAAAAGTAAAGGCCCTAGGATAGACCCTTGAGGTACACCCATTTTGACAGGGAGAGGAGGGAAGAGTGCAGAGTGCCATCTCACTGACTGAGATCTATCAGTGAGGTAGCTGGAGAACCATGCAACAGTATCAGAGAAGTTGAGTTATGCAGTTTGTGCAGCAGAAGAGAGCGTGAGACAGTGTCAAAAGCTTTTGAGAGGTCCAAGAATAGGCAAGAAATATGTTTATCGCCATCCATGGCTATAGAGACAGTGTTGAGGAAGGATAATAGAGCTGTAGTGGTGCTATGTTTGGGTCTGGATTTTCCTGTATTAGATACTGCATAACTTGTTTATGAATACATTTTTCTAGTACTTTAGAGAGAGAGGAGAGGATAGTGATAGGTCTAAAGTTGGAGATGTCAGAGGACTTCCCTCCTTTATGCATAGGTAAGAGTGTAGTATTGTTTCCAGATGGAAGGGACTTTAGATTCAGAGATGGAGTGATTAATTAGGATAGATACAGGGAGAGCAAGAGAGTCAGCTGCAAGTAGAAGAAAAGTGGAAGGAATATTGTCAGCTGATGCTGAGCATGGTTTCAATTTAGAGAGTAGAGTTTTGATGTAGGTAATAGGAACAAGTTTGAGGGAGAAGGTATTTGAGGAGATAGCATTAGGAATAAATTCAGAAAAGTTGGAGATATTAATGGAAGAGTTGGGCAAAAAGAAACGTCAGTCATTTCTGTCATGGTTCTATTGCATCTCCTTCATTTATTTGAGCTCTCTCCACAAATCAAACTCATATTGCATGAGCTTGTTTACATATGAACATGGAACATACACTCAAGCTGGTAGTAAATGCAACAAGAAAAACGCATTTCTTTCAGTTACAGCAAACCACCATCTACACCAGTCACCTTCTTCATTATTCTCCCTACAAAGTCACAAGAGTGATTACTTAACGACAATGTAAATTTTATCTTTTTTAACACCTTTATTGAATTATCACTTGTGACATAGGCAAATTTACATTTATACAAAAGTAATCAAACTGTATTAACAAATTAACATTAAGAAGAAGTTATGTACTCACCATAACGTTCCATCTGAGTAGGTACCTTCATTTGTCTGCAACCTGTGGGATACGGATCCGATCTCGGATCCGAGCCGGCAACTTCTAACATAGCATAGATCCGAGCTCCTAGCTCCTCCCCCTTACCCATAATCCCCTGCCTGCCCTAACTGACCTCAGATCAAGTTTGCCCCATAGCACAACAGATAACAGGTGTCCCAATGGGAACATATGCTAATAACACAAGAGCGATCCAATCGGTCAGGGGGAAGGAGGGGGGGATGGTTGCAGACAAATGAAGATACCTACTCAGATGGAACGTTATGGTGAGTACATAACTTCTTAATCTGAAGTAGGAACTTCATTTGTCAGCAACCTGTGGGACAGAGTCCCCAGCTACCTAAGTCTTGGGTGGCCTTCATGGAAGGATATTCCGGAGCACCGCAGAGCCAAAGGACGCTCTACCTCGGGAAACAGCATCTATTTTATAATGGCTGATAAAGGTGTGAGATGAAGCCCAAGTGGCTGCGGAACAAATGTCATCCAGTGGAACCCTAGCTTGAAAGGCCGCATAAGTGGCAACGGCCCTAGTAGAAAGAGCACGGACTCCTTGAGGTGCAGGCCTTCCCGAACTCTGATATGCTAACAGAATACAACTCGAGATCCATCTAGAGAGAGAGACCTTAGAAACTGATTTTTCGAAATTACTTTTGGCAAAGGAGATAAACAACTGATCAGATTGCCTATGACCAGCAGTTCTGTGGATATAAAAAACGCAATTGTCTGTGTACGTCCAAGGAATGAAGCTTGTACTCTCCTTTGTTATGAAAGTTGGGGAAAAACACTGGGAGATTGATGGATTGATTGATGTTCGCTTCAGAAGATACCTTAGGTAGAAAGGACGGGTTGATTCTGAGGTAAACCCTATCCGGGTGAAAAACCAAATATGGTGGTTTGACACAAAGGGCTTGCAATTCCGATACCCTTTTGGCTGAAGTTATGGCCACCAAAAAGGCTGTCTTCCAAGAAAGAAATTTGAGATCAACCGTGGCAGCCGGTTCGAATGGGGGACCAGTCAAGGCCTGCAAGACTAAGGATAAATCCCATGGGGGTACCACCTCTTTAACTGGAGGCCTAAGGAGGAAGGTACCCTTGAGGAAGGTCTTACACAGTTTGGAAGTGATAATAGGACCAGACTCTTACCCCACATGGTAGTATGAGATTGCTGCCAGCTGTACCTAGACTGTGGAAGAACTAGCCCCCTGGTGAAAGAGAGAGGTTAGAAAATCTAAAATCGATGATATCGGGGCTGTAAACGGGTCTAAACGACGGTGTTTTGCCCAAATGGTGAAGTGTTTCCACTTACTCTGATAAACCTTCCTGGTGGAAGGCTTGTGAGCTGCTACAAGAATGGCTTTGACCGGTGATGAGGTCCCGGGAGTCCTTATGAGGAGTGGAACTGGAGCAACCAAGCTGTCAGCTTGAGGTTGACCAGGTTCGGAGTCAAAAGACCGAGAGGATGAGAGATGAGATCCGGAATGGGATCCAGAATCCATGGTGGATACACTAGGTGAGACCATAGGTAAAAGAACCACGTCTGACGAGGCCAGAATGGGGCAATGAGGATCATTCTGCTCCCCAGCTGCCTGGCTTTCTGTAACAATTTCAACATCAGGGGTAGTGGAGGGTAAGCATAAAGCAGACCGGGAGGCCAAGCATGAACTAGAGAGTCTCTCGGGGACTTTCCCGGAGGGGGGATCAGAGCGAAGTAATCGTTGCATTTCGTGTTTGAAGGAGAGGCAAAAAGATCGCAACAAGGTCACCCCCATCGGGCAAATACTTGCTCTGCCACTCGGTGGTTGAGAGACCACTCGTAAGGAGTCAGGATAGTACGACTGAGCCTGTCCACTAAAATGTTGGACCGTCCCGGAATGTGCGTTGCTATGAGAAAGTGGTTGGTGGAAATCGCCCATTCCCACACTCTCATGGCCTCGCGGCAAAGGGGGTAAGACCTGGTTCCCCCCTGTTTGTTGATGTACCAGACTACCGACATGTTGTCTGTCTGTACCGCAATTTTCCCTACGGGAAGAGAGTTGTGTAGTGCTTGCAACGTCAAAAGCACCGCTCTCATCTCTAGGACGCTGATATGCAAAGAGGTCTCTAAGTCGTTCCAAGTGCCTTGGACTGTTCTGCCTGAATAATGCCCCCCCCCCCACCCCAGGCGAGAAGCGTCCATGGTCACTGTGTTGACTGGTGGAGGTAGTGAGAAGGGACGGCCCCGTGTGGAGGTTGGGAGACTGGAGCCACCACAGGAGCGATTTTCTGCAAACCTTGTTTAAGGAAACGGGGTGAGACAGAGGGTTGCAAGACAGGGACCATTGTACCTGGAGGGTCCACTGTAGAACCCTCATGTTCAACCGGGCCAATGGTAGCAGAGGGATTGCAGCCGCCACAGATCCTAGGGCCCTCAGAATCAATTCCGCCGAAGGAGTTTGCAGATGAAGAATGGCCTGCACGTGTAACATCAGGTTCCAATGTCGATCTGGAGTCAAGAATGCAAGCATCTGTCTGGAATCCAGTCTTGCCCCTATAAAATCTAGCATCTGTGTAGGGATGAGAGAGGATTTGGTCATGTTGATTGTTAATCCTAATAGTGGAGCCAGACCGAGAAAAAAGTTCCTGCCTGAGCAAAGTAGATGCCTTGTTGGGGCTGTGAGGAGCCAGTCGTCCAGGTATGGAAAGACCTGAATTCCCTGGAGTCTCAGGTGGGCCGCTACTACCGCTAGGACCTTGGTGAACACCCTGGGGGCTGAGGTGAGACCGAAGGGGAGGACCCTGAATTGAAAGTGACTGTCTCCCAGCCGGAAGCGGAGGAACCTCCTGGAACGCCTGTCCACTAGAACGTGATAGTACGCATCCTTGAGGTCTATAGAGCACATCCAGTCGTCCTCCCGCAATAAGGGAGGACGGATTGCAACGTGACCATACGGAACTTTTGTTTGGGTACCGCCAGGTTTAGGAAAGAGAGGTAGAGGATGGACCTCAAGTCACCCGTCTTTTGGCACCAGAAAGAACCTGGAGTAAAACCCTGATCCGACTTGATCTGGGGGGACGGGCTGGATGGCTCTTTTTTGTAGAAGCTGCTGAATTTCTGCAGCGGCTGCCTTCTTTTGACTGGGTGGGACGTCGGGAAGGCTTCTGATTCTGGGGTTGGCTATGAAGGGAATTAGGTAACCTCTGGATATAATGCGAAGCACCCAGCGATCTGTTGTTATGGACTCCCATTTTGCCAGGTGCTTCGAAAAACGCCCCCCGACTGCCTCCAGACTGGAGCAGTAGGGAAACCCCTCAGGGGTTCTGCGTGGGCCTCTCAGAGAAAGGTTCTCTGGACCCAAAATTCCTCGGACCCCCTCTGCCTCTGGGGCGGTGTCCTCCCTGTCCTCCTCTGCCACGAGAGGACTGGTTGTCCTGAGCAGACTGAGATTGATGCGATTTTCGGAACCACATCTTCTTCTGGCCCTTTTGGTTCTTGGAAAAGGACCTCTGGGGCGCAGAGAAGCGGACTCCGACGGCAGACAAGGTCTTCCAGTCTTTCTCGCTCTGGACAAGAGTGTCGCGAACGGTTTTGCCGAACAGTGCAGAACCATCAAAAGGGGCATTCGCGAATGACGCCTTAAAGGGTTCCGAGAAGTCACAGTGACGGAGCCAGGCCTGTCTCCTCATGACAAGCCCGACTCCGCCTGCTCTAGCGGCTCCCTCTGTAGCATGAGACAACAGCCGCATAGAGGTATTAGAGATAGAGCGGAGGGTGGCCATTCGGGAAGAGTACAAATCCTTGTCTCCCTCCGACATGGACCCCGGGGGGGAAGCAGCGTATTCCTTAATTAGGTCCCGCTGCATCCTAATAACGTGTGCCATATAGTTCAAGGCCCTCATAGAGAAGGTCGCTGAACTAAAGGCCCACTTCCCAAGATGGTCCATCGCGCGAGACTCCTTGCTCGGAGGATGAACCGTGGGGCTCTCCTGAGCCAACTCTTTCTTAGTGGCTGCAGCCACCAACATGGCATCCACAGGGGGACCTCTGCTCCAATGTGATCTCTCTGCAGGGGGGCTCAAAATTTTGTCTGGGCACTTGGGGATCGGCTCTACGGTGTCCGATTCCTTCCAAGCCCTAGAGGATATGAGATCCACCAGGGGGTCGGGTGGAGGGGACACCCAAGAGGTAGATAGTCCTGCCTCGAATGCCTCAAGGAATACGGACTCGTCAGAGAAAGCCTTGGGGGCAGACCACCCACCTCTGATTTTGAGCATTTCCATGATGTCTCCAAAGGAGACATCCTCAGGGGGTGATCTAGGGGAGCCTTCCCCTTCATCCAAGTCCGTATCTTCTGTGAGACTCTCAGGGGAGTCTATGTGCCTCCTTTTGCACTTTGCCTTGTGGGGAATCTCCTCGGGGGGCTGTCCGAGGAGTCCTCACGGGCTGTAACCTGTTCCACTGGAACTCCTAAAGGCGCTGAGGCAGGCTGCCCAGAGGGCCGGATGAGGGGAGCCAGGACCAGATGAGAAGGAGTGCAGGAGGGAGCCGAAGCCAGGACCGGAGGCCTGGTAGCACTCGACAGTGCCCTCTCCACCGCAGCGAAAGCCGAGGGGGAGCCGCTCTCAGACGGATCCGAGATCCGACTCCCACTCGGATCTGAAGCGGGGATCGGACCCGGCGCCGAGAACGTTGGATCCGAAGGACCAGTGTGCTCCGACCGGGGCGGAGCCGAAAGCACACCGAATCCCTCGGATCTGAAGCTCGGCCCATGGCTCCGAGAGGTCGGATCCAACAGACTCGAGGGAATAGTCGGAGCCGACGTGCCCAGCACGGTCGGCTCCGACCTACCCCCGGATCCAACGTGGCTCGGCTCCGAGCCCGGAATGCAGGTCGGAGAAGGAGCTATAGGAGCGAAAAAAGGGGTCGAGCTCCCCCCCAGAGGGGGGGGAGGCAAGAGCACTCCCATCTGCATCTGGGCCTGGATGAATCTCCTCATCATCCGGTCCATATCCACATCAGACATGCTAAAAGTGGACCTCGACGAGGCCACCGAGGCAGACCTGGAGTGTCGCCTCGATGACCTCGACGGGGACCGGATCACCTCCTCCTCGGGTCCTGAGGAGAAACAAGGGGATTGGATCCGAGGAGGAAGAGATCGAGAAGACTTGGATGGGGAAGCCCTCTTGGCGGGCGGGGCCGATGAAGAGTCCTCGGCCCGCCGCTTAAGGTGCTTCTCCCGCCACTTCTCTTTCCTGGCCTCCCTATCCTCCGGAGCCGAAGCGGGAGGTTGAGTCCCGGTCGGAGGAAGGGAGGCAGGGGTGACCGCTACCGGGGGGGTAGCGGGCACCGAAGCACAAGAGGCCGAAGCAGAGTCTGGGGGTAGAAGGCCCGCCAGAACTAGCTTCGACCTTCGATCCTTGAGTGCCCTGGGGTTGAACGCCGCACAAATCGCGCAACCCGAAGAGAGGTGTTCAACCCCAAGGCACCTAACGCACCAAGTGTGGCCATCAACCGGTGAAAGCTTGTGACCACACTCGGTGCATTTCGAAAAAATAGCCTTAGGGGCCTCCGACATACTGTAGGAAAGCACACTCACTAGGCCCCTAATTCAGTCACACACACACGCTACGACCAGCGGGGGAGGGAGAATTATACTTAAATTAAAACAAGTATGTTATATATATATAAAAGGAGAAAGGGTAAACCTATCACACACACAACCAGTCACTCAGAAGAAAAAATACAAAAACTTTTTTCCTCACAAAACGCCAAGAGCTCTGAATCTAGCTGTTGCTTGAAGAGTGGCAAACTAGATCTGAGGTCAGTTAGGGCAGGCAGGGGATTATGGGTAAGGGGGAGGAGCTAGGAGCTCGGATCTATGCTATGTTAGAAGTTGCTGGCTCGGATCCGAGATTGGATCCGTATCCCACAGGTTGCTGACAAATGAAGTTCCTACTTCAGATCAACCATTATACTTCACATATATTGCTATATATCATATAACCTAAGCAACATAACATAACTTATTCAATTCTTGTTCCTTTTTAATACAAGAAACATCTTTATTAAACCTTCACTTATGACATAAGCAATCATACATTTATATAAATGAAAACAAACCACACTGACACAATCCTAGTTGTAAGGATTTTACATCACAAACCATAATGACACACTCCCGGTTACAAACATTATACATCACTTATAATCTATTCAGTCATTTTCAGTCAAACATTACATAGCTTATTTAAGTCCTGCCTTCTTTTTACACCTCATTCTTCCACTGTATGTACTGTTCCCACAATTCCTGTTTTATCTCTGTTACCATATTCACTAATATAGTTGGTTTAGATTTTGATTTCCATTTTCTAGTAACTGTTTTTTTGGCAGCCACCATAATTAGACATAGCAAGGCCTTACCATGTCTAGGCAATTTGGGTTTTGTATCATAGCTCAGAAAAATTATCTTCCTCGTACCAATCTGCCCACCCATCATCTCCAATACTGCTTTCCACAGGGAATCCTTAAAGTCTGCCAACCCACCTCACTACCAGAAAATATGTTCCCAAGTACCTTTTTCTTCCCCATCACACCTCCAACATTTGCCATCTACCTGAAGGAAAACTTTTTCTCTGACAGGCTGCAAAATCAGAGCACATACTACACAGACACATATAAGTAACATGATTCGCTCATATGTATCTCCAAATAAGTGACACAAATACCAACAACTCAACTTGCTATGCTTGAATATTTAAGATACAAGCTTGGGTGATGTAAACAACTGTCTGTAAATTGTCACAGATAGAAGAGTGGCTAAAGCAGGGTACTTCAGTCACTACAAGGCCCAAAGGTTATAGTGACAGAAGCACTGACTGGTAAATGAATGGCTGAAAAATTGGTTCTGGTAACTAACATATCAAAGAAGGGAGGGACAATAACCACTGCCGGGATGTGTTAGGGTGACACTGCGTATTCCAGTTATTGTTAGTATTTGTAAGGAAAACATAGAGAACATCCAGTCTCTAACAATATGCATTGAAGTGAAATATATGTAAAAAAAAGTAATAGACATTTCAAAAGTTTATGACAACAGGGGTCTACAAACTGGGGATGGGATTGTAATGTTTCAATAATGGAAATGGATTAAATTTTGCACATTCCAAGTATTATAAATAATGAAGGAAACAAGGAATGCTGTTGTAAAATATTGGGGGCAGTCAAAATGCTTTTTTTGTGGGAGGGAAAGACATTTAATGAACAAGTGTGACAAAAAAAATGTTATGTGTGGGAAAATATGACATGATGCAAAGTGTGAACTTGAATATTATAAATGTAAAAAAGGGGTCATTTATGGATGGATTGTACATAAAATCAGAATGAGACCGATACTGAAAATAAGGGAGATGATAAAGAACAAATTGGAAATGAATTAGACAGAGAAACAGAGGAAAATTTAGAAAAAGAAAAGAATGTTAATAAAAGAAAAGAAAATGATGAGGAAATAGGAATAGATTTGGAAGTTAGTGATGAAGTAGATATAAGTTGCGAAGTGGTAAGAGGAAAGAAGAACTCTACTGGTAAAACAGTAAAATGGTATAAACATAAAAGAAAAGAAGAAAGGTAGCAAATAAGTATTACATTCCAAAATAAAATAAAAGGGAAAGTAGTATAAGAAGAAAATTATTTCCATTAAATTAAGGAATAGAGAAAGCAGTAATATGATAAAAATGATAACAATGATAAAAAGCCAGGATACCTTTTTGGCTGGGCTTGTATAGGCCCCAGGGCCGATAGCCTAGTACCTACCTATGAACCTATGAATTATTTCAGTTAATATAAACATTATGAAAAACATAACAAGAAGGACAGGGATTTTAGAATGATGTAATAAATGTGATGTAAATGTAATTGTTTTGGAATATTTCTAACAATGAAGAAATATTAAAGACAGAAAAAATATGGAATGGAGAGATAGTATGGAATTTGGGAAATGAGCTGTGGTCAGGATTAGCAGTACTATATAGAAAAGTAGTGAAGATCCGAGATGTTGCATTAGTTAGAATGGGAAAACTAACAATTGTAGATTTGAGATGGTAAGATTATATAGTAGTAAGTATGAATATTATAATAACAAGACATTTCAATTGTGATTTAATGGGTAATAAAAAAGAGGAAAAGATGTAAGAAAAATGATAGAAGTTATGAAATGTAGGAAACTGGCAATATGAATTAGAAAACTATGGACATATAGAAGTACACCAAAATCTGAGAGTGACTACTTTATAATATCTAATATCTATATTATCTATATAATAACAGAAGAAGAAGAAGCTATTGTAACAGGATTTACATGTCATTTAGCAATATGGATGGAAATAATGGCAAAAGAGAATATATTAGAATAGGAAAAGTTATAAAAAGAATAAAAATAGAATGGAATGAAAAAAATAATTAATTGTACAATTATAGAGAGATCACATTATTATGAAGGCATTTTATGGCAGTTGGTCAGAATGGCAGATTATTTTTAAAAGGAAATATAAAAGAAGTTTTTTACAATGGCAGAACAAAAGAAGAAAAAACAAGGATATGTTAAAGCATATACGGATACATTTCCGAATTTAGAAAATGATGATAGAGAATATTATAATAAACAGAAAGAAGTTTATAAAAGAAATTATGAAAAAAATAGAGAATTATTATATAAACAAAGGTATTTAGTACAAAGTAGTAAGGATGAAATGTTAGCATATTTAAGCAAAATAATGAAAGAGAATACTAGTATAATAAGAGAAATGAAAGATAAAGGGACTGTAGAGAAAAGTCAACCTCAGATTATGAAAATTGTAGTAAGTTATGTGGAAGAAATGTTTAAAAAAAGAGAGAACAGAAAAAATATGGGAAGTAAAACATTTTCAGAACAAGTTAACAAGGAAGTTGCGAAAGAGATTACGTTGTATGAATTAGATAAATGTTTATCAAGTAGTTAAACATACTACTGGCAGCAGGTCTGTATGGAATCGAACTTGAAATGTATAAAAATATTTGTTATATATATTTTTTAATGAGTGGTTAAATGAAGGTTAAAATCATAAGAAACTATGTAGTGGAATATTAAAATTCATATGAAAAAGGGAGAAAAAGAAGACAAAGAATTGGAGACCAATATTGTTAAATAAACATATTATAAGATATGTATGAAAATAACACAGAAAATATTTGAGAATAGGATGGGATATATAATGGAAGAAAGTGTATATGGCATGAAAGGAAAATGGAGTCAAGAAGTATTAATGATAATGGGAAACATCATTGATGATATCCTACACAGAAGATGGGATATAAAACATATGGCAAGTGATATTAAAGGAGAATTCCACCCAAAAGTCAAATTTTTTTTTTCTTTGCAAAAAGTGTTTTTTTCCTTCCCTGTAATCCAACACTAAACACTTCACGTACAGAAAAAAACCCATAATTTAATAATTATGTTTGCCTTTCTTTCCTGCATCTGTCTCATCTGTTACATCACAACAGCTACTAAGAGCGGTACAGTAATTAGGTTAGGTCACTTATCCCAACAGAGCCATCAAGAAAACATTTAAATGTCATTGTGTCTTATCAGTTATGGACTGCCAGCATCACACACCTCAGGTAAACAGTGAAACCTGGAGTCTGAACAAAGGCATGGGTTTCAATCTTAATTTTTAGATGCAAATGTCTTTCCCTGTAATAAAACTCAGTGCCACAAAAAAAGCAAATATGTTAATCTAAGCCTTCTTACTTTCTGTCAGTATATGATTTTGCATTTCTTCTACACTGTAATTTCTTGAAAAGTGCATGTTTCTTCTAGAGTTGCGAAAAGAAGATTAACATCAAAGATTTTAATTCTAGCTACAATATTTAAAACTATGAATGCAACACAAACCACCTTAGCTCAATTAACACATATTAATCACTGGGGTCACATTTCTCACACTTGAACAAAGAACTACAGTTGTTACTTTGAAAAGAACAATTAACTCAGCTACGTTTTCAAGCCTGTCATAGGTTCATAGATTAGTACTAGGCTAAGTGCCCTTGTGGGCCATTTTAAGCCTAGCCAATTATCCCATGTGAGAATCAAACCCTGCAGCTTGTGTCTGTAAGGTAAACACCTTAACCATTATGCCAACCTCCCACCATTCAAAGATTCCTTAAAATGCTGCAACAGAGACATCACTAATGAAAATCAAAGGAAGCAAAGTAATTAAAAATGCAGACTGATGCTGACAGTGAAACGTAAGCAGTCATAGCAAAGTTGTCAGCTGATGAGAGAAAAAACCTACAATAAATGATTCCCCTTATATTAAGGATTTCTTTCTGTCCCTCTAATATGACACGAGGAAGACAATGCCATTGACTGTAAAACAAAAATAATGCTAGCCATGGCAGCCTCCTTCAGATCATTTTGGGGTACAACAAATTAAAAAATAACAGTAACCATTTACTTTGATATGGGGGCATTAGCAATGCAGAAAAGTTTAAGAACTGCTGGAATTTTTTTTTTTTTTTAGCTTTTGGGTGTGGTTCTCCTTTAATAAAGCTTTTGATTTAATACAACATGAAACACTGTGGGAAATAGTAAAGATGTATAACTTTAGTGGCAAAATTAAGCAAGTGTGCATGACAGCATATGGAAATGACAAAGTAAGAATTTTACTGTATGGATGGCTAAGTAAAGAAATATAGATGTGTAAGGGTATAAGATAAGGTTGCCCTATGAAGAGCATTTTATTTGTTTTAGTTATGAATATGGAAGTTAGTGAGGCTAGCTGTAAAATCAAGAATGCAAACTATGTAATTCAAACCAGTGTAAAAATTCCCATATAAATGACATATGCAGATGGAATTATTATAACAACTTAAAGGTTATGGATGACAGAATCTATATATTGTTTAAATGATTGTTTGAAAGAAATACGTATGCTATTAAAGACAGAAGTAAAGGAATGGGAGCTACAGTAAAAGTAGTGGGTATACAATTAATAATGAAAGAACTCTGCATATTAGGAATACATTTTATTAAAGAAGAGAACAGAACACAATGTGAAATATTATTAAATGAATTGAAAGAAATGTGTGTTTTATGGAAAACATATAGGTTAGCCTACAAGAAGAAAGTAAATTTGGTAAATTCAGTACTAATAGGTAATACAGCATACTTATCAAGTGTGGATATGATTCTGAAAATATATGATAAATAATTGTTATAAGTATTTTTCTCATTTATATGGGGTTCCAGACTAAATCTAAAGAGGAGTACCGTATATGAACAAAAAATAAGGGGGACTAATCATGTTAAATACAGTAGTGTACACGGCATCAAGTGTTTGCATAAAGTGTTGAAATGGATAAATGAAAAAATGAGAATTTATTTACTAGATTTTTAAATATGAGTATGAAGAATTTTGGGAAGACATGAGAAGAAATAAAAGAATAAAACAGTGCTATAATGAAAAAAATAGAAATCTGTCAACAAAAGATACAGATGTGGAAAATAAAGACTGATGAAATAGAAAAAAAGCTAAAACAATATGGTATGATAATAAAATGAAAAATATAATTATTTCTCCTAAGAAATCCAACAAGTTAAACAAGGTACCCTAGACACACAAATGTGTTGCTACTAATCCTGCAGACTCAGCAGCTATTTCTCTCACCAAATCTGATTCTGCTTTAGTGCAAAGGTTTTTACAAAGAAATAATAAGAAAACAAGGAGTAATCCAAACTCTAATGGAAAAATTCCAGACACTGGCTGAAGGAAGAAGGTACGGGCAGGAAGTGCCCCCAGCCTGTGAGACATACAGAGAAGAGTCATCTAATTTTACAAAAGGTGGGCTCAACTGATAAAATTACAGCTTATTTTCTAACATGTAGATGGACTGCTTAACAGAAGGGATGCATAAAAGCTGAGTGAGCTTAAATGATACTACCATTTTCAGTGGAGAGGCTCTGAAAAATCTCTTTCATCCAAGATCTGATGCAAGCTAATAACCAAGAAAAAGTGAAAGCAGAAATACTTGCATTACCCTAACAGGTAATATCAACTTGACAAAACATTGAAACAGATAAACCTGTGAATCCGATACGACAGAGAAGGAAGTGTGAACAGACGATCAAGCCCTCAAATACACAATTCTCTATTTACTTCTTTTTTTGTATGATAAAGTAATTAACCCATTTTTACTTAAACATGTTATATTCTCCCACAACAGACTAACCCAGGCAGTTTATCCACTCCACTGACAAGGCACAATGAAGAAAGAAGATTAAATTGGAAAACAAATATAAACCAGAGAGCTGCACACACTCATCCAGTTTTGGATAGGAAACTAGCACAAGCACTGATGAATTCTAGAAGAATAGTAACTACAACATATTCAACACACACACACACATATACATATTTTAACATTAAACAAATAAACAATTCTCAAGACCTTAGTTGTAGATTCACACATCAATATAAGTATTGTATTGAAAATCAACTTTCTCTTTTTTGTAACAAAATAAAAAGGACAAAGAAAAAGGTGCAACCACATTCCAAACTTAGATGAATATATACCTTCTTCTATTGAACTATCATTGAACTATCATCTACTGTTGCTTGCAGGTTTAAATCTCCTTCTCAAATGCCTATTTCCAGTACTTTAACTTGTTTAGCAGGCATTTCCATTGTCAAATAATTTAACCATAACTCCATTCTTTCTTCT
The DNA here is from genome assembly GCF_019279795.1 of Protopterus annectens. Taxonomy (NCBI): domain Eukaryota; kingdom Metazoa; phylum Chordata; order Ceratodontiformes; family Protopteridae; genus Protopterus; species Protopterus annectens. Next base: position 1,474,462,751 of record NC_056729.1, read on the forward strand.
ATCCTCCCTCCTTACATTTTCCTTACATATTTTCTTCATCTTTTTATGCAATTAAACATCCTCCAAACCTATGTACATTTCCTATACTACCACTTTTTTTCTGATAGTTGAGGCTATGGCTTACTCCTTCCTTCTTTTTTAAATGACATACTTCCTATAGGTTCATAGGTTGGTACTAAGCTATCGGCCCTAAAGCCTATGCAAGCCTAGCCATAACAATACCCTGGAATTTTTTTCCCACAATATTTACTTCTCTGGGCCCCTGTCTAGCAAGGTGAATGTCCCAGTTATCACTGTCTTCCTGATTTGACCTCTCATGGTTTTCAAATGAATGAGTTAATCTGACCATCTGGTTTTGTACTACTTCCGTGATATATTATCTCCTCCTTCATGTCCTTTTTTGATTTCATTATGCTTCCTTGACCGTCATTTTATCTTATCCCACTTCCTTATTTTCTTCCCAGCTATCTCTCTTCTTTATCTGCTAATGTATTTACTATTCATTTACTTCTTCAGTTTTTGGGGGCTATTTTCTCTTCCATCTATTAGAATAACTTTTCCCCACTGTCATTATTACTTATATTAGCTTTCATGTTTTTGCTGGGATTTGTGCATCGTACCCCAAAAGAAGTTGATTTTTTTATTGAATCTTATACTCCAACTCTTGAAGGTGTTCTTCAATGCTCCCTAACTGTGGACTGTCCCAGAATATATTCCTCCAGTTTCCTCTTTCCCCTGTATCACACTGCCAGCAACTTTTCTGTCACCCCCTAGGAACATATTCCTTAGTCTAGCAGGCATATAGAAATATCTCTATAAATCAAGCATTGACAGTCAAATTTCATAATTCATTGTTCCTTTGTAGCATACTAGACCACTGCATTATTTTAATCCATTCTTGTTTTCCTATTTGTAATTGCAATTCTCCTTCCCACCCTACCTTTATTATGTTCCTTCCTTTCTCCTCTTTCCTTCTCAGTATCCTATATTTTCTGACAAAATCCTCGTACTCAGTCCACCTTACATCCTTCTATCATTTATCTCATTTAAAATTGTCAGATGAGCTTCTTTCTATCCTTATCTCCACAGATAGCCATGCCTGAATCTTTACCATTGTCTTTGCATTAGCAAATATGCTTTTTAGCATTCTTATCTATTCTAATGTGAAATCCCATCTTTCAAAAGAATTGAACATGTAATAACCATGCCTGACTCTAGCAAAGCCCCTCGCCACATCTAATGATAAAATGGCCAAACCTTTTTTCTCCTCTTGGGCATCTTGCATTAATAATAATGTTGTCAAAATGTCATCTGCTGTTCGTCTTCCTACCACAAACCTGTCTGATCTGTGTGGACTATTTTTGGAATTATTCTTGTCAATCTTTCTGCCATAATTAACACAAAACATTTATAATAATGGTTTAATAGTGATACTGACCTATATGAGGATGGAATGAGGGGGGTCTTCCCTTCCTTATATATAACTGTAACAACTGCTTCTCTACAAGTTCTAGGTATCCTCACCCTTCAAAACTGTATTAAATAACTTGACCTACATCCCTTCTATGTCAGCCTTCTCTAATTCCCAAAACTCTATTGGGAGTTCATCAAACCCAGTGTCTTTCTTCTGGCTATTTTTTGCCAAATCTTATCCAGCTTTACATGTGATCGGGGACAATAGTTTCCCTTTATCTTCATCCAGTACCTCAGGTAGCCTTGGCATCTCCCATTTCCCCCCTTCATCTCTCCTACCACCCCTCTGCCCTTTCTCTCCAGCATACAAATCTTTATAATACTGAGCAACGCAGTTTAATACCTCTTCTTGCCAATCTTTAATTTTACTACCTTTTCCCGCCTTCATCTGATATACTCCCTTTCCCACTTCTTGCTGTTTTAGCCTCACTGTCTGTACCTTAGTATGTTTCACTGTGTCAGTAAAGTATATTTTATCTACCTTGTCTTTTTTAACTCATCTCAACTTCCCATTTTTACAGGGTCTGTTTTATTTCCCTTTCTCATTCCTTTACTCGGTTTCCTCCTTACCTGTTGTGTATCCAGAAATTCATACAGCATTTCTTTTTTGCTTACCCTTAGAAATGCTTTCTTTTGTCTCATCCATTCCTGTATTTCTTTTCTAATATTTCTATTACTTTCAGCCCAGCTATCTGCACTCCAGGCTACTACTTAGTTGATGATCCTCTTTACTTATCAACCGTATTTCTCCTTATTGTGTTCTGCTTCTAATAACTATCCCAGAAATCTCCAATGTGTATCTAACTTCTTCCCCTGTAATACATACATTTTTGGTGAATTTTAGCCAAGTAAACATACGGAACACAATTTGGGGCTGTATAGGTGCATTAGGATAGAAGACAATGTCACACAAATGAAGTTGTTTTACGGAATCCCTTATGTAACCTACACCACTGTGCTGAGTTAATACTCTAAATTACATATCAGGTCATTATGGAAGCAGATTTCCCTCACTTCCTTTATTTCTGAGGTTATATGAATGGGTGGAGTCCCAAGGATCCACACAGCACAAGAAGAATGGTGAAAAAAGCTTACCCTTCTCAGAAATAGATTTGATGAATAACCTGAATGCCAAAAGACAGAAAATACACTACCAGTGTGAGTAGGGAATAGTTCAACCCGAAAGAAATCTAGGTCTAAAGACATTACTCTTACACGTTTTAAGTTAAAACAGTGGGAAGATTCCCCTTTAACAGAAACCAGAAGTAAGGCATAGACTATGGATAAAACTGCAGTGTTTTTAGAACTGCCACTCATCCTTCCCCATTTTGATGGAGCCAGTAATTGTACTGGCAAAAATGGAAACTTAGTTATGTTAACTGTTAATTCTTCAATCCTTCCCAAACACAATGTTAAGCTGGCCCCACAATCATTCATTAAGGCACATATGGAAGTGGAAAAATGAAAGTGTTAAAGAGGCTTTGTTGGCCTGGATTTTTTCTGCCCCAGAGAGATTTTGCGGATGCTTGTCCCACGTGTCTAAATGTCAAAAAAATGTCTGTGTAAAGCCTTTCAGTGTCCCTTACAAACAGTGTCAATAAGGACTGCCATGAATGCAGTAGTTCATTAGTCAAGATTTTGTGGGTGGGGCAGAAATACATATTTGGTAGTGCTGGACTATGCAATCCATTATACTGGGGCTGTGCCTTTACATACAGCCTTTGCTAATGCTACTGCAGTAGAGCAGATGCTTATGTTTGTAGAATGGGGATATGTAAAGCAATTTTAACAGATGAAGGGATCCCTTTCATAACTAAAGTCAAGAAGGAATTCTGCTAGCTGTTGTAAATCAAACAGCTTAGAACTTTAGCATATCACTCACAAATGGGATGTTTAGATTATTATATACTGGAGGCAGTAGAAGCTCTGTTAACCAATAGACTTACATTTCTAAATGTGATACGGAGCTGCTGTTCTCTTTTATGACTTAAGTTGAGTGATGAAACACAGAATATTGAGTATAGGAGTAAACTGAGCATGGTAAAGTTTTAACTTTGTTACAGTATGTAAATGAAATCTGAGTAATACAGACTCTCTATTTGCAGTCCTCTCTTGCTGTAACATATATTCAACGAACTTCCAGTTTGTAGCTTATTATATTTTTTATATATGCGTACATTTATGTATGTATGTACATATGTGTCTGTACTATCACATAACAGTAGTGCAAGGAGCGAGTCGTTTACGGTCAGGACAAATCAGTTACGTTCTTCAGTAGAGTGAGATCTGACTTTAACAAATGCTAAGCACCCCTGCGTAACTTGTTAAGATTGGTTCTCCCACTAGGCAGTCAAATCTGCCAGTACAAACCAGCAAAGACAGTGGCAGAATAAAAAAAAAAAACAGATTTGCTTCTGCCTGCTGCTCATACCGACCGGTAACATCTTTCTGTCTTCCAGTTATAAACTTAGAAAGTAGCTAGAATAACAGGATGGGTGCTCACCTGCATTTTATGAAGTATATGAAGCCTGAAACTCAAATCTATGTCATTATTTTGTTACTTCAATCCTCAGTAATTTGTCAGAAAATCACAGATTTTGTGAGGAACAGACCAAACATATGAGGCAAAATCCTGTACATTCTAAGTAAATCTGTACTGGCAGTAATGGCAAGGTGAGTGTAAACATACCAGACTCCATTACACCATCCTTCTGATAGAGCTCACTAATTGCTGCTCAGGTTTGAAAGCCGGTAAACAATTAGCACTTTTTTTGTTTAACTAGTAATACATGGAGCACATAAAGCTCCATACACTACAAAGAATTATGACTGGGTCTAAGATCATAACATTTAAATATGTGTTCTTGACATGGATGTCAAGACTCCTCTCTTGAGCTTTTCTCTTGAAATTAATTTCTTGGCATTTAACACATAATAAGCAGGTTATTATCGCTAATCCGCTCATAATCCTCTATATTTGGGATTAGTTTCCTGCCTGTCCTCTGCTAAATGCTAGGATAGGCTTTGACTCCCCACAAAAATATAAATTATGTGTGTGTGTGTGTGTGTGTGTACATGTATAATTATATATATATATATATATATATATATATATATATATATATATATATATATATAGATACATACACACACATACATGCACACCTACACATATGCACACAAACATATGTGTGAGTGTGTGTGTGTGTGTGTGTGTGTGTGTGTACACATGAAATCTGTATTTTTCACCAAGGCTTATCTCAGTTCTCAAAGAAATCCCTTGAACAACCCACCTACTTGGTCAAGAAAATAAAATGAATGCATTTAAGTACAGAATATATTTTTCCCTGTGGCTGTCTCGATTAGCAATTTTATTCTAATGAAAAAAATATAGGAAGTTTACCATTAGTGTCACTGGTACTAGAAGTAGCAGTCTTGCATTTTATGATGGAAGATCAGAAGGCTGTAGGTTCTATTCCCACCCCAGATGCCTGGATTACTTTCCAGTACTGGTATTGCAATGCATAACAGGTGGGGGGGGGGGTGCTGCACTCATGAGAGTGATGCCCTTCAGATGACAAAATTAAACCAAGGCCTCATCTGCCCTGAGTTGGTGGTACCTCAGGTGAATGTAAAAGATCCCATGGCACCTATCGAAAAGAGTTGCCTGATGCCCTGAACAAATTTCCCCTTGTATTATAAATACCACCTCAGGTCTCCCCTGAAAAGAGGTCACAAGTCTACTGGGATTAACCAGGTTAACAAAGATAAAGAAATAAAAATAAAATGATGCCAATCAGTACAGGGTCCAATAAAACAATTGTCCTAACAATTTAGTGAAGGTTACCCTCAGCATCATTCATCAGTATATTTGCATGTGTAAGCTTAGATAGGCAAACCTCCTTTTCTTCCTTCCATGCTCATACCTGAACAAAACTAAAACTTTTTATTCCTACAGCACAACCATTTAGTTCTCCACTTTTGCTGCCACCCTACCAGTGTAGTACCTCTCCATGTGACACGGGAGGCATCACATTTTATTTTTCCGGACAAGGGGAAGTGAAAGTCAGTTGCCACTGGGTTCATATGCATGACTAGAGCTTTGTGAAGTGGAGTGGAGAGTGGATTTGTGTACAGAATTGATACTGGTAATTAGGTACAATTTGTTGAACTGGGTTCTGGCTTTAGGGAACCCGACTACATTTTACTGTGTGGTTCAAAAAGTACTAATTATGCATCTGTTTTCTTCATTATATGGGAAGGCATCTTACATGAGCCTCTTAATGAAATCATGAAAGCCAACTGTCAGCTCAATTTTAGTGCAGTCTTACAGTCATGTACCAGATGCACAGGTTCGAATAAGTCAAAATAAACAACAAAATGCAGAAGATGAACATTAATGTTGCAACAGTCAAACACATTTCTATTTTCCAACAGCAAAGGAACCATGGAAGAGAAACTTGTGCAAACTATAGTTACCTTACCCAGTGTACTTTTATTTTTAAATGGATTTTTACCACTTTATGATATCCAGTAATGTTTTTGTCATGAAGATGAAAGACTTGATAATTTTCTTATCAGATAATTCACCTTACCTGTGAGGCTAATATCAAAACTGCACTCTCAGTATGTAAAATGGAACTGTTTCCTGCATGAGAAGGCTATAGCATATCAAACACAGCAAACATCAAATAAGTTTGTGCCATTGACAGTAGAAAAATAAAACCAGTATCTGCTTGACTGCTACCTCTGGAATTCCCAGGAATCCAAACTCCTGAGGTAGTATGGATTTGTTGGTCAGCTGGATGCTGGTCTGCACAGACTCATAGATAGAACAATATCCAAAATCCACTTCGGTTTTGTCAAACTGAAGATCAGATGTAGTAACTACTGCATGGACTGTGAAATGGACAGGTCTGGTCTAATGAAAAAATACAGAAAGGAGTTGTTAGCATCAACTTTAAACAACACAAAGTTAAATATATGTACTTGTGAGTAAAAAGCTATATGTCTCTGTTTATAGCAACACAATTGTTTCTACAGGAACAGCTGTAATGTCTGTTTTTCTTCACTGATACTTTACTTGTTTACACAATGCTCAGTGTAATATTTTTGCTGTCTGTTATTCTTTGTTGGATGCAGCCGCATAATACTCTGCATCCTGGCTCTTTTTCAAAATAGACAAAATATAAACAAAAGTTCATTAGAAACTGCCTATTGTAGTTTATCAAGCATATTCAAACATACATTTACCTCTTTTTATTTGACCACTTCTCACCCACTTTTAGACAGGATAGTCATAATGTTCTCATCTTTTATATTTACAGTGTCACAGATTCATAGAGTTCACAAGGCAGAGTCAGTCCATTGACCATAATCACCTTCCCAATACACACCTTCATTGGGTACCTCATACCTGCAGGAGGGTTAAAAGAGTAAGGCCTGGGATGAACTTATGAGTGCCCATCTGGTTATCAAGGTTTGTCTTAAAGGATGCAAAGGTAGCTCTCTGTTTTATAACTAATGGAAGCTTATTCCAAAGATGGGGAAGCAATCAGTCCATCAGTGAGTGTCTGTGGAACTATTTGTTTTATGGAGGTATAGGAGATTAAAAAGGGTTGGGTCCTTAACCTCTACTGTCTTTCTAGTTATGTAATGTGCTTGGATAGATAGATAACATACAAAAAGGGCCATGGCAAACAGTCAGTTGTGATGGGTGAAGTCACATAATTACATTTGACTAGGAGGAGATACCTTTAGTTATTAATTGGACTAGACAGAAGGATTTTTTGACTCCTATTGCTATGAGTTGGTCAAAGGAAAGGAGTTATCTACTATGGAGCTAAGATATCTGATGGCCTTATCTGTCTGGAATGGGCAGAATTTATACTATAAGCTGCAATACTACTTTGCATTTAATTTACGCCCATGGTTTAGCCATTATTGTAGTAATACAGTATTGACTACTGAGGAAACTACAGCATACGTAGCTTACAGGCATCAGCAAATTTAGTTAGCCATATGTCTGGGTTAGAAGGTTGGGGATCCAAGAAGTATATGCCAAACAGAAAGGGTCCCAGAACTAGACAGTGAGGAACTGCATTAGCAACTTTACTGCTTCATGAGGTGAAACTTGTACTTTAATACAGGTTCTACAGGTCAGTCACTTTGCTATTCATCTTGCAGCATCAGAATTCACATTTAGGCATTTAAGCTTATTTATAACGCCAACACAGGGAATATTGTAAAATTCTTGGCCTGATCCAGTTCCACTGTATGAACTATGTGAATAGTATTTTTTAGCTTCAATGACTTTCTCAATGAAGTTTTCTAAATTAAGAGTGAATGTGTGTCTTCTGGGGTACAACCTCAGCAGTAGTTGTACCACTCATCTCAATATATTGGACAGCTCCAGGGTTTGCATGGCAGAGGACGGAGCATCCTGTGCATGCACGCACCCATGAGAGCTGGCTCTAATAGGAGTTGCACTGATTGTATCATAACCCTGGCTAGATGCTGGTGTGCTGCATGACTGTGAGCAATGTCTGCTATCAGATGTGCCACAGTTGCAAATGCCACAACCATGGGGAAGTCCTCTCCTTAATACAGACACTTCCACAACAAGTATAGCCATTGACGTGCTTAGCACTGTGACAGCATGATATACATCATCCATGATCACTGTGGCTATCATCTGGGAAAGCAACAGAGGAATGGCTTTATGGATGGTGCCACCTCCCCTAACAGGTGTGCTTGAGAGGGCATGATAAATTCTAGTATCTAATTTAGGCTATCAAAACAATCATGCATATGGACAATACACTCCCGTAAGTCATCTCACACAACCTGCTTCACCTGTGGTGGTACTAGCCTGTGCCTCTATGATGGTCCTGCACATACACTGGGTTGGTGCCACTGACACATCAACCTCAGGGGAAGGGTTGTAACAATGTCCCCAGTGTGCACCATTACCCACTCCCCTGTGGGTACCTCTCCATCTGTGGGTTCTAGAGGCAAGATTCTGACACGTCTACTTGTGGGTACTACACATTCATGACTGCTAGTGACCTCAATAATCTGTCCTCCCTGCATGGTGTGTGTGTCTCCTGGGTATCCACAGGCATATAGGCTGTGTCCATTGTTTGTCTAGGGGATGCAGTGGTGACATTTTTCATATCCACCAAATACTGTGTACTCCCTTATTGTGCCAACACATCTCTACCATCATCATCAGAGGCTGCAGATCCTCCAAAATCAGGTGGTAGCATTTCTACAGTGCTGGTGTGGCCTAAATAATTTCCTGTGAATAAACCAAAGCACACTATCCTGTGTAAGTATGACCCAGTAGCAGAAGTGGACATGAACGTAAAGTGTACAAATCATCAGCATCATCAACCCCTCTTTTCCCATTTTCTACATGGAGTTGTAGTATTGTGCCAACTGTCACCATCTCTCGCTATTCAATGCCACTTTCATACCTTCCTTGACATTCATGCCTGACTGTCGCAGGTCTTCTCCCATACAATCCATTCACCTCTGCTGGATGCCCTAATTTCTTCTTGCCATGTCCCAAATGTTCTTCAACAGATTGTCTTCTTTTACACACATGTGCCTGAACCATCATAATCTATTTTCTTTAACCTTTTCTCAATTGAAGCTACTTCGGTGTCTGTTGCAATATCCTCAAAATCTTCATCTGTCCCATATTCTGCATCCTACCACCTACCTCCGGCACTTCATTTCCATCATCTTTAGCTTCCTCAATTGCTCTGCCTTTATTGCCCAAGTTTCTATACCATACCGTAGCACTGGTCACACCACTGCTTTGTGTACCTTACTTTTCAGCTTCTTTGGCATTCTCCTGTTATACACTACCCTAGACACTCTATGAGTTGGCTGCAGCCCCTCTAATTCTAGCTTTTACCCCCTCATTCAGAGTTGTGGTACTCAAAGCTGTTGACCTGTTCCACTGTTTTCCCTTCTATCTCAATTCTCAGCTTCTGATTTTTCCAGCTTGCTTCTATTACAACTATATCTGTACTCATTTTCATCAGATGTACCTTCAGCTTTGCATTCTATTCACCCATCCTTTGCTGAAGTTCTTGCTCAGAGTCTTGCCTGTAATGCTACATCTTTTGCATACAGCAACTTTGTTGATCTGTCCCCTCCAACCTATTTGCTAATGTAGTCCATCACCAGTATGAACAACGGTGGGTTCAGAGCTGAACCCTGATGCACACCACTCCCACTGGGAACCCATCTGTGAGACTGAATGCTGTTTCTATTCAAGCCATTTGGTAATTGCACATAGCCTGCACTATCTACCAATATTTCTGGAACTTCAAATCACTACAGGACTGTCCAGATCACCTTTCTTGTGACCTTGTCACATGCTTTCTCCAAGTCTAGGAATGCCCAGTTGGACTCTTTCCTCATCTCTATCATCTTCTGAAGTATCTGTCTCACTGCAAATATCAGAATCCAAACTGCTTATCTCCCATCTTACTTTCAACTACTCTGTGTATTATTTTATCAGTCACTCTTTCCAGAACTTTCATGCATTAACCTGGGGTATGTTTTCTACCTATACTGTTCTGAGTACCATCAGGAGGCATTTCTCCCCCATCTCACCTACTATCTGGTGGAGTGAGAGGATGGCATAATGATTAAGGTGTTTATCTTACAGATGCAACATGCAGTACTTGATTCTCACATGGGGAAATTGGCTAGGCATAAAATGGCTCAAGGGCAGTTAGCCTAGTGCTAATCTATGAATCTCTATCTATCTTTATCATATCTGCTGTGATCTCATCTGAGCTTGCTGCTTTCACTGACTTCATTTTCCTTAGTGTTTTTCTTACTTCTTCTATGGTGGGCTCCTTCTTCTTCTTTCATCGTAGGCTGTGTCTGGGGCAGCACAGCTTCTGTGGTGTTTTCTTCATTCAGAAGCTGCTGCAAGCACTCCTTTCATTTGCCTTTGTTGTCCTTTGGACTGGTGAGCAGGTTGTTGTTGGCATCTGTTATGAAGGGTGTCCAACTATCTTCTTTAGCTTTCTTTCTTTGCCTTACAACCTGATACAGTTTCTTTGTGCCATCTACTGAGTCACTTCCAGAAGCTGGTGGAGTGCCTCTGATGCTTTGTACATTGCTACTGTAACACCTCTCTTAGCCTCTTTGTTAGCCAACCAGTATTCCTTCCTTGGCTGGTTTGTATATATATTTTTTTATCTCCCACTTTTTCCTGCACTTCTTTCTTTTGATGGCTTCCTGGACTTCTGCATTCAACCAGCAGCTTTCCTTATGCACCTTATTTCCATACCTGGCTCAGCCACATAGCTGTTTTGTAGTACTCACAAATGCTGTTTTGAGGAGCTGCCATTCTTCTTCTTCATCTCCATCTATTTCCTCTTCTTCTTGAGGTGCCAGACCACTGAGTAATTCCTGGAACTGTTGTGCTTTCTTTCCAGTCAACTTCCAGATTCTCAGCCTGGTCTCTGTTGACCTTAGAACCTTTTCTGACCACTGCTTGCAGGTTCATAGATTAGTATTAAGCTAACTGCCCTTGCAAGCCATTTTAAGCCTAGCCAGTTATCCCTTGTGAGACTCAAACCCTGCACCATGTACTTGCAAGGCAAACACCTTAACCATTAGGCCACCCTCCCAACCCCTGCAGCAACCAGTTGTTTATGCTGTCAGCTGTCAGTTTCACTGGGGATGACTTTTCAGTCAGTGATTCCACTACACTGTCATATCCCTTACTAGGAATAAGTCTGAGTTGCATGTTGGATACTCTTGTATGTCACTGTCATCATCATCATCAGCAACCCCCTTTTTCCCATTTTCTACATGGGGTTAGAGTGTTGTGTCAACTGTCACCATCTCTCTCTCGCTGTTCGATATTTTTGTATGTGATCTTGTGAATGATTCTCTTGCTGAACCATGCATTGGTCACCATTAAGCCATTTGCCAGACAGAAGTCTAGAAGGAACTTTCCTTTTTTATTCCTGTTGCCCCACACATGTGGACCCAGACAGTCTTCATGTCCTCTTCTATTTGTCCCGATATGTGCATTCAGGTCATCTATTATCAACACTAATTCATGTTGTCCTGCTGTATCTGATAGTGCCTGCAACTGCTGACTGAATGCACTATTCACCCTGCTGTGGGGTATAGACTGAAATTATGAATAGTCTGATTGCTATGAGTCTGTCACTAATTCAGATGACATCTCTCACTGTCTTCTGAAGCCTCTCCCTCATCAGAATATTACCATTAAAAAAGTAAATATTTTAATTGCATACCTTGTGCAAATGACTGTGCATGAAGGACTACCTGATGTTCCTGTATACCATAAATAAGACAGTTTTAATAGTTTGGAGAGTGACTAAGGGGTTCAGAGGACTTGCATGCAGTCTTACAAAGAAAGAAGTCAACATACCTGCAGCATCTCCAGCAGATCATCTCGCTAACTGCTGAAGCTCTGACCACATCCAGTACCACACTGTGGGACCATGTGGAGGTGCCATTGCCTCTGACAGAGGTCAGAAACTCCTCTGTCTTCATGAGAGGTAGTTTGGTCAATGGCCTAGCACCCACTGACCTACCTTCCCATGTCAAATGTGTTGGTCTTAGTTCAGCAGCAAGTGTTGGACAGTGGCTTGCAGCGTACCATTTCATAACTATGGTAATGACTACAAACAACTGCATTGACATCTACCACCATATCTTGTTGGGCACGGTTTCCTGTAGGCCTGGTCAGCAGCATGCAGGTCAAAGAACCATCGGCCATGGAGGTGGAGGGCATGGAGTAGCACCTCATTCTTTACACTGGAGAACTTCAGATTATGCGTCATCTTTTCACTGGAGCCTACAGTGTGTTTCTACTTCTCTTGTTTTTAGACATTACTGTTTAGGTGTGGAAAACTGTGAAATTAGCTTCCTTGCTGATGAGTGTCCCTGCAAAGTCCTTACATCAGCAATCTTTCCTTTGCCGATATAGCATGTTGTTTATGTGCCAGAAAGTTATACATTTCTATTCACACTATGAGTAATATCAGGCAAAAAAGCTTACAGAGCAAATGTCAGCCACAATACAATACCTATAACACTGCAACTAACCAAGGTGACATTTCTGTTTTTGTTCAGGGTAAAAATATTTTTTTCAAATGACATATGTGTGTAATTTACACCATAGGCAACCTTTTTGTTTTACTGAAAGTGATATCACAAGGCCTACCAGAAACTGTTTAAATGTGCTCTGAGTATGTGATGATGGGAATGTCTCCCATTACACTTAATCCTTAAGCCCAAAAATTGCCTTACCCTTGCAGACTCTTCTCAATATACTTTCTCAAAACACTTACATGTAGTGTCAAACTTATTTCAAATTATGCCAACAAGTACAATGGCTGCTAAAAAGCAGCCATACTTCACAAACTGTATTTGTACAAAGTAACATTTACATTGTACAAACAGAGCTTTACTTTGCTTTAACAATTACTCTCAGGTACAGCTGTTGCAGATTCAGAAGTTGCTGGTCTATGTCTTCTTCCATAATGAGATGGTTCTCTCTACTTACCCTTGGCACTTATAATGTGCAAATCTACTTAACTGAGTACATTGATTATGCTAATTAGGTCTCAACTCATTATTGCTTCTGAATCACTCAACTGGCATGATGATAAAACTTACTTAGCATCATGTTCAGTTGCCCTCAATACCATTCAAACACCTGAGTCTTTGAGGGCGACACTGCACATTCACAGTCCATACTATGCCATGTGGAGGTGGGGGATGGTTCTGTAATTCTACATATAATCCCATGGAAATGTCATTGCTGTACTGCCTGCTTTCTTAACAGCATAAACAGGGGTACAGGACTGCCATGTTTCCCAGTTTAAAGTGTTGTTGTAAACCATAATAATACAATACCTATATTAGCCTAGCCTGCCAACTGTCACACAAATGAGGTGTCCACTGATGTACAGCAGAGGGTACATGTAAGAACTATTTTTGGCGTGAACTGTCTGCCATCTTTTCCCTATGATTCTTCAAGGCGAGACATCATGGCTTGATAAAAAGAGGGCAGTGCTCCTTTTAGAGCACAGAGGTCATGTGTAAAGGAGGCAAAAATCTTTCTCCACCTCCTTCATAAGGCTCAGTTTGGCAGAGCTGCTCAGAGTTTGGCAACCTTAGCCAGAGATCAAGAGTGAATCTGAACTAAATCCAAGGCATCCACTACTTTCAACAAAAACTAAGTATATTTTAGGGTTGCACTGCACTTTTTGAACTATATTTTGCTGAAGTGTTGCTTCATTTTTGCTGTTTTTCAGTGCTGTGACTGTTTATTCTACACTTTAAATTTCTAGTACTTCTGCATTTCTTAGCATAGACTAGATTCAGACTTGCTGAATCTAGACTGTTTTGCTTGACTGAAGCACTAAAACCAGCCATCTTATATTAAGAGGGCCTCCCTGCACCCTTGTGTCAGAAGTTTGTGGTTCAGGACCCATCTAAGTTGATGATTGCTGGAAAAAGGCTGTCTTGGTTTTTCCCATTTCTAGTTTGCTTTAAAAATGTTTAACTTCACTTGTATTTAAGTTCTGCGTTTAAGCCGGTTTGCTCAACAGTGTTTAGCACTGCCATGTATAGATGGAAATGCTTAGAAACACAATTTTCCCTAGATATCTGCTAGATAAACCTCCTTAGTACCACTGCCTCTTTTTGTGCAATGGAGTTGCACATTGCTGCCCTGTGAGCAACTCAGCTGCACATTCTGAGGCATTAACAAGAGTCTTTCACCCCTATCCCTCCACAGCTGCTTCTGTTAGTCTTACAGCAAACCCTGGTCCATCTGGCCCATCCTCACTAGTAACTATAATATATACCTGCCATAATGGATGGACAGTTTCCCACTATTCCTCCAACCAGCCTGATTGACAACCACTTGCTCCTAAAGCAAACAAATACAGTGCATGACAGATGTAACTATACCATAAAATTAGAACCAGTCCTCTCACACAAAACAAGACATCCAACAGGTTGTCAGCGCACACCTCTCCTCTCACACAACATATGGTTAAGACACATAAACCCACATATGTGGAGGTACTCACTAAGAACCTACCTAAAAACAAGAGACCTCCCAAGTGCAAACAACTAACACATATTGGTACATGAACAGAATCCAGCACTACACATAGCAACACAAATTCAATAACACTCAATAATTAAACACACAGATGTCCCCCTCACCAGGCTGAACAAGGAAAAGGTCACAGTCAACTACCTGTCAGGTGCCAGGATCCATCAAATCATGCACACACACTCAAGTCACTCAGCAAAAATTAGTTATGACCGTCATAATACATGTTAGAGTGCATGTCTTGAGACATACTTCTCTGGACTATATGAAGACAGACATGACTGATTTCTCAGATTATGTGTCCCAGGCAGGTATGTACCTAGCCCTAAGCAGCATTCTACGTTTACCTAGGGTGATGCCACAATGCAGACCAAAAATGATTGAACTCAATAACTGACTTAGCTTCTGGTGTCACTCCAGGAGGATCCAGTATCTGTCAGCCTGGGAAGACATGGTCGAAAGTCCACACTGCTTTGACACAGATCGCCTTCACCTGTCTCCTCAAGGCTTTCAGATGCTGGTAAAGATGCTTGCCACCCCCATAGTGCCTTTTTTTTTTTTTGGCAATGTCCAAACAACATACGTTGAAAATAAAGAAAGCCACTAAAGACAAACTCAAGGTCATGCTGCTTAATACTAGGAGCTTAAAGAGTAAACTGCACTCCATGGAAGCACTCCACACCTTGGAAGATGCTAATGTCTGTGCAGTCACTGAGACTTGGTTGAAGACCGCAGAAAGCACCCCAGCCATACAAGCCTATAATACTTTCACATGTTCAGTCCCCAAAATGATTGTGAAAAAACCAAAGGTGGAGGTGTATCCATCTTCATTAAATTCAAATACACCTCGAGACTGGTGAAACTGTAAGACTCTCTTGAGCTACTCCAGGTCCAAATAACTAAAGGTAAAATACCCTTCCACACCATCGCTAGCTATAGGTCCCATACCATGAACCAGGAGAAGTACACCACCTACCTGGACTTGCTAGAGTCGCTCAGTATACAGCCAAACATCTTAGTCATGGGAGATTTCAACTATCCTTCCATAGACTGGGAGACTTACATGAGCACAAACACAATCACTACAAGGTTCCTGGACTTTGCTAATTCAAATTATTTTCTATTTTATTTTACATTTGTTAACCGGGCTAGTCCAACTGGATATATTTCCATTTTCAGCAGAGGCCCGGGGAGAAAAGCTCCAAAGCAACATAAAAAAAGATTAACATGCACAAATATGAAAGAAAAATTATGTTAAAGATATCATCGAGTATTCGCTAATTAAAAAGAATTTATGCTATTTGAGCAACACAACATAAAAGATTTTCATACATTAATGAAATTATGTTAAAATAATCAGAGAGCATTAGCTAAAGAGATAATACTATTTATGAAACTAATACCTAAAAGGGTAAGACACATATTCATAAAGATATGTGAGGTAGATTACAATACATACACAATTTCATTCATCTCATCTCCTAGTTGTAAGAATAATTTAAGACAGTTATTACTTCCCAAGGGGAAAACAGTATTAATTGGCGAAGGGAGGCAGTAAAGAGATAGGGCAATAGCTAAAGTACAGAATTAGTCAGGGTAGCAGCAAGGACATAACCATTTTGTTTTAAGATGTTTCTTGAGACTTTGTTTAAAGAGTGGAAAGGAGGGAAGTAAAGTTAGATCTGATGGTAACAGGTTCCAATATTTTCCAGCGATATTAGAAAACAAGGAGTCACCTGCCAATTTATAGGACTTGCTTATGGTAGCCAGTAGTTTGGTGGAAGAGCAAATGCCCAGGAACAGTTGATCCACACCCCCCACAAGGGGATCAAATGTCCTGGACCTGGTGCTCACCAACACGGGGGGGTCACTGTACTACCCTCTGTGAGTTGCCTTCCCTGGAAAGGTCAGACCATAAATTTGTCTCATTTGAAGTAAAGATCAAACCTGACACCTCCACAGGAGCAAAAAAAATGAAAAAGTTCTCCAAAGCAAACTATTGCCTTCTAAGTTATGGTATACAAAGTTTCAAAGCCCCTACTGACATAGCCAACAATGACTCATAAGCAGAGAAGTACACAAATGCCCTATATAGTCACTTAAACAAATGCATTGACTCGGCTGTACCTAAGAGGAACAAAATCAGGTCCTCCCAAAACAACAAGCCACCCTGGTGAACTGTAATTATAAACGAGTTATACAACAAAAGAAAGAAACTGATATCTATGAATAGGAGGAAACTTACTCAGCACAGGAAGAATACCCTACACAGATTGAACAAGCAAATCAGATATCCTGTAAAGTCCTCTAAGGCTAGTTCCAAGGCTAAATTAACATCCTTAGCTATAGACAATCATAAAGGATTCTTTAGTTACATCTGAAACCTAAAAGGGAATGCCCAGCTGTGTGATGAACTAATAGTGGATAGTACCACTCACACTGAACCTGGGGAAACTGCCAACTTGCTAGCCGACAGATCTGGCAATATCTTCACACTCCTGTCCCCACTACACATACCCCAAAGCATTCTTGACACCAGCCCTCTACCAAATATTTCCAAATAACAGGTCATGCAAGCATTTTCCAAGGCCAAAAACACAGCCTTTATGGGACTAGATAACATTCCAGGCTGCTTACTAAACAATCTAAAACAACACCTAGTTGGAACCACCTGGTACTCTCTTTAACCATAGCTTGAGCATTGGCTTTGTTCTGGCAGAGTGGAGAACAGCAACAGTAATCTCCTTGCACAAAGTGGGTCCATCAACTGATACTGGGAACTATCATCCCATAAGCCTAACCAGCCTTATCTGCACAGCCATAGAAAGAATCATCATGCACTCAAGTCACTCCACAACCAGTACAAATATGACTCTGTCACTGTCCATGTTGGAGTGAATGACTTGAGACGTACCTCCCTGGACTACATGAAAAGAGACATGGAAGAGCTCTCGGATCATGTGGCCCTGGCAGCTATGACCCTAGCCCTGAGTAGCATCCTGCCTTCGCCCAGAATGACACCACAGTACAAGGACAAAATGATTTACTTCAACAATTGGTAAGCTTCTGGTGTCATTCAAAGGGGATCCAGTATCTGTCTGCTGGGACGACATGATCGACAGACCACGATGCTTTGCCAGAGATGGTCTGCACCTGTTGCCCCTGGGATTCAGGTAACTGGCTAAGGCTCTTGCCACCCCTATAGTGCCTTTTTTAGGCAACGTTCAAAGGACAAAACCACCACCATAACAGATACAAGCATGCAAAATCTGAAGGTAATGCTACTCAATACTAGAAGTCAAAACCTCAAAATGCACTCTCTCGAGGCACTCCTAAAAATGG
Source organism: Protopterus annectens (assembly GCF_019279795.1). Lineage (NCBI taxonomy): Eukaryota > Metazoa > Chordata > Ceratodontiformes > Protopteridae > Protopterus > Protopterus annectens. Next base: position 1,474,480,710 of record NC_056729.1, read on the forward strand.
ATAACATCGATATCTGTGCAGTAACTGAGACCTGGTTCAAGGCTCCAGAGAGCACCCCTGCAATACCAGGCTACAACTCTTATCACACTTTTCAGCCACCAAACCAGGACCGAAACACTAAAGATGGAGGAGTGTCCATATTCACCAAGGATATTCACAACACCAGGCTAGTTGCCCAACACAATGCGTCTGAAATTCTCCAGGTGCAACTAACACTAGTCAAGACTGCAATCCAAATTATAGCTTGCTACGGATCCCCCACCATGCCCCAAGATTCTCACTACACCTTTCTAAACATACTAGAAAATATTAAGATACAACCAAGCACCCTAATACTGGGTGATTTCAACTACCCTGCCATTAACTTGGAAAACTACTCATTTACCAACACCTTTGCCTAATGGTTCTTGGAATTCAAAAATTCCAACGCCCTGGATCAACTAATCCTTAGTCCCACTGGGTGCTCCAATATCCTAGACCTGGTCATTACCAACATGGAAAATCGATGCTCTCCACCTATGGTCACCCCTTGTTGGTCAGGTCTGACCATAAGCTAATCACCCTTGACATCCACATCTCACCCACACCCCCCAGTAAGGAAACCTCTGTAAAAAAACTTCTCCAAAGCCAACTTCATACTACTCAAGTCAGAATTTACAAATTTCATGACACCCATGCACATGGGAACTGAAAGTTAGACTGCTAAATCCTACACTAAGGCACTGTACAAGCACATCCACTCGTGCATGAATCGTGACATTCCCAATAGAACCAATACGCTCTCCTCCAAAAAAGGAAGCATCTGGTGGTCCCTTGCCACAAACAAACTTTACAGCAAAAGGAAGAAACTGTTGCAGAAAAGAGGAAAATCCCAGGATGCAAAAAGCTTCCTTACCAGCCTCTGTAAGAAGCTGAGATCCCTCATAAAATCCTCCAAAGCTAGTTACGAAAATAAAATTGCCAAAGATTCCAAAGACAACCACAAGGCATTCTATAGCTATGTCAAGAATCTAAATGGCAATGCTCAGATCTGCTCTGAGCTACAACAGAATGGCATTAAATATATTGATCCCAAGGATACTGCCAATATCCTGGCAAATCAATTCAGTGCAAACTTCACCCCCCTCTCACCCCCTAAAGGGCCCATCTCAATACCGAAAGATTGCCAAATTCCGGTAATAACTGCCACACAGGTAAAAAACGCACTCTCCAAGCCTAGAATACAGCATCCATGGGACCAGACGACATCCCAGGCTGTGTACTACATGAACTACAAAATGAACTGGCACCTCACCTAAGTGTCATGTTTAATCATAGCCTCACCTCAGACTTCATGCCCACTGAGTGGTGCACAGCTACTGTTATCCCACTCCACAAGGGGGGACTCCAACTTGGAGCCCGGGAACTACCGCCCCATCAGTCTGACGATCCTGATCTGCAAGGCCATGGAACGTATTATCATAGAACTTATAAACAAAGACATTGGCAACCTTCAAACACTGGACCCACACAGTTTGGGTTCGTGAAGGGCCGATCTTGTCTCTTGAACCGGACTGACTTCTTCAAATCAGTCTCCAGAGCTGTGGATAAGGGTAAGGTGGTCCACACAGCCTATCTGGACCTCGCCAAGGCCTTCGACACCATCCCCCACTCTGGAATCATAAATAAACGTACTAAGCTGGGCATTAATCCCTATGTCATTCGATGGGTTGCCAACTGGCTTACTGACAGAACCCACACTGTAAAAGTAGCCGACTCCAAATCCAGCTCCAGAGAAGTGACAAGTAGAGTACCTCAGGGTTCAGTCCTGGGACCGCTCTTGTTTGGCATCTACTTCTCTGAAGTACAGGCCAACACTAAGGGACTCTGGCTAACAAAGTTCGCAGATGACTGCAAACTGGGAGCCATTAGTGAATCCCCAAATGATGTGGATATTCTACAAAAGGGCCTTACAGGAAGAGATGCTTGGTGCCAGAGCCATGGGCTCAAGCTCAATGCCAAGAAATGTATAGTTAGCCCCTTTGGGAAAAAAACATGTACCCATGAATTACCACATAGGTGGCAGTACACTAAACACCGAAAGTGTGATAAGAGACTTACGGACTCAGGTGGACAGTGGTCTCATCTTCGATAACCACATCGCCACAACAGTCAGGAAATCCTTCTATGTGGCACACCTCATCACTAAGGGCTTTTCATCCAGAAAAACGAAGGTCATTGTCCCACTGTACTCATCCCTCATTAGACCCATTATAGACTACAATGCCCCATTTGGTATGTACATCTCAAGACATCTGCAACAACTGGAAAGGCTGCAGAAATATCTCACTAAAAGAATCACAGGCCTAAAGCAGATGCCCTATGTTGACCATCTAAAAATACTCCACCTACACTCTGTCACATATCCTCTACTCAGAGGCGATCTCTGCTTAACATACAAGGCCATGTCAAACCCAGAGCTGCTGGACATGCTACACTTAAGATAATCCCGAGACACACGCTCCAGGGATCTAAACCTTGTCATTACAATGAACAAAACATGCTGGAGGGATAGGTTCCCTAGTCTCTGGAATAGACTGCCCATACTTGTCAAGCAGAGCGCCTCTTTGGCCCTCTTCAAAAGGAGCCTTGATGACTGGATGGGAGATGGGAAATTCACCCTGGGGGTCACATCAGTCGCCCTGCTAGATAGGGGTCCAGGGAAGTAAATACTGTGAGAAGAAATAGCCAGGGAATTGTTATGGCTAGGTTTGTATAGGCCCTAGGGATGATAGCCTAGTACCAACCTATGAACCTATAGACCTTATCAACAAGGACATATGCAACCTTCATAGGTTCATAGGTAGGTACTAGGCTATTGGACCTAGGGCCTATATAAGCCTAGCCAAAGGTACCCTGGCTTTCGCCACCCAAGAAAATTATTTTCCTGTGCCACTGTTGAGCAGAGCCACAGAAGTGATCCCCGAGGTGAATTTCCTATCTCCCATCCAATCATCAAGATTTTTCTTGAAGAGTGCTAATGAGGAGCTTAGTTTGATATAGATAGGTAGTTTGTTCCAGAGTATGGGAAATCTCTGGGAGAAGAATCTATCCCTCCAGCATGTTCTGTTTATTGTGGTGACGAGGTTTAGGTCCCTACAGCATGTAGCTCGTAGGGATTGAGATTTCTTTAAGTGGAGCATTTCTAAAAGCTCTGGGTTTGACATAGCTTTGTGTGTTAGGCAGAGATCGCTTCTGAGTAGGCAATATGCAACGGAGTAAAGCTGCAGTTTTTTGAGACGATCTGCATAGGGCGTCTCTTTGAGGCCGGTAATCCTCTTTGTGAGGTATTTCTGTGGCCTTTCCAGTTGTTGTAGATGTCTTGTGAGGTACATACCAAAAGGGGCATTGTACTCTATAATGGGTCTAATGAGTGACTCTTGACCAGACCCAGTTTGGTTTTGTCAGGGGTAGATCTTGCTTATGGAACGCGGTGGACTTCTTGAGAATGTCACCAAAGCCCTGGATGAGGGAAAAGCAGTACATACAGTACATGCAGTACAAACTATACAATAGAAAGAGGAAGCTACTAAATGATAAAGCAAAATCCCAAAAAGGGAAGGCATCACTGATCAGTATTAGCAAAAAACTACGGGCACACATAAAATTGTCTAAGGCCAGCTTCGAGAGAAAAATTGCACAGGACACTAAGGATAATCACAAGGCTTTCTTTAGTTATGTTAGGAACCTGGGTGGTAATTTCCAGATATGCTCAGAATTAGTCCAAAATGACAAAAAATACACCGAACCCACAGACATTGCCAACATCCTAGCTGACAGGTTCAGCGCAAGCTTCACATATTTATTGCACTTTCCTGCTGTTTGTTGAAAAAAAGAAAATTATCCTTGTTTCCCATCTTTCCTGACCTAGAGTAGTCCAAATACAGGCTTTGCTGTATTCTGGACTTTTGGAAAGTTCCTGTGTTGCCCATTTCCTTTCTTGGATAAAGGGAGGCTTCTTTGTTCACCAGTGGCAGTGGGGAGCTTGGAGCAGCCTATCTATCCCTGGAGGAGTGTTCCCAGCACAGGAATCTGGTAGTCTATTGGTCGTTTTGGGCCAATTTCTAGCTCTTTCAAGTCCCCCTGTATAAAACCCGCTTTAGCGCGGCTTTGCGCTATTTTGCGCATAGCGCAGCATCAGGCAGCGCCGCTTAATTGGGTTTAAACCATTCTCAGCTCCACAAAGTCTGCTCTTCACTTTTTCCCTTAGAAATGATCTAGTTCTCATAATAAACACCCTATTCCCACTCTAAAGCCTGGCACTTGCTCACTAAAGCAATTATATAAGTCAGCACTAAAAAATTAAAAGTACTACACCCTCACAAACTCCCCTTGAGTACTTTGTTCCCCATTGGTCCTTTTTTTCAATTATAAAGGAATTCCCAGTACTATTCTAGCATGTCCAAAGGTCAGTTGTCAATCTCCTCTCCGGTCCAGCTGGTGAATCTGGGAATCTTGAGGCAATGCTACAACTGCCTCATGTACACAGACAACCCTCTCCTCCTCCCAACAAATTCCAACACGTGAGAGATGCAACCATATAGCCAAACTGGAGGATAAGCTCTCTCAACTCAGTACTGGTGTAACCAGTCAGGAGGAGAAGGAAACCACACTCACTACAATTCCAGTCTCACATAGAACTACCACGACAGCAAACCAAACACAAACACACAAAAACATACTCGGAGGCTCTAAATAAAAATCTGCCTAAGCAGCAGAGACCTCCAAAGCAGACACCCAAGCAACCGCTACCCCAAAACAAAACACGTGCAACACATAGCTCACAAAGCCAGTGTGCCGAACAGTCACAGCCCTTAAGGCTAAACAACACACCTGATACACTTGTAATAGGTGACTCTATCGTCAGGCACACTGACGTCCCGCTCACCAGGCTGAACAAGGAGAAGGTCATGGTGAGCTGCCTGTCGGGCACGAGGATCCGCCATATAACACAAGCACTCAGGTCACTCCAAGGCAAGTACAAATATGACTCAGTCATTGTCCATGCTGGTGTGAATGACCTGAGACGTACCTCCCTGGACTACATGAAAAGAGACATAGAGGAGCTCTCTGAGCATGTAGCCCAGGCCAGTATGACCCTGACCTTGAGTAGCATCTTACCCTCACCAAGAATGATACCACAATATGAAGACAAGATGATCAATTTCAACAATTAGCTTAAGTATTGGTGTCATTCAAAGGAGATCCAATGCCTGTCTGCCTGGGATGACATGCTCGACAAGCCACGATGCTTCGCTAGGGATGGCTTGCACCTGTCACCCCTGGGCTTTCGAATATTGGCAAAGGCTCTTGCCACCCCCATAGTGCCTTTTTTAGGCAAGGCTCAAAAGACAAACCCACCTCCATAGGTATCACAAGGGATAAGAAACTAAGAGTAATGCTACTCAACGCCAGAAGTCTAAACCTCAAGATGCACGCACTCAAAACTCTCCTTAGCATGGAGAACAGCGATATCTGTGCAGTAACAGAAACCTGGTTCAAGGCTCCCGAGAGCACCCCAGCACTACCAGGTTATATCTCATACCATGTTTTTCGGCCCCAAAACTTGGCACAGCACGAAGCATCAGAGACTATCCATGTGCAACTAACAGTGGGTAAAACTGCCTTCCAGTTTATAGCCTGCTACAGACCACCCTCCCAAACCCAGGAACCCCACTCGGCCTTCCTGAGAACACTGGAAAATATGAAGGTCTCTCCAAACACCATTATATTGGGCGACTTCAACTACCCTAACATAGACTGGGAGCATTACACTAGCTCCAACACCCTAGCCCGAAGGTTCCTAAAATTTATAAACTCAAATGCTATGGAATAACTTGTTGCCACTCCCACAAGAGGGGAAAACATACTGGGCCCGATCATCACCAACATGGGGACTCTATGCTCCAGACCAGAAGTGTATCCCTCACTGGTAAGATCAGACCATAAACTAATCTCACTAGATATTCACATCCCGACCCCAGTCCCTGCCCAGAAAACCACAGTGAAAAACTTCTCTAAAGCAAATTTCACACTCCTCAAAACCAAGGTGGAATCCTTCAAAGCCCCCAGGCCTGTGGAAAATACGGCCCAGACCAGAGAATCCTTTATAAACGCATTCTATGAACACCTTCAGGAATGCATGGATCATGCAATCCCAAATAAAACCAAGACCCAATCCTCCAAAGTTAGGCGTCCTGTCTGGTGGACCCCAGCCATAAACAAACTATACAATAGAAGGAGGAAGCTACTACATGATAGAGCAAAATCCCAAAAAGGGAAGGCATCTCTGATCAGTATTAGCAAAAAACTACGGGCACTCATAAAATCGTCTAAGGCCAGCTTCGAGAGAAAAATTGCACAGGACACTAAGGATAATCACAAGGCTTTCTTTAGTTATATTAGGAACCTGGGTGGGAATTCCCAGATATGCTCAGAATTTGTCTAAAATGACAAAAAATACACCGAACCCACAGACATTGCCAACATCCTAGCTGACAGGTTCAGCGCAAACCTCTCCCCCCCCTTCTCCACCAAAAGGGCAAATATCTATCCCAGCAGAGTGCTGCCCCCATGACATCTCAGATGCTCAGGTAAGAGCCGCCCTCTCCAAAGCAAAAAACACAGCATCAATGGGACCAGACGGTGTCCCGGGCTGCGTCCTACATGAACTCCAAGAAGAACTAAACCCAAACATAAAACTACTGTTCAATCTCAGCCTTACTACAGGATATGTACCCAAAGAGTGGCGTACAGCAACAGTGGTCCCTCTCCACAAAGGTGGTGCCTCAACGGATCCTGGAAACTATCGCCCCATAAGCCTGACTAGCTTGGTCTGCAAAGCTATGGAAAGGATCATCATGGACCTCATAAACAAAGATATTGGGGACCTACAGACACTGGATCCAACCCAGTTCGGCTTTGTTAAGGGCAGATCCTGCCTCTTAAACCTGGTTGATTTCTTTGAAACAGTCACCAAGGCCATTGACGAGGGGAAGGTGGTCCACACAGCCTACCTGGACTTTGCAAAAGCCTTCGATACAATACCCTACTCGGGCATTATAGATAAGCTCACCAGCTTAAATATAAACCCCTATGTCACTAGATGGGTTGCAAACTGGCTCAAGGACAGAACCCACATGGTTAGAATTGCTGGAGCCATGTCAGACTCCAAACCAGTTACAAGTGGCATCCCACAAGGCTCAGTCCTGGGACCTCTCTTGTTCGGTATATATTTCTTGGAGGTACAGGCTAACACGGAAGGACTGTGGCTGACCAAGTTCGCAGATGACTGCAAACTGGGTGCCATAATCAACTCTCCAGCCGACACAAGCATCCTACAAAAGGGCCTCATAGAAACAGACAACTGTTGCCAGAGCCATGGCCTCAAGCTAAACGCCAAAAAGTGTATAGTCATCCCCTTTGGCAAAAACAAAGTGCCCACAAATTACCACATAGGTGGTAATCCATTAAGTATGGAAGAAGTAATTAGGGACCTGGGGATCCAAGTTAATAGCGATCTCTCATTTGACAACCATGTGGTCAAAGTGGTTAGAAAAACATTTTGTATAGCCCACCTAATCATGAAGGGATTCACATCTAGAACAGGGGAGGTCATCGTGCCTCTTTACTCAACCCTCATCAGGCCCATAATTGAGTACACTGCCCCTTTTGGGATGTACCTTACCAGACACCTGCAGCAACTGGAAAGACCCCAAAAGTACCTCACCAAGAGGATCAAAGGGCTCAATCAGATGCCATATGCTGCCCGGTTAAAGAAACTCCAGCCCTACTCAATGGCATACCGCCTGCTCAGAGGCGATCTGTGCCTGACGTATAAAGCCATGTCCAACCTGGAATTGATGGACATGCTGCAGCTCAGAAAATCCAAATCCCATCGAGCTATGCGCTCGAGAGACTTGAACCTCAGCACTGAAATAAATAGGACATGCTGGAGGGACAGATTCATAACCCAGAAGCTCCCTTCACTCTGGAATAAAATCCCAGTCCAGGTTAGGCAGAGTCCCTCATTGACTCTCTTCAAGAGGAATCTTGATGAGTGGATGGGAGATAGTAGGTTTACCCCGGGTATCACTTTTGTGTCACTGTTAGACAGAGGCACAGTATACTAACCTCGAAAAAGGGCGTAGCAAAATTCATTTAAAATGGGTGGCGAAAGCCAAACACACTCTGGCTAGGCTTATAAATGCCCTAGGGCAGATAGCCTAGTATGAATCTATAAACCTAATGGTGAGCAATGCTGCCTCTATTACAGTAATCTAAAGCTAAACATACCAACCTCCAGGAATGATCAAAGGCTGAGGTGAGGGAGCAAGCATCACTTAAATACTATAAACATGACATGGTTTAAACATCAATATGCAAACTACCAATGTCTGTCAAGTAATGTCAAACAGATTCCAATTTCTTTCCCCACAGTCCCTGAAACAGAGTAAAGAAAATGCGTACTTGTACAGGACGGGGATTGAATGCCTCAAGGAGTGCTTGGGTGAATATACCTGTTGCAGGTACTATAGTCTGATAAGTTAACAAACAAGTCAGTTGTTATACCAGTACTCAATAGTTATGTGTTTTAAGGGTTTACTATATTATCACATGTACAGAATAGTACTTAAAACATATATATTAATACATGCAGAACATCATTAGTGTGTGTTTCCCAATAGCTTTCTCTCAAATTCCTGATGTAGCTCATAGGTAGGTACTAGGCTATTGGCCCAAGGGCCTAAGTAAGCCTAGCCAACAAGGTTCCCTGGCTTACGCCGCCCAAGAAAGTTAATTTCCTGTGCTCCTGTCGAGCAGAGCCACAGAGGTGATCCCTGGGGTAAACCTACTATCTCCCATCCACTCATCAAGATTCCTCTTGAAGAGAGTCAATGAGGTACTCTGCCTAACCTGGACTAGGATTTTATTCCAGAGTGAAGGGAGCTTCCTATTTCCCATCCACTCATCAAGATTTTTCTTGAAGAGTGCTAATGAGGAACTTTGCTTGACATAGATGGGTAGCTTGTTCCAGAGTATAGAATGTCTCTGGGACAGGAATCTATCCCTCCAGCATGTGCTGTTTATTGTGGTGACAAGGTTTAGGTCCCTAGAGTGTGTAGCTCGGAGGGATTGGGATTTCTTTAGGTGTAGCATGTCCAACAGCTCTGGGTTTAACATAGCTTTATATGTTAGGTAGAGATCTCCTCAGAGTAGGCGATATGCTACACAGTAAACCTGGAGTTTTTTGAGACAGTCAGTGTAGGGCATCTGTTTGAGGCTAGTAATCCTCTTTGTGAGGTACTTTTGTGGCCTTTCCGGCTGCTGCAGATGTCTTGTGAGGTACATTCCAAAAGGGGCATTGTACTCTATAATGGGTCTAATGAGTGCCGAGTAGAGGGGAACAATGACCTCTTTTTTCCTGGATGAGAACCCTTTTGTGAAGAGGTGTGCTACATAAAAGGATTTCCTGACTACTGTGGTGATGTGATTATCAAAAGAGAGACTACTGTCCACCTGGGTCCCAAGGTCTCTTATCACACATTCGGCATTAAGTAGACTGCCGTTTATTTGGTAGTTCATGGGTACAGAGTTTTTACCAAAGGGGATGACGATGCACTTTTTGGCACTGAGCTTGAGGCCATGCCTCTGACACCAGGCATCTGTCTCAGAGAGGTCCTTCTGTAGGATGTCCACATCATTTGGGGACACGACTATGGCTCCTAGTTTGCAGTCATCTGTGAACTTCATTAGCCAGAGGCCTTCTGTGTTAGCTTGTACTTCAGAGAAGTAGATACTAAACAGGAGAGGTCCCAGGACTGAACCCTGTGGTACTCCACTTGTCACTGGTTTGAAGTCAGATTTGGAGTATGCAACTTTTACACTGTGGGTTCTGTCAGTGAGCCAGTTGGCAACCCATCTTGTGAAGTAGGGATTTATACCTAGTTTCGTGAGTTTAGCTATAATTCCAGAATGGGGGATGGTGTCGAAAGCCATGGCAAGGTCAAGATAGGCTGTGTGAACCACCTTACCCTCGTCTACGGTTTTGGTTATCGCGTCAAAGAAGTTGATCAGGTTCAGAAAGCATGATCTGCCCTTCACAAACCCGAACTGGGTGGGGTCCAGAGTTTGGAGGTTACCAGTGTCTTTGTTTATGAGTTCCATGATGATATGTTCCATGGCCATGCAGACCAGGCTCGTCAGGCTAATAGGGCGATAGTTCCCAGGGTCAGTGGTGATTCCCCCTTTGTGGAGTGGGATAACTGTTGCTGTGCGCCATTCAGTGGGCACAAAGCCTGATGTGAGACTATGATTGAACATGGTGCTTAGGTGGGGAGCCAGTTCGTTCTGAAGTTCGTGTAAAACACAGCCAGGGATGTTGTCCGGTCCCATGGATGCTGTGTTTTTGGTTTTAGAGTGCAGCTTTTACCTGCATAGATGTGATTACAGGGACTCTGCATTCTTCCTGTATAGATATGGGCCATTTAGGCAGTGAGAGGGGGGTAAAATTAGCACTGAACCTATCTGCCAGGATGTTGGCAATATCAGTTGGTTCTCTAATTTTCGTGCCGTTGTGTTGTAATTCAGAGCAGATCTGGGTGTTGCCATTGAGATTCTTGACATAGCTATAGAATGCTTTGTGGTTGCCCTTAGAATCAGTGGTGATTTTGTTTTCATAGCTAGCTTTGGAGGATCTTATAAGGGATCTCAGCTTCTTACTGAGGTTGACCAGGGAGCTTCTCCACTCATGGGATTTTAGTCTCTTTTGCAACAGTTTCTTCCTTCTGTTGTAGAGTTTGTTTATGGCAGGGGACCACCAGATTGGCTTTCTTTTTTTGGAGGATACAGTCTTGGTTCTGTTTGGGATAGCATGATCCATGCACTCGTGTAAGTGCTTATAGAGTGCATTTGTGTAGGATTCAGCAGTCGTAACTGTAATGTCCATCTGCATGGGGGTCATGAAGTTCACCACTTCTGTCTTAAGAAGCACGAAGTTGGCTTTGGAGACATTTTTTACCATGGTTTCCTTAATGGTGGGTGAGGGCAGGATGCGGATATCTAGGATGATTAGCTTATGGTTGGATCTGACCAACAAGGAGGTGACTTCAGATGTGGAACACCGGTCACTCATGTTGGTAATGACTAGGTCTAGGACATTGTGGCCCCTGGTGGGGGTGTGGATAAGTTGATCCAGGGCATTGGAATTTATGAATTCCAGAAAGCGTTGCGTGAAGGAGTTGGTACATGAGTAGTTTTCCCAGTTAATGGTTGGGTAGTTGAAATTGGCCATTATTAGGGTGTTTGGTTGAACCCTAATATTTTCCAGTATATCAAGAAAAGAGGAGTGGGAATCCTGGGGCATGGTGGGGGATCTGTAGCAAGCTACAATTTGGACTGCAGTTTTGCCCAGAGTTAGTTGCACCTGGATAACCTCAGATGCATTATGATGTGCAACTAGCCTGGAGGTGTAGCTATCCTTAATGAATATGGACACACCTCCGCCTTTGGTGTTCTGGTCCAGGTTAGATGGAAGAAAAGTGTGGTATGAGTTATAGCCTGGTAATGCAGGGGTGCTCTCTAGAGCCTTGAACCAGGGTCTCAGTCACTGCACAGATATCGACGTTCTCTATTTTAAGGAGTGCATTTTGAGATTTAGACTTCTAGCATTGAGTAGCATTACCCTCAGTTTTTTCTGGCCTGTTCCTGTTATGATTGTGAATTTGTCATTTGAACCTTGCCTAAAAAAGACACTATAGGGGCGGCAAGACCCTTAGCCAATATCTGGAATCCCAGGGGCAACAGGTGCAGGCTATCTCTGGCAAAGCATTGTGGTCTGTCGACCATGTCGTCCCAGGCAGACAGATACTGGATCCCCTTAGAATGACACCAGAAGCTTAACCAATAGTTGAAGTCAATTATTTTGTCCTTGTACTGCGGTATCATTCTGGGCAATGGCAGGATGCTACTCAGGGCTAGGGTCATACATGCCTCGGCTACAAGATCAGAGAGCTCTTCCATGTCTCTCTTCATGTAGTCCAGGGAGGTACGTCTCAGGTCGTTCACACCAACATGGACAATGACAGAGTCATATTTGTACTTGTTGTGGAGTGACCTGAGTGCATGGGTTATGTGGTGGATCCCGGCACCCGACAGGCAGCTGACAATAACCTTCTCCTTGTTTAGCCTGGTGAGTGGGACATCAGTATGCCTGACTATATAGTCACCTATGACTAGTGTGTTCACTACGTTGTTTTGCCTTATGGGCTGTGGTTTATTGGCACACTGAGTCTGTGGGCTATGTATCATTTGAGTTGTGTTGGGGGGGTGGAGGTTGCTTGTGTTTCTGCTTTGAAGGTCTCTGTTGCTTGAGCAAATTATTATTGAGAGCCTCTGTGAATGTTTTTGTGTTTCTATGTGTGGATTTTGGTGGTGTAGGTTTAGTGGGACTATGTGATGAATGTGGTGTGGTGCAAGTGTTTACCTTTTCCTCTTGACTGCCAGGTTCAGTCTTGGTTGGAGAGAGCTTTACCTCCAGTTTGGCTAGATAAGTGCATCCCTCACAGGTTGTGGTGTTGGGTGGTAGGAGGAGTGGGATGTCTGTGTACATGAGGCAGCTGCTACATTGCCCCAAGATGCCCAGATTCATCAGATAGACAGGAGAGAACACTGGGAGCGGACCCTTGGACATGCCTGAATAAAAAAACTACTTTCCTCTAGACAAGTGAGGAAAGTGAGTATAGGAGCTGAATCTGTACCTGGATCTTGTGGTAGATAGGCTACCTAGTGATTACCACTCCCACTGATAAGCTAAAATGCTTCCCTCCAACACAGAAAGGCTTGGGGGGCTCAGAAGCTTACAAACAGTCCTGGATACAGCAAATCTGTATCTGGACTAGACTAGTTACAGGAAAGGTGGGAAACAAGTGCAAATCGGGCTTTTAAACCAGAAAGTTGAAAGAGATGGAAAAACTGCCCAAACGGCCAATAAACTACAATTTTTGGGCCAGAAACCACTCTTGTTATAGATAGGCTACCTAGTGCTGACCACTCCAACTGATAAGCTAGAAGGCTTCCCTCCAACACAGAAAGGCTTTGGGGGCTTAGAAGCTTACAAACAGTCCTGGTTACAGCAAATCTGTATCTGGACTAGACTTGTTACAGGAAAGGCAGGAAACAAGCTTAGAATTTTCTTTTTTTGTCATGATGTGAATGCAGTGCCTGGAAGGTTACATGTAATGAACATTGTGGGTACAATTCCCTTAAAGGTTTGATATTGCTGCCTCTTTTATTTTTTCATTCTACAAGTAAGTGATACACACATTTAGTGTGTGTGTTTTACTGCAGGATTCTTTCAGGCTCCTGATAAAATATAGCATGTAAAGGGAAGCATGATAATTTATCAACATGCAGAAATGTCGACATGGACATCATCAAACCCAGATGGTTGAAGCAAATATGCATTGATCCACAAAGGATCAAAATGAAGAGAAAACCAGTGTTTTTGCAGGGGCAAGTCCTCCTGCATCCTCCATGTGGGTGGATGTGACCATCAGCCCCTGCTAATTATATATACCAGCTCTGAGATCATTCTACAGAGGGGAAAGGGCAAATTCCCTGATCTCTGCTATACCTAAGTCTCAGCATAAGAAAGCCTGTAAGGTTCAACAAGCTGATTTTTAATCATCTGTATCACCATTCTCACCACTAACAAAAGGAAACGTCTTATGGAACATTATGCGGTCTATGTAAAGTAAGTGCCTTTAAAGTTACAGGTAATGAAGACTTTAGGTTCACGCCCCCTAGAGGTTGGATATTGTCACCTCTTTCATCCTGCAAGTGTGTAACACACACCATTAGTGTGTGTTTTACTGCAGGCTTTTTTCAGGCTCCTGATACAGTGCAGTACTTAAAGTTAGTGCCTTTGAATTAACAGATGATAAAGTCTTTGATTTCAAGTCTCACTGTCATTTCCATTCTATATATTTATTATTTATATTTTCTTTCCATTTATTTTACATTTAAATGCATCAAAAGCCAGACCACCACCCCAACCTCCAGGCTTGTCACCCCACCACCAGTGGCTACAACACCACAGGCAGCAGTGCTCCAGCTGCTACTGTCACTTGCACCCCCCCCCCTTCACAGTAGCATCAGGAGTGGCCACTTCCACTGTCATACTCATGAAGGTGTTGCAATAACACCTGTAGCAAGCAGATATTATTGCAGTACCTGCAACAATCAGTAGCAGTGGAGATGACACATATGTTAACCAGGTGTCAGCTGGAGGTAATTGTGGGGGTACATTACTGACAGGTGGCTGAATGCCCAAATCAGCCAGCATGAGAATCTGCTTTGGTGACTCATGGAGTTATGCCCCAGCCCCACATTGGCATCAACATTAAAGCCAGGGCCCAGTGCTGAGGGAAGCAACAGTGGGGAATAAACTCCCACTAGATTGTGACTGGCAGGGAGTGCAGCTGTGCATTCCATCCTATCTACCAACTCAGTTTCCCTCCCCCTTTTGTGTCTCTGTCCACCCCTATTTGTTGTCCAATCCTCCTATCACCACTGTCTTTCCTCTTTGTGTCTGCTACCTTCTCCATTGTGTTCCTCATCCCTGATTGTGGCAGCATATTTCCTGTCAGTCTTATCTATCTTCTGTGTTTACTCATGTGCCCTGTTGCTACCCTAACTCTCTTACCTTTCTTTTCTTCTTATTTCCATTACTACCTTCCCCATCTTACCATCTCCTTACATATATATAAAATGGGAATCTGACCTCACAAACTAATCCTTCTTTCCTCACTTCCATCGTGCTCATTCCTTAATTCCATAACTAATGTTCTACTCTCTACTTGCTTCCCACTTTTTGCCACTTTCCTATCTTTTCAGTTCCAACCTTTAATCTGGTCAAACAACATATGCAAACTTCATGATCCTTTAAGGCTGCCACGTAACTTATCTTTCTTGCTGATATTGTGCACATGGGATCAGGAAGAACACAACTGAGGCATGTGCATGACTGATAAGTACTGCTGTTGCTTGTACCTCCCTGTGGCTGCACCATGTTACTATCTGCTCCTCCCACAGTCCATGCTGAGGCCATGGCAGGGATACTTAATGAGAGTTGTTATTCACTCACTCTCACCTAGCCACATTCATTGAGGCAATGGAGCATGTTGTAGGCACATAGAATAAACAGATGAGGGCTAGTCATGATTATGTTCATGCTGTTTCTGAATCACAGTGGATGTACATGTCTGCAAGTACATGCTAAATGCATGTATAATGTATTAGTCATAAGTCCACTAGACAAAACAAGTAGCAGAGGAGGAGCAAAGTTCACTCATACAGGGTCAGTATTTAAAAAGGGTAAGAAATATCTAAGAAATTCATTCTTGAATGATGTAATTGTGCAACAATAATACATGCTTGTGTGACGGTACAACAGGAGTTAGCTACGCCTGACTTTTTTTTCAAAATTCAAGCTTTGATCTCTTGATCAGAACACCAGTTATTTGTAAATCTTGCATCGTTCACTCAGACATAAGTTACTGCTAAAATATTCATGGTACTTGAGCAACACGACAAACAAAGCAGTTGTGCATTACGAAGTATAACCATAATTTTTCAATGTGAAACTAGTAATTCTGTATAAGAATGAATGCTACTACCTTTGCAAATAAAGTTCTAAACCAACAAGTTTGAAATGGAAAGGCTGAAACTGAAAACTATTTCTGAAATGTAAGGTTTCAAACACAAACAGTAAACTATGCGTTTTGCAATTCTCTCCACATTTCATAACACTTTACATATTTCTAGAATAAACATCTTGCAAACTACATTTTAATATCAGGATATCCCATGTGTTCTCCGTGATATAAAAACTGGTAATATTCCAGTTCTTTCTGGCTTTCAAACAAGTTTAATATTTACACTACACGTGTAACCTCTGGGGAGAAAAAATGCATTACTAACCTGGTCTGCTACGTAAATAGTCATTGGTGCTTCCAGAACTCCAGTGTCTTTATCAAAATATTGTGCAGCATCTTCTGGCAGCGAATGCCTAAAGTAAAACACATTGATCTTAATTTAGTAAACTGGATTTCTGATGAATAATAGTTGAACTTTTCAAGCAAATTCCTGACAGTGGGGTTTTATTAAATGACAAATGTGTCAGATCTAGTAAAACATTTCAGACTTGGTTTTTAAGCAAGTTTCACTTTTTTAACAATAAATATTAGATTACGTATGTCAGGAACTATTCACATTTACATTACTGACTGTCTTCTTCAGCTTAGGTTCATTGGTAAGTAATAGGTAATCACTCTGCAGACAATTACAAGTCTAGCAAAGAACCCATATTCAGCACTTTTCTCCAAACTGAAGGAGGCCAAGGCAATATAGACCAGGGGAGAATATGAGGTCATCCATCTATTTTTTTTTTTTTGGTTTACTTTGAAGGTGGCAAGGGTGCTACTCTGCTTGACGTGTTCAGGAAGTTTGTTTCAGAGGAGGAGTACATGCTGGGATATGAATCCATCACAACATGTCTTATTTATCTGGTACTGAAGGTTTAGTTCCTTTAACGTTATATTTGTGGGGCCATTTGTTCTGTAAAGGAATAAAGATTCTAAGTGTGTCAGATCTTTCATAGCTCAAAAGGCTAGAAACAGACAACCCACAAAGGAGTCTATAAGAAACTGAGTATAGAGACAGTGCTGCCAGGATGTCCTGATAAGTAAGATTTTTGAGGCCAAAGGGGACTTCCAATATGTCGTTCAACTTAACGGCAGGATGAATTTGCTTCCCTCCCTCTACTTAAGTTAAAACCTATTAGAAAAAAATCAGAAAGAATGGCAGGATGAATCTGCTTCCCTCCCTCTACTTAAGTTAAAACCGATTAGAAAAACTCAGAAAGAACTTGTTATATCAAATAGTGCTTTAACCTTGACAGAAAATAATTTGAATGTCTAAAGGTAGGAAGAAAACCCCACAAACCCAGATACCAAGACTACAACAAGTGGTCAAATTGTCAGTAGCCAACTGTTGGGATGAGTCTGTGACATGATGTCTTCCTGGAGAAAAATAAATTGAGATGGCAGTAGAAGCCAAAAATAGATGTATGAAGAAGTTATGAAAGTCAGCACCACATTAATGGACTACCAAAAGCTTACAGATGGCAGACTGGATGAGGCTGAAGCTACTATTATGAATCACTACAATGAAATATCCGAACTTCAAAAAGCCCAACAAGAGGCAGAGGTTAGGCTGATAGCACTGGAAGCAGCTTGTGAAGAAACAGAAGACAAATTAAGGGAATTAGAAGCAGAAAACAAAGGGAAAATCTAAGGTTGGCAAATGTACTTCAGAGTTTAGAGGGAAAAGAAAGAAAGGACATTGTTGTGTCTTTATTAAGTAAATGGACTGATCTCCCATGAGAACAGTTCCACCTAGACAGAGTACCAACCACAGAAACAAGGTCTCAGGTACTTACGTACAATAATTATGAAAGTACAAACCTTTCAACGTAAGGAACTCCTTTCTCTTTTATGGCAGAAGGGTAAAGAGGCCCTTTATTGATCAGGATTACTCCCCAGTGACAAGGCAAAGGCAGGCACAGTTTGCTCCATTATTTAATCATTGCCAGCAACTGAATCTTATGATTTATACTCTTGTAACACTAGCGGACCAGAGTTCCGCTGTGGCGACCCCTAACTGGGAAAACCCGAAAGACACAACAACCAGTAAATCTTTTTTCCATATGGCCCAAAGAATTTTTTGGATTCCCAAAAACATCCTCATAGGTACTGGGGATATACAAGCATTAAAGAAACAATTTGGTAATGAGTGCAGAGAAACTACTTAATCTGTGAAGCAAAAATGGGATAGGTGTCCAATGAAGCCCTTCCCCATCTTCAATAAAAAAAAATGACTGACAAGCAGAAAGAGGCAGAACAACAATTAAGAAAGGTACAGCAACTGTTAAAAGCTGGAGCAGGAGATAGATAGAGCCTGTATAAATGAAGAGGATGAAAATCAGCAGTCCATAGTATTTAGTTTCTATTCAACATTAAGTGTAGTGTTTGACAGTAAAAGTTTGAAAACAAACAAGAAGAGAGTAAGTAAAAGCATGTATTGTGTTTTTGGACAGACATAAAGGACTGTAAATGTGAATTGTGGGTGTGGTTGATAATCACATTATGAAAGGCACTTCAGTGTGAAGCTGAAAAGATACAAACCATGGATGCTGGTAAGCACTAGACAGTTTGGAGTGCCTCCTTAACACAAACCAAGAAAATTTAAATACTTTATTGTACTGTAAGCAAGAGGATATTGGGCTCCTGATGTCTGTATATTTTGCAAATCTGATTGTAATTTTTCATTCCAGTAAAAAAAGCATGAGTAGTTGAGGAGTTGTCTAGCTCAATAATTGTAGTGTCTTAGGGTATGGGCCCTTTACACAACCAAGTTTCTAGCAAGAGAAGGATCTTTATGAAAGCAATTGAAGAAAGGCACTGGCCATGCCTGTAGATTATCAACAAGAGAAGAAGGGGGGTACTAATTCACGGGAAACAAAGTAGTGAGAGTGTAGTTAATGGCTTGCCTTTAAACAAAAGAAATGGGTGGCAAGGAGACAACAGCAAGGCTAAAATGAGGAGGAAAAATACAAAATACTTAGCTACAGTCCAAGGCCAGATCCAGCACAAGGTGACCTACATAGCATCCTAGGGCCTGACACTGGTTGGGGGGCCCAGCCATACAAACTTATTTTTTCCATTCTTTTTAAGAGGTCCATGTCTTAAGACTTCCAATTCCCTGTGAGCGAATGCACTCAGATGTTTAATTTTACACTCAGTATTTTAAAGTTGGGCAGCCTGGAGAAGATATTTGAATTATGCCAAGCAATTCTTTATTTTTTGAATTTATTGCATTACAACTGCTTTAGTGGAGCACTCAGGTTAGTGCAGCACAGGTTTAACAGTGTGTGCATGTGTGTTTGTCTATAATATCCCAGTTACTCTTACAGTCTAGTTAAGTGAATTGCTCAGAGTAAACCCTGCTCCTTATCCATGTGAGACATGGGCAAGTCCTCCTTTAAATTTTTTTTTTTATTTTGTTATAAATCACTGAGGATTACAATCCGTCAATGCCAGTTATAGAGTTTCATAGTTATGCAATTCATAAAATAAATGTTTGTGCAAAACCTGCTGATCCATTAACTTTTTAAGTGATTTGGAGTAGTCTACTTTTATCTGTCTCAGTTTTTGAGAATGTCTCTGATTTTGCCTCATATTTATGCCCTGCCTTGTCCTTGAGCAAGTCATTTAACCAGACAGTACTTTGGGGCAACTTGAAATTTGGGCTAAGCTTCTCAATGGTCCCCTAGAATGCAAACTTAGTAACGATCCATGAACCAGACTAGTTATGGTATAAATGAAGGAAACTGATTGTAGTAAAAAAGAACATCATCATATGATCTACATTCTTTCGATATAATCCTTGGTTTCCTTCTTCTGATGAATGTTGTCAATGTGTTTATTGTTTAGCTGTGAATAAATTTGACAGTATGAAGTCTATGAATTTAGCCTTAATATTTTAAACTATGAATACATTTTTATTTAGCTTGTTTCTGCAGACACACTGGTGTGAAACTCAGTGTGTTTGGGCTACAACATGTTGTCTAGCACTTAGTGCAGATGAGTAAGGCTGTGAGCTGTTAAAGAGTCGCTTCCTGTAGTAAGTGGTTTGATTCCCTCAACCTTATGTGACTCTGCCAAGTTATTTCACCAGACATTACTCCTGGGGTGCTCCTTAAAAAGAGAAACTTGTATCTACTGGTTTGCCCTAGGCTGTTCGCAAATGCGTTACACATTTGTTTTTTGAATTCCTGCACCCTTCACATAGACACGAATTAGTACTTCACTATACATTATTTGAGTATGAATCTCAGCATGTCTTTGGTAGTTTAAAGGGTTGCCAGATGCATTTCCATTAAATGTGAGATCAAGGGAAGAGAAATTTACTGATTCTCATGCTACTTATATTTTCAGTGTGACAGTGTATTTTCTTTTGTTTTGAAAATGTTTCAGTGTTTTTTTTTCTGAAAAATTTGAAAAACAAGTTTTAAATGAAATCTAAATTTCTGTGAAAACTGTAAAAGTAAAAGAAGAAAATACTATGTACAGTGACAGGTTTGAACTCTGCTTATGGTAACTGGGAAGAGATAGCCAAGTAACAGGATCCTGGTATGGCTGGGGCCTATTTCACTACATTGTATGGGACCACACTTGTCCACAATCCAGTTCTGTTGACTCCAGCTCTGTTGAGTCTAAAGGTGTATGCTGCATATTATGCTTGATTTTTGTATGACTTGCGCATACTGAACAAAAGTTGCAGCAGCACATATATTGTCTTCAGTTGTTTTGCTTTATTCACTGGTTCATAGGAGGTTACTAGGCTAACGGCCCTAGAGCCCTTACAATCCTAGCCATATTCATCCAGAGTTGCCACAATTGTTGGTGGTTAAGTGAGTGAAGTTTGCAGAGGTAAGGGTCTATGGTGATTAATAATGACTTCCTCTGTCCAGGAGGGACATGGGTGTCATCCCAGGAGTGAATTTGCGATCACCCATCCATTGACTTAGGTTGCATCTGAAGAGGGTCAGAGAGGGGCTCTGTTTCATATGAATTGGAGGCTTGTTCCAGAGAAGTGACAGTCTCTGGGGGATGTATCTATCTCTCCAGCATGATCTGTTCATGTCAGAGGCTAGGTTAAGATCCCTGGAGCTAGTGACCCTTGTGCAGTTTGATTTACGAATGTGTAGCATTTCCATCAGGGCTGGGTCAGAGGCTGCCCTGTAAGCCAGGCACAGGTCACCCCTTAGCCTGTAAGAGACAGAATACAGTGACAAGGGCTTTCAGTCTTTCTGTGTAAGACTTGTTTTGTGTACCCTGTAATTTCTTGGTGAGAAACCTCTGTGGTATCTACAGTTGTCGCAGGTGTCTGGTGAGGTACATGCAGAAGGGAGCATCACACTCAATTATTGGTCTGATGAGGGCCAAATATAATGGAATTATAACATCCTTAGATCTAGATGTGATGCCTTTACTTATAAGATGTGCTACATAGAAGGATTTCCTTACTACTGTGGATACATGGTGTTCAAAGTTCAGGTTGCTATCAACCTGAGTACCCAAATCACATACCACTGGGTCTACACTTAGGAGATGCTGTCTATAATGTAATTAGCAGGGATGTCAACTTTCCCAAAGGGAATAATAATGCATTTTTGGATTTAGCTTTAATCCATGGCTTTGGCACTGATCATTTGCCTGCGTTAACCCTGTCTGCAGTATATTAACATTACTGGGGGACTCAATGATTGCTCCAAATTTGCAATCATCAATGAAACTAATCAGCCACAGGCCATCCAAGTTTGCCTGGACTTCTAAGAAATAAATTCTGAACAGTAACTGGCCCAGCCAGAACCCTGTGGTATGCCACTGGTGACTGGTCTTTTGCTAGAGGTGAAGTCTCCCACACTGACAGTATGTGTCCTGTTGGTAAGCCAGTTTGCTATACATCTGGTAATGCAGAGGTTAATTCCCAATTAGGAGAGTTTCTCTTTAATACCTAACTGGGGACTGTGTCAAATGTGTTGGCTAGGTCAAGACAGGCAGTATGCACCGTCTTTCCCTCATCCAAGGCCTTGGTGACTTTGCTGAAGAAGTCAACCATGTTTAACAGGCATGATCTACCTTTAACGAATCTGACCTGGGTTGGGAGATTACCTATGTCCCTTGTTAATAATGTCCATAATGATTCTTTCCACAGCTTTGCAGAGAGGCTAGTCAAGAATAAGCCTATAATTCACAGAGTCAGTTGATGGTCCCGCTTTGTGCAGATAGAGTACTGTTGCTGTCTTCCATTCTGGCAGAACATAGCCAGTGCAGAGACTGTGGTTAAACAGGGATCCATGTGGGTCTGCTAGGTCATATTTTAAGTTGTTTAAAATGCAACCTGGGATGTTGTCTGGTTTCATTGATGCCATATTTTTGACCTTGGAGAATGCTGAGATGACCTAATGGTGGCAGGTATATTTTGGTGGATGACTTGTGGCATAGGGGGGGTGAAGGTTGCTTCAAATCTGTCAGCTACCAAGTTGTCTATTCGTTCTGTTTGAGTATGGGTGGTGCCATCTACAACCACTTCAATGCATAGCTGGGTATTTCGTTTTAGATTTTGTATGCAGTTAAAGAATTCCTTGTGATTATCCTTAGCTAGGGAGGCTATTTTTGCTTCATAATTAGCTTTTGAGGACTTGACAAGAACTCTAATTAGTTTGTTTAAGCGAGAGAGGAATTTCTTCCTCTGCTGAGCCATTTCCCTCTCATTCTTGGACATTAGTTTCTTTCTCTTGTTGTATAGTCTGTTTATACTAGGGGTATACCAGGGTGGCTTTTTTTTCAGCAAGACATGGTTTTAATCTGGTCAGGTACAGATCATTCTATACAACTGCTTAAGTGGTTATACAGGGCACTAGTGTACACCTCTGCATAGCAGTCCATCTTATCTGCATTTCAGGGGGCTTAGAAACTTCTTACATCATCACTTAATAGGAAGTAGCTTGTCTTTGAAAAATTCTTAAGTGTTTTTGAGCTTGATGGTGTATCTGGTCTTATTATTACATTGAATGAGACTGATTTATGGTTAGACCTTACTAGGGAGGACATCACAACTCCCCTCCCATATTACTGAGCACTATGTCCAGGACGTTTGAGCCTCTTATGGGTGTACCTACTAGCTGTTCCAGAGCATTTGCATTGACAAAGTCCAAGAACCTCTGAGCCAGCATGTTTCTGGTCGTGTATGTTTCCCAGTCATTGACGGTAAGATAATTAAAATCACCCATGAGAAAGGTGTTGGGCTTTATGGCACATGACTCCAGTAAGTCCAGTATGTGGAATGCTTTTGCTGTTCCATGGTAGGGGACCTATAGCTAGCTATGATGTGGTAGTGGGTTTTGCCTATATTTAATTGAATATGGAGTAGCTCAGGAGAGTCATACTGTTTGACAAGTCTCAAGGTGTACATATCTTTAATGAAGATGGATACACCTCCTCCTTCGGTTCTTTCATGCTCAGTTTGTGGTCTGAATGCATGGAAAGCATTGTAGCCCTGCATGGCCAGGGTGCTTTCTGCACCTTTGAATCATGTCTCGGTGACTGCATAGACATCAGAATGTTCCAAAGTGAGGAGTGCTTCCAGGGAGTGCAGTTTCTGTTTAGACTCTTAGCATTAAGCAGCAGTACCTTGAGTTTATCTAGAGAGGATTTTGTTATGTTGGGAGGTTGGTTATTCTGACTCTGCCTAAAAAGGCACAATACGGGTGGCTAATGCCTTTGCCAGCATCCGAAAGTCTAGAGGAGAAAGGTGCAGACCATCTCTGGCAAAGCAGCATGGCCTGTTGACCATGTCTTCCCAGGCTAACAGATATTGGATCTCCTTGGACTGACACCAGAAGCTAAGCCAATTGTTGCAGTCAATCATGTTTTGTTTGTACTGTGGCATCATCCTTGGAGAAGGTAGAATGCTATTTAAAGGCTAGGCTTATACCTGCCTGTGACACATAATCTGAGTCATGTCTCTCTTCATATAGTCCAGATACTTTTCAAGTCATTCACCCTCACGTGGACTATGACAGAGTCATACCGGTACTTTTGGTTGAGTGATTGAGTGACTTGATGGATCCTGGCACCTGACAGACAGCTAACTGTAACCCGATCCTTATCTATCCTGGTGAGAGGGACATCCATGTGTCCCACAATGGAGTCACTTATGACCAATATATTAGGTTTTGTAGTGTTACACCTATTGGGCTTATTTGTTGAGACACTGGAGTGTGTGCTATTATGTGTTGTAGTTGTTTTTTTGCATTGTTATGTGTGCAAGTGGTTTCCATATGTGGGTTTATGTGTCATGTCCTTATTTATTGTGGGAAGTGTGTGCTGACAACTCGTTTGGCATTCAATTTGTCCTTATGTGAGAGTAATGTCCTCCAGTTTTATAGTGTAACTATGTCTCTCATATAAAGTATTTGCTTGTTTCAGAAGTAAGTGGTTGTCAGTATACATGAGACAATTACTGCATTGCCTCAGGACGCCCATGTCTATCAGGCTGTCCAGAGAGATGATGGGAAACTGCCCATCCATGATAGTAGGCTCTTACTGTATGTTTTTTAGGGAAGGGAATATATTGATTTGACAGGACTGTGCTGGCAGCACCCAGACTACAAAAGGGATATATACTTTGTGTAGGCTAAGGTTGATCAATAAGGCAACACTGCTCAGTGCACAACTGAGTTGTTCCTAGAACACCAGAAAAGCTTGGAAGGGGTATCTGATTAGATGAAAAACTGAGCTTCTATGCTTTTGTGTCTATACAGGGCACTGCTAACTGCCACTGATGGAAGAGCAGCACCACATAAACACAATCCTTAAATACAAGAAAAAGAAATAAGTTTTAAGCTAACTACCAATCAGGAGAGCATACAATAAGCTTTCCACCAGAAATCTCCAACTCAGACAAGTTAGATCAGCAACCTTCTGCCACAAGGGTGCAGGAAAAACACATTCTTAGTGTAGAATAGCTTGTTTGGAGCCCAAGTGTAACAAGACCACATAAACTACCTACAATAGCACTAGAACTAACAGATACAATATAATACAGTGCAATTAACTACTTAAATCAGCAGCAGACAGTACAGTTTTTTTTAAACCGCTGAAGTACAGTAACAGTATATAAAAGAAGTGTAAAAAAAATACTTAGAGTCCTTTTGTGTGTTTTTCAGCTCATATAGACCAGGAATACACCTACTGCCATTAGACAAATAATTCCAGTCCTCCTAATGTAAAAGCACAGTAAAGGAGTGTTCAGAGTGGAATGCTACCACAAACAAACTTAAAAAAGGATACAGCAGTGTACTTTAAATAGCTTATAAAAGTGTTAGTATTCAATAAGATTACTTTGCTTTGTATAAATAAGCCAAGAGCCAGTTTACTGTACAGAATGTATAAATGCACTAAAAACAATATATGCTGTTTAATAATCCCTCCAGCCAATAAAACTGTATGCAAAAATCTCAAGTGTTCCCCCAACCTAAACAGATTAGGCTACCTCCTAGTACACTAGATGGAAAATCCACTGACCTCCTAATGTAAAAACAATTGCTTGCTAGAGTATAAAAATACACTACTTTATCTAACAGCAAGCTAGATAATGAATTCTGAGCTTGTAAATCAGTTAAACAGACAATGAGAGACAAACTGCAGTTTTTCAATATAAGCACAAGGAAAGGAATGCAAACACTTCATGGGTTCATAGGTGTGTACTACGCTAATGGCCCTGATGCCTTTAAAAGCCTAGCCCATAGAAGTGCCCTGGGATTGTGCCACCCGACGTTAGTTCCCAGTGCCTCTATCAAGCAAAGCCACTGGAGTGATCCCCAGGGAGAACTTTCTATTACCCATTAACTCATCAAGATTTCTCTTGAAGAGGGACAGTGAGGTGCTCTGCTTGACATGTATGGGAAGTCTATTCCAGAGCATGGGCAGTCTCTGGGTGAGGAACATGTCCCTCTAGCATGTTCTATTGATTGTGGTACTGAGACTGAGGTCTTTGGAGCGTCTGGTACGGAGGGACCGGGATTTCTTTAGTTGTAGCATTTCTAACAGAGCTGGGTCAGACATGGCTTTGTAAGTCAAGCAGAGATTGCTTCTAAGTAAGTGATATGAGACAGGGAATAGCTGGAGTCTTTTGAATCTGTCCATGTAGGATATGTGTTTAATGTCTAGGATCCTCTTAGTGAGGTACTTCTGTGGCCTCTCCAGCTGTTGCAGGTGTCTACTGAGGTACATGCCAAATGGGGCATTATACTTGATGATTGGTCTAATGAGGGAAGAGTAGAGAGAGATGATGACCTCTTTCTTCCTGGATGCAAAACCCTTGGTAATAAGATGTGCCACATAGAAGGAGGACTTTCTGACCAAAGTGGCAACGTGGTGGTCAAAGGAGAGGTTGCTGTCAACCTGCGTCCCCAGATCTCTTATAGGTTCATAGGTTGGTACTAGGCTATCAGCCCTAGGGCCTATACAAGCCTAGCCATAACAATTCCCTGACTATTTCTTCCCACACTATTTACTTCCCTGGACCCCTGTCTAGCAGGGCGACTGACGTGATCCCCGGGGTGAATTTCCTTTCTCCCATCCAATCGTCAAGGTTCCTTTTGAAGAGGACCAAAGAGGCACTCTGCTTGACATGTATGGGCAATCTATTCCCGAGTCTGGGGAGTGTCTGGGTCAGGAACCTATCCCTCCAGCATGTTTTGTTTATTGTGATGACAAGGTTTAGATCCCTGGAGCGTGTGGCTCTGAGGGATTGGGATTTCTTTAAGTGTAGCATGTCCAACAGCTCTGGGTTTGACATGGCCTTGTATGTTAAGCAAAGATCGCCTCTGAGTAGACGATATGCGACAGAGTATAGCTGGAGTTTTTAAGGCGGTCAGCGTAGGGCATCTGCTTTAGGCCTGTGATTCTTTTAGTGAGGTATTTCTGTGGCCTTTCCAGTTGTTGCAGATGTCTTGAGAGGTACATACCAAACGGGGCATTGTATTCTATAATGGGTCTAATGAGGGATGAGTACAGTGGGACAATGACCTCCTTTTTTCTGGATGAAAAGCCCTTAGTGATGAGGTGTGCCACATAGAAGGATTTCCTGACTGTTGTGGCGATGTGGTTATAGAAGGTGAGACCACTGTCCACCTGTGTCCCTAAGTCTCTTATCAAACTTTCGGTGTTTAGTGTACTGGTATATGGTAATTCACGGATACATGTGTACTGCCACCTATATGGTAATTCAAGGATAACGCTTTCAGTGTTCAGTTGTCTCCCATCAATATGGTAATTAGTGGGAAATTAACTTTTGCCAAAGGGGATGAAAGCATTTTTGGTGTTAAGCCTAAGGCCATGGTTTTGACACCAGTCATTGGTCTCAGTGAGGCCTTTCTGTAGGATGTCTGCATCACTTGGAAAGTTAATAATGGCTCCCAGCTTGCAGTCATCTGTGAACTTGGTCAGCCAGAGTCTCTTTGTGTTGGCCTGGACGTCTGAGAAGTAGATGCTGAACAGGAGAGGACCCAGGACCAATCCCTGTGGGACTCCACTCGTGACTGGTCGGCAGTTGGACTTGGAGTCCACTACTTTCAGACTGTGTGTTCTATCAGTGAGCCAATTTGCAACCCACCTAGTGATATAGGGGGTGATGCCTAGTTTGGTGAATTTATCAATAATTCCTGAGTGGAGAATGGTATCAAAGGCCTTAGCCAGATCGAGGTAGGCTGTATGCACTTGCCTTACCTTCATCCACAGCCGTGTTGACTGATTCAAAGAAGTCAACCAGGCTGAGCAGGCATGATCTCCCTTTCACAAAGCCAAATTGCATGGGGTCTAGAGTCTGGAGATTTCCTATATCTTTATTAATCAAGTCCATGATGATGTGCTCCATAGCTTTACATATCAGACTCATCAGACTAATGGGGCGATAATTCCCAGGGTCTGTAGTCGCTCCTCCTTTATGGAGAGGGATGACTGTAGCAGTGCGCCATTCAGCAGAGACAAAGCCTGAGTTGAGGCTGTGACTGAACAGGGCACACATATTTGGTGCCAGTTCACTATGTAGTTCATATAGAACACAGCCAGGGATATTATCGGGTCCCATGGAATCTGTATTCTTAGCCTTGGCCAATGCAGCTTTAACCTGCGCTGCAGTAATGCTAGGTGCCTGGAATTCTTCCAGTATTGTGATTGGTCCTTTGGGGGTGGGAGGGGTAAAGTTGGCACTGAATCTGTTGGCCAGTATGTTGGCAATATCTGTTGGCTCAGTATAGGAAGTACCATTGTGCAGTAACTCAGAGCAAATCTGGGTATTGCCGTGGAGGTTCTTGATATAGTTATAGAAGGCTTTGTGATTATTTTTAGTGTCTGCTGCAATTCTGCCTTCATAGCTGGCTTTAAAGGATTTGATGAGAGATCTCAACTTTTTGTTGAGCCTAATAAGGGAGGTTTTCCAGTCTTGGGACTTCACCTTTTTCTGCAACAGTTTCATCCTTCTGTGTTAGAGTTTATTAATGGCAGGGGACCACCAGATTGCCATCCTTTTTTGGAGGAGAGCGTCTTGGTTCTGTTGGGTATAGCTAGTTCCAAGCATTTATGTACATGTTCGTACATTGCATTGGCGTATGATTCGGCAGTCATGCAGCTATTTTCCATTGGCATGGGTGCCATGAAGTTAGACACCTCTGTTTTTAGGAGTCCAAAGTCAGCTTTGGAGAAGTTTTTCAAGCGGTTAACTTTGCAGGGGGTGTGGGTGAGATGTGGATTTCCATGGTGATTAGTTTGTGGTCGGATCTGACCAGGGAGGGAATGACTATTTGTATAGAGCAATGGTTGCCCATGTTAGTAATAACCACATCAAGGATGCTACTTCCTCTAGTGGGGGTCAGAATGAACTGGTCCAGGGCATTGGAATTGATGAAGTGCCAGTATATTGGTACTTGAGTAGTCTTCCCAGTTGTTGGAAGGGTAGTTGAAGTCTCCTAGTAAGACAGTGTTGGGTTGGACCTTGACAGATTCCAGAGTGCTTAGGAATGTGGAGTAAGTGTCTAGGGACATGGCTGAGGACCTATAGCAGGCTATGACCTGGATCGCCATCTTACCCAGTGTTAGTTGTACCTGAAGTATCTCAAGACGCATTATGCTGGGTTCCTAGTCTGGAGTTGTGCATATCCTTTATGAATATGGAGACACAACCACTTTTGGAGCTTCGGTCCATGTTTCGGGGCCGAAAGATGTGGAATGAGTCATAGCCTGGTAGCACAGGGGTGCTTTCTGCCGCTTTAAACCAGGTCTCCGTTACAGCACAAACGTCGATGTTCTCCATTTTGAGGAGTGCTTCGAGCAAGTGCATTTTAAGATTTAGACTTCTAGCGCTGAGCAGCATGATCTTCAAATTGCATTTATTTATAGCTGTTATGGTGGTAATTTGGTCTTTGGAACACCACCTAAAAAGGCACTATAGGGGTGGCAAGAGCCTTAGCCAGGAAACCCAGGGGTGACAGATGCAGGCCATCTCTGGCAAAGCATTGAGGTCTGTCAATGAAGTCATCCTAAGCAGACAGATACTGGATCCCCTTAGAATGAGAACAGAAACTTAGCCAACTGTTGAAGTCAATCATTTTTTTTGTACTGTGGTATCATTCTGGGTGACGGTAGGATACTGCTCAGGGCTAGTGTCATACCTGCCTGGGCCACATAATCCGAGAGCTCCACCATGTCTCTTTTCATGTAGTCCGGGGAGGTGCATCTCAGGTCATTCACACCCACATGGACAATGACAAAGTCATATTTGTACTTGTTGTGGAGAGACCTCAGTGCATATGTTATGCGTCAGATTCTGGCACCCGTTAGCTGACTGTTACCTTCTCTTATTCAACCTAGTGAGTGGGACATCTGTGTGCCTCACTATTGAGTCACCTATGATTAGTGTGTTGAGCAAGGTGTTTAGCCTTAGGGGCTTAGGTTGAAGGGCACACTGTGGAGGTGAGCTATGTGTCCTGTGGTTTGTGCCGTGTTGTGGTGTTAGTGTGCGTTTCTGTCTTGGAGGTCTCTGCTGTTTGGGTAAATTTCTATTGAGAGCCTCTGTAAAGGTGGGTGTGTGGTTTATGATTTTATGTGAGAGCTGTGATAGTGGGTGTTCTGGAGGGCTGTGTGTTCCATATGGTGTGGTGCAGGTGTTGACCTTCTCCTCTTGACCAGTTAGTCCAGTCTTGGCTGGAGAGTGCAAAGCTTCCACTTTGGTGATATAAGTGCATCTCTCACAAGTTTGAGTGTTGGAAGGTAAGAGGAGAGGGTTGTCTGTGTACATGAGGCAGTTGATACACTGCCTCAGAATGCCCAAGTGCACCAGGTTTATAGGAGAAAGCACAGGGAACTGCCCTTTAATCATGCCAGGAAGGGTGGTCACAACTACGATACAATATATCAACAGCAGTATAGAAAGGGAGGAGCTTATTAAGCTCAATTTATAGAATGGGTGGGCAGCTTAAAATCACCAGATTTCTTAAAACAGAAAATAAAATGGAGCATGTAAAACAGAGAGCAGCTCTATCAATACAGACAAAAAATATAGGTTTAATTTCCTCATCCAGCAGGGAATCACCAGCAGTGCCTTAGTTTATACAGGTTTGAAATCTTTTAAAAAATAACTTCATTCATTAACAGGCATGGATTGTACAGTATAGTCCAAACATGTATACTTAAAATGTGATCTGTGTTTATCTTTGTTCTTACTATTTGTTTACTTAAACTTTTTTTGGGAGCTTTTCTCCTCGGGTCTCTGTAGAAAAATGGCTTCTAAGAACCCAGACTAACCTGGTTAACAAATTTAAAAATAAATAAATAAATAAAATGTTGCATTTTAGTAATCTAAACATTTTGCATTTTAGTAATATATTTTTGCAGTATTTTCTTAACAGCCTCCAGCAACTGCAAAGAGGGTGAAATTTGTTGTGTCATAGATTTTGCATTATTTGGAGTGATGATCAGTCTTGCTGGATCTTCAGTATCCATTATGTAATAATTGTTGAAAATTACTGTGACAGAATATTCCCTACAACATTGGATTGTAAAGGATTTCAGCATTTGGTTAAATACTGTTACTCTGGCAGTTAGCACAGAGGACTAAAGCTCTGACTTGTAATGAGTTGCTTCCTGTGCCAAGAGTGCAGGGTTTGAATCTTTTTACCTTCATTTACCTACTGTGTGACATTTAGCAAATCACTTAATAAGACAGTGCTTTGGAGCAACTGGGAATTTGGACTAGACTCCTTAATGGTCTCCAGGACTGCATGCCTAGTAACTATGAACCTGTTGCACTGTTTGCCAGCAATTCCCTATTGCACGGGTTCCCAAAGTGTATGCCATGGCACCCTGGGGAGCTGCGGCTTCCTCACAGGGGCACCGTGAATTAATATGGTTAGCAGCAAAATAAACCACAAACTAATAAGCTTAGTTACTAAGCTTATTAGTTCACGGTTTATTTTGCGGCTGCTAGACAGTAAACTGCATTTGGCCTAATTATAATTCTAAAATCCCCCCCCCCCTATGGGAGGTATACATATAGTGGCTACAGTATGTATAAACTATAAATTTAAAGTGCCAGTAAGATAACTGTGCAGCATAACCACTTTATGAATGACTGTACCCCATAATGCAGTTTATCTAGTGCCAGTGTTTCTCTCACTATAGAAATCACCCTTTGGTTAAAATGGAAGTGTATCCAGATGTTAAAGATACTGCTGACATGCATGCCTAGGTAACCAGAGGTGCGCACAACAGTTTGGGCAGCAGACTTTGTATTTATTGCTCCCCAAACAACTTCAACCCTGCTCTGGAAATACAATCAATAAGAACAGCATTCATGAGTATAAATCTAATTTCAGCCATACTCTGAAGCGTTTTGTATCCAGCACTGTGCACATCAAAAGTATGCATTAATACAGCACATCATGCTTAATACAATAGTCGTATAAAGAGGGATGTCAAGTGAGCCAAATCTTCCTCTGTTCCAGTGCAGAATGCAGTGCAATACCAGTCAAGACCCAAGCCTACTGAACTAGAGTACTATGAAACTACTGCGAATACCCCAGGTCCTATATTTCTATAATCATCAGTTTATATCCGTGAATCACTTAAGGAGATGTTAAACTTTAGACAGTGGGCAAGAAAGATATCTAGGCATTCTAATAACTGCAAAATAAAGTATAAGGGGCAAAATCTCAAAATAGCAGTGATGGCTAAGATACCACAATCCAGAAAAACGGTCAAGGCAAGAACAAGGATGGCAGTCAAATTTTTATTCAGATGTCACAAGTGCTTTCACCCTGACTCAAATGCAGGGCTTTTTCAAGTGAAAAACAAAATACATTGTGTTTAACCTTATTTAAATAAATCCTTTTGTAAAAGGTGCCAAAATATTTGAAGTGCTACTCACATTTCAAACCTTCCACATAAAAAATCCACTTTAACAAGATAAACAATAAAACACTTTTAGAAATATAAAATCCAAAACATATGTAGAATATGTGTAAAGTAATAAAGACCAATTCATAACCACTTCCTAAAGTCCAAAGTATTTATGTCCATATATATAGGGGAAGTATATATTGGAAGTGAATAAACAAACAACAATAGCATCTATCTACATCTATAGTTGCTTATAACTTCTCGGCTCTATTCAGTAAATGTGGTTTTATTGATACATGTTCGTTCAAGCCCGGCGGCTGGAAAGAATTTAGTTTCAATTGCCAAAAGGTCTCCCTGCAACATAACCAATTCTCCCAGTCCCCACCCCTTGGGTTTGGAGAGACTTGTTCCAGAATTCCGAATACAAAACCCGAATGTGCAGGCTCCGTTTGCAAATGCCTACACAATGCATTGTTCAAGTTCCCTCTCCTAATACTGTAAACATGTTCATAAATACATTTACCAAGTGCCCTTTCTGATTTACCCACATAGAAGCTCATACAGTCCCTGCAATAGGCCAGGTACACTATGCCCTTAGTTGCACAGGTCCCCCTCCTAAAGTGGACAGTGCTTCCCTCGTAGTTGTCCAAGGTGACACTGGTACGTTCTGATATATATTTACAGTTCCCACATCTTCCACATTTTCTTGTTCCTTGCTCACGCCCAGATCTATCATGATAACTTTTCCTTCCAAACACCCTCTTTAAGTTGGCTCCTGTTGTGAAAACAAAGTTGGGGTGCTCACCCACCTTGTGTACAATATCTTTGTTAAATTTCAACATCTTCCAATTAGATTCAATCAAGTCCTTAACCTTTTTAGAGCCACAGTTGTATTCCAGTACCATAGATCTCCTGAAACTGTTCTGGTCTCCTGTCAACACCACAGGACCACTTGTTACAGTACTACCTAATAATGGCAGGTATTTTACACCCCACCCCACTTTAACCTCGTCGACAACTGCTTCAATTAAAGTTAATGGGTAGCCTCTTACCTTGAAAAGATCAGAAATAAATTTAATTTCAATTTCAAAATCTTCCCTTTCAGATGTCATTCTGGCCACCCTGACCATCTGACCTTTGAGAATACTTTTTTTTTCTGTTTCCAAGGGTGATCACTGTTAAAAGGGAGATAGGAATTGCTGAATATACTCTTTCTATGAATTCTAGATTTCAAACCCTCACTAGTTTTATCTAGCCTAACATCTAGATAATCAATTCCATTTTGATCAAATTTAAAAGTGAATTTTAGAAAACTAGTGGTAGAGTTCAAAAAAACAAGAAAATCAGCAATAGAACTAGCTGTTCCCTCCCATATAATGAACAGGTCGTTCAAAAAACATCTATAAAATTTAATGTTCTTCCAATAAATGGAGTTAAAGATATACTGCAACTCCCACTTTAATAACACCAAATTGGCATTATATGGGGGCATATGCCGCCCCATGGCGACCCCCCTGATTTGTTTAAAAGTTTCCCTCTCAAAATAAATTTCATTGTTCTCCAACACAAGCCTCATAAGTTCAACTAGAACATCTGTGCAGATGTCTAATAATGATATTTTTTCTTCCAACAGGGCCCAAAATAAGTCAAGGCCCTCCTCTGTGGGGATGCAAGAAAACAAATCAACCACATCAATGGTTACAAAATACACTTCACCCGCATAGGACTGCTGAGTTAAACCAGTCAAAAAATCCCATGAGTCCTTTAATAGGTGGGTGTAACCCCCTGTAATATGTTTTAGCGTTCGATCCAGAAAGGTTGCTATACAACAGGTCTTAGAGCCCTCACTGGAAAAAATAGGTCTATAAGGAGGGTCAGCGGTGCACTTATGTACTTTGGGGATGTCAAAGAAAGAAGCAAGTCTTGGTTTCTTTATTGACAAGGCAACCCCAAGCTTCTCATCCAACCTGTTTTCAAGTACTAATTCTTCCAATGCAAGGTCAATCTTTCTATATGAAATATTAATTTCATTAATGGATACTGGTAAAGGATTTATTTAAATAAGGTTGAACACAATGTATTTTGTTTTTCACTTGAAAAAGCCCTGCATTTGAGTCAGGGTGAAAGCGCTTGTGACATCCGAATAAAAATTTGACTGCCATCCTTGTTCTTGCCTTGACCGTCTTTCTGGATTGTGGTATTTTTTGTAATGGTCTTCTGCCTGTTTATTAGTGATGGCTAAGATGCTAATAATAGTAGGAGGTCCTGTTTCTAGAAATAATGAAGCAATTATTCCTCTTCATACTGATACAGGGAATGTTAGAGCTTTTCAGATTTCTGTTTAGTATTTTTTCACAACAAAACGTGCCAAGGCAGATATAAAAAGTTTTCATAAAGAGCCCTTTCTAACTATTAGATTAACTGACAACATGATTAGTTGAAAGCTAAAATAAGAAATCTAATTCGACCAAGGTACGTGGTTAGAATACCAAGACTTGAGGTTAAGGGGACAATTCAAATAAATACTTTGGTAGTGTATACTGATCTTTAAACAATGTCACTCTGTTTGTTGTACATATTTCACATCTGAAAATGTTGTTTTTGATGTAGTAACTTTTTTCCATTGACATATTTTGTACTCTGTGCTTATAACAGTTAATTGTACTGCTAAAATGTATAGAAATGTAGTCTTAATACCCAAAGCAGCGGTACTGAAAAAATGTGACAGGCAGAGTATTTGCTGAGCTGAGCTTTTCAGTACATTTTTTTGCTGAAATATGCTGCTTTGGTACATGCTTGGTGTTGGAGCATATATTTTAGAGTTTGCATCAGAAATGCAGACAAAGATGGAGCACAAATGTGTGCAGTGAATACAAGGGATAGATATTTTACCTTAATCTTCTACTGAATGATGTCCTTCAAGGGAGTAATGTTATAACATAAACCATCTGTTCCCAAAGTCCTAACACCTAACTTATTGTGATTCTCCTTTGACGCAGCCTGATAACTGTATGCATGTGCTTCCTGTTAAAACATTTCTTATGTACTCTGCCATACCTTTTCAGATACACATGCTGCTTTCCTCCCTTCAGTAAATGGATTTCCCTTCCACAGATCAGCATGGCCTCTTCATTACTGCATTATATTTGACTGGCTCTCTTTATACAGTGCTAATGGCAAGCATTGATTCTCATGACCAGGGAGTTAAATTATATTAGTCTGCATCACTGCGTGTGATTTATTATATCTGTTCAGTATTTGTTATTTAATCAGGGCTATGTCTTTGATTATATTGTTTCTGTCTAAACTTGTTTTCCTAAATGATTGCTCTTAGTCATATAATTCTGTCGTCACAGTGTATAATTTATACAGCTGTACAACAAACTAAATGGCAGCATGGAGTCATATATCAATATGAAAACTCTGTATTCTTTCCCTTACAGGTCTGGATCATGGTGAAAAGGGGCTTTGGATCAGCTCAATTACCTGATCAACAAGGAGAAATAAATAAATAAATAGGGCAGTCCAACAAGGTATCAGGCAAAGTCTCTTCCTGGTTACGAGAACAAAGTTCTTCTGCATAACATTTATATTTAATTTCTCTTCCATAAAGAAACTCTCCACAAAAAAATCTATACACTCCAACCATCCCTGAAATCTTTGCTTCCTTCTAGCTAAGCTCTGTTTAATATTTCCATCAGTATATATCCCTGATCCTATTAAAAAGAAATTCACGAGTACAAATATCTTCTTATTTTAGGAAAAAGCATCTAAAGAGAATTTCCAGTACCTAATTTCCTTAAAAAATTCCAACTGCTCTCCTATACATGAGGATCTCTTCCTTTTCTTACTTTCATCAGGGAATGTAACACATAGAAAACCACAAAAAATATAAAAACAAAGAATGCAAAAAAAGTACAGGCTGGAGAAGCCCAACACTCACTCTTCTGCCTTAGTACATAGAACACCTCTTTTCACAGGATTTAAATGAGATTCACAAATTACTGAAAATGAAGTTAACTTTTTTTCCAAAGTAGCAGGAAACAAGAAAATATTCTCCAAGTACGTGTTAACCCTTTTAATTAAAAAAAAAAATATTAGCTATTTCGCAGAGTATACTTGTTAGAATTTGATGGGGGGGGGGGTGCTTGTGAAAACCTGGATTCAACAAGGGAGCCGAGAATCGAAAAAGTTTGGGAACCACTGCCCTATTGCATAGCACATCTAGTTCAGCAAATGTTATGGCAATTATCACCAGCATACCAATTTTCATTGCGACATAGGCAATTTATTCTTCAAGGGAAGCAGGTACTGCATTTGTAGATGAAGCACTGAAATGCAAAGTTGTTTGCCAGCAGCAACCTTTGCATTGGTAAAAGTTCTCTTTAATATGGGATTATTCAAACATTGTGCATATTGACTTAGCATATGTTATCAGGTGGTTAATATTTCTTATGCCCACATAAATACTTTTCTATGTAAACTGTGCCACACACGGCTGGATTTTATCGTGTGATGCTAGTGATTTTTATACAATTTCATCTAATTTGTCCAAAGCAACCAATGAAGTACGTGTAATTTATTTCTTCATGACAATAAGAGGTATATACACAGTCAACAAAGTGGCTATAACTGCTGGTGGGTGTGGGTGGCTCTCTGGGGATGCTATTATCATTTGATCACTTTAAACAGTCTTTAATCTGGCTTTGCAGGACTAATGTGTGTGCGTGTGTGTGTGTGTGTGTGTGTGTGTGTGTGTGTGTGTGTGTGTGTGTCTATTAATCTGGAATATTTTTTTCTGTGCGCTTGTGTGAAACAAATATGGAATATGTGTCTTTGGTCATTATTAGTGTTATTAATTTTTGACACGGACAAATGAGAAGGCTGTAGTCATCAATGCAGGTATAATTGTTAGGTTTGGGAGATGTCTGAGGATATAAACGTAAACAAAATCTGCCACTGGTCAGATGCATTTTTAATGAATGTGAGTTTCAAGGGAAGAGGAGTTTACTGTTGATCATGTCAAGCCTGTTTTCAATGTGAGACTGTTTTGTTTGGCAAATGGCCATCAGTGTTTGTGCTACAAAGTTAGAAATAAAGGTTTTAAATCAAATCTCTGTAATCATTGTAAAAAGTAAAGAAGAAAACAGTATGCACACTGACATGCTTGAGCAGTGTTTATGGTAACTGAGGAAAGACAGTCAAGTAATGGGACACTTTGCTGGCTGTATTTGACTAGAATCTGGCTCTGTTAGAATCAGTATAAATGGGAAAGGGGAAGCAAAAGCTTGACCAAATGCTTAAGCAAACAAATGCCAGTACAGGGTATAAGCTCTTATATGAGTTACGCATAAAGTCACTAAGGAAGCAGGGGAAGCTAGATCTGTAGATAGCTAAAGTGTTGATAGTTTTTTGTTTATTGTTTCAACATTTTTTGCAACCGCTCTGGTTAGGAAATGAAATAAGAAATGAGTGGATGTCCATTGGAACTAAAGGACGATCAATGATAAAATGTGATGAACCAAAAGAGAAGAGAGGAAATTAGAAAATTAAATGTGTTGAAGCATGCCATTTGGAACAGTCACTTGGAATACAAATGGTCTTATAGATGTTAAAAAATGGAAAAACAATTAAAGTACTTGCGAAACTGGGGAAATGAGCTAACAATGTTAGAAGAGATGCATCTTACTAAAAAAGGAGCACAACGGATTTTTAAAAAGAAGAGGGTAGACAGAATACTACACAGACACCTTGGAAGGAAAAAGAAGAGGGACTGTAACTTTAATGAAGAGATTTTCCTATACAGAGATAGCTGATCAAATAACAGACAAACAAGGTAGATATATACTTCTAAGAGAGTATTGGAGGGCAGCAGGATTTCACAGGGTAATATTTATCTTCTTCTTCTTTCGGCTTTTTCCCGGTTAGGGGTCGCCACAGCGGATCACCTGCCCGCTCATGATTGGCAGTGGAGTTTTACAGTGTCGAGTTGCCAGCCCGGTGCCCAACCTTCCACAGAAGGCACACACATGCACACACTCACACCTAGGGCCAATTTAGAGTGTCCAATCCACCTACAGCATGTCTTTTTGGGATGTGGGAGGAAACCGGAGCACCCAGAGGAAACCCACGCGACCACAGGGAGGACATGCAAACTCCGCACAGAAGGCACCCCAGCCGAGAACCAAACTGGAGAACCTCTTGCTGTGAGGCGGCAACACTAACCGCTGCACCACCGTGGCCACCCACAGGGTAATATTTATATCCTCCCAAAATAAAAAGAAATTACTTGAGAGATACTATCATTAATAGTGGAACATGAGTAAGGAACTACATTTTGTGAAGGAGAATGGAATCTAATTACAGATCAAGTTGACACTGAAAGCATGATCCTAGAACATATACAGTAACTATGAACCTGATATCATAGCTTGACAGGTGAGGAAAGACTACTGAAATATTTTTGCAAGCTTCATGGTTGGGTTGCAGTGGTGATAACAGAAGGAAAAACAGACAATTTATACACTACTCTGAGATGTATGATAGTTGGCAAGACTTGACAGGATATGTACATTAGAGGAAAATGAGTACATGATTAATGGTGTAATAATCCATCCTAGAACACTATCAGAAAGAGTTAGGACAGATATGGGAACAAAAAAGATTGATATTAGGAAGGCACTGAAGGATTAGTAGCTGGTAGCTAAAAGACGGGAGGAGGAAAAGAAGCCTGAATGAGAAATTAACACCAGAACTAGAACATTTAGGCCAAGTAGGGGAAAAAAGAGGTGGGAGAGGAATGGGAGTAAATGAAAAAGGAATTGGAAAGAGAAATTAGGGGGAAAAAAGAAAACCAAATATGAATGCAAGGAATCTGGTTCTAGAAGTTTAAGTTCTGGAGGATAAAACACATAGAAAATAAAAGTGATAATTTAGAACTACACGAAAGACAGAAACTAAACAGTTTAGAGCAAAAGTGGAATACTCATTTACAGTAATTAATAACAAAAAAGCAAATTTCAGTCACAAAGAAATTCTTTGCTAATATTCCAAAACTGCAGAAACTGTTAGCTTGCAAGCTGGAGAGTGGAGTAACCAACTTGAGAAACAAATATACAGAGGAAGCAGTGAAATATCCAGAGGAGATTAACAAATTTCTAGTGGACTGTTATTCAGATCAACATAGAGAGCACAAGAAGTAACTGTGGAATAGGGTAATGGGTACAGTAAATTCACCCAAGAACTGGATATCTCAAGAATAATGAACACAATGGGGCAATGTTGCTAAAACCAATAATAGCAGATGAAATAGGAGAGGCATTGAAAGGACATGCAACAGGCAAATCACCAGGTTCAAATGGATTACCCATAAAACTATGGAGAACAGTGAAGGATAAGATGATACCAATATAGCTTAAATTGTTCAGCGAGGTACTAAATTGTAAGTAGAGTCAAGAATCCTGGAGAGAAATTAGAAGTTATGTACTCACCATAACGTTCCATCTGAGTAGGTGTATTCATTTGTCTGCAACCTGTGGGTTATGGATCCGATATCGGATCCGAACCGGCATAGTTTCCAGCTATGGATCCAAGCTCTCAGCTCCTCCCCTCACCCATAATGCCCTGCTCTACCCTCATGACCTCAGATCGAGTTTGCCAAAGCAACAATACCCTCAAAAGGGTAACAAGTAATATGCAGGAAACTGAAAGGCCAGGGGGATAGGAGGGCGGGATGGTTGCAGACAAATGAATACACCTACTCAGATGGAACGTTATGGTGAGTACATAACTTCTAAATCTGAAGTAGGATATTCATTTGTCTGCAACCTGTGGGACAGAGTCCCCAGCTACCTGAATCTTGGGCGCCATCATGGAAGGATATTCCGGAGCACCGCGGAGCCAAAGGATGCTCTACCCCTGGATGCAAGATCCAACTTATAGTGAGAAATAAATGTATGAGATGAAGCCCATGTAGCTGCTGCACAAATATCATCCAGAGGAATCCTAGCCTTGAAGGCTGCTGAGGTAGATACTGACCGGGTTGAATGGGCATGAACACCCTCCGGTGCGGCCTTCCTGACGCTTGATAAGCCAATAAAATGCACTGTGAAATCCAGCGGGACAGAGAAACTTTGGAAATTGGCTTGCCCAAATTGAATTTTGCAAAGGAAATAAACAGCTGGTCGGATTGCCTATGACCAGCTGTCCTGTTGAGATAAAATCTTAGTTGCCTGTGAACATCTAGTGAGTGTAGCCTATATTCACCTTTGTTTTCATACTTAGGGAAGAAAACAGGGAGGTTAATGGATTGATTGATGTTTGCTTCAGAAGCGATTTTAGGAAGGAAGGACGGTTGGTCCTGAGGGAGACACGGTCCGGATAAAAACCAAGTAAGGAGGTTTAGCTGATAAAGCTTGAAGTTCAGAAACTCTCTTGGCTGATGTAATGGCTACCAAAAGGCTGTCTTGTAAGACAAGAATTTGAGGTCCACTGTAGCAGCTGGCTCGAAGGGGAGCGGTCAAGGCCTGTAGGACCAAAGAAAGGTCCCAAGGAGGAACTGCTTGCTTAATAGGGGCCTGAGAAGGAAAGTACCTTTAAGAAAAGTTTTGCACAATTTGGCTGACATAAGAGGATTAGACTCTTGACCAATGTGATAGTGAGAAATTGCCGCCAGTTGAACTTTGACTGTGGAACTGCTGGCACCATCATTAAAGAGAGAGGTTAGAAAATCAAGCACTACGGGGAGAGGAACCGTGAAGGGATCTAGGCCTTGCCGCTCCGCCCACACAGAGAAACGTTTCCATTTGCTTCGTAAACCTTCCTAGTGGAGGGTGTATGACCCGCCACCAAAATAGCCTTTACCGGTCAAGAGATATCCGGAGTCCTTATCAAGAGTGGAACTGGAGCAGCCAAGCGGTCAGCTTCAGGCTGTCCAGGTTCGGAGGAGGAATGCAGGATGGATGGGATATCAGATGCCGGATAGGATCTAGAATCCAAGGAGGATTCACCGAGTGAGACCTTAGGAAGGGGAACCAGATCTGTCGAGGCCAGAACGGAGCAATGAGAATCATTCTGCAACCCACCCGAGAGGCTTTCTGAAGAACTTGCAGCATCAGAGGCAAGGGTGGATAGGCATACAGAAGACCGGGTGGCCAAGCATGCACCAGAGCGTCTCTTGGGGTACCTCCGGGAGGAGGTATCAGAGCGAAAAACTGTCGCACTTGGTTTTTGAGGGAAAAGTAAAAAGTTCGAATGAAGTGATTCCCCGCCGTGCGAATATGCGTTCCGCTACTTGACAATTGAGAGACCACTCGTAAGGGGTCAGAATGGTGCGACTGAGCTTGTCCGCTAGGATGTTGGACCGACCGGAATGCGTTGCTATGAGAAAGCGATTGGTGGAGATTGCCCATTCCCAAACT
Source organism: Protopterus annectens (assembly GCF_019279795.1). NCBI lineage: Eukaryota > Metazoa > Chordata > Ceratodontiformes > Protopteridae > Protopterus > Protopterus annectens. The sequence goes on from NC_056729.1 coordinate 1,474,522,252, forward strand.
CTCATGGCCATATGACAAAGAGGGAAAGACCTTGTTCCTCCTTGCTTCTTGATGTACCAGACAACAGACATATTGTCCGATTGAATCGCAATTGTTCCCAAGGGAAGAAAGTCCTGAAGTGCTAGCAACGCTAAGAGCGCTGCTCTCATCTCTAGAACATTGATATGCAGTAAGGTCTCTGAATCGCTTCCACGTGCCTTGGACTGTCCGGCCATAAAGTGCCCCCACCCGAGGCGGAGGCGTCCGTGGTCACCGTGGCGAGAGGGGAGAAGCACAAAATGGGCGACCCTCGTGGAGATCCGGGAGTGGAGCCACCACAAGAGGGACCGCTTGCAAGCCTTGCTGATCGCTATGGGATGATACATGGGAGAGCAAGGTATGACCACTGTACTAAGAGCGTCCACTGTAGAATGCATATTGAGCCTGGCAAGAGGAAGAAGTGCTATCGACGAAGCCATGGACCCTAGAGCCCTCAGGACCAACTCCGCTGGAACAGAACATGAATGGAGAATGGCCCGCACCTGGAGCTGCAGATTTAGAACTCTGTCCGCAGTGAGGAAGGCTCGTAAACTCCTTGTGTCTAGTCTGGCCCCTATGAAATCTAAGAGCTGAGTGGGTGCCAGGTTGGACTTTGTATTTATTGTGATGCCCAGAAATGGAGCAAGATGGAGAAAGGAGTCTCGCCGAGAGAAGTAGATGCCTTGTTGGGGCGGTAAGGAGCCAGTCGTCCAGGTAGGGAAAGACCTGCACCCCTGAAGCCTCAGGTGGGCCGCTACCACTGCTAGTACTTTGGTAAACACCCTGGGGGCTGTGGTGAGACCAAAGGGAAGGACCCGAACTGGTAGTGACTGGCTCCCAGCCGAAGCGGAGAAACCTCCTGGGCGTCTGTCCATTAGGATGTGGTAGTACGCGTCCTTGAGATCTATCGAGCACATCCAGTGGCATTCTCCCAGAAGGGGGAGAATAGATTGTAGAGTGACCATTCGGAATTTTTCTTTGGGGACTGCCAGATTCAGGAGAGAGAGGTCTAGGATTGGTCTTAGTTCCCCCGTCTTTTTTGGCACTAAAAAGAACCTGGAGTAGAACCCTGATCCGATCTGGTCTGGGGGAACGGGCTGGATGGCTCTTTTCTCTAGCAGATGGCCAATTTCTGCTAAAGCGGCCTCCCTTTGACCGGGTGGTACGTCTGGGAGGGACTTCATCTTTGGAAGGTGAAGGAAAGGAATGCGATATCGCCTGGATATGATTTGGAGAACCCAGCGGTCCGATGTTATGGACTCCCATGCCGCTAGGTGCCCGGAAAAACGTCCCCCGACTGCCTCCAGAGTAGAGCAGTCGGCCAGCCCCTCAGGGCTGCTGCGCCGTTCAGAGAAAGGTTCCCTGGACCCGAAGTTTCTGGGAGCCCCTCTGCCTCTAGGGCGGCGTCCTCCCTGTCCTCCTCTGCCACGGAAGGACTGGTTGTCCGGAGCAGGCTGGGACTGCTGCGACTTCCGGAACCACATCTTCTTCTGACCCTTTTGGTTCCTAGAATAGGGCCTCTGGGGTGCAGAGAAGCGGATTCCGACGGCAGACAGCGTCTTCCCGTCCTTCTCGCTCTGGGTCAACGTCTCGCGAACGGTCTTGCCAAACAGAGCAGAACCATCAAAGGGGCGTTCGCAAACGACGCCTTGAAGGGCTCAGAAAAATCGCAGTGGCGGAGCCAGGCCTGACGTCTAGTGACCAGTCCTGTTCCCGCAGCTCTAGCGGCGCCCTCCGTAGCATGGGAGAGTAGCCGCATAGAAGTATTTGTGACTGACCTAAGAGTGGCCATTTTGGTGGAGTGCAGAGCTCTGTCCTCCTCCGAAATGGACTCAGGGGGGGATGCAGCGTACTCCTTAATAAGGTCTCGCTGCATCCGAATAACATGTGCCAAATAGTTCAGCGCCCTTACCGAAAAGGTCGCCGAACTGAACATCCGCTTCCCCAAGCGGTCCATCATGCGAGACTCCTTGCTCGGTGGGTGGACTGAGGGACTCTCCTGAGCCAGTTCCCTCTTTGTGGCCGCCGCCATCAACATGGCATCTACAGGAGGCCCCTTACTCCAATGGGTCCTGTCAGAAGGCGGGCTAAGGATTTTATCAGGTCTTTTGGGAATTGGCTCCACGGTGTCCGGTTCCTTCCACGCCCTGGTGGTAATAAGGTCCACCAGAGGGTCGGCAGGGGGGGACACCCAAGAGGTAGACGGGCCCGTTTCGAATGCCTCCAAGAACACGGACTCGTCCGAGGAAGACTTGGGGGCAGACCACCCCCCCCTGATACGGAGCATTTCCATGATGTCTCCGAAGGAGACATCCTCGGGGTGACCGTGGGGGGCCTTCCCTTCCTCCAAGTCCGTGTCTTCAGTGAGAGACTCAGGAGTCAATGTGCCTCCTTTTGCGTATGCTTGCGAGGAGCCTCCTCTGGGGGCTGTCAGAGGAGTCCTCGCAGCAGCAATTTGCTCCATAGGAGCAACTTGGGGCACAAACGGGCTGTCCCAGGGGCCGGATGGTGGAAGCCTGGCCCAGTGCAGAGGGAGCGCGGGACGGAGCCGAAGCAAGTGCCGGGGGTCCGGAGACCCTCAACAGAGCCCTCTCCACTACATCAAAAGCCGAAGGGGAGCCGACCTCGACCAAAGGATCCGACAATCGGCTCCCCTCGGATCCGAAGAGTGGATCGGAGCCGGCGCTGGCACTCGGATCCGAAGGACAGTGCGCTCCGACACAGACGGCGCCGAAGGAGCACTGATCCCCCCGGATCCGAAGCTCGGATCCAGGCTCCGAGAGATCGGGTCCGACGCACTCGAGGGCATGGTCGGATCCGAAGTACCCAGTACTATCGGATCCGACCTCCCCCCGGCTCCGAAGCTGCTCGGCTCCAGCTGCTCCGAACCCGGGAAGCGGGTCGGAGAAGGAGCAATAGGCTTGAAAAAGGGTGTTGAGCTCCCCCCCGGAGGGGGGGGAGGCAAGAGCACTCCCATCTGCATCTGGGCCTGGATGAACCTTCGCATCATCCGGTCCAGATCAGCATCCGAAAGGCTATGGGTAGATCTCGACGAGGCTACCGAGGTAGGCCTGGAATGCCTCCTCGATAGCCTCGCCGGAGATCGGGTCTCCTCCTCCTCAGGACCCGGTGAGAAGCACACAGGTGACCGGAGCCGAGAAGGAGGAGACCGCTCAACAGGAAGCCGGGAGAAGCCGCTTGGCTGGCGGGGCGAAACAGAGGTCTCGGCCTGCCGCTTGTGGTGCTTCTCCCTCCGGTCCTTTTTAGATGCATCCCTCTCCTGTCCTGAAGCGGGAGTTTGAGTCCCAGGAGCAGGAGGGGGTGCTACAGGGGGAACAGCTGCAGCCGCAGGAGTCCCGAAGGAGCGGGGTCGGAGCCGAGTCCGGCGGTAAAAGACCCGCCAGGACCAGCTTGGACCTCCGCTCCCTCAGTGCCCTGGGGTTGAACCCTGCACAAATGGAACAGCCAGATGTGAGGTGTTCAACCCCAAGACACTAACACACCGAGTGTGGCCATCAGCCGGTGAGAGCTTATGGCCACACTCAGAGCATTTAGAGAAAAATGACTTAGGCTGGTCAGCCATAGTCAAAATTAACCAAAAGTTACAGAAGTAACTTAAAACAATAAACTATAAAAAGCACACAGGCCTCACACACACTCTACGTACCAGCGAGGGGAGGGAATAAAATATACTACTGTAAATAAAATTAAACCAAAAACAGTCAATAAAAATAGGAAACCTACAACTTTCACACAAAAAAGTTTAAAGAAAGCAAAAATATTCTAATTTTGTACAAGAAAATTCCACTTAGCTGAGAGCTATAGAAACCACATCCAGTTACCAGCGCGGCAAACAAGATCTGGGGTCATGAGGGTAGAGCAGGGCATTATGGGTGAGGGGAGGAGCTGAGAGCTTGGATCCATAGCTGGAAACTATGCCGGTTCGGATCCGATATCGGATCCATAACCCACAGGTTGCAGACAAATGAATATCCTACTTCAGATCCTTAGTTTCAGTAATAAGGAAGGAGGGTAAAGACTTATTAAACCCAGGTTCCAAGTGCTTAATTATGCTTATAAAATCTTTGCTGCCATATTGGCAAATAGACTAGCAAGCATACTCCCAGCTAGAAAAAATGAAGACTAATGTGAGTTTGTAAAGGGGAGGCAAACATTTGATAACACAACATTAATACAAAAGCTAACAGGCTTTGATGCAGAGAAAGCATTTAACAGAGTCCACTGGGGGTATCTTTAGAAGATTATGTTAAAAATGGGGTTCCCAGAAGAATTCTTACTTTTCTTGAAGCAAGTTACTCCAGTTCAAAAACAAAGGTCAAGGTTAATGAAGAGTTTCCTCACAGTTCATGACAGAAAAAGGTACTAGGAATGGGTGCCTACTGATACCGCAACTATTTGCTCTTTATTTGGAACCACTAATTCAAAAAGTGGGACAATCCAAGATATAGGGCTGAAGAAGTACAGGGAAAGAACAGAATATGGCATTAATGTGCAGGCAACGTGATTCTTTATATGACTGATATGTTAACACAATTTAAGCAAATAGCAGAATACAAAATCAATGTACCAGTTGGTGCAAAATTATCCAACCCCAAGAGGGTACTTACAAACTAAAGTATTTGGAAATACAGATGATTAAGAAAGCAGCTGACTCACCAAAAGTAACCTGGGAAGAAATGGAAAGAAAAATAAGAACTATGTTGAGAGAATGAGTGACAATAAGATTAGATATGGACCAAAAGATAAAAGCTTTGAAAATTTGTATAACAAAGGGAGGGAATGGTCTCTGCATGACAGTGGACAAATAAGTAGCCATTTAATGAGGGAGGAGGATAGCACATTCACAATAGGGGCATCCAACATAATAGGGGATAGCTTTTTGTCCATCAAATGAAGGGAAGAAAACAGCACCCTTACATAAGGTGCATTCAAAGATCGAGAGACAGCTGCGCAAACACACTGACCAATGTATATAACCACAGGTGTACACAATATGGTATAGTCCCATGACAGAGGAGATGCCTAGAAACATTCAAAACCCAGAAGACTAATGTATTGCTGTACACCCTCTGCACATGTAGTATATACATCCTGACCAAAAGTAACAAGAACAAGGTTTATTATTAGGACTACGGGTGGTAGGGAGTGGTGCAGGACATCAGTGCTGTGAGTGGCCATTATAGGACTCTACAACAGGTGTGAAGAAGAGTAAGGCAAAGGACACTGCCAAGGACATTGTTCTCCATTGGTGTTGGATCACTAACACAAAAGTATCTCACAGAGGTGGAGGAGATCCTGGTGTCTCTGTATGGGATGGAGTAGTGGACTTTCACACCCACTGGTGGCTTAGACGGGGCAGCTGGTCTGGCAATGTCCATATACAGGTCTGTAGAGAAAGCACCAGGTTAGTGTTACATTTCCATATTGTTCAGTGAACTGCATGTGAGGTAGGACTTATTCAGCTAAAGCTTCTGCATATCTGTCCTGCTGGTATCTCCAAGATGGAACTGCACCATCATGAACAGCGAGGTATGTATATCCCTGTAAGCTGTTCACAGACTGTGTTGTCTGCCAATGTGCCTGCCATGGGGAAAATGTTACGGTATATATTTCAGTGCTGTCACATGTATCTTTTCTTTATGCTTTCATAGACTTTACGGGTGGAGAATCCAGCAGTGTAATGGAACAGCTCATATCTAAAAATCAGAAAGACACCTGTGGCTGACAATAAAGACACTTTATTTATTGACATTTGTTGACCGGGAAAGTCCACTGGGTTAAAAACCTATTCTCAGTGGAGGCCCAGGGAGAAAAGCTCCAATCCAAGAAGTATTTAAGACCATATTATATTTATAGCAATATCCAAAAGTTTTGACACAAATTTTGAAAGGTTAAAATACATCAAGTATAAAGTATAAATATATGATTTTCTAAAGATTAGTAACATAGAGTGCAAAAAATTACATAATCTAGTAAGGGTTAATATTATACCTTCTTATTAACACAAAATCTGATGCAATGTCAACACAATGGCCCATTATGGCTTGATAATGAGATTAGTAGAAAAAAATATAAACTGAGATCATGTTCACAGGAAAATATTTCCTTAACACTGATAGGAATCATACTACTTTGATGTGCTAGACATAGCTTAAGGTTGTCTGTGGTTTTATAAACAAGGGCAAATTGGTTTGTTGACTTTTTAAAGTGAGTTTAAATTTTTTTAAAGAATCCAGTTGTGTGATAGAGGGGTCTAGGGCATTCCATAGTTTAGATATGGAGTGGGAGTAGACACAGCAGAAGCTGATGACACAATGGCATTATCTGAAACACTAAAAATGGAAGGCTCAAACACAACACAAGGACCCCGTGCTGGGAAAGGCCAAATCTGTAGCTTCACCACTGTTTTGGCAGACATCTTGTAACTGCAAGTCACTCCCATGTTACATAGGATTCCCTAGCCAAGATGGCATCCATGAGCTGTAGTGCCTCTGATGTGTGCATATTACCCCATACAGGAAAGTTGTGGTGGCCTGTGGTACTTCCATGACTCCATATATATGTCCCAAACCTAGATACAACAATTGTCATTAATAGGAGGACATGCAGGTCAGTATCGAGGCACAGAATGCCAACATTGTGGAGATGCTGAGTGTGCTGCACAACCTAGGGAATGAAGTGCAACACATACTGCCTGCAGGATAAGATGTAGTGCAGGGGTTGGGAGGGTGGCCTAATGGTGAAGGTGTTTGCCTTACAAACACAAGGTGCAGGGTTTGGGTCTCCCAAGGGATAATTGGCTAAGCTTAAAATGGCTCGCATGGGTGGTTAGCTTAGTACTAATCTATGAACATAGGTTTTGTGATACAGACTATAGGGACAGGAAGCTGATGATGCTACATTACATACATTGATGCACCCAGAAGGCACATAGTAACTGATTTCCATTTGCCTCCAAGCTATGCTGCCCATGGTCATGGGGACTGGATTCAAGGAGGCCAGTCCAGGCCAAGCATAATTAGAAGACACAAGCTGTTCGTGAGTCAGCATCACTGTCTACTATGGATACAAAGACCACCACTTGAGGGCACAGCAATTTTCATGTTTGTGGTCACTGATGCTCCCCAGCTTCCATCCCTGCCACACTTCACCGGGTTGTATGTTCATCAATATTACCTGTAAGCAGACAGAGTGCCATACCATCTCTTTGTCATCTTTGGGTCACAGATACGGTATATCTGTTGGGTCCATACATGGGACACTCCATCTGGATGCAAACACATGCCCCCCCTAGTTCTCCTACATCTCTGTCATGCACTGCATCAAGCCCAGTGACTACAGACCAACATAGTGCTAACTGCCAACATTTGCAACATGGCAGCTCTACCTCCCACTGGAGGATATGATCCCAGACTCTTCATAACCTGCTACTTGACCTCCTGGCTACCACATCCACCTCCACAACTCTGACACATATGAGAAATTTTGTTGTCACCTGTCACTGTGTCCACTTCCCACTTGTGCATACAATGATGACTGCGCCCTAAACACCGTTCATAGGTTCATAGATTAGGTTCATAGATTAGTACTAAGCTAACTGCCCTTGTGAGCCATTTTAAGTCTAGCCAATTATCCCTTGTGAGAGACAAACCCTGCACCTTGTGTTTGTAAGGCAAACACCTTAACCATTACGCCACCCTCCCAACCTTAATGTGTGTTAAGATAATATCTGATGCACGGAAGAAATAAATACACAGTCCTGCATAGTCCATGCATAGCAATGTATGCTTCATTTTATTTTGTTTTCCCTATATCATGACACATTGTTGTGGAATAGGCACTACCTCTTTGTTAGTGTGCACACATAGGATACTGCTGCTGCTTTTTCATCCTTTGACTGTCCTCCTAATTCTTCAACCACTACTCTTACAAGCCACAGTGTACCCTGCTAGAATGCTTCCCTGCTGTTGTAGCTGTCTCTGAACAGCCATGTTGTGCAACGCAGCACACATAACAAGCATTTGGCAGCACACCTCTGATGAATACTGAAGTGTCTCACCTGCTTCATCAAGGTAGCGGAAGCAACTCTTCTATTGGCCAAAAATGCACTATACCATGCTCATAGTTTCATAGGTTGGTGCTAGGCTATCATCAGCCCTAGGGCCTATACAAGCCTAGCCATAACAATTCTCTGGATATTCCTTCCCACAATGTGCCATGTTTCTTTGAATGCAGTATTATATACCATATCAGCCATGGTCTAGGGGTTGTGGATGGGATAATCAGCCACAGTTCCACTGCATATCCTGCATCACCTGCAACACAAAACAGTGACATCATTATATGTGGCCAGTTACCTTCTTCCATGGTAACAAAATATATTGGTCTCTGTACCTGCCTATGCATACACCTACCAACCAAATGATGTATGCCATATGTTTGAATCATAGGAACTACCTGGGCAGTACATGGAAACATTATAGATGATACACTGGGCACTGCACACCACTTGGCTGATGATGGAAAGGAAGCTCTTCCTGTTGATGAATCGGACAAGCTGTGGACCAGGTGTGGCCTTAATGATAATATGTGTGTACAATTAATGGCTGAACGGGCCTCAGAAAAAATGCTGCAGGATACATACATTTGATATCCATGATATTCTTAATGTGTGCTGTCACAGGTTGCTATAAGGTGTGTGTGTAGCTACTTTGCTTAAAGCTACACATACTTTAGTGTCCACTGAGATGGGCAGTCCACATATCCCACTTGACTCTGTCTGTTTACAGTTAATTCCACAAGCTACCAAATGATGTTCTGATTCATGTTGAAGTGGTCCTCAGTCTAATAATCACTAAACTACTTTTAGGTTAGATGCTGATGATACCGTTTGCATCTGCACAGAGGGTAATGGTAGGTCACATCATAGGCATTAACTTTAAGACTGGTCACTAACATGCATTCATTGGCTATACCTGCTGCTGTAGCATGTGTTGCAGCATCCTGTGCATTGTCATTTCCTGGTACTTGGAAGAAGTGAACAAAGTGGCACTGTGCACATGTTTTATACATCTCTGAAGCACTCGTCATGCTGTAATTTCCATATTTACTGTGCCTGATTTGCACTGGGGAACTTCACCTCCCTATCTCTATGTCGTCATTTGAATATGCTGCATATCGCATTACTTTTAGCATAGCACTGCTACATTACTTGCATCTCTGAATTGCCTCTTTCCTAAAAGCTACCTCTTCCCTTGCTACTTTGTGCAGTGATTTGTACTATCTATGAATAATTGCCATCACTTAATTTATTACTTTCTAATACTTATAACATACCCTGGACATGAGTACTTTTGGATTCAGAATAGGGCATCTTGTTCACTTCCACAACTTGTTTGCACAATTAGACCAGAATTGCTTTTGTATTTGCCTACATATTTAAAATGTATGCAATACATAAGGGCAAAAGCTGGAAAATGTCTAGAAAGTGCCAACTTTTTATGAGTTTATTCATTGTCATTTCATTAAAACAAAGTGAAACAATCACAATCAACAATCACAGTAGAGAGCAATAGCTAAACATGAAGTTAAACAATTAGTTCCTGAAATAGTCTGGAAAGTCATGAATAAGTGGCGTGACATTTTTCAGACAAGTACAACAAAAACATTGACTTGTGACCACATTAGTCTCAAAGGATACGAAATGTATCAAGATGATATGTACCCAATACTCACAAAACTGCATTTATTAGCTATGATACAGAATCAGAATTGCCTAGATACAGTAAGGCCCTGCTGAGTGTAATTATGGTGGCTGCTAAAAAAGCAATTACTAAAAAATGGAAATCAAAGACTAAACCAACTGTACTAGAAGTAGTGAATATAGTAACAGAGATATCTGTTGTCTTAGTGTTCTGCAAATATACAGAGATCAGTATATATTTTTTGGGTTTTATAATTTGCACTCTGATTCCTCACATCTCTATTGAATCTTTCTCCCCCCCATTGTGGTTTCTATTGCTTGTGTGTTGTTAACTCAAGGTTCCCTTAATTTGAACTGTTAATATAAGCAGTCTGCATTTAAAGTGGAACAGCCTTACCAGACTATCTGCAAATATATAGAGCTGAGTATATTTTTCTGTATTATTCTGTATTATAGAGCTAAATTGTTGCTTAGATATCTGTTGTCTTAGTGTTCTGCAAATATACAGAGATCAGTATATATTTTTGGGTTTTATAATTTGCACTCTGATTCCTCACATCTCTGTTGAAACTTTTCCACATCCCCCCTCCCTGTTCTGGTAGTAGTTTAAATTTGGTGGCTTTTGCAGTGCCCGCCCCACTGTAGATTTGATCTAGGACACTCCCCCAGTCCCATCTCTTTACCGCATTCTACCTAATAAACCCTTTCTGCACTTGCTTTTAGTCCTTTTTAATTTAATTACATTTTTTCAAACTGTGTGTGGACTAATATTGCTACATACTCAAGTGTGCCAGCTTGCACTGCATGTGAATTGTTTTTACTACTGTTTTTGCTACTTTTCTGAAAAAAAAAAAATTGTAAGCCTGTTTCCTACCTTTCCTGTAATTAGTGTTGCAGATACAGATTTGCTGTATCCAGGACTATTTGTAAGCTTCTGAGCCCCCAAGCCTTTCTGTGTTGGAGGGAAGTCTTCTAGCTTATCAGTGGGAGTGGTAAGCACTAGGTAACCTGTCTACCACATAAGGAGTGGTTCTGGCCCAGAATTTGTAGTTATTGGCCATTTGGGCGGTCATCCATCTCTCTCAACTTTCTGATTTGAAGGCCTGCATTTGCACTTGTTTCTGTCCTGTAACTCCTGGGCCCATCTCATTTGCTCACTCAAAAAAAAAAAAAAATCTGCTTTTACTGTATTTGTGTTTCTTCCTACTTTATTTTGCTTTTGCATCATCTTAAAAGTACTCAATTGTATTTATTACTGCTTGGTGTAACTCATTCTAAGACTTTTAGTTTAAGCACTTGGGCTTCAGACCAGTTGTTTTACATTAGGAAGGTTTGTGGTCTGCAATGTGGTGGCAGGACAGGTAGCTTACATCCTTCTAAGTTGTGAACTGCTGATTGAGAGCTCAGTGTCTCTTATTCTAAAAGTGTATTCGTTCTGGTCTAAGCACTTGGGCTTCAGGCCAGTTATTTTACATTAAGAAGGTTCGTGGTCTGCACTCTTGTGGGAGGAGAGGCTGGACTCTGCCCTTCTAGCTGGGAATTTCTGGTTAAAGGCTTATAGTGCCTGCATATCTAAACTGCTTCTTACTGAAATTGGTACACCTTGTTTGCTGTAGCATAGACTAGATCCAGGCCTGCTGAATCTAGCTTTGTTTGTATAACCTAAGCACTAATCCAGGCATTCTTTAAAGTATTCAATTGTATTTATTACTGCTTGGTAGTAACTTGATTAAAGTGTAGCTATCATTCTAAGTCTTTTGGATTAAGCACTGGGCTTCAGACCAGTTGTTTTACATTAGAAAGGTTTGTGGCCTGCACTGTGGTGGCAGGACAGGTAGCTTACATCCTTCTAAGTTGTGAACTGCTGACTGAGGGCTCAGTGTCTGTTATTCTAAAAGTGTATTAGTTCTGGTTTAAGCACTTGGGCTTCAGGCCAGTTATTTTACATTAAGAAGGTTCGTGGTCTGCACTCTTGTGGGAGGAGAAGCTGGACTCTGCCCTTCTGAGCTCGGAATTTCTGGTTAAAGGCTTATAGTGCCTGCATATTTGAACTGTTTCTTACGAAATTGGTACACATTGTTTGCTGTTGCATAGACTAGATCCAGGCCTGCTGAATCTAGCTTTATTTGTATGCTGCTTGTTTGTTTGCTTGTTATTTCCCTGAAATGCTAATTCCACCTAAAACACAGCTTTTCAGCGCTTCTGTGGATCCCTAGTGATATCTGCATTGCTTACTGTACTTATTTCCTTGTTTCACTTGAAAGTTACTGTTTGTCGTTTTTGCATTTAAGTTACCTGTAACACATTGCATTTAAGTTACCTGGCACTTGCTCACTAAAGCAGTTATATAAGTCAGCACTAAAATATTAAAAGCACTACACCCCCTCAAAAAATCCCCTTGAGTACCTCATTCCCCATTGGCCCTTTTTTTTCAATTATAAAGGAATTCCCAATACTATTCTAGCATGTCCAAAGGTCAGTTGCCAATCTCCTCTCCGGTCCAGCTGGTGAATCTGGGAATCTTGAGGCAATGTTACAACTGCCTCATGTACACAGACAACCCTCTCCTCCTCCCAACAAATTCCAACATGTGAGAGATGCAACCATATAGCCATACTGGAGGCTAAGCTCTCTCAACTCAGTACTGGTGAAACCAGTCAGGAGGAGAAGGAAACCACACTCACTACAATTCCAGTCTCACATAGACCTACCACGACAACAAACCAAACACATAAACACACAAAAACATACTCGGAGGCTCTAAATAAAAATCTGCCTAAGCAGCAGAGACCTCCGAAACAGACACCCAAGCAACCGCTACCCCAAAACAAAACACGTGCAACACATAGCTCACAAAGCCAGTATGCCGAACAGTCACAGCCCTTAAGGCTAAACAACACACCTGATACACTTGTAATAGGTGACTATCGTCAGGCACACTGACATCTCGCTCACCAGGCTGAAAAAGGAGAAGGTCACGGTGAGCTGCCTGTTGGGCGCTAGGATCCGCCACATAACACAAGCACTCAGGTCACTCCAAGGCAAGTACAAATATGACTCAGTCATTGTCCATGCTGGTGTGAATGACCTGACACGTACCTCCCTGGACTACATGAAAAGACACATAGAGGAGCTCTCTGAGCATATAGCCCAGGCCGGTATGACCCTGACCTTGAGTAGCATCTTACCCACACCAAGAATGATGCCACAATATAAAGACAAGATGATCAATTTCAACAATTGGCTTAAGTATTGGTGTCATTCAAAGGGGATCCAATGCCTGTCAGCCTGGGATGACATGCTCGACAAGCCACGATGCTTCGCTAGGGACGGCTTGCACCTGTCACCCCTGGGCTTTCGGATACTGGCAAAGGCTCTTGCTACCCCCGTAGTGCCTTTTTTAGGCAAGGCTCAAAAGACAAACCCACCTCCATAGGTATCACAAGGGATAAGAAACTAAGAGTAATGCTACTCAATGCCAGAAGTCTAAACCTTAAGATGCACGCACTCGAAACTCTCCTTAGCATGGAGAACATTGATATCTGTGCAGTAACAGAAACCTGGTTAAAGGCTCCTGATAGCACCCCAGCACTACCAGGTTATACCTCATACCATGCTTTTTGGTCCCAAAACTTGGACCATACCACAAATGGAGGGGGAGTATCAATATTCGTCAAAGATACCCACACCTCCACGTTGATGGCACAGCACGAAGCATCAGAGACTATCCATGTGCAACTAACAGTGGGTAAAACTGCCTTCCAGTTTATAGCCTGCTACAGACCACCCTCCCAAACCCAGGAACCCCACTCTGCCTTCCTGAGAACACTGGAAAATATGAAGATCTCTCCAAACACCATTATTATATTGGGCGACTTCAACTACCCAAACATAGACTGGGAGCATTACTCTAGCTCCAATACCCTAGCCCAAAGCTTCCTAGAATTTATAAACTCAAATGATATGGAACAACTTGCTACCACTCCCATAAGAGGGGAAAACATACTGGACCTGATCATCACCAACATGGGGACTCTATGCTCCAGACCAGAAGTGTATCCCTCACTGGTAAGATCAGACCATAAACTAATCTCACTGGATATTCACATCCCGACTCCACCCCCTGCCCTGAAAACCACAGTGAAAAACTTCTCTAAAGCAAATTTCACACTCCTCAAAACTGAGGTGGAATCCTTCAAAGCCCCGGGCCTGTGGAAAATACGGCCCAGACCGCAGAATCCTTTATAAACGCATTCTATAAACACCTTCAGGAATGCATGGATCATGCAATCCCAAATAAAACCAAGACCCAATCCTCCAAAGGCAGACGTCCTGTCTGGTGGACCCCAGCCATAAACAAACTATACAACAGAAGGAGGAAGCTACTACATGATAGAGCAAAATCCCAAAAAGGGAAGGCATCTCTGATCAGTATTAGCAAAAAACTATGGGCACTCATAAAATCGTCTAAGGCCAGCTTCGAGAGAAAAATTGCACAGGACACTAAGGATAATCATAAGGCTTTCTTTAGTTATGTTAGGAACCTGGGTGGGAATTCCCAGATATGCTCAGAATTAGTCCAAAATGACAAAAAATACAGCAAACCCACAAACACTGCCAACATCCTAGCTGACAGGTTCAGCGCAAACTCCCCCCCCCACCAAAAGGGCAAATATTTATCCCAGCAGAGTGCTTCCCCCCTGACATCTCAGATGCTCAGGTAAGAGCTGCCCTCTCCAAAGCAAAAGACACAGCATCAATGGGACCAGACGGTGTCCCGGGCTGCGTCCTACATGAACTCCAAGAAGAGCTAAACCCAAACATAAAACTACTGTTCAATCTCAGCCTTACTACAGGATATGTACCCAAAGAGTGGTGTACAGCAACAGTGGTCCCTCTCCACAAAGGTGGTGCCTAAACGGATCCTGGAAACTATCGCCCCATAAGCCTGACTAGCTTGGTCTGCAAAGCTATGGAAAGAATCATCACGGACCTCATAAATAAAGATATTTTGGACCTACAGACACTGGATCCTACCCAGTTCGGCTTTGTTAAGGGCAGATCCTGCCTCTTAAACCTGGTTGATTTCTTTGAAACAGTCACCAAGGCCATTGACGAGGGGAAGGTGGTCCACACAGGCTACCTGGACCTCGCAAAAGCCTTCGATACAATACCCCACTCGGGCATTATAGATAAGCTCACCAGCTTAAATATAAACCCCTATGTCACTAGATGGGTTGCAAACTGGCTCAAGGACAGAACCCACATGGTTATAATTGCTGGAGCCATGTCAGACTCCAAACCAGTTACAAGTGGTGTCCCACAAGGCTCAGTCCTGGGACCTCTCTTGTTCGGTATATATTTCTTGGAGGTACAGGCCAACACAGAAGGACTGTGGCTGACCAAGTTCGCAGATGACTGCAAACTGAGCGCCATAATCGACTCTCCAGCTGACACAAACATCCTCCAAAAGGGCCTCATAGAAACAGACAACTGGTGCCAGAGCCATGGCCTCAAGCTAAACGCCTAAAAGTGTATAGTCATCCCCTTTGGCAAAAACAAAGTGCCCACAAATTAACACATAGGTAGTAATCCATTAAGTACAGAAGAAGTAATTAGGGACCTGGGGACCCAAGTTGATAGCAATCTCTCATTTGACAACCAAGTGGCCAAAGTGGTTAGAAAAACATTTTATATAGCCCACCTAATCATGAAAAGATTCACATCTAGATCAGGGGAGGTCATCGTGCCTCTTTACTCATCCCTCATCAGGCCCATAATTGAGTACAATGCCCCTTTTGGGATGTACCTTACCAGACACCTGCAGCAACTGGAAAGACCCCAAAAGTACCTCACCAAGAGGATCATAGGTCTCAAACAGATACCATATGCTGCCCGGTTAAAGAAACTCCATCTCAGTGGCATACCACCTGCTCAGAGGCGATCTGTGCCTGACGTATAAAGCCATGTCCAACCCGGAATTAATGGACATGCTGCACCTCAGAAAATCCAAATCCCATCGAGCTACGCGCTCGAGAGACTTGAACCTCAGCACTGAAATAAATAGGACATGCTGGACGGACAGATTCATAACCCAGAGGTTCTTTTCACTCTGGAATAAAATCCCAGTCCAGGTTAGGCAGAGTCCCTCATTGACTCTCTTCAAGAGGAATCTTGATGAGTGGATGGGAGATCGTAGGTTTACCCTGGGTATCACTTCTGTGTCACTGTTAGACAGAGGCACAGTATACTAACCTCGAAAAAGGGCATAGCAAAATTAATTTAAAATGGGTGGCGAAAGCCAAACACACTCTGGCTAGGCTTATAAATGCCCTAGGGCAGATAGCCTAGTATGAACCTATGAACACGACTGGAACTGGGATCTTTGGAAAAGGGTACATAGGGAAAATGGGAATTGTGGGAACAGTACATACAGGGGAGGAATGATATTTAAAAGAAGGCAGGATTTGAATGAGCTCTGTAATGTTTGACTGACAATGACTGAGTAGATTATAACTGATGTATATTGTTTGCAACTAAAATTATGTCAATATGGTTTGTGATGTATAATGCTTGCAACTAAGATTATGTCAGTATGGTTTGTTTTCATTTATATAAATGTATGAGTGCTTAAGTCACAAGTGATAATTTAATAAAGATGTTGCTTGTTTAAAAAATAAGCCTGTTTTTCCCTGACCTCATACTGCAGTTCCTATTTGTGTTATTCTAACTTACCTTTACTTTCTCTATAGTCGAATGTTTCTCTAAATATTAAATTATTGTCGTATGCCGTGTATGATTTTTAGCCAATGTTTTCATATTATGTGTAATTTATTATTATTTAAACTGCAAATGCTTTTGTTTTATTTTGGAAGATTGTAAAATTATTGTTCTTAAAAATGTTTTGTAATAATTTGGAGCTTTCCTCCTTGGTCCTCTGCTGAAAATGGGCTTCTACCCAGTCGGACATTCCTGATAATTAAATGTCAATAAATAATAAATAAATAAATAAATGATACAGCAACAAGGCTGTACCAGTTAAACATGATAAAGACAGCAACTAAAATGTATGTGTGTGCGTGTGTGTGCATATGTGCATACATACACACACACACACACACATATATATATATATATATATATATATATATATATATATATATATATATATATATATATATATATTTAGATACAGATATAAAAAGAAAGGAGAACCAGAAACTGGTGCACCTCACTTTAATAAACAAATTTAGCACTTTTGTCCAGGTACAGTGGACTTTACCAGAATAACATCAGATCTGGAACACCCATCTTTGTAACATTTAAGAACCACATGACCAGAACAATTAGCGAGTTAATGAATACATTTAAAGAACCATTTTTCTTTCAATAACAAATTCACAACAAACATATTATTTTAAAAGCATAAGACAAATAACTAAAAACTAAAATGGTAAAAGCCCATTATTTAAAAATTGGACCCTTGATTAAAGCAGTTTCAAACTAAATATTAGCAGTGGAACACAACTTATATGACAAACATTGATTGCTTTTAATTTCAGCACACTGCTAATTCAAACCACGTTGTTTAGTCCTGGGAAAACAGTAGCATTACATTTCAGCTGCCACCTGAGTTCCTTGTATTTAAGGAATTCATCAGAAGATCTACCCTTGGGTCCTAAACTGACATGGTCAATGGTAATGTACTTTAAATGAAAAATGCTTCTTTAAATTTATTCATTAACTCACTAACTGTTCTGGTCATGTGGTTGTTAAATGTTACAAAGCTGGGTGTTCCAGACTTAATGTTATTTTGACGAAATACACTGTACCTGGAAGAAAGTGCTAAATTGGTTTAAGTTGCATACAGTTTATATATATATATATATATATATATATATATATATATATATATATATATATATCTATATATATTTTATGTTGTTTTTGTGTCTTTCGGCTTTTTCCGGTTAGGGATCGCCACAGCGGAACTCCGGTCCACTAATGATTGGCAGTTGATTTTTATGTGCCGAGTTGCCAGCCCTGATGCACAACCTTCAATGAAGGTAAGCCCATTCACGCATGTCTCCACGCAGAAGATGCTCTAGCTGAGAATCGAAACGGACAGCGTCTTACTGTGAGGCGACAACGCTACTGCAGCACCACCACCGCGAGTATAATCAGTTTGATTTCCGGATAGTCTGTAAAAAAAAACGGAGGGGTGGCAACCTTAATAATATACACATATAATATATATATATATAATATATATATATATATATATATATATATATATATATATATATTATATGTGTATATTATTAGGGTTGCCACCCCTCCGTTTTTTTTCCGGACTATCCGGAAATCAAACTGATTCTCCAGTAGTCCAGAAAACACTGTACAAACTCCGGTATTCTGTTTCAAAAAGGAAACAGACTATCGGAGTTTGTAAACTGGCTGATTTACTATGCTTTTTTTTACAGAAAGGCATAGTAAATCAGCCAAGAGCAGGCAGCAGGAATGAAATAAGAGGGTGTTCCCCACCGAGTGTTGTCATTGTGACGTCACAAAATGGGCGGAATGTGGGTGGGAGAGGGGATGGGGTGGGCGGTGTTACTGGTGACGCGAGGGGTGTGGCTTTACTCCGGTTTTTGCCACGAAGGAAGGTGGCAACCCTATATATATATATATATATATATATATATATATATATATATATATATATATATATATATATATATATATATATATATATATATATATATATATATATATATAGAGAGAGAGAGAGAGAGTGATAGTATAGATAGCAGATACACACACACACAGCTGTACTGCTGTAGCTGAAAAAAAGTGCCCATGCATATAGATATACAGCTACACATTAATTAAATGGAAGTATACTCACATTTATTAGGAAAATATGGATCGCAGACTGCATGCTATGTCAGGGCTAGTTACTGGGAGGTGTGAAAACTGGCTCTAGGTGATTTGGTCATGATGACTAATGTTACTAACAGGACTGGCCTTAGGACAGTCAGACCTATTTGCTCCAACATGGTCCCTTTCCCACAAGGGACCCCACAGTGGGCTGTGACAGGGTCATTATGCCTTACAGGGCCCAAAAGACTTGCCTAAGAGACATTTCAGCAAAGTGTAAGGTACTTTCTTATCTGTGGTCTTCCATCTGCAGCAACTACAAATCTTGTCTATGGCGCAGACTGCATTTGTTGTCATGCACTGCTGTAATGACTAGTATATTATTAGTACTGCAGTTCTGTGACACTTGTCTGTTTGTATTACTCACAGTGTACCTGCACATTCTGCATTAGTAGTTAGCTGATAATCTTCAGTGTCTGATATGGTTTTCAACCTAAAACTGAAGTTGAATTAGCCATCTGGTTTTGTTCATCACTAAATTTACTG
This sequence comes from Protopterus annectens, assembly GCF_019279795.1. Lineage (NCBI taxonomy): Eukaryota > Metazoa > Chordata > Ceratodontiformes > Protopteridae > Protopterus > Protopterus annectens. Next base: position 1,474,541,420 of record NC_056729.1, read on the forward strand.
TTGCAGTAGATAGTAAGGACATGTTTAATACTTGGAAGACTGAGAGTAGAACTGTGTTTTCTTTTGTTTCTCTTGCTGATGTATGGTATTTTACGACTGGTTTTTAATGAAAGTAATTATAAGAGATGGCTGTGGAATAGTCACTGTTAGGCAGTATGAAAACAAATACAAGTTAAGTACAAACAAAAAAAATGAAGAGATAATGTAATGTAAGGTAACTTCTGATCACTAAGACATATGACAGAATGTACTAATTCAACAGTTTAGCAGAGAAAACATTGCTGTAGATGCAGACAGTAGCAAAATAATCCAAGAGAAATGAAATACAAGGTGTGTGTCTCTGCAGAGCGGCAGAGGCAGATGTGGAGAGGAAAAATGATTCCACTTGGCTAAGCCAGGAAATCAGTAACGAAACAGTTTGACTCATAAAAGTACTGCAAGGATACAATAGTTTCAGTCACATATAGAATAGAGCGGGATGGCTGACAAAAATCTTAATGGTAGAAAATGGTTGGGCTGGATTCAGGAGGAGTACACCAGGGTAGGACAAACTAGAAATGATGTGGGAAATGTGGTGAGAGAGAGACTGTTGAAGACACTGAAGGACATTCATCAGAATTAGTGACATGATCATGGCAATCGGACTCCATTGTGAAAATAGGGAAGTATTCATAATTTCTGGTTATGCTTCACAACAGGGTAGTGATGGTGAGGAAAGGAGGACATTCAGGTAGTAGTTGCAGGATCTACTAGATAAAGTGGGATGAGGTGAGTTAATAATGGAGGACCTGAAAGCTCATATAGTGACTGACAGAACAAGATATGGAGGAGTGCCTGGGTCCACATAAGTGGGGCAATAGGAATGAAGAAATAGAGGTTATTCTAAACTACTGTCTAGCAAATGGCTTGTTGGTGATAAAATGTGGTTTACTAAGACAGAAATTCACAGACAGTAGAGAGGTCAACATACAACTAAGGTAGACCTCCGAAAAAGGAAAAAGTATTTGGGTAGACTCAGAGTCTGCAAAGTTAGCCCCAGTGAAAATGTCATCCCTCGACATAAACCACTTATAACCACAATCAGCTGCAAGCAGTGGTCAACACACATTAAGCCGAAAACATGAAAATTAACTGAAGCAAAAGCACAGGAGTTCAAGAAAATACTCAGGCTTCTAGCAACTCGGGAATTAGAGGAAATGGGCAGAGTTAAAGAAGAATGGCATCACCTCAAAGCAGCATGTGTGAAGACTATAGAACTGATCCAGGTATGGAAATAAGGTACATAAGGAAAGCTGCTGATGGAATGCAGAAGCCAGGAAGTCATCAAAAGATAGAATGCAGGAAGAAGAAGGCGATAAAAAAGATGGACTATGACTATGCCAAGAAGGAGTACTGGTTGGTTAACAAAGAGGCTAATGGAGTGCTGCAATGGAGAAACCCTACCAACTTCTGGAAAGTCATTTAGCAGATGGCACATAGAAACACCTTCAGGTTGCAAGGAAAAGACAATAAGATGAAAAAGGCATCATCCATAACAGCAATCTGCTTATCAGTCCAGAGCACATCAAAGGCAGATGGAAGGATTACCTTGACCAGTTTCTAAATGAAGAAGCCCTCACAAAAGTTGTCCTGCCCCATGCCCAGCCTACAATGAAGAATGGAGAAAAAATACCCTAGAAGATGTAAGTACAGCAATAAGGAAAATGAAATCAGCAGGTTCAGATGAAGCCACAGCAGATATGATTAATATGTTGATTAAAATGGCTCTTTAGAGTATTCATTGCATTATGGAGAAAAAAATTGTATCCCAGATAACTACAGAATAAGTAGTGTACAAGAATGAAGGATATATTCACAACTGTTGGCAGTACAGAAAAATCTTTGACCATCATACATGACTGCTACAGGTCTTCTCTCACATAGTCTATCCATGTCTTGGCTATATGACCTGATTTCCTCTTCCCTTCTTCCTGTCTCTCCCAAATCTTCTCTAAAGTATTGTCTTCTTTCTTGCACATATGACCAAACCATCATAATCTGTAAACTTTGAGCTTTGCTGCAGTTGGTGCCACTTAGGATTTTGCTCTGATGTCCCATCAGTTCTTCTAGTGTGAAGAGTGGTGGTGGTAAGTCAGAGCGTTGTGAAGCAGCATGGTTGTTATATCCTGGACAGAGAAACAGCCCAAATAGCCTAAAGGCTACTACAGCAGTGAGGAATTTGGGTTACAGTTATAGGTAAGTTCAACTTGCATAATTGTGCTATGTCTGAATAGCAGAAACACTGCTGCAATTCAGTTCAGTGCATCGTGGAACCGAATGGGATTTGTTCTGGAAGAATACTCTAAGGAGCCATTTTACTCAACATATTATTCATATCTGCTGTGGATTCATCTGAGCCTGCTGATTTTATTTTCCTTATTGCTGTACTTACATCTTCTAGGGTGTTTTTTTTCTCCATTCTTCATTGTAGGCTGGGCATGGGGCAGGACAACTTTTGTGAGGGTTTCTTCATTTAGAAGCTGGTCAAAGTAATCCTTCCATCTGCCTTTGATGTGCTCTGGACTGATAAGCAGATTGCTGTTATGGATGATGCCTTTTTCATCTTATTGTCTTTTCCTTGCAACCTGATGGTGTTTCTATGTGCCATCTGCTAAATGACTTTCCAGAAGTTGGTAGGGTTTCTCCACTGCAGCACTCCATTAGCCTCTTTGTTAACCAATCAGTATTCCTTCTTGGTATAGTCATAGTCCATCTTTTTTATCACATTCTTCTTCCTGCATTCTGTACCTGGCTTCTGCATTCCATCAGCAGCTTTCCTTATGTACCTTATTTCCATACCTGGATCAGTCAAATATCTGTTCTATACTCTTCACATATGCTGCTTTCAGTCTATGCCATTCTTCTTCAGCTCTGCCCATTTCCTCTAATTCCTGAGTTGCTAGAGCCCTGAGTATTTCCTTGAACTCCTGTGCTTTTGCTTCAGTTAACTTTCATGTTTTCAGCTTAATGTGTGTTGACGGATTCACTTTATAATCTCAAAATACTGAAACATCGAATTTCAGTAAAACGAGACTATAAAGTCGAATCTGCAAAATACCGAAGCCACAAAACCGCAAAAGTAAAAATCGCAAAATTAAACAAACCATTCACCACACTACACATACACCATACTACCCACACTACAAAAAACAAACAAAACACACACAAACACAAAAACACAAACTAACAAACCTACACTACAAATAAGCAGGGGGGCAAGCCCCCCTGCACCCCCCATGTGGGAGGCTGCACCCCTCACACCCCTGCTACTTATATATATTAACTCCAAGATCGCACCAAACAGAAAAAGACAGTAAACTCACAACCAGACATTCTACATCCCCTCGCACACAAACATCACATATATATAAACACCACCACTTAAACACTCATATTTTACCTGCCTACCCTAACCTACACGTACAACTTCCAAACACACTCACATACACTCAAACACCTACCCAAAACCCTTACAATATAGTCACTTACCTTAAATACCACCTAAATCCACACACTGAACCGGACACCATCTACACAATACATTCCATGTCACGTACCGTAAAGCCATAACCACAAATTCGACATTTCCAGATTTGCGGTTATGCACTTTCGCTATTTTGAACATTCGACTTTATGGTCTCAAAATACTGAAATTTGATATTTCAGTATTTCAAGATTATAAAGTGAACCAGTGTTGACCACTGCTTGCAGCTGATTGTGGTTATGAGTAGTGCAAAGCTAGCCCTGGACCTTGAAAAGAAAGCCAGTTTGTAATGTTTTGCAAAATTATGTATGGAGCTGCTTCTAGAATGGTTCTGGAGTCCACCCCTTTCCAGTATGCCATTGAAAAAGAAAAAGCTGTAGTAGTAGGTGCCTTGATACTGTCTACAATGGTTTTGACATGGTGGGAATAACAAAAAGCAATAGCTGAGGACAACCACCTGGAAATTGTCTATTTAGACACATGATATCCCTGTTTGTCCCTTGATAAGAAATAAACAGCTTGTCAGCTTTTCTAAAGGAGTTAGTTCTGTCAGGATAGTACCTGAGCCTACGCACATCTTTAGGTTCTGGGTAGAAAAGCAGGAAGTTAATGTCTTGATTCAAAGTAAACTCTGAAACCACTTTGGGCATAAAATAGGAGCTTGCTCTTAATGTGACCCTATCTCTATGGCATATGAGGTAAGGTTCACCAACTGTGAGAGCTTACAACTCAGATAATCTTCTTGCAGATATTAGAGCAGTGGTGAGTACAGTTTTCCAAGTCAAGAAACTTAAATCAGCCTGATAAGCAGGTTTGAAAGGTGACAAAGTCAACTTTTTTAGCATAAAGTTGAGATCCCAAGAAAGAGCAACCTGCTTACAAAGAGGTCACAGGTATAAAACTTATTTCAGAAATGGTTTTACAGTAAACATAGAAGAAAGAGGAGGATCCATGGGCAGACATGCTGAAAGGGCCACAAGATGAACCTTTATAGAGGAATAAGAGAGGCCCACCAGTGGTACAAAATCACTGCTGGGCCTCTGGTTATTGGTTAGGCATCAGCTACAAATACATAGTTTTCTAGTAGCAAGCTTTCTTGCCCATTTTAGTACTTGCCGCACATCCTCATGAAATAAGTGCCTAAAAGGCATTAGAATCATCCAGGCAGTTGAAGCTGGTTGATACTGGGGTGTATCAAACTCATCCTGTCTTATGTGAGTTGATTATGTCTGTGAGGAAGCTTGTGGTAACTGCCCTTGGCCAATTCCATAAGAAGGGAGAACAACTGCTGCCTGGGCCAAAAGCGAGTCACCGCAATGATTTTAGGGAGTCATTCTGAATCTTCAGACCGCTCCTGTTTGGTATCTACTTCTCTGAAGTACAGGCTAACACAGAAGGCCTCTGGCTAGCGAAGTTCGCAGATGACTGCAAACTAGGAGCCATAGTCAAGTCCCCAAATGATGTGAACATCCTACAGAAGGGCCTCTCTGAGACAGATGCCTGGTGTCAGAGCCATGGCCTCAAGCTCAATGCCAAAAAGTGCAGTGTCATCCCCTTTGGTAAAAACCCATGAACTACCACATAGGCAGCAATCTACTTAACACCAAATGTGTGATAAGAGACCTTGGGACCCAGGTGGATAGTGGTCTCTCCTTTGATAGTCACATCACCACAGTAGTCAGGAAGTCCTTCTACATGGCACACCTCATCATAAAAGGGTTCTCGTCCAGGAAAAAAGAGGTCATCGTTACCCTCTATTCATCACTCATTAGACCCATTATAGAATACAACGCCCCTTTTGGAATGTACCTCACAAGACATCTGCAGCAGCTGGAAAGGCCACAGAAGTACCTCACAAAGAGGATTACTGGACTCAAACAAATGCCCTACACTGACCGCCTCAAAAAACTCCAGCTTTACTCCGTAGCATATTGCCTACTCAGAGGTGATCTCTGCCTAACATATAAATCTATGTCAAACCCAGAGCTGTTGGACATGCTACATCTAAAGAAATCCCAATCCCTCCGAGCTACATGCTCTAGGGACCTAAACCTTGTCACCACAATAAACAGGACATGCTGGAGGGATAGATTCCTATCCCAGAGACTTCCCATACTCTGGAACAGGCTACCCATCTATGTCAAGCAAAGTTCTTCATTAGCACTCTTCAAGAAAAATCTTGATGAGTGGTTGGGAAATAGGAAATACACCCCGGGGATCACTTCTGTGTCTCTGCTCATCAGTGGCACAGGAAAATAACTTTCTTGGGTGGTGTAAGCCAGGGAACCTTGTTGGCTAGGCTTGCATAGGCCCTTGGGCCGATAGCCTAGTACCTACCTATGAACCTATGAACCCTGGATATCAGTGGAAAGGATGAAAAGGCAGAAGGAAGCATTTCTGTTCATGGAAAGGAAAATGCATCAGTATTCCAGGCTTGCTTGCAAGGAGGCCTCATGCAGAATTTGTTTAGTTGTCTGTTTTGCGAAGAGAGGAACACATCTTTTTGATGTGTTCCCCACAAATGGATCATACAGCAGCCTTGTTGAAGACCACCTAATTCAATTTCCATTTGTGAGGGTCTATCCTGGACCTGGTCAGCTTGTCTGCCACAATGTTTTGCTCTGATGGAATCTAAAATGCTTGGAGAGCTTGGAGAGCTGCAGAGCTACCTCCCAAGCCATCATAGCCAGCCTGCATAGGGGTATAACCTTTCCCTTCCCTACTTGTTTATGTACCAAATGAGGATAGTACTGTCTGTAATCACTTGTAGAGGTCCTAGTGACAGGTGATGAAGAGATTTCAATGCATGGATCAAAGCCAACATCTCCTTTATACTGATATGCTTTGGTGTTTCTGAATGACTCCTCAGGCCTTGCACTTTTACCCTCATGGTACCTTTTCCCCCAATAAAAATATGAATAATCTGTGATGAAAGACTGATTTGGAGTATGAGGAAAGAAAGGGAGACCTGGGTTCAGCTGACTTTTTTGTCTCCACCAATGCAACTCCATTTTTAGAAAGCCCAAAATTGGAATTTGATGCTCCAGAGGATGTAAATGATGGGTCTACTCGTTTTTTTACAAACCACTGAATCTTTGTTACATGTAACTTGGCTACTAACTAAAGGGATCATGAGAATCATACATGCCAAGAGCCATAGAATCTTGAGAAATTCTCTTGCAAAAGGCTGAGACTGATAGAGAAGCTCAGGAAATATTTCTGATGAAGATCCACCTTCTTATGTGTCAGAAAGGCCTTTTGAAAAGAGGCATCTAGAAGGTAGCTGAGAAACACAGCCCTGTGAGACAGAGTCAAGGAGGATTTTGTATTATTTATCTGGAAGCCCAGACTGGTGAGAAGAGACATAAAGGAAAGTTATGTAGTCAACATAATACATCTGTGTTGTCTCTTTCCATTCTTTCTCAATGTATGGGTCTTAGATCCAACCTTGGATCTGGCTTCAGCCACTTTTAAGCTTTAGATCCAGTGCTCAGGCTCCTATCCCTACCCATAATCTCTGTGTAGGGAGTGAGACACCTAAGATCAAGTTTGCCTGCCAACAATAGAATATTTTGAAATATGAAGGTGTGAGCAGCCAAAAAAACGTATCTGACTTAAATGCTGCTGGCCTGTAAAAAGAGATTGAAAGATAAAAAAGGACCATAAGGAGCCAAGGCAAGGTCAGCTAGAGACATCTCAGAATGACAACATGAGAAAATAGCTGTACTTACAAAAAAGGAGGGAGACAGTGGGAGGGTAGTTGAGGAAGGACAAAACAGATAACATAGATCTATCGTTATGGTGATTACATAACTTTCATACCTGATGTAGTTTTTTCCATCAAATCCTCAATGTTTGGGACAGTTTCAGCTATTTTCTTACTTGACAGGTCTTAAGGAAGGATATTCCAGAGCAAGGCTGAACCAAAGAAGGCTCAAGATCTGGAATGCATATCCAGTTTAGAGAGTGAGATGAAAGTATGTAGCTTGGACCAGGTAACTGCAACACATACGTGATTGATTGGTACACTAGAGAAGAATGAAGTGGAAGAAGCCTCAGATCTATGGAATAAGCTTTTGGGGTCGAAGGAATTGGCATTCCTCTTTCTTGACAGACAAATGAAATGCACTGCAACAACCAGTGCAAGAAGATAACTTTGGATACTGATTTTCCTAATTAGTGGTAGAGAAGGATGCAAGTAATTGGTCAGATTTTCTGAAAGGTTTTGTCCATGTAATCATAAGTGATGATAAAGTATCTCCAACCTTGTTCAAAAAAATTAGGAAGAACACTGGAAGATTTAAGAAATGACTAATAGATGATTCAGAAGCCATCTTAGTAAGAAAGGAGGGACTGGTTTTTAGGAACACTCTGTCTTTGTGAAAAATTAAGTAAGGAGATTCTGAGGACAGAGTGGGTAGCGCAGAATTCTCCTGGTAGAAGTGATAGCCATCGGAAATAAAGTCTTCCATGATAAAAAAAATTCAAACCAAAACTAGTAACAGATTTGAATGGGGGACCAGTCAATGCCTGTAGTAAAACAGTAATATCCCAGGGAGGAATTGGGTACCCTAAGGGGTGGGAATAGAAGAACAATTTCTTGAAGGAAAGTTTTAGATAATCTAAGAGATGCTATGGTCATGTGATTTTCACCAACATGGAAAGAGGATATTGCAGCTAACTGTACTTTGATGGTGGAATAACTGGGTCATTGAAACAGATGGGCAAGAAAGTCCAAAATTACTGGAATAGGAGCTGAAAAAGGGTCAATATTTGTTCCAGTTGTCCAAACAGGACACCTTTTCCATTTGCTCTTGTAAATTTTCCTAGGAGAGGGTTTTTTGGGAGGTGGATCATATATGGATGACTTAAGATGAAAACCTGAACTGTCGAATCATTACTGGAATTAGAGAAACCATCTGGTCAGTTTGAGGGTGAAGCAACCATAAAGGGTAAGAAAGAAGATCTGGGTCTCAGCCCAGCACCCATGGATGATGGATTAGATGAGGTCAGAAGAAAGGAAATCACACTTGTCAACACCAAGAAGGAGCTAGAAAGATGATGGTGACCTACATCATAGTTGCTTCTCTAGAAAGTTTGGAATTAGGGGCATCGGGGGAAAGGCATAAAGGAGACCCAGGGGCCAAGGGCACATTAGAATGTCCCTGGGTAAACCCCCTCTTGGGCTATTAGAGTGAAGAACTTGCTGCATTTGGTGTTGTGGGGAGATACAAAGAGGTCGTAACAAGGTTGGCCCAAAAGCTGACACCATTACTAATGGGTTTAGCGACCAATCACAAGGGAGTAGAATAGACCTGCTCAACCTGTCCACCAAGATATTGGATTTTCCCGGGATATGTGTTGCTTTTAGAATGCAGTGAGAAAATATCACCCATTGACACACTCACATTGCCTCTCAACACAACAGATAAGACCACATTCCTCTCTGTTTGTCGATATACCAAACAATGACCATGTTGCCTAGCTGAATAGAAATCACACCCAAGGAGAAAAGAGTCCTGAAAAGCCTGCAATGCTAACAGAACTGCTCTCATCTCCAATATATTGAAGTGAGCATTAAAGAGTAGATTCTTGGTAGGGGTGGCGATGAGCCGGTTGTACAAATAGGGAATGGCAGGAAACCTTGCAGTCTTAGATGAGCTGTCACTACTGCCGTACACTTGGTAAACACTCAAAAAGGGATGGTTAGACCAGGGGTCAGAGTTCTGAACTGAAAATTACTGGCTCTTAGCCAGACGTGAAGGTACTTCCTGGAACATCTGTCCATCTTTTTGTGGAAATATTTGTATCCTGAAGATTTATCGAGCACCTCTAGTTGTTCTTCCTCAGTAAGAGAAGAACTGAATGAACAGTGATTATCTGGAATTTTATTTGCTTTACAAACTTGTTCCAGCAGCTTAGGTCCAAAAACTGGCCTTAGGTCCCTGTTTTTCTTTGGCACTAAAAAGAATCTTGAGTAAATATCGAAACCTCTCTGGTCTGTAGAACGTCTTTGATGACTCAGCTTCTTAGAAGCTTCCTTATTTCTGAAGTGGCTTTTTCCTTTTGTGAGGGTAAAACATCGGGAATTCTTGTCAGGCATGAAGAAAGAGTATGGAAGGGAATGAAATAACCTCTGGTAATGATCCTCTGCACCCATATGTCTTGGGTGATGGATGTCCAGGTTGTTGGTTGCAGGGATAAGTGCCCCGACTTGTCTCCAGAGTGCAACAGTCAGGAAACTGTTCTGCGGCATTGGAAACATTCTCTGAAAAAGACCTCTGAAGCCCTGGTTTAGAGGGCCACCTCTGTCCCTTGAGCAACCTCTATGCCTCGGGGAGCTCTTTCTCCAGAAGTATCAGATGCAAAGCCCAGGAGTTTATGAAGCAAATTCTCTTTCCTCCCTTCTGGTTTCTGAAGAAGGTTCTTTGTGGGGTATAGAATTTGATCCCTATGGCAGACATGGATTTACCATCTTTCTGTTTTCTTGAGATAGTCTCCTTAACCTTGGGACCAAAGAGAGTTGATCCATCATAGGGGGCATTGATGAAGGACATCTTGAAATGTTCTGCAAAGTCACTTGGGAGGACTAACCCCCTTTCTATCTGAGAAGTTTGAGAATATCTTTGAACAAGAAGTCCTCAAGTGGGGATCTAGGAGAACCCCCTTCCTTATCAAAGCCAGTATCACAGATAGGGGTTTCCTCAGGGGAATCCAAGTGCTTCCTTTTGCACTTGTGCTTCCTGCATACCTCTTCTGTGGGTTGTTTAGGACAGGACTCAGAAACTGATATAGGCTTCCGGAAACTGGCTGTCCCAACAGGACAAGAAGAGTAGGCTGCAGACCCTGGGAAATACTATGGGGAAGGGTTGGCTCTGATTCTGAAAGGGTAGACCTCTCTCTAGGTAGACAGAGTACTCTGTTTAAAGTCTTGAATGCCAAACATGACACTGATCTGGGGAGCTTTGCAGTAGGAACTGAAACTCCCAAAGGTGGCACAACCCTAGATGCCATTCAGTTGGGATCCAAGGTTGATGCCAGAGCCAAATTATCAAGTATCAATGTCCCTACATGAGGAAAGATTTGGAAGACCTTGGATCTGATCCTGCCCTGTCAGAGTCAATGCTGACAGGTTGGCTTCAAGATTCCAATGAGTCCGATAAGGTTGGAGCCAACTTTGTCAGAAAGCTCATCAGAGTCAAGGAAGTATGGAGTCTCAGCTCCAATGCACATCTGCCCTGGGCAAGAGTTGGATCTAAGGGCTCCAATCTGAGAGGTCAGACTGGAGAAGGAGCTATCTAAGAGTGAGTGGAAGAAGTGGTTCTCTGGATCCAACAGTGATTGTAGCTGGAGGGATCCCCAATTGGATTTGTGTCCAAAGGAAACTCTTCATCATCATCATCATCATCATCATCCTATCCACATCAGCTCTAGTGAGGCTCAGAGATTACCTAAATGACTTAAAAGAAGAGGTACAGGAAGGTGAACTAGACTGATAATGAGGTTTGACCTGTAATACTGAAAATGTGGGATAGGATCTGAAGAGAATCTAGAAGGCATATGGGATCCAATGGCAAATGGGTCTGAAAAGAGTGTTGGCTCCAAAGGTCTATAAATCTTAGGTGCTGGAGCTGACGAAGGTGTCAGATCTGGTGATCTTTCTTGGCTGATTTTGACTTTTCCTTTTCTTTCTCTGAATCCCTTTGCTTCTCCTTGGTTTTATCAGACACTTTTTTGATGAAGAAGGAGAAAGGGAAGAAGCAGCAGCAGCTGACTTCCCTGAACCAGAAAGTTTTTTTTTTCTCCTGTGAAAGGCCGAAAGAGGCCCTTTAGAATAAGCTTGCTTTATCTCTCAGTTGTGGCTCACTTACCAAAAGCCTCGCAGATGGAACATGAGATGTCCCGGTGTGAAGGCCCTAAGCAGTATACATACTTGTCATGTGCATCTGAATTTGATAGCTTGAGAGAGCAAGCTATGCATTTTTTATCTTTCTTTTGCATGTATAACAGTTCCTGTTTTAATAATTCAATACTCAAGATTTTTTTGTTATGCCTTTAATAAAATTTGCAGAGTTTACTAGAGTAAAGCAGTTTGAGCCAACACTCTTCTTTTAATGGTGGATAAAGGTCCATCACTTGTAAACAACTTCTTTTTACACTGTGCATCATTCTTTTAAAGTCACTTCTCTACTGGATAGGCTTACATTTTCCCTGTTTATTCAAATGCAACATAACTCTTCTAGCAGACTTTTGTTGAACTGTGCTATCCTTTCTCCTGCCACAAATACCTATTTTCTTATGCAGGCATGAGGTAACAAGTACAATATATAAAAGTTACTGGATTCATATTACTGCATCAGTGCTTTCACCTGTTTCAGAACTCCATACAACATAACCTGCAAACACCTCATACATTTTATGTTGTGTCAGACCAAACTTTTTAAACATCAGTTCCAAAAAAAAAAAAAAAAAAATGCAGTCATCATTTTCCAGTACACAACATTCAAAATTGTCTGATTTATTTTTTTTCAGAATTCCAGTTCATAAAACGTGTTTCAACAGAATTTTTCAATGTGGCTTATACCCGTTTTAATAAAGTTGTTATGGACAGCCTTGTTAAGAAAACTTTCAGCAATTTCAGTAACATCTATAATTTTACAAGATATATTCAGTAGTAGTTGGCAGTAAATTATTTTCAGAGTCCATGTCTTCTTCCTAATTCTTTGCTTTGGATGTACAAAACTATTTAGCAGTCAGACACATCCTGGAAAGCTACATACTTTTATGTGATTAGGAAAAACAAAACAAAAAAATGCCATCTTTCATTTTCCAGAACAACCAGTTTGCAACTATAAGGTTTTCAGTCCAGAAGTTTCTATCTTGTAACATACAGCAGTGAATAACCTTGTTATTGTTAAAATCCACAAAATGCACAAACTCTGAAAAGTAAAACAACAAGGTACCAGGCTAATCAGTTGTTAAAGGACAACTTGTGAGGGCAGCAAGGATGACCGTATTAACAATACAATTTGAAGAAGAATATGATTTACTAAAAACCATGATCCTTAACAGAGGCTACCCAGAGGAATTAGTAGATTATATGATACATGAGCACAAAAGATCCATAGGATATTTTACACACCTTCTCAATAATTTTTAAACTGAATACATGGATGTAGGGGAACATCAGTTGGGCGTAATGGGGCACAATGAAAATAAATACAGGAATTATTTTATTACCACTTACAATTTTGAAAGGGGTTTAATTAGATCAGTCTTTATCAAAAATTGGGAAATGCTATTGGAAGACAGGGACTCTACGGATATGGGGGGAGGACATACCCCACAAATGTGTATAGAAAGGGTGTCTGTCTTAAGAATATCTTTGAATTTAAAAGGAAATGTATGGTCAGCAACCCTGGTATGAGGAAATGTGGTAGATGTAATTATTGTAAGTACATATTTGAAGGGTTAAAATTTGAAATTACGGGGAAAAAATTTTATAATAAGGAGAGGTACAACTGTGAAAGTATGGGGTGATTTATGCTGCCTAATGTCACACATGCGATTCTTTCTACCTGGGTAAAATGGAAAGAAGACTTTGTGAACATATTTGCAAACACCTATATGATGTCAGGAAGGGTAGAAATACTAATGCTTTGTTCAAGCTCATTAAGGAATATCCGTATCACTTTTTTAAGTTTACTGTAATTGAAAAACTCAAACAGGACCTGTTCGGGGTGGGGGGGGGGGCTTGGTTAGGTCGATATTACTGGAAACAAGGAAGGTTTACTGGCAGATTTATTGTAATGCAAATATCTGGCCAGGGCTTAATGAATAAACTACAAATTTACCTTTGCTGAAACAAAGCGCAGACTGGATAGATTACCATCTATGGTTTTATTTTTACTTTTAATTTTATGATTTGAATTTCATATTTCATATTTATATATGTATTCATAACATTAAATGCATTTTTATTAATGGGACTGTATTTTTAACTGATGTTTGGTGGAGTCAAGGTTTGATATTTCAGGGCGGCATGTTGTTGGGACAATTTTTTTCAATGACGTTTTTTCTGGGCACATGATTGGCTATTACATGATTTCTTATGGTATTTAAATGGAATTTTAAATTAATGTATGTATCTGAAGAAGTTTTACATTTATAGCAGAACAAAAGCATTCATTATTTTATTAAAGCTATTATTTTATTAAAGTTTGCGGTTTTCACATCTAGTCTGGTACCTTGTCATTAACCTTGTCATTGTTGCAGAGTTTATCTTTTAGAAGCAGCACTGCATTTTTAGGCGGAGAAATTACTCAGGTAGGGTGTGGGCAATCAGTAATCTACTGAGCTTTACCATTAACCTTGTCATTGTTGCAGAGTTTATCTTTTAGAAGCAGCACTGCATTTTTAGGCGGAGAAATTACTCAGGTAGGGTGTGGGCAATCAGTAATCTACTGAGCTTAAAGTTTATGTGAAAATATTTTCCCTGCCCACATGAAAACTACCAATGTAGAGTTTTTCTAGGGAATTACAACTCAAGCCTCACTCCAGCTGACTAACCAGCCCATTAAATGTACAACAAAAAACACAGTCTTTACATAATGGAATAAAACTCATTACTGAATATAAACATGTTTTTTTCCAGCAGAAAAGAAAACATTTTTTTCACAAAACAGAAATCTTTAATTTAGAAAGATTTAGACTAGATGCAGAAAAATGCACCAAAGTATTAAACAACTATTGTAACCCTTCTACCTTCCCTGACTCTATTAGTGACCATTCTCCCATCTCTATCTCTAAGCTCCATCTCCACAGAGATTGTAGGAAACTGGCTAACTTTTTCCCTGAAACCTTTAACTATAGACTCTCTGCCATCAACTGGTCTTCCCTAAAAACTCTCCTGCTCAATGATGCTATTACTAAATTCAACCACATTTTCCTTGATGTCCTAAACTCTCTTGCCCCAACTTGCAAATTCAGAATCAAATCTTATTTCACACCCTGGCTCTCCAAAGCTTCTCATGCTTTGATGGATGAAAGAAATGCTAAATGGAAAAAATGGCAAACCACTAAAACTCCCACCTTTCTCCAAGGTTATAAACAACTCAGAAATCATGTAAAAAACTTATTATTTTGGATAAACACCAATATTTCACTAAATTTCAAAGTTCTCACCCAAATGACCCAAAAAAATTCTAGAGTACTATCAACTCCCTGTTCCACACTGGTTCTCCTACCATCCCTACCCCTTTTCCCTACCACTCTTGCTCTGAAACTGCAGACTTACTCAATAAACACTTCATTGACAGCATCTATAAACTCCTACACTCTGGTAACTCTGCTCATCCCAACTCTTCTGTGTCACCCTCACCTCCTCCTAAACCTCTATGCACCTCTGTCTCTCAGCCTTTTACCTTGCAACCTTTTTCTACTACATATATTATATCCCTGCTTCTTACACTAAAATCATGCTCTCCATCCACTAATAAACTCCCTTCTCAATTTCTGAAAATTGCTGCTGACTATTGCATATCCCGTATCTATCTTAATCAACCACTCTATTCTGGAATCTACGGTACTGGAAATATGGAAATCCTTCTATACCACTCCTCTGCACAAAGGTGGCAACTCTGTTGAACCCTCTAACTACTGACCAATCACTATTCTCTCACCGCTCTCTAAGATCCTTGAAAAATGTATACATACTCAACTACTGTTCTATCTCATTCACGAAAATCTCATTACCCCCTCGCAACATGGTTTCCTCCCTAAACACAGTACCTGGCCTGCTTTACTATCCTTTACTCAAAAGTTTGCAGAAGCTAGGGACAACAACCTCCTTGTCTCCTCTCCATTCTATTCCTTGATCTCTCTAAAGTCTTCGACACTGTGTCTCATCCCATCCTTCTTAAACTCTCAGCCCTAAACCTCTCTTCTTCTACTCTTGGATGGTTCCAATCCTACCTTATTGGCAAAAAACAAGCTGTTAGATGGCAGTAGGTTTTCTCACCCTTTCTTGCTGTTTAAACAGGAGTACCCCAAGGTTCCATACTTAGACGACTCCTTTTCAACATTTTTACCAACAACCTACATTCATCCTGTAGTCTCGAATCTGTAATACAATACGCAGATGACTCTAGTCTCTTATAATCCCCAATACTATCTCTGAACTACACACACTAACAAATAATTCCTTTATCTCTGTTGAAAAATGGCTCAGAAATAATCAACTAACCCTTAACCCGAAGAAAATTCAACTCCTTCTCTTCCTACCTCAGGCACTCTCTCACCTTAAATCCAACTTTTCTCTTTCCTCCCTAGATGGCACCAGTATCTCCCCTGCCTCACACACCAAACTCATTGGAGTAAGAATTGATGACAGAGTAAAATATGACTTGCACATACAACATGCTATCAAAAAAACCCACCAAAGACTTGGACTACTTTATAGGAACAAAAAATTCCTCACTACTGCCACATAATGCACTCTTGTGCAGGCATTTTTCTTCCCTAGTCTTCTGTATGCTTCCTCCATCCTTACCAATATCCAAACTACCTCAGTGCAGAAGCTGGAACAAACATACAACAAAATTGCCAGATTTATTCTAAACCAACCACTCTCGTCGCATCACTGCCTCTCACTAAATAAACTTCAGTGGCTGGAATTTATGCACCTTCTCCTAAAATTGCAACTCCACACTACCTTTTCCATACTCAACAACCCCTTTGCCTTCCCTGCTCACGCCTCCCATGTTACTCTCTACTCTCCCCTGGCCTCTGCAGAATGCTGATCAGCATCTTCTCTCAATTTATAAACCCAAAAGGAATATTGGCAAACTACTTTACAAACACTCTGTCATACTAAATTGGAACAAACTCCCTCTTTATATCAGATCCAACCTTTCCTTTCCCGGTTTTAAAAAGGAGCTTAAATCCCACCTACTAAACTTGAAATTATTCTGTTGTCTTGACCCTACATAGACTTAGCCTGTCCTACTATATAACCTGTTGCATCTCCTAACTTTATTTCTCTGTTAGTAACTTCATCTTAAACTAACCTCCTAAACCCTCAGCTCTACTACTACTATAGCCCCCTCCTTTCTCTCCACCTCCCATTCTTCACACTATTTATCTTTTTTCCCCACTTCCTATCAATGTCTGTACATTTCCTTCCTTTGAACAATCATTATCATTTTGTTTTTACTCTTATATGTAGTAAATTTAGACCACTACTATCACTGCAACCCTTAATGTTCATAATATTTTCTTTTGTTTTTCTCTTTATAATTAATTTCGTATTTGCATTATTTTTAATAGTTTTTGTCATGTATGTTTATCTTTGCTTATGTTTGCTGGGGCTCTTTCCCCTTGGGTCCCCACTGAAAATGGGTTGCTTACTATCAGTGCAATGCAAGTAGTTAATAACCTTTTCTTTTTTACAATTATTTTGTATTGTGATTGTTATTTAATATTTGTATATTGCCACTTTATCTTTACTTATGTTTGCTGGGGCTTTCCCCCTTGGGTCTCTACTGAAAATGGGTTTGTTTGCAAACTCAGTTGGACTAACCCAGTTAACAAATGTGAAATAAAATAAATAAATAATGTAATCTGCCTTTCATAACAGCCTTATACAACATTTCTGTATTCAGATTAGTAACAACAGTCATATCTTGAAGAAAAACTTACCATAAGGAATACTCCTCAATTCCAGGTCCTTCTTTATTAGCTGGCAAGTACATTTCATAGGGAAATTCCTCATTCTGAAAAAATCTACTTTTAATTTAATGGTTTTCCAAAAGATACATTATCGGGGTGATTATCAAATATTTAAAATCTGCAGTCTTCTTCCTATGATTCATCTTATCTTCATGAGTCAATCTACCCCATGTGAATAATTTTCTTATTATAAAAATATTTACGAAAGTATGCCTTCTCTAATTTCTAATGCAGATGACAGCAGTACAAGCTTACCAAGGTGATCTATAAAAGTTAATTCACACATGGATCTTGACATTAGTGTAGAAGCTTTGAGGAGCTAACTGGACTTAATGTTTGTAATGTGTTTGTAACCGGGCCACCTGTACTACACTAAAATACTGCTGAGGAAAAGTGTTGTGTTCTTTGCCAGGGAAAATGCATGCACTTTGCTGACATATATAGAGATAACTGGTACTGGATTTGTTAATGACAATTGTTATGCAGTAGGGGAAGGACATACTTGTACTGGTAGTAGGATTTATATCAATTCACTTAATACCAAATGAACCAGCACAGCTGTCAGCATCACAGGCATCAAAAAATCCTGTTTTGGAAACTCCACAAATGAATACCATGGTATAGCAGGCTTTTTCCATAGACCTACCTAGTCTTATGCAAATTAATAATATAGGCTTATCCATCCATTGTCTACAGGTTATCAAGAGAACGGAAGACTTTCCTGTTCTCTTTGCATGGGCTGATATCACTTACATCTTCTTTAATGCCTGTTTAAGTCAACACCTAGTCCCTACAGAGAAGGCATCCTTAGGTAAGCCACCACAGGATGTTCTGGAGACTGTAGCCACTTCTTATCCCGAATTATACAATAAATTGTAATTATTATTCAGAAAGGTGCATGATGACTGGCTGGCTCAATCAGCATGCCCACTGCAAATCCAGCAAATCATAATGGGAAACAAGTCTGGCTGTTTTACAATATTTTAGCATCTAGACCCATCTTACATATCGCTGCAGACTTTTACAGAATGTCCTTTTTCCCCTCTTATGTTTGCTCTGTCCACCACAGAATTTCTTAATTTGTATTAAATCACCAACATTACTATCTTTGAATAATGACAGGCAAGGTTAATATGTATTACTGCACATAGATGCAAAATATCTTCTTACATGAACTTTTAAAGTGAATTAGAGAATATTTATTAAAAAAATCCCTGATTCTGGCTCTTTTTTTTACATAATTTTGACTTTGTTCTAAACTGTTTCTAATAATTGCAGCAGCTTTAAAAAGAAATGTATCCACCAATCATTCCATTTCAAATGCATTTTGAGAATTATAACTCTCTCCCCAAGAAAGAAACCTCACTGCAAAACCATTGAAAAAGCCAAGCGGCTACCTGTGAAAGAATGTGCTGACCTTCTACTTGCCCCTCAACTATTTCAGCTTGCCATGAATGACACCTTCCCTCCACTAGCTTTCAGACTATTCACAGATGCACTAACATAGAACCTTAGACACCTTAATCACTCATGTTGTCTACTCCAAACCCTTCACATTAGGCTTCACCGCATAGACCATGCTTTCTCAGTCCTCAGTCCCAAACTGTGAGAATCTCTCCCTTCTTTTCTTACAGATCGTTCATATGACCCCATTTTCCATTCACAAATAAAGGCACATTTCAATACTCTAGGAAAATGCAACTACTGCCTTTCTGGTCATATAACTTAACCTTTTCATTCCCTTCTTCCATCTACATGCTTTACTCTGACTCTATTTTGATTGCGATTCTTTCAAGAAGCCAGCTTGGATTTCCACTGTAAATATAATGCATGTACATATTGTGTTTTTTTCACTCACTCTGTAGATAAAGTCATTTATCTATTGTCTTTACTCCCTCAAGCCAACTATGATATTCACTTTGTATATAATATATGTGTGTGTGTGTGTTTGTGTATGTATGTATATATATATATATATATATATATATATATATATATATATATATATAATCTATAGCATTTTGTCAATCACTTTGTATATTATGTTATGTAACTACTGTGTTTTCCCCAGGCCGAGACTGAAATTGGTTCAATGGTATCAGTGGTCTACCACGGTTAACAAATGCAAAATAAAATAAATAAACTGAAATGTATAACACTGTCTAATGCAACTAATTTAATATTACAAAATAAGCACACTGATTAGTTTATCCAATCAGCATGATCATTGTTAATGAAGCACTCTGCACAATAAATTTAAAATGTAAAAAAAAAAAAAAACAACAAAAAATCTTTCCCTTCTGGTAATATATATATATATATATATATATATATATATGGTTTACTATCAAATTGTCGATCCCGTTTTGTGCGACGCGCATTGCCCGAACGCGGAACTGCGAACGGCACTACACCGACGCCCAGATGTGCGAACGGCAAAATCTCGCCCCCATCCGACCCATGGTAGCATGGGTGTGGAGGTGTTGCGCGGCCGGTAATGTCGATCGTCGGAGTTTCGCGGTTTCGGTTCGCTATCGAAATGGTTTCGGTGTTTCGGTTTGCGCAAACGCGTCGATGGGGTCGCCGTTCGCACGGAGTGCATTCGAACATTTAATAGTAAACCTATATATATATGTGTGTGTGTGTAAAACAAGGCCAAGATTTCGATACGGGAATACAAGCAGCTCCACAGCCTAACTTGCATCTACTTGTATTCCAAAAAAGACCTGCCTGTCCTTATTTAGTTATAATATTCCTCAATGATTGCCAGAAAAATACAGCCTTTATGAAATAACAGATTAGAAATATGAAGCAAATATCAGGACATTCTGCGAAAACCTAGCAGCTGGAAGAGTACGTGGACCATGCTGTGCAGACTCCCCAATAAGTTTTAAAACAAAAAATAAAAATAACAGACAGCAATGGACTGCACAGCCTAGTACAGAGTGACAGCATGTGCAGTACATATCTTGCATGGCCCAGACTACCAAAAGCTGGTGGAAGACCTCTAAAGTCCAATTATAAACTTACATTAAGACTATATACTCTTAAATAATGTCATTGTATAATAACAATAATCTACTCCTGAGTATGGATATCACAGGATTTACATATGGTTGGCTTGGTTTAATCACATGGGTTTAGCCAGAGAGATCAAGCCATGCCAACCATGGGTGAATCTTATGATACTCACACCCAGTCATGGATTATTGCTAAAGTATAGCAGCCTTATTGTTTTCTGTGATCTTGCAAATATAGTATGGTGGAATGTTTTAAAATATGTATAAAGACCTTACCTAATTTTCCTTTCTTCTAAATGTAAAATCTTTTACTGTAACATAAGGCTTGGGAAGCCTTCCAGCTTTACTAGCTTTGTTCAATATTCACCATTATCAGTAATATGTGAAACAACAGGCACAATAAGCCTTGAACCAGCAATTCCCAGCACAGAAGGGCAAAGGTTACCCTCTCCTCCCACAAGAGTGTAGACCACAAACCTTCTCCACTCCAAGGTGGTATGCAGTTATACTGATAGGTACCTTCCTGACCCACCAGTAGACTAATTTCACAAGCGATTTGAGAGGCAATCGGCTTTTTTCAAAATAATGTTCCAGTCAACATACCATTCTTACTTCTGCATTTCCTTGATCTACACTTCCAAGCAAAATAAGCAACAAGGGATATCTTATAGACACACTCAAGGCAGTTTTTCTCCTCTGGCAGAATCCCAAATGATTTTAAAAATGATATCACTGAGCACAAGGAAGAAGGGATTTCATTTCAGTAATTATCATTGAATGTAGACTTTTCCCTGGGTTTTGTAAAATACTAACAAATCCTTCAGCAGCTCCTGACCAGTTCTCTGATAACATCCAACTGTCAAAATCTAATATATGCATGTCTCTGGCAAATCTGGATATCAGTCAGTCATGCATCATATTGCAGAACCCCACATGTTCAGGCTATGCAGAAGATGGTGTGGCCTGTGTGATTGACATGCTAAATGGCCATGATATCATAGCCTGAAAATGTGTGGTACTAATTTACAACAATGCTGAAAGATTGCTGAAATTAGGTGCCATACAGCTTATGTTTCCAGAGATGACTGGGAAAAAGTGGTCTGAAAGCAGTAATAAGGAGTAATGCCACAAGAGTGCCAGCTCTGCTCAAGCAGGACAGTGAATGTGTACAGCCTACAGCTAGAACTAAGTATCAACAAGAACTTCCAACAACATATTAAGATTAACATTTCATTGGAACGTGTCAACTATCTACTTCAAATAACAGAAGGAAATGGACCGTACTGAAGAACCAAGTACAATATTCCCACACAGTGTATACTACTTTCTGTTTCCAAAGAAGTGCAGATATATGAATCTCCACCATCCCTGCTGGCCAGGGACTTATTTGCCCAAATAAAAGAAAAAGGAAAAATGTGTGTATTTTTTTCTAGGCTCTTTTTGCAACCAAACCTGACAACATCAATACTTCCCCAGTGAAACTCTGCTCATTTGTTCCCCAGTACTAGGGAATTACCCCAGGTACAGTACCAGAGTGAAAGCAGTCCAGAGGGGCCATCAAATAAGTAACCATGCGGATTGCTTGTGCCCTCACATTCATCCTGGCATTGAGGGCATATATATCTGGCTTACGTCCACCCATGGAAGGATGAACTATTTGGAAAACTGTGAGGACCCAGACAGAATGCATGCTCCTAAACATTCACTAATAAAGGCTACCAACAGGTGGTGTGGTGAAATCCCAACCGCAGGATGAGCACCAAAAAGCTACCCATCCTCTACCTTGCTCTCTTCCAAGGATAAGCAGGATCATCCTCTACAAGTCTTTCAAATGTCTGAGCTAATAACTGAACTCAGTTGCCTCGGCCATAGTCAAGGCTCTATCCCCCTACTCCATTGGAGTTGGAGCTGGGAAAGAAACAGCAAAATATTGAGCCCTGTCAGTATTACTACTACAAAACAAAACAAAAAAAAAAAAACCCTTTATATTGGGAGAAGTCAAAACTCTGTAAATCAAAAGTAGTGAAACAGTTTCTTTTTCATTAGATCAACTGAAATGTCACAAACGAAACACTTTTTGTCTGAAACTTAGTGCAAGTGTTAAAGCTATTGATCCCAAAAAAGAACACAATTCAAGCCCCCTTTTGAAATAAATGTAGGATGCATATGTAAAGAACTTTATATTTACTTTAGAATAAAAAGATGCATTCACTCATGCTGATGAGTGTCAAAACACGGAAAAAAGAGACTAATGCCGCTGTGAACTACATGGGTAAAAACACAAAATATCGAAATAGATTGTGACTTCATGAAATAATAAAGTGGTGAAGATGCATGAGAAACCAAGGATGCTTTAATGGTGGAAATCAGCCAGTAGTGCCACAATTTAAAGCAAGTTGCTGCTACAATTACACATTGTGGCAGCAACACTGTCACACACTTGCTGTTACCACCTCAATATTGCCTATTACCATCATTAACCAGAGTTGCTAAGTTTCCTGAGGAAAGTAAATCATCTTCACTTATCAAATGCAAAATAGTGAATTACATAAAACAGCAAAGGTAGGGTTATATTAATTCAGACAAGAACTCAAGCCACAACACATTAATGGTTTTTAAATCCACCTTACTTACTAATGTAGTTTAGTAGGAAATGACAGCTCACACCCATCATACAGTCTGCTTATTTCTAGCCTCACTTTACAAGTAAGATATTCTGATTAGTAAAGCTATGTTATATGGGCTGGAGATGGTGGCATTGACAAAAAGGCAAGAGTGAGAACTGGACGTGGCAGAGTTAAAGATGTTAAGATTTGCACTGGGTGTGATGAAGATGGACAGGATTAGGAATCAGTATATATTAGAGGGTCAGCTCAGGTTGGACGGTTTGGAGACAAAGTCAGAGAGGCGAGATTGCATTGGTAGGGACGTGCTGAGGATGGATGCTGGGTATATTGGGAAAAGGATACTAAGGATGGAGCTGCCAGGTAAGAGGAAAAGAGGAAGGTCTAAGATAAGGTTTATGGATGTGGTGAGAGAGGACATGCAGGTGGTTGGTGTGACAGAGCAAGATGCAGAGGACAGGAAGAAATGGAAACAGATGATTTGCTGTGGTGGCCCCTAATGGGAACAGCCGAAAGAAAGTAGTAGTAGTAAAGTAGCTAATTGTATGGTCATTAATCAAGTCAATCCATCCTTCAAATGAGACATTAAACTGAGGCCCCATCTGTTTGAGTTGATGGAAGCCTAGGTGAATGTAAAAGATCCCACAGCACCTATCGAAGAGAGTCAGATGAGACAAATGTAGCATTGGTGGTATAGTGGTGAGCGTACCTGCCTTCCAAGCAGTTGACCCGGGTTCGATTCCCGGCCAATGCAAGAAGTCTGTACAGCTAACTTTACCCCCCCTCTCACCCCCTAAAGGGCCCATCCTTATACCGGAAGAATGCAAAGCTCCTGTAATTACGGCTGCACAGGTAAAAACCTCACTCTCCAAAGCCAAGAACACAGCATCCATGGGACCTGACAACATCCCAGGCTGCGTTCTATATGAACTACAGAATGAACTGGCACCCCACCTTAGTACCATGTTCAGTCATAGCCTCACCTCAGGTTTTGTGCCCACTGAATAGCACATTGCGACGGTTATCCCACTCCACAAAGGGGAGGGGCCACAATAGACCCCGGGAACTACCGCCTCATTAGCCTGAAGAGCCTGGTCTGCAATGCCATGGAACGTATCATTATGGAACTCATAAACAAAGACATTGGAGATCTCCAAACTCTGGACCCCACACAGTTCGGGTTTGTAAAAGGCAGATCATGTCTCCTAAACCTGATAGACTTCTTTGAAGTAGTCACCAAAGTCATAGATGAGGGGTAAGGTGGTTCACACAGCCTATCTAGATCTTGCCAAGGCATTCAACACCATCCCCCACTCTTGAATTATAGATAAACTCACTAAACTAGGTATATATTCCTATGTCACAAGATGGGTTGCCAACTGGCTTACTGACAGAACCCACACTGTGGAAGTAGCAGACTCCAAATCACACTTCAGACCATTGACAAGTGGAGTACCACAGGGTTCAGCCCTGGGTCCTCTCCTGTTTGGTATCGACTTCTCTGAAGTACAGGCTAACACAGAAGTAGCAGACTACAAATCAGACTTCAGACCATTGACAAGTGGAGTACCACTGGGTTCAGTCCTGGGTCCTCTCCTGTTTGGTATCTACTTCTCTGAAGTACAGGCTAACACAGAATGTCTTTGGCTAACTAAATTTGCAGATGACTGCAAACTAGGAGCCATAATCAAAACTCCTAACGATGTGGACATCCTACAAAAGGGCCTCACTGAGACAGATGCCTGGTAAGCCATGGTCTCAAGCTCAATGCCAAAAAGTGCATTGTCATCCCCTTTGGTAAAGCTCTGTACCCATGAACTACCACTTAGGTGGTAGTCTAATTAACACCGAAAAGTGTGATAAGAGACCTTGGGACACAAGTGGATAGTAGTCTCTCCTTTGATAATCAAATCGCCACAGTGGTCAGGAAATCCTTCTACGTGGCACACCTCATCACAAAGGCTTCTCATCCAGAAAAAAAAGAGGACATTGTTCCCCTCTACTCATCATTCATTAGACCCATTATAGAGTACAATGCCCCTTTTGGTATGTACCTCACAAGACATCTACAACAACTGGAAACCCCACAAAAATACCTCACAAAGAGGATTACTGGCCTCAAACAGATGCCTTACGCAGACCGTCTCAAAAAACTCCAGCTTTACGCTGTCCCATATCGCCTACTCAGAGGTGATTTTTGCCAAACATACAAAGCTATGTCAAACCCAGAGCTGTTGGATATGCTCCACTAAAAGAAATCCCAATCCTTCTGAGCTACATGCTCTAGGGACCTAAACCTTGTCACCACAATAAACAGAACATGCTGGAGGGATAGATTCCTGTCCCAGAGACTTCCCATACTCTGGAACAGACTACCTATCTATGTCAAACAGAGCTCCTCATTAACACTCTTCAAGAAAAATCTTGATGATCAGATGGGTAATAGGAAATTCACCCCAGGGATCACTTCTGTGGTTCTGCTTGACAGGGGCACAGGAAAATTATTTTCTTGGGTGGCGAAAGCCAGGGTACCTTTTGGCTAGGCTTGTATAAGACCCTAGGGCCAATAGCCTAGTACCTACCTACGAACCTATTAAACCAAGGTCCCATTTGCTTCAGTTGTTGATAGCTCAGCTGGATATAAAAGTTCCCACGGCAACTATTGAAAAGAGAAGGGGAAGTTCCCAATACCCTGGCCAAATTTCCCATGGTAGTATAAATGCCACCTCAAGTATCCCCTCAAAAAGAGGCTACAAGCCTAGTGAAATGAATCCATTCAGCAATGGATAGATAGATAGATAGATAGATAGATAGATAGATAGATAGATAGATAGATAGATAGATAGATAAAATACAATGTACTGTACATAATTTCTATAAATTGCATATATTTCTTTTTGTAGCTAAATTGCAAGCTCACATGAAACCTGGACTTTTTTCAGTTATGGTTGCAAGGAAAAAATTAATATGGTTTGTGAGCTTATCATTAGTGCAGTCTGCAGAAAATACTAGGAGAGTATGGCACAGGTTCTATAAATAATATATTTAAGATCAATTACAGTCATTCTGAGCTGTCAAAAAGAAGAGAGAAATATGAGCCAGACAATCTGTTCTCTCAAAGAGTGGCACTGACTAATTGTCAGCTTTTCTCTGTAAGAATAACAAGATCTCTACAAGATAGGAAGGCATGAATAAACAGGGCTTACTACTGTGAAAAGGAAGGAAGCAGACTGCCAAGTCTGACAGAGGGAAAAGATGATGCAAATGCTAGCCTGAAGTCTCTTAACAATATCAACACTGTTAACAATGAAAAATAATCAGATCAACAAAGCTTTATATAGTCTTGCTACTTCAACCCTCATAAAGAACTTGAAATGGAATATATCTATAGTGTTACACCAAAGGACAACAAGCAGATGTAAACATATGTGGTGGTAAGTGATTTGTATTCCAGGCTTTTATGAAATTGCTAGTCAAATTATTTGCAAAATTCACTTCCAGATTATACCACTAATAACTTTCTTTCAGACTAAAGACTTTCTTTCTAAATTTAACTTTTAATTACATGTAAGAATGATTGGTGGTCTAGTACCCTGTGTGACTATTTAACAGCTGAATGTGGACAGTTGTTCCCTTGTAGCTAAAAACCAAACATGGCAGATAGAAATGACTAAAATAAGCAAGCTGGTAACTAATCCCACATTTTTTTTGCAGTATAAACAGCTATGTATATTTCAAAATAACAAGAAGCAGGATCCTTCTCTAACTCTGCTGTGCTTTACACTGCAAATGTGTCCTACGTAAATTCTCGTCTTTGGCAATTCATACACACTTTATTATTTTACTGTTTTACTTTATTATTTTTATTGTCCGTACACACTTCCAGTACAGTGCACAAAAAAATTTCTATCATGACTTAAAGTGTATTGTTACACTTCTCACACATGGCGCACAGCAAAGGTTATCCCACTCCACAAGTGGAAAGCCACCACGGACCCCGGGAACTACCGCCCCATTAGCCTGACGAACCTGGTCTGCAAGGCCATGGAACGTATCATTATGGAACTTATAAACAAAGACATTGGTAATCTCCAAACTCTGGACCCCACCCAGTTCGGGTTTGTAAAAGGCAGATCATGTCTCCTAAACTTGATAGACTTCTTTGAAGCAGTCACCAAAGCCACAGACAAGGGTAAGGTGGTTCACACAGCCTATCTAGATCTTGCCAAGGCTTTCGACACCATCCTCCACTCTGGAATTATAGATAAACTCACTAAACTAGGTATAAATCCCTATGTCACAAGATGGGTTGCCAACTGGCTCACTGACAAAACCCACACTGAGAAAGTAGCAGACTCCAAATCCGACTTCAGACCAGTGACAAGTGGAGTACCACAGGGTTCAGTCCTGGGTCCTCTCCTGTTTGGTATCTACTTCTCTGAAGTACAGGCTAACACAGAAGGTCTTTGGCTAACGAAGTTTGCAGATGACGGCAAACTAGGAGCCATAATCGAAACTCCTAATGATGTGGACATCCTACAAAAGGGCCTCACTGAGACAGATGCCTGGTGTCAAAGCCATGGCCTCAAGCTCAATGCCAAAAAGTGCACTGTCATCCCCTTTGGTAAAAACTCTGTACCCATGAACTACAACATAGCCGGTAGTATACTTAATACCGAAAGTGTGATGAGACCTTGGGACACAGGTGGACATTACTCTCTCCTTTGATAATCACATCGCCACAGTAGTCAGGAAATCCTTTTACGTGGCACACCTCATCACAAAAGGTTTCTCATCCAGAAAAAAATAGGTCATTGTTCCCCTCTACTCATCACTCATTAGACCCATTATAGAGTACAATGCCTTTTTTGGTATGTACTTCACAAGACATCTACAACAACTGGAAAGGCTGCAGAAATACCTCACAAAGAGGATTACCGGCCTCAAACAGATGCCCTACCTAGACCATCTCAAAAAACTCCAGCTTTACTCTGTTGCAGCGATCTCTGCCTAACATACAAAGCTATGTCAAACCCAGAGCTGTTGGACATGCTCCACTTAAAGAAATCCCAATCCCGCCGAGCTACACGCTCTAGGGACCTAAACCTTGTCACCACAATAAACAGAACATGCCGGAGGGATAGATTCCTGTCCCAGAGACTTCCCATACTCTGGAATAAACTACCTATCTATACCAAACAAAGCTCCTCGTTAGCACTCTTCAAGAAAAATCTTGATGATTGGATGGAAAATAGGAAATTCACCCTGGGGGTCACCTCTGTGGCTCTGCTCGACAGTGGCACAGGAAAATAATTTTCTTGGGTGGCAAAAGCCAGGGTACCTTTTTGGCTGGGCTTGTATAGGCCCCAGGGCCGATAGCCTAGTACCTAACTATGAACCTATGTATGTTTTACACTTAATTTCATAATTTTCTGATGGTAAAATTGCAAGTTAGTTTGAAAACCAAACAGACTATGAAGTACAGTTGCATAAGTCCTATTTGCCTGTAACAGTAGATGTTCAAATTCCTCACTGCCTCAGTGGCATAACCCAGTACTAGCAAGCTTTCAAAAGTTCAGTCTCCCCTCCCTCTCTCTTCCTGTGTGAGATGATTGATTGAGCATATCCTGAGAGAGAAATCTTCAGCTGTCACAGGAAATCTTCAGCTGTCACAGGAAGTGAGTATTCAGGTATTTTTGCTTCCACAAAGGAGGAGGAGAGGAAATTAACTGAAACCGGAATCATCTAGCAAGAGTAAATTTGCAGCCAATCACAATACCATATAAAATTCAAATCCTACAACAACCAAATCAAAGGGGTTGAAACCCACCTCAACTACCCACAATCTGGGGAATGGCAAGTGGGTTCTGCTACTGATGCACTGAGGAATTCAAACTTCTACTGTTACAGGTAAGTAGGACTTACCCAACTGTACTATGTTCACCATTCCCAGTGCCTCAATGGCATTTTGGGTAGATTCCCAAAGCCTACCTCACCCACAGAGGTGGAAGGATAAGGATGCAGGAGCCCCTGGAGAATGGTCCTCACAAAGCATTCATTGTAACTTGAGAAAGAATTCAGTTTGTAGTGTTTTGTGAAGGTATGAATCGAGGACAAGGTTGCTGCCTCTAGAATGCTTCTAGAATATACCACTTAACAATATGCCATCAAAGAGGATAAGGGCTAGTCAAGTAGCCTTCCTGGCAGAGATTTACCATAGCGGGAATAACAGAAAACAATAGTAGAGGACAACCATCATGCAATAGTTTGCTTAGAGAGAAGCTGACATTTCCTACCCTCCATGTAGGAGACACATGGCTGTTAAGCATTCCCAAAGGGCTTTGTTTAGTCAAGCTACTATCTGAGCTGCCTGTGCATATCCAGTTTTTCCTCCATTGTTTTTTGGATCAGGATA
The DNA here is from genome assembly GCF_019279795.1 of Protopterus annectens. Classification (NCBI taxonomy): domain Eukaryota; kingdom Metazoa; phylum Chordata; order Ceratodontiformes; family Protopteridae; genus Protopterus; species Protopterus annectens. The sequence continues at coordinate 1,474,570,730 of NC_056729.1, forward strand.
GAACACTGAGAGATTGATGGACTGATTCAAGGTAAATTCAGAAACAACTTTAAGCATAAATGATGGATTAGTGCATAAAAGAACCCTTTCCTTGTGAAAAAAAGGATGGGGTGGCCCACCATAGGAATTTACTAGACTATTGGCCCTGAGGCCCTTATAAGCCTAGCCAAGAGTTTAGCCCATGATTAGACAAGTCATCACTCAATGCCCCTGTCCAGCAGGGATACGGGTGGAATCCCAGGGATGTATTTTCTGTTTCCCATCCAGTTATCCAGGTTGCACTTAAAAAGGGGTAAAGAGGTACTCTGCTTGACGTGCACAGGGAGGTTATTGCACAGATGGGACACAAATCTGTCCCGCCAATAAGTCATGTTGATGTCACAGACCAGGTTGAAGCCGCATGTGTGGGTTACTTGAGTGAAGCTTGACTTGCGGATTTGCAGCAGTCCCATCCAGGTGGGGTCCGAGATTGCCTTGTCTCTGGGAGTCTGTATGAAACTGAGTAGAGGGACTCTACTATCTGAGTAAGGTAGATTTTTGAGGACCTGCATTCTCCTGGTGAGGAAACTCTGTGGTCTCTCCAGCTGCTGCATGTGCTTTGCGAGGTACATGCCAAACAGGGTGTTGTATTCAATAATAGGCCTTATAAGGGAAGAATACAATGATGTTATGACCTCCTTTGTCCCTGGATGAGATACCCTTACTTATGAGGTGGGCCATGTAGAAAGCTTTCTGTACAACAGAAGCAACACAGTGGTCAAAAGTCAGGTTGCTATCAACCTGGGTGCCCAAATTTCTCACAACTGATTGCGTGCTTAGGACATTCTTATTAATGTGATAAGTTGTGGGAACATCACTTTTTTTTGGTATTCAGCTTGAAGCCATGTTTCTGGCACCAGTCATTTGTTTGTATGAGACCCTCTTGGAGGATGTCCACATCACTAGGGGAATTGATGACAGTGCCCAGCTTCCAGTCATCTGCCAACTTGGTCAGCCATAGCCCACTGGTTTTGGCTTGCACCTCAGAAAAGTATATCCCAAATAAAAGAGGCCCCAAGACCAAATCCTGGAGTATGCTGCTCGTTACTAGTCTACTGCTTGAGGTGGCTTCCCCTATTTTGACTAGGTGGGTTGTATCAGTGAGCCAGTTAGCTACCCATCTGGTAACATACAGATTGATGCCTAGTTGAGAGAGTTTATCTATTATGCCCGAGTGGGGAATAGTGTTGAAGGTTTTGGCCAGGTCATGGTAGGCGGTGTGCACCATCTTCCCCTCAACCATGGCTTTGGTGACTGTCTCAAAGAAGTCGACCAAATTTAACAAACATGACCTCCCCCTGACGAAGGCAAATTGTGTGGGATTGAGTGTTTGTAAGTTGACAATGTCCTTGTTAATGAGGTCCATGATAATCCACTCCATGGCCTTGCAGATCAGGCTAGTTAGGCTGATGGGTCTATAATTTACTGGATTGGTGGATGCTCCACCTTTGTGCAAAGGGATGACAGTGGCTGTCCTCCACCCAGCTGGGACAAAGCCGGTACTCTGGCTGTGCTTGAACAGGGAGCCTAATGGTGCTGCAAGTTCCTGCCTGAGTTCATGTAGGATGCAGCCTGGGATCATGTTATCAGGTTCCACGGAGGCTGTTTTTTTTGCCTTTGAGAGGGCAGCATAGCTCTTAACCTCTTAGTGAAAGAAATCTGGACAAAGCCCGATAAAACAGCAGAACAAAGGCCCAAAACTAGGGACACATTTTAAATATTGCTCTTATAAACATAGATAGCTGCTAGAGTAACATGGTTTATTTAGACATACATTTTCTTAAGGATTTGAAGTCTGAAACTCAAATGCATGTCATTTAGTGACTTCAAGTCCTCAGATCATTCTAGTAATTTGCAAGAAAAACACAAATTTTATGATGAACAAACCAAAAATGTGAGCTAAAAATCTGGATATTCTGTGAAAATCTGGATAGTTGAGAGGTATGCAGGGCAGTGAAGACCTATTCCCTAAATATAAGGGGAGGGGGGCAGGTACTGGGAATGTCCTGATTTACTGATGAGGGGGACAGAGGAGTGAAGTTTTTGCTGAATCTGTCAGCCAGCAAGTTTGCTTTATGTAGTTTGCTATGTCTATGACATCTGTATATGTGGTGTCCTTGACCACCAGTTCTGGACAGATCTGTGTGCTTCCTTTGAGATTGCAGACATATGTGAAGAAGGCCTTATGATTGTCTCTAGTAGATGTTGCCAATTTGGACTCGAAGTTTGCTTTGGAGGATTTCACTAGTGCTCTAATTTGCTTGTTCAGGCTAAGGAGAGACTGCTTCCAACTGGGCACCTGCTTCCTTTTGTTATAGAGTTTATTTATTGCAGATGTCCACCAGACAAGTTTACTCTTCCTTGTGGAGGATAATTTAGTCCTGTTGTGTATTCCTGATCCCGTGCATCTATATAAATGCTCGTAAAGTGCTTTGGTATAGTTCTGGATACTAGTGCCGGTTACTAGAGAGGGGGAGGGGGCTGTGAAGTTGTTTATACCATCCCTCAGGAGGCTGTAAATCAGCTTTGGAGAAATTTTTTTTGACCCGAGCTAGGGGGGGGGGGGGGTCAGGGGAGAAAGGGACCACTTTATAGTCAAATCTTACCAGGGAGGATGATATTGCAGGGATGCTGCAGTGGTTACTCATGTTGGTTAATACCAAGTTCAAGATATTATCACCTCTTGTGGTCAAACAGCATATTAAAGGAGTGTTGCTAGTGAGATGCCTCAAAATCAAGACAGCATGCAGCTCAGAGACTCACCCTGCAGATGTGAGACAAATGAGGAAAACAGTCTTCTGAGTGATGAACTGTAAATCAGCCTGAGAAGCAGATTCAAAAAGAGGCAAGACCAATTTCTGAAAAACAAATTTGGGATCTCAGGGAGGAGGAATTTGCTTTTGAGGCATCTCACTAGTAACACTCCTTTAATATACTGTTTGACCAAAAAAGAGACAAAAGAGGGGGGTGCAATGGGAGATAAGCTGGTATGCTGCAAGATACAATTTGCTAGAATCATATGACAAACCACATCTAAGCAGCTCATGCAAATATTTAAAAATGGAGGGGTTGAAACCCTCTTTCCACCCCTGTTATTGTCTAGGCACTACTTAGAAAATTTCTTCCATTTATAAACATATGATTGTTAGTTGCAGGTTTTCTTGCCTCCTTAAATACTTTATGAACATCCTCATAAAGGCATGAAGAAAGAATCATCCAGGATGTCAGATCCAATTGCTCTAAGTTGGGGTGTACCATAACCCTTGTTGAAGGGTCAGCAGATCAGTCTGTGAGGAAACTTGTGATAATTGCCCTTGGCCAATTCCATTAACAGGGAGAACCATCATTGCCTGGGCCAAAAGGGAGTTACCACTATGATCTTGGGTAATTTTTTTCTGAATCTTTAGACGTGCCTTGGGAATCACTGAAAAAGTTTGAAATGCATACAGGTGTAGCACACCTGCAGGTAGCTGAAGAGATATGGGTTCCTTCCTACTTGACTCTGGTGACACCCATATAGGCCCAAAGCACCAAGGGGGCAAAAGGGACAGATTTTATTCTAGGTGACACATCTAGTTTAAAAAGGCAATAGCACAACCATAAACAAATTATTTTAACAGTGCACCAGTTAGCAATAAAGCAAGGTGAAATATGCATGCAGTAAAAATATACATTCACCCTCTTCCCGAGAACTCAACAGAAGAAAGTCTTGACATTCAAACATGCACAAAGAAGGCAATATCAATGAGCAGTAAAGCTTTATAATGCAGCAATACAAACACGGGAAAAATGCAATGTCATTAAGCAATAAAAGAGTCATGATACAACAATACAGATATGAGAAAATGCAATGTCACTGAGCAGCAAAATTCTTGAAGACAGCAGTACTAACAAGAGCAAAATGCAATGTCATTGAACAATGAGGATTTGTAATGCAACAACACAAATATGAGAAAATGCAATGTCATTGAGCAGTAAAGATACTTTTAGGCAGCAGTACTAACATAGCAAAATGCATTATCATTGAACAATAAAGATTTATAGTGCCACAATACAAATATGAGAGAATGCAATGCCATTCAGCAGTACTAACACCCTCTACCCCCCCCCCCCCTTGATCAATTCTAAACAGACCAACTATGAAACACTCTATTATACCCTGTTCACTGGCCAGTGAATATTTACAGTCTTGCTGCTGGCATGATGGGGCCCAACTTGGAGCTCATATGGATCCCAGTTATTTGTAATCCACAAAGCATTTAGGGGGCACCACAATCATATAAAATGATGGCCAGAGCCTCTCACCACTCCGTCGAGAATATCCTAGTGACCAGGCGCTGTGGTTCCTCTGATGAGAAAAGTAGAAAATCACCTACCTGAACTCTGGTAATCATCTATGGCTTCACGGTACTAAGCCCAAGGGAACTCCTGTTCTTGCTGAATAATAGCAGGAGTGCAACTACTGGTTTCAGACTTCTCTCCTGATTCCACAATATACCATATCCAGGATTTCAGCAAGAGACAGACACAATCTGCTAGTTCACTTCCCTGTCCCAAAACATTAGAAAATAAAATCCAGTCATGCTGCAAGACCCTTTTTCCCTTCAGTTACGAGTTTCAGTCTTCCCTCCTTCAGCTAATGTTCCAGTCCCCTCTTTCACTTTCAAAATTGTCTTTTATATTCCTGAAAAGGAGCTCCACCTTGTGGTGTAATGGGAAACTACAGTCTATTACTTCTACATGAAATACAGTGGGAGCTACACATGAACATTCCAGACCATGGGAATGATAGAGCATCTTTCTTCGAAGAATGGTTGCAAGGATGTCTTAAACAGAATTTTTTTTTCAATTGTCTGTTTTGAAAGGAAGCAAAGAGATACACTTGAGGTGTTGCCCACATCTGGATGAAGTCCTGGAAGACCTTTATATGGGGCTTCCACTTGTCAGAATCTGTCCAATATCTGTTTGGTCTGTCTACCACTTTGTTTTTCTCTGAAGAAATGTAAAAGGCCAGAGTCAGAGAATGCTATAGAGCCAGCACTCAGGCTATCAATGCCAATGGACACAGAGGGTATGACCTTGTACCCCCTTGCTTGTTCAGGTACCACATCAAGGTAGTGTTGACTATGACCACTAAAACAGGACTCAGAGTTTATGAATGGTGAAGAACTTTAATGGCACAAATCACTGCCAACATTATTTTTACATTTATGTGATTTGGTGTATCCTACGAACCACAGGCCTTGCACTTGAACTCCTACAGACACGTTGCTTTCAGTGCAAAATCTGAAAAGTCCATCTGGACAAATTGGACTGGGGTCTGAAGAGAGAAAGGGAGTCCTGGATTTAGAGACAGTTGATCCCTCCACCACTGCAGTTCCTGTTTCACAAATCTCAGTACAGGTACCTGGAAATCCAAAGGATGAAGGTGCTAGGTCCAACAATTCTTCAAATGACATTGAATTTTTCTCATGTGTAATCTGGCTAGTGGAATCACAGGGATTACTGATGCCATAAGGCCCAGAATTTTAAGGAACTTTATTACTGAGGCCATTTTTAGAAGAGAGAAATCCATGAAAATGTCCTGTTAAGACAAAACTTGGTCTTCTGGCAGGAAGGATGCCTTTTTCTACTGTGTCTATCCAACACCCCAAGAAAACAATTCATTGAGATAGTGTGAGAAACGATTTTTGAAGTATCAAATTGAAGCCCGGGTGGGAAAGGAGTGATACAACCATGTCTAAGGACTCCAAGCACCTGGATACATAATCTGCACAAATTAGCAAGTCATCTAACTATGGAAAAATGTGGATGCCTAGGGTTCTGCCATAGGCAGCCAAAGGGGCTAGACATTTTGTAAAACACTTGAGGTGTAGTAGATAGTCCAAATGTAATGCAGAAAACTAATAAGGTAAGCCAGGCACAGCAAATCTCAAAAAATTCCTGAAATTGGAAACAATAGGAATATGATGATCAGCATCCTCGAGATCTAAAATCACCATGAAACAAAGGTCTGGAAGCAGCACTAGGACTGATTGTAAGGTGGGCATTTTGGATTTCAGAACTTTTATAAAAGTGTTTAGAAAGGACAAATCTAGGACAGGTCCAAAAGTGCTCCTCCTCTTTTGGAATCAAAAAAAAATTCTGGAGTAAAATTGTTTGCCTTTGTATATTGCATGCACTGTTTCTACCATGTGATGGAACACTAGAGGAAATATCTCTGTCTGGTCTTGTGGCTGTGGGGAAATTCCCCTGAAAGGGTGAGGATTTTCTCTCTACTGCCAAGTGTATCCTCTCCAAAATATTCTCAGAACACATTTGTCTGAGATTATTTGCAGCTAGGCTGCAGGGTTGAGAGAAAGCCTGGGGGAAGGTGGAAAAGAAGAGCAATAGAGGGGTAGGGGTGCTCTGTACCTCAGCACTGTCATTCCTTTTCAGGGGGTTGATCCTTTTTTTCAGAAAGCAACCCTTCTTGTTTGGGTTTTGAAAGAACTGTCCTCTTGCCATTTCTTTTTGGATTTTTGACTTTTGTTTGGCTTGGATTTTTGTTTGTTCTGTCCCTTGAAGGAAGGTGCCTTGTTTGGTAAGAACCTGGGTACGTGAAACATCCTAGATACCCCATGCATTAATTTGCCTCTATCATCTTTTACTGTTTGAGAATCTGTGTGAAAGAGGGTCCAAACACCAATTCATAACTTAAAGGTGCAGTCAAAATTTTGGCAGGTAAGGATGCAGAAAAATCATCCAATCTGTATGCACACTGTAAATTTCCACATAGAACCTTGATAATTTAATATTCTAAAAGCAAGATTACTAGAAAGAGACATCCTTTTACCCTATGACCTAACTATTTTCCCTATCTATCAGGAAGCGGTGGATAAGACTAAGCTGAGGACTTTCATTTAAGTAGACAGCTAGGGAGATGACAACTGAGTAGTCAGTCAAATGAGGAAGAGAAACCTGTCATATCCAAGGAGACTCTACATTTTCTCTGAGCCTTTTGGAGGAACTGCTGGAGTAGATATTGGTGTCCTGCAGGAAGTTTTATAAACATAATTTAGGGTCAATAACAGAGGGGGGACAGCCATAGAACTAGACATCTCATCCTGTATAAAGTCATATACCCGATCTTGTTCTGGGTTTGTTCCTCACTGCTCCCAAGCAAAAAATCCGGTCATCAACTGAGGAATAGTGAACACCATTTGGGCTTAAGCTCAGGTTCACCTACCAAAGAACCAGAGTGACTGGACTCAGTATAAAGAAGGAAATCACTATGGTCCTCATCAGATTCCTCATCAGTCTCCGAATAACATGGTCTCCAGCCATACTAACACTAGAGCAATGTATGGGAAAATGATTATTGAAATTAACTCTCTGCAAAACACTCTTAGCCAAGGAAAGCACATCAGGCTTATAAACAACAACATGATTATTAGCTACATGATGAAGCTTCTGTTTCCTTTTCTTGTGAACTTCACTACTAGATAAAGATAAGTGGGATTATTTCATGGTTCTGATTGCACAAGACAGCCCCTAGTAACTAACAGCACAAATCCACACTGCACTATACCTCTCAACCTCTTAGAGGAAGAAATCTGGACAAAGCCATAAATAAGGGACAAAGGCCCAAAAATAGGGTCAATTTTTAAATATTGTTCTTACAAACTAGAAAGTTGATAGATTAACAAGTTTTGCATTAACGTGGATTTTTCGAAGGGTATGAAATCGGAATCTCAAATATATATCAGAATTTTTTACTTCAACCCTCAATGATTTGCCAGAAAACCACAATTTTATGAGAAACATACCAAAATATGAGGCAAAAATCTGGACATTCTGTGAAAATCTGTACAGTTGAGAGGTATGCACTGTACTTCTGACCGAAATACTGAATGTTTTCTCCGAAATAATAAAAACAATCATTTGTCAAAGACAGAAGCTAAACAAACACCAATAAAAGCAGAAATTCCCTCAGGAATTATTTGCAAACACTGACAGAAATAAATGTATTCTTTAAATAAACATAACACTAGAAAATGAATGTTAAATCTCGTAATAAAATCAGAGGAAGGGGCCCCCAGATGTGGCTTATCTGAGCGGTATTACTGTTGTTTCTCCTGTTACAACCTACTACTACAATTTTGCATATATAGCTATGTACTATTCCACTGCGTACATTATGTTATTCTTATCCATTGTATCCATAAGATTGTTTGGCTCTTTAATATTGTTAATTTGTCTCTATTTGTATGCATTTGTATGTCTGTTTGGGGCTTTTCCCCTCGGGTCTCCACTGAAAAAGGGTAAATTCTTACCCAGCTGGACCAACCTGGATAACAAATGTGAAATAAATAAATAAATAAATGAATAAACCAGAACAAACAACACTGGATCTTGTGAAGAGCCAGAGAACTTTCTACTTTGGACAGTAGAAAAAGATACTTGCTCCCTGTTGCAGCTGAAGGCTTCCATCTCAGGATATGCTCAGCCAATCAGCTGCCACAGGTTGAGAGAAAGAAGGGAGTCTCACTTTCTGAAAGCTGACCAGTACTGGGTTCCCTTGGCAGATAATCCAAAATGCCACTAAGGCAGTGGGAATGATAAGCATTAATAAATGCCACTGTAAAACAAATAGAGCATCAGATTTTCTGGAATACAATTCGAGCACATTCACCTAGCGTCACATCTGCTTCCGTGATTCTGCAAGAAAATCATCAGAAGAAGATATGAGCAGCATACTAATTCTGTGCTTCCAGCCAATGCTGAAAGACTTGGCAACATTTGTAGGGTGATTCAAACTTTGGATTTATCGACTATGATACAGCTGCAGCTACAATTCATGTTGTCATACAGTTTAACATGTAAATGTTACATGCCTTGTGACATGTGTCTGGAGCTTTTCTCCCCAAGCCTCTGCTGAAAATAGGCTCTGTCCTAGTCGGACTTTCTCAGTCAACAAATGTTAAATAAATAAATAAATTAACACTGCAATAATTTCTATTCTGTCTTGCAGTGGGACAGAGGATCCTGGCAGTATACTTGCCATACCAGTCGGTTCACATTTTGTCTTTTTAAAAGAGCCTCCCATGCACCAAACTTCCATCCACACAGAGGTGCTGATGTAAATTATACCTGCCTGATGGCACTCTATGCTGTCTTTAAACCAAAAGAGAATGTGTTTACTGTTACATGCTTCTGTTATCTGCAGTCTGAATTTTGTTTTGAGTGTTACTTTACCAGATCTAGATTTCTAAGTCTGTCTTTTCCTTAAATTGCTAAGAATCTGTTAATTTTTGGAAATGATTAGGCTGGTCATTGCACCATACAGTTTCTTCTTAAGCGATATATTTTCATTACCAGTCTCCATGTAACCATGCTATGCCAGCTTTCCAGTCCTATCCATGCATGCAGTATACACTTAAACAGTCAGGAACACAGTCCTTGATCCTGTCAGCATTAAGTGTTTCTTCTCACTTGTGCTGACACACTAGCACTTGTACTGAACACACTGAAGAATGCCTGGTATTACCCTGTTATCGTGTGTTTCAGTCTAACATGTAATTACAGTTATAAAACATTTATTAAAAAGTACAAATGCACACATTATCCCCATTTCCAACATTTGTCAGCATTATACTTTTGAGAACACAGGTTAGTACGAACACAGAGCTAAATTCCCTTAAGTAGGTTTAGTTTTTTAGAACTGCTGTGATTAAGAGGATTCATAACTTGTTAAAAATACCAATGTCAGATGCATACCTCACAGAATGAAAGCTACGTATGGCAGCTATTAAGGCTTTAACCTACCCCCACCCACAAGAACATATACCAATCTTACTAAGCTGCATTCTTTACTATTACTGCAACATAAGGTTAAGAAGAGAAATAGTACTGCCAGTGCATCACTCCAAACAGTTTTACAATCTTGTCATTGTCATATGGCCAATTTAAGCAAAACGTTTTATCAAATTCCCTACAATACATTTGCTACACCACTATGTTAGTGAAATAAAGGTATAAAAACAGCACTATAGCTTAAAAAATTGTGTAAAATTATTGTTTTTTTCAGTGGTTTTATGTTTTGCCACTTTAGCTATGTGTTTAAAACCTCCAGAATCCTAAAGCTTACTGCAGCACCACATCTGCCTATTCAGACTTCTGAAAAATAATTATAAGGCAAAAACTGTTTTCCTTCTCCTCACTTTCTAGGAATAAAAATAAAACAGAACATAAAATTCAACTCCTAATTATAATAAACAAGATCAAATGATAGACATTGTCCTCACCAACTAATCACCGATTATACACTCATTTATTTTGAAATTCATGTAAGCAAGTAGGGCTCCTCACTAACAGTAAGGGTTCTCAATAATCTCCTGTTCCAGCTACAATGAACAAATTAGCAGAGAGAAAGATAACATTTTCTTTAAAGACATCATTAAAAATGTAACTGTAACACTGCATCAGGTGACTCACTGATAAAGGCTCCTGTTTCACTTCCCTAGGGTCCATTCTTCTAGGTTCTCGAGACATCAGAACTCAGTTTTTACCTCCATTCACAAAATATGTGACATTTGCACACTGTCTCCATATTTATAAGACTTTTCTTTTGGCGAGTGGATTCCTTGTGCCTCCAAAAACGTGTTGGATTACTAGCTTCCACAAATTCTCTGCATAAGTTTTGGAATTGATAATTTGTACCAACAATTTATAAAACTATGCACCCCAGTGTAGACTCACTAAATGTAAGAGTGCCCCCCATGGACCCCAGTGTAGACTCACTAAATGTAGGAGTGCCCACTTATGGACCCCAGTGTAGACTCACTGAATGTAAGAGTTTCCCTCATGTACCCCACTGTAGACTTACTACATGTAAGAGTGCCCCCATGCACCCCAGTGTAGACTCATTAAATGTAAAAAAGTACCCCCCATGCACCCTAGTTTAGACTCACTAAATGTAGAACAGTGCCCGCCTATGCACCCCAGTGTAGCCTCACTAAATGTAAAAGAGTGTCCCCATGCACCCTAGTGTAGACTCACTAAATGTAGAAGAGTGCACCCACCTATGCACCCCAGTGTAGACTCACTAAATGTAGAAGATTGCCCACCTATGCACCCCAGTGTAGACTCACTAAATGTAGAAGATTGCCCACCTATGCACCCCAGTGTAGACTCGCTAAATGTAGAAGATTGCCCACCTATGCACCCCAATGTAGACTCACTAAATGCAGAACAGTGCCCGACTATGCACCCCACTGTAGACTCACTAAATGTAAGTGTGTCCCCCATGCACCCTAGAGTAGACTCATTAAATGTAGAAGAATGCCCACCTATGCACCCCAGTGTAGACTCACTAAATGTAGAAGAGCACCCACCTATGCACCCCAATGTAGACTCACTAAATGTAGAAGAGTGCCCACCTATGCACCCCAGTGTAGACTCACTAAATGTAGAAGAGCGCTCACCTATGCACCCCAGTGTAGACTCACTAAGTGTAGAAGAGTGCCCACCTATGCACCCCAGTGTAGACACTAGATGTAGAAGAATGCCCACCTATGCACCCCAGTGTAGACTCACTAAATGCAGAAGAGTGCCTGCCTATGCATCCCAGTAACACTTTTTAATATCTTGAGTAAAATGTTCTGTGACCAAATAAATGCTGTGGAGATTGGAATATTCAATGTGTCACACAATTTATGAACAAACTAATTAAAGAGAGGCTCATGTAAATGTTAACATTTACCTTGGGAGAAATTTGAGTTGCACACTGAAAGCAGACTGGGCTTGAATATAACCTGTTTTTGGAAGGAGCTCCATGTGGTTTCTCAGTTCATTACAAACTTCAAACTTCAAACGCAGTGCTGTTCTTGCCCTGAAAAACAGTAAAATATTTTTATTAAAGACCAATAATGAACAAAGTAATCCACATTACTTAGTCCAAAATTTCTTATTCCACTGATTTAACTTCCGTTAACAGCTGCAAAAAGCAGTAATTAGTGCCACTGTATACATGTTTATCCAGAAATACATTTATTTCTTATTAGCACATGAGTATGATAGCATGACAAGATTCATCAAGTCAGCATTGGTACGATTCCCAACCATGTTCTTTTGTCATCTCTGAAAAGGGTCATATGTGCCTACTGAACTTATCTTATTAAAATAAATAAATAAATTAATTAATTAATTAAATAAGGTATTAACCTTTAAGTGTTTTCTTCTGATGTAGTTTCAGTTTATTTAGGAGACATCAGCTTTTGATTTACCTGATGATCACACAGACTGTTATGGCTGTGGTCATCTATGTGCCTTTTAAAAGCATCTACAGTACTCTGCTTGATGTGGAGAGGGAGTCTATTCTGCAGATGGGGGAGTCTCTGGGACACAAATCTGTTCTGCCAACAAGTCTTGTTGATGTCACAGACCAGGTTGAGGCCACTCGTGCAGGTTACTTGAGTGGAGCATGACTTACGGATATGCAGCAGGCCTATCAAGGCGAGGTCCGAGATTGCTATGTATGCCAGACAGAGGTCAGCTCTGAGGAGTCTGTATGACACTGAGTAGAGGGATAAAGCCCTATCTGTGTATGGTAGATGTTTGAGACCCTGGATTCTCCTGGCGAGGAACCTCTGTGGTCTCTCCAGCTGCTGCACGTGCTTTGTGAGGTACATGCCAAAAGGGGCATTGTACTCAATAAAAAGAAGTTATGTCTTACCATAATGTTCCATCTGTATTGTTGATCCTCGTTTGGTCATTACGCATGGGTATCGGTTCTGACCTCGGAACCGAGCCGGCCATTTTCCAAGCTCGCGTCAGCTTCAAACTCTCGAGCTAAACTCTTACCCATAATCCCCCTCTCCCTGTTACCTCAGATTGAGTTTGCAAGTCAAAAGAAGGTAGAAGCTACCTCTGGTCAAATAACCTAAGAGAATCGGATTGTGAGATCCACTAGAAGCCACAGGAGGGGGAAAGAGGGAGGGTCGTAATGACTGAACGAGGATCAACAATACAGATGGAACGTTATGGTAAGACAACTTCTTTATCTGATATTGTTAATCCTCATTCATTCCTTAACTGTGGGACAGAGTCCCTAGCTACCTTTATTCCTGGGAGGCTCTCATGGAAGGACATTCCTGAGCACCATAGAACCGAAAGATGCTCTTCCCCTGGAGGTCAAATCCAATTTGTAATGATTGATGAAGGTATGGGGCGTAGCCCAAGTTGCAGCTGCACAGATGTCATGTAAAAAAGCTTTGGCATGGAAGGCAGCAGAAGTTGCCACCAACCTTGTTGAATGAGCTTTCATGGTAGTAAGCAATGAGATATTACGTTGTGTATAAATGAAGGTCACACAGTCCTTCAACCATCTAGCTAATGTGACCTTAGCAACAGCAGATCCTAATCTAGGTCCAGAAAAAGCCACAAATAACTCGCCAGATTTACGAAAGGACCTCGTACTGTCCAAGTAAAAATGGATTTGCCTGTGGATATCTAGAGTATGTAGGCAATACTCTCCTCTGTTTGAATGATTGGGAAAGAAAACTGGCAATTCAATGGTTTGATTAATGGACATTTCTGAGATCACTTTTGGCAGAAATGATGGATTGGTTCTCAGAGACACTCTACCTCTATGAAAAATCAAGTATGGACTCTTGATACATAAAGCCTGAAGCTCGGAAATACATCTGGCAGAAGTAATGGTGACCAAAAACAAGATTTTTCATGACAAATGCTTGAGGTCACAAGAAGAGGCTGGTTCGAAAGGTGGCACTGTCAGAGCTTGTAGAACTAATGATAAGTAAGCTGAAAGGAACAGCAACCTTGAGTCCCGGTCTTTGTAAAATATTTAGTTTATTAGAAAAAACACGAATTGTAAAACCAACAAGAACCATAAAATCCACAGTCCAGGAATCAAACGATACTAAGCGCTTTCACCCATCGACTTGGGCATCATCAGAGTACAATTAACATGTTGCTAGTCATTCCTTAAATACTGTTAGAATGCCATTAATCTAATAATTAATCAATTAGTTAAAAAACAGAATGTGTGTATCTTAAAGGTACTTCTACCCACTTAGAAATTTCTTACAATATAGATTTTAGTCAGCGTTTGTGTTTGTTCTAATGTTTGTGTACAGTGAATATAAAAAGCAACAATCAATATAATCTTAAAATATAATATTAAACAAAATACTAAAATTTTTTTAAAAATAATTAAATAAGAAAATAGTGGAATAGTGATTTGATTAATGTTAAATAAATGTAATATACTGGTCAATAATTAAACAATTAGTTATACTATCATATAGTTACTTATATTCAAAAAAATAATAGTAATAAACTATTATAAAGGTATTTTATGTTATCAAATATAAATAGTAAATATAAATATCTTTTAATATAATAAATAGTTCATTTAAAAATATGTATGTATGGAAAAAATGTGTGTTTATGTAAAAAAATTTTTTTTTAAATTACACAATAAATCATTTAATCAATTCATATAAAATGAGATCGAAGTTTAAGTATACTAGAAATGGAAATTTGTTCATTCAGACCAGGCCATTTGCTGGCATTCAACCTAACTGTAGTACTTTTTTACGCTACGTGGTTCACTATGCAGCGCTTACTAGAAGAACATTTAGAGATAACTAACAAACTTATACAAGCGCTTCATGACCAGCGCAACAATGTAGGAACAGAAGAAGAAATCATTATTACTGACACGCAAGAACAGTTACTGACTTTACATTCCACGCCCAATACAAGTACACACGGGCTGAGGCCTGTTGCTAGGCAACGATCAACAACTCCTATAAGGAACGTTATTACGTCAGGGAACAGTGGTGTCGTGCCACCTCCTTTGAATTGTTTAACCAACAACAGAGATGATCGGAACGTAGTTGGACAATCTGGGCACTCCCAGTCTTACAATGTGGACTTAAAGCAGTTTTTGTTACCCCTTTCTCTTACTAAAAAGACTTTTATGTCTAGAGATATGGGGACTCTTAATTCGCAGTTAGCCGAATTTGAAAAGACATTAAAGACTTTCAAGTCCATTCAAATGGACAATGCGTTCTTAGAACGCTCATTAGAACTGAAGCAAGTCCCTAAGGGACTACGGATTTTTAAACTGCCGCACGGCTTTGAAGAAGGAACTGCTTTATTTTCAGAGCTTTTATCTTTATTCGATAAAGCTGGCCTTGACTTACTGAGACTTATTATTCGCAATAATATTGAAAAATTAAATATATTGAATGAGAAGTTATGTCAACTAGACAGAAACATCAAAGCAGACCTTCTATTTGAGCAAAACAAATTCAGACTTGACAATATATATAAAGACATGGACAGGTACATTAACAAAGGTCTTGAAATTAAAAACCACAAAATTGAAAGAGATATTAAAGATTACAAAAATAATAGAGCGTACACACATTTTAAAGAATATAAAAACATGCAACATTTTAATCACACTTTTGGTAATATTAATCACGATATGCAAAATTTTAACCAAGGTTCTGAACATACAAACAGACACAATACGAACAATAATGAAGAATTACCAACAGTTTTTTTAGACCAGCCGGTGTTGAGGAGGTCGGAAAGAATAAGGGACAGACAGGGCAACAACAAATACCCACCACACAATTATTACAACAAGGGGGAACACAGAACGAATCAGTGGTACAGATAAATACTACTTTTGATCATCACGGTCCCAACAGAGAATTGGTTACTCACCAAGAATTGGGTGATTGTACTATATCTACACTAGCTGGTTTTAGTTTATTTAACTATACCAAACACAATTTTGATACTAACTACTTAGGATTGTTTTGTAAAGGTTTTAAATTTGTACCTTCATTTTATTTGGACATTGGCAGTGTGTTGATTGATTTGAAAATGTACACAAGACTTTTAAATTTAAAAATATTTTTTCATTCAAACAATCTCATTTTAGACTCACATTATATCACCCCAAGCGTTCCAGTACTTTTATTCCCCCCCAACATTTTTTAATTCAAATTTTTGAAAAACTTTGTGAAAATCAAATCAGACGAGTTTTAAACAAGAAAGCTGTGACTAAATTTAATTTAACTACAGCTGAACAGTTTTGTTTAAAAGAAATAACTGGTTCTGACAAGTATAGGATTATGAAGCCAGATAAAGGTGGAGGGGTAGTAATAATGTTGAACAATGACTATTATGCAAAAATGACAGATTTACTAACTGAGGATACATACGAGAAAGTGAATAGGTATGAACTAAATAAGGCTTACACTAAAATTGACTGGTTAACTTATGATTATTTGATGGACGCAAGTATTGATCAAAACATTTATAAATACATATCTGTTGAATTTCCTATCACGCCTTCAATTTTTGGTATCCCAAAAATTCACAAGGATATACAAAACCCTCCATTAAGACCTATTGTCTCAGCCAAGGGTTCTAAAACTGAAGCTTTAGCAGCATTTGTTGACTTAAAATGCAAAGGAGTTTTGAATAGTTTACCACACATTCTTAGAGACTCTTGGCATTGTTTAGAACGTGTAAGAGAATTTAGTAAAAATTTTGATTTTCAAACCAACTTTCTGATGGCTACTATTGATGTAGTAAACCTATTTTCTGTCATCCCCCATGAAAAGGGGACAGAAATGTTTGAAATTTGTCTAAATAGACACAACGGTTTGAACCATTCTGAAAATCGGTTACTTACATCCATGTTAGAACTAGTTTTAGAAAATAATTTTATTTATTTTAATAACAATTATTACATACAGAAAAAAGGTGTAGCTATGGGGGCCAGATGTGCCCCCATTTATGCTAACTTAGTTCTAGCACAATGGGAGTTTGAATTTGTATGCACCAGTGTATTTTGGAAGAAGATTTTACTTGATTTACGCTACTTGGACGACATTTTAATTTTCTGGGGAGGATCCAAGGAAGAATTTACTGATTTTATTAAATACTTAGAACAAACTACCGAATTTTTAAAGTTTACAAGTCATATTTATGAAAATAATGTGGAATTTTTAGACATTAAGCTCTCAGTTGTGAACAACACTATTGCATCTACTTTATTTAGGAAAAAAACACACTCAAATTCATTCCTACACTTTGACAGTTGTCACCCTTTTTTTCAAAAGAGGAACTTGGTTAAGGGCCAAATGGTTAGATTGTCTAGGATAATAAGTGACAACCGATTGTTTGAATATCAACTAGACAAATTAATGACTATGTTTTATGAAAGAGGTTATCCCTATGACCTAGTATCCAAAATTACTCAAGAGGTAAAAACAAAGAGGTTCACGACATATAAACCTATCATTACTTGTGACACGCTGGAGGAGGTTATTCCCAAGGTTAATATTAATACGAATGATGCATTAATTATTCCATACAACAACAGAACAAATGAGATTGTGACTTGTATCCAAGAAGTATGGACCAGTGTTATAGACACAGATTTTGAGATTTCAAGTATTTTAGGAACCACACCTAATATAGTATTTAGTAAAGGGAAAAATTTAAAGAAACTATTTGAAAACAATACTAACAGTGACCTGTTGAGACATTCTAAGATGAGTAAGTGTGGATCATGTCAAGTCTGTAGATTTATTAACGATGGACCATACACTACTATTTATAATTATGGAAAAACTATTAAATGTCCAGGCCACTGCAACTGCAATTTCACCATGGTTGTTTACTTAGCAACATGTTCAGTATGTAACGCATTCTATATAGGGAAAACTATAAGAAGACTAAAAACACGTGTTATTGAACATCTTAGTGATATAAAAAGACACAAGACTACTAACATGTTATTTAATCATAGTATTAATTGTACAAATTTTAAACGATTTTTATTTTTTGTTATTGATAAAATACCAGTTAATGTACACACATGTGGAGATGTAAAAAACTTACTTGAAGCCAAAAAATGTTTATGGCAGCTTAGGTTGAATGCCAGCAAATGGCGTGGTCTGAATGAACAAATTTCCATTTCTAGTATACTTAAACTTCGATCTCATTTTATATGAATTGATTAAATGATTTATTGTGTAATTTTAAAAAAAACTTTTTACATAAACACACATTTTTCCATACATACATATTTTTAAATGAACTATTTATTATATTAAAAGATATTTATATTTACTATTTATATTTGATAACATAAAATATCTTTATAATAGTTTATTACTATTATTTTTTGAATATAAGTAACTATATGATAGTATAACTAATTGTTTAATTATTGACCAGTATATTACATTTATTTAAAATTAATCAAATCACTATTCCACTATTTTCTTATTTAATTATTTTTAAAAAAATTTTAGTATTTTGTTTAATATTATATTTTAAGATTATATTGATTGTTGCTTTTTATATTCACTGTACACAAACATTAGAACAAACACAAACGCTGACTAAAATCTATATTGTAAGAAATTTCTAAGTGGGTAGAAGTACCTTTAAGATACACACATTCTGTTTTTTAACTAATTGATTAATTATTAGATTAATGGCATTCTAACAGTATTTAAGGGATGACTAGCAACATGTTAATTGTACTCTGATGATGCCCAAGTCGATGGGTGAAAGCGCTTAGTATCGTTTGATTCCTGTACTGTGGATTTTATGGTTCTTGTTGGTTTTACAATTCGTGTTTTTTCTAATAAACTAAATATTTTACAAAGACCGGGACTCAAGGTTGCTGTTCCTTTCAGCTTACTAGTTTACTCAGCATTTTTAGAACTAATGATAAGTCCCATGGTTGAATAGATTTTCTAAAAGGTGGCTTCAGATGATTCACACCTTTTATGAAGGTCTTATACAATTTGTGGGATATAAGGGAGGAATCTTGGGCACCCTCATGAAAATTAGAAATTGCAGCCAAATGAACTCTAATGGTAGAAGCCAACAGAACCGATTGGAAGAAGTCAGCCAGATAGTCTAGTATTATCGACACTGGTGCTGAGAAGGGATCTACTTGTTTATCTTTCAGCCAACAGGTAAATCTTTTCCATTTGCTCAGATAAGTAGTTCTAGTGGAAGACTTATGAGATGCAATGAGAATGTCACGTACTGGTAAAGAAAGATCATTCTGCCTGGCAATCAAGGGAATTGGAGTAGCCAAGCTGTGAGCTTTAGACTGTTCAAGTTGGGATGAATCAGGTTCTGTGGATGCGAGATCAACTCTGGGATTGGATGAAGAATCCATGGTCGATCTAGTAGATGAGGCCAAAGGAAGGGGAACAAAATCTGTTGAGGCCAATATGGAGCTATGAGAATCACCTTGCTCTTCAACCGATGGGCTTTCTTCATAAACTGTGGAATGAGGGGTAAGGGTGGGAATGCGTAAAGAAGACCCGAGGGCCAATCATGGACTAGAGCGTCCCTGGGTGACTGTCCCAGAGGGGGAATCAGGGCGAAGTAGTTTCTGCATTTGTAGTTGGTCGGGGATGCAAAAAGGTCACAGCAAGGATGGCCCCAGTGGTGGAAGATCTCCGCCGCTATCAAGGGATTCAGGGACCACTCGTGAGGTTGAAGAATGCACCTGCTGAGTCCGTCTGCTTTCATGCTGTAACTCCCGGGAATGTGTGTTGCTAGAAGAAAATGGTTGGTAGTCATCGCCCATTGCCATATCCTCATGGCCTCTTGACAAAGGGGGTAAGATTTGGTTCCACCTTGTTTGTTGATGTACCAGACCACTGCCATGTTGTCTGATTGAATCGCAATTGTCCCAGACAGCAGCAGGGGATGGAATGCCTGCAATGCCAGAAGCACTGCCCTCAGCTCTAGAACATTTATATGCAGATGGGCCTCTAGTTCGGACCAAGTGCCTTGGACTGTCTGTCCCTGACATAGCCCCCCCTACCCCATCAGGGAGGTGTCCATGGTCACTGTGGCCTTGGGTTGTTGGGGGAAAAAAGGGTGAGACCATTGTGACAGATTGTGTGTCATCCACCAATTTAAATCCTGTTTGCACCTGTGGGTTACTTGAATCATGGCTGAAAGAGGATGCTGAAAGGGATACTACTGGATGAGCAGTAGCCATTGTAGAAGCCTCATGTGAAACCTGGCCAGGGGGACAATGGTAATGGAGGCTGCCATGGAACCCAACAGCTGTAGAACTGAGTGAGCCGTGGATTTCTCCCTTGAAAGGATTGGAATCGGTTGCTGCTTTATCCTTAAAATTCTGTGCTCCGGAATGGCAGCTCTGCAGTTCTTAGTGTCCAAGATAACCCCTATGAATTCCGTCGACTGAGATGGGGTGAGATTGGATTTTTGCCAGTTTATGGTTATGCCTAGCCTTTGTGCAGTGAGGAGAGAATATGCCAAAGCTTCTTCTAATAGATGTCTGGTGGGGGGCAGAAATGAGCCAGTCGTCTTGGTATGGAAACACCTGGAATCCTTAAAGTCGCAAGTGAGCTGTGACAACTGCCATGCACTTTGTGAACACTCTGTGGGCTGTAGAGAGTCTGAAGGGCAGTACTCTGAACTGGCAGTGACTGGCTCCCGTACGGAAGCGCAGAAATCTTCTTGATGGCCTGTCCACTTTTATGTGGTAGTACCCATCTTGAAGATCTATCGAGCACATCCAATCATCTTTTTCCAAAAGCGGGAGGATAGACTGTATTGTGACCATCGGGAATTTTTGTACTCTCACAAACTTGTTCAATACACTGAGATCCAAAATTGGTCTCCCGTCCCTGGTTTTCTTTGGCACCAAAAATAGTCTTGAGTAGAATCCGGATCCTATCTGGTCTGGAGGGATTATTTGGATGACTCTCTTTCTTAGCAGCTTTTCCATCTTTAATGCTGCTTCTTCCCTTTGACTGGGTGGAATGTCGGGAAGGTGTTTTGAAGGGATGGGACAAAGATCGAAGGGGATATGATAACCTCTGGTTATAATCCTTTGTACATAAGAATCGGTGGTGATGGTTAGTCAGGCAGATGGGTACAAGGAGAAACGTCCCCCAACCACCTCCAGAGGAAAGGAGTTGGGCCGCTCCTTCAGGGGCGCTGGTAGTACTGACCAGGGAAAGAGTCCCTGGAACCCTGGTTACGCGGACCCCCTATGCTCCGAAAGGAGTGTCTTCCCTGAGAGTTTCCCACTCTGCCTCTAGGGGAGAACTCAGCCTGTGTGTCACGGAAAGGACCCTGAGATTTCTTGAACCATATCTTCCCACTCTTTTGGTTTCTGGAGAAAGAACGTTGAGGGGAAGAATAACGGACACCTACAGCAGAAAGGGTCTTACCGTCCTGTTCACATCTGGCCAGTGTGCTTTTAACTATGGGTCCAAACAACGAGGAGGACTCAATGGGAGCATTACGAAAGGAAGCCTTAAAGGGTTCCACGAAATTGTACAAGCGCATCCATGTGTGTCGTCTTAAGATCACAGCTGAACCCACTGCTCTAGCTGCTCCTTCTGATGCGTGAGATATCAGTCGCATAGAGGAGTTAGATATTGACTCAATGGTAGCCAGCTGAGAGGCCATTTTGTCACGGACCTCATCAGACACAGCACCAGCCACGGTTTCAGAGAGCTCAGAAATCAGATCCCTTTGAAGCCTGGTAAGGTGTGCCATATAATTCAGGGACCTGATAGTAAAGGTCACTGATGAAAGGTGTGCTCTGGGACTCTTTGTTAGGCGGATGGACAGTCTGGTTTTCTTCTTCTGCCAGATCCTTTTTTGTTGCGGCTGCCACCACCAAAGCATCCACATGAAGACCTTTTGACCAATATGGATCCTTAGCAGGAGGGGACAAAATCTTATCTGGCCTCCGGGGGATAGCTTTGATGGTATCAGGAACCTTCCACACATGCTGCACGATAAGCCGGACAAGTTCATCGGCAGGTGGAGTAACCCAGGAGGTAGGGGGCCGGGCACAAAAGGCCTGCAGGAACACATATTCCTCAGAGGTCAGATTAGAGGACTGCCAGTCACCTCTCTGTTCCAGTATTTTGAGGATATCACCAAAGGATACCTCAGAGGGTGACCGAGGGGATCCTTTCCCCTCATCAAAATCTGTGACTTCAGTGAGAGACTCCTCTGTGGAGTCCATGTGCTTCCTCTTACATTAACTTTTCCGGTGAACTTCCTCAGTGGGAGAAGCTGGGGAAGACAGTGGAAAAGTGGTTTCCTGTGGGAATATGTCCTGAGGCCCTTGCACCCAGTGTCCGCTCAGTGCGACTTGTGAAACCAGTGTACCAGAGCAGGGCGAAGGGATAGACAGTCCAGTATTGCCAGCAGCAGCGAAAGCCTTCTCCATCAGTTGGAAGGCTGGTCCACCTGAAGAGGAGTGAATGTCTAGGACATGGGTCACCCCTCAGCTAAGTGGCTCAGCCTGTCGACCCTGAGTCCCTGAATGGCTGTGGAGCAGTAAACTATGTGTGTCACAACTGACATCCTAGGTTGTAGCAAAACTATCCTGCCATGAAGGCAACTGCGGTTCCTTAGTGAGATCCATAAAGGGAACAGCAGAAGTGGAAGACTGTGTTATATCCATGGACTTCAAAGGCAATGAAGGAGGAGAATAAGAAGGGGTCTTTGGAGACGGGTGATCACCTCCCAAGGAAGGATAGTTCCTGGGGGGGTGGGATACCTCTGGCCAAGAGTACCTGGTCCACAAGACGCAACACATCATGTTCGGAAAGGCTTCTAGTGGACCTCATGGAAACTGAGGGAGAAACAGGCCTGTTCACAGAAGAGGCAAACTCGGTGCTCATCTCACCAGTCTGCACCGAGAACAATGATGCCAAGAGAGACTGGACTATGGGAGTCTGCAACGAAGAAGTCATCGGTACCGAGGTCATGGTCTGCACCAACACAGGGATCGGTGCCGAAGTGGTTGTCGGTACCAAAGATGGAACAGACAAAATTGGAGTCAACAATAAAGTTGTTGGTTCCGAGGAATATCTTGGAGCCGACGTGGTCAGGCTCTGCACCGACTGAGAGGTCGGTGCCAATACAGTGGTAATAGTCTGAACTGAGGAGCCCCTCGGTGCCGATATAGTAGAGGCTGCAGGAGAAGACGGAGCCAAGATCACTAATGGTGCCGAAGGTCTAGGCACCGAAAGCACTGGGGCTGAATGAGTGAGCTCCAGAGCCAAAACTTTAGCCTTTTTAGGTTTTGGTTGGCGGGAGTCCCCAACCGGGGACGAAGGCAAAGATTTAGCTTTGGTAGGAACATCCAAGATTTTCTTATGGGGTCTAGGAGGGGTTGAGGCCTCCGACCCAGAAATAGCCTCTGAAAAGGGAGATTTAAAAAGTCCCTTCAGTAACAGCTTGTTTTTCCTTTCCAACAAGGATCTATTTGAAATATTCAGCAGACAAATGGGGCGCCCCCAAACAATAAACGCACAAGGAGTGTGCATCAGAAGTAGGAAGTTTGTCTCCACAATCAGAACACTGTTTAAACCCCGGACTACCTTTCTAATCTGCCATAATAGCTAAAATAGAAAACAGAAAAGGGTACCAGCAATGGTACAAAAAAGAAAAAAAGGGAAGAATTACCAACGATGGTAAGGGGAATTTACCTCGCGGTAAAAAGATACAGCAAAAGAAGAAAAACCTGAAGAAAGTATGATCGCTAGATGCGATAGGGTAAGAGACAATAAAATAGAAACTTTTCTGACAGAAAGGTAGAATAAATGGTTATTAAACAACAAACAACTGTACTTAGCTCAAGAGAAGCAGCTTGACACGACCGAATGACAACGCGGCAAACAAAATCTGAGGTAACAGGGAGAGGGGTATTATGGGTAAGAATTTAGCTCGAGAGTTTGAAGCTGACGCGAGCTTGGAAAATGGCCGGCTCAGTTCCGAGGTCGGAACCGATACCCATGCGTAAGAAATGAACGAGGATTAACTATATCAGACTGGTCCTTATAAGGGAAGAATACAGGGATGTTATGACCTCCTTGTCCCTGGATGAGATGGAGGTGGCCATGTAGAAGGCTTACCGTACAACGGAAGCAACATGGTGGTCAAAAGTCAGGTTGCTATCAACCTGGGTGCCCAAATCCCTCAAAACTGACTGCGTGCTTAAGACATTGTTATTTATGTGATAAATTGTGGGGATGTCACTCACCCCAAAGGGGATGATGTTAAATAACAATTGACAGGTCTAGAGAATATCACACATGAAGTACATACAAATATATAAACCATTCAATCAATTTTTTTTACTAGAGATATATATGAAAAGATATATATGAAGTGACGGGAGAGGGAGGTATAAAGGTATATCAAGCAAGTACAAGGAAGTAAAGAGTAGTATAGGGAAAATAAGTTAAAGTTGAGAAGAGATGAGGCTAGATCAAGTGGAGGTTAGACAAGGGCAGGACTATGTACTCTGAAGAAAAAATTAAGTTATTTTTTGAACAGGTGTTTTTAATAAATGCTTCTTATGTTTTGAGGGAGTGAGTTCCAAGCATATGCAACAGAGTATTTTTAGAGGGACTTTTCTATATTTTTATTGGGTTTATATATGTCAAGGAGGTGTTTTCTGGAAGTAAGGTGACGATGGGGGTTGTAGTAGCAGACTAGGGTGGAGATGAAAGGCCAGGAAGAGGGATCATTCAGGATAGTGTGTGTAATGTGAAGTTGGGGTAGAAGTAGTTGTTTAGAGAATTCTGGCCATTGGAATGATTTAAGAGTGAGACAGTGGTGGGATTTATATGGGAGATTAGAGGCAAACCTGGCAATTTTGTGATAAGTTTGCTCTAATATAGTGATAAGTGCAGTTTGAACATTAGTAAGGACAGGGGCAGCATAGAGAAGGCAGGGTAGAAGAAGGGAGTGAGCAAGGGAAGGTTTGGAAGAAGGTAACAGAAATTTCTGGTTGTGATTGAGAAGTCCAAGTTTCTGGTGGGTCTTTATACAATGTTGGCTATGAGTATCGAATTTTGGTTCATCAATAATTACTCCAAGTAGTTTGGTATGGGGTTTGGGTTTGATGATGATGTTATTAAGAGGTGATAGAGAAAGAGGGTTTGTGCTGGTTGAGTGTTTTAGGGAAGAAGAGATGGAGTTTAGTTTTTTTTTTTTGATTCAGTATTAATTGGTTATGAGAGAGTCAGGTTTTGACTGAGGTGAAGGTTTGTTGAAGGAAAGCTAGGAGTTCAGGGATTTTGTGGGCAGAGGTGATAAGGCTGGAGTCATCTGCATATTGTAGAAGTGCAGAGAGTTAGTAGCACAGTGGAATTTGTTAGTGAGTAGGTTGAACAGAAGGGGGCCTAGAACTGATCCTTGGGGAACTCCAGTATTTACAGGAAGGAATGGAGAGGACAGTTTGCCAGCAGAATGATTGCTGCCTGGCAGAGAGGTAGCTAGAAAAACAGTTAATGGAGGAGGATGAGAGATGTACATTAGAAAATTTAGTGAGGAGTTCAGAGTGAAACACAGTATCAAAGGCTTTTGGAAGATCAAGGAATAGACAGGAGATGAGCAAGTTATTGTCACAGGCTTCAGCTATTGTTTGAGTAAAGGAGAGTAATGCAGTCGCTGTGCTATGGTGGGGGTCTAAAGCCATGTTGGGTAGGAGTAAGGAGACGGTTGTTAAGAAGGTGTTTTATTAACTGAGCATGGATGCACTTTTCTGAAATTTTAGAAAGGGGGACAGGATAGTAATGGGTCTAAAGTTAGAGGGATCAGTAGAGTTGCCACCTTTGTGAAGAGGGATTGTATAAAAGAATTTCCAGATATCTGGGACAAGGGCTTCAGAGATGGAATGATTAATAAGTATAGTGACAGGGTAGGCAATGGCTTGTGCAGCTATTTTCAGGAAATGGGAGGGTAGTTGGTTGGCAGAGGGGGTGCGAGGCTTAAGTTTATTTAGAAGGGATTTAATAGTGGTAATTGGGACTGGTTGGAAAGAAAATGTATTGGAAAGGGTTTTGTTAAGAGGTAATACAGGGGTTGGGTGAGATGTACTATTTTGTGTGAGCTTTTGAATAGTTTCTATGAGATAGTTGTTGGGGAGAGTGGCAGTTTCAGTGGCAGCATTATGTGGAAAGGCGTTAGGAGTAGTGGGTTTACCTGGATGGAGCAGGTTGTCGATGGAGGTCCAGAATTTTTTTTTGGATTTTTGTGAGGGCTGCGTTGGTTAGAGGAAAAATAGGCTCTCTTATTTTTGATGAACAGTTTTTTGGTCTGATTTCTGAGCTCTTTATATATCTGAAGTAAAGGAGGGGATTTATTTTTAACTCAGGATTGCAGTGCCATCTCTTTTGTGCATGATCAGTCGGGTTTGTTTTGTAAGCCAGGGGGCATAGTTGGATTTAATTCTAATTTTTCTAGAAGGGGTGATAGAATAAAGAGTGTCAAGGAAAATCTTATTGAAGAACTTTACAGCCTCACTGAGAGGGAGGTGGTATAAGAAGGACCGATTGATGCCAGATAGTTTAAAGTTAAAAGGGTCTGGGTCAAAGTGGGTGAGGTTTCGCCATATTTTGTAAGTATGGTCTTCGAGAAAATGTTGGATGAATCTATGAATAAAGGTTGGGGAGTGATCACTTAGAGTTTGGAAGTATGCCAGGGTAATAATAATGATTGGGAGCTGAGGTAAGAATCCAGTCAAGGATAGGTCCAGAAGAGGAGTTTTTGTTAGTTCTAGTGGGGATAGAAATGTGTTGGTGAAATCCATGGAGGTTGATACTATTGGTAGGGGATGAGGGGGACAGTTTGACCAGCCTATGTTAACTTCTCCAAGTATTATGGTTTTATAGGGGACATGTTGAGTGAGCCAGGACAGAAAGTTCTCTAGGATTGGAATACTATTGCTGGGGGAATGCATATAGAGACTATTGCAAATTTTTTTCTGAGAGTTTATTTGACAGTTAATGATAAGGATTTCTGGAGGTGAGAAAGATGGAACAGAGATGGAGACAGGGGATAGATTTAGTTGTTCAGATTAGATGATAGGCAACCCCCTCCTCACTTATTGGTTCTGAGTGAAAGATATTATATCCTGGAGGTAAGATTTCTGAGTTGAGGATGTGTGGTTTAAGCCAGGTTTCCGATAGAGTTAGGATGTGGGGAGATGTATTAGAAATCCAAGAGTGCAGTTCTGTTATTTTATTTACCATGTTGTGAATATTTAGTAAGAAGACTTTTAGTGATTTAGGTAGGGGAATGTTGTTAGGAGAGGGTAGATGAGGGGAGAGGTTAGTGTTGCGGTATTGTGCAAGCAATGGGTGGGAGGTCCTGGGTTGCGGTGGATGCCCCATCCAAGAGAAGTGTGTCAAAGAAAGTGAGAATATAGAAGCATAGGTTCAGAGTAGAAGGATATCTAGGTTTCCAACTAGTGGGGAGAGAGGAGCTAGAAAAAGTGGTAAATCTGAAGAGGTCCATCCTTGCGGAAGATGATTTAGTCCTGTCGAGTATTCCTGATTCTATCCATCTATATATATATGTTCATATAGTTCTTTGGTGTAGTTTTGGATATTGGTGCCAGTTCCTACAGAGGGGGAGGTTGTTGTGAAGCTGTTTATACCATCCTTCAGGAGGCTGTAATTAGCTTTGGAGAAGTTTTTATGTCTGACCCTAGCTGGGGGGGGGGGGGGGGGCAGAGGAGATGGTGACTTAAGTGACTGCTTTTATGGTCGGATCTTACCAGGGAGGATGACACTGTAGGAATGCTGCAGTGGTTACTCATGTTGGTTAATACCAAGTCCAAGATATTATTACCTCTAGTGGGGGTATCAACTAGCTGTTTCAAGGCATTTGCATTAACAAAATCGAGGAATCTCTGGGCATTTGTATTCTGGCATGAGTAGTTAAAGTCACCCAGGATCAGGCTAAAGGGTGAAATCTTGATAGATTTGAACAGGCCCAGATAGGTGGATTGGGCATCTTCAGTCAGATTTGCGAGTCAGTAGATAGCTACGATTTGAATACGGGTCTTGTCATTGGTTAACTGCACCTGGAGTGTCTCCTGTGCATCATACTATTTGACCAGCCTGGAGGTGTGTATGTCTTTAATATATATTGAAAGTCCACTTTACTGCCCACAGTTTGGGGTCTGAATGGATGATAGGATGAATAACCAGGTAAGGCTGGGGTGCTCTCCGCAGCTTTGAACCAGGTTTCTGTGACTGCACAGATTTCAGCATTTTCCAGGGTTAAGAATGCTTGCAATGAGTGCAATTTCATGTTTAGACTCTTAGCATTTAGCAGCATGACCTTTAATTTTTGTTTTGTTGAAATTTTTATGTTGGTAGTTTTATCCTCATCACTTTTCCTAAAAAAGGCACTATGGGGGAGGCAAGAGCCTTTGCAAGAAGCCTGAAGCCCAGGTGAGACAGATTCCGTCCATCTCTGGCAAAGCTTTGTGGTCTGTCGATCATATTTTCCCAGGCTGTCAGGTACTGGATCTCCCTGGAATGACACCAGAAACTAAGCTAATTGTTGAAGTCAATAATTTTCTGTTTGCATAGAGGCATCACTCTGGGTGACTGTAGAATGCTGCTTAAGGCTAGGGACATACCTGTTTGGGACACATATTCAGCGAGCTCAATCATGTCTCTCTTCATATAGTCCAAGGAGGTACGTCTCAAGTCATTCACACCAACATGGACTATGACAGAGTCATACTAATACCTGTTGTTGAGATACTTGACTGTGTATGTGATATGGCAGATTCTGGCCCCTGACAGACAACTAACCGTGACTTTCTCCTTATCCAGCCTGGTGAGAGGCACACCTGTGTGTCTCACAATGGAGTCTCCTATGACTAATGTGTTGGGTTTATGGTTAAGCCTTAGTGACTGTGAGACACAAGTGTGTAGACTGTACATGGTAAATGGTGTGGAGGGCTGTGGAAATCACGTGTGTTTTTGCCTTGGAGGTCTCCTTTGTTTGGGTATGTTTATGTTAAAGACCTCCTCATATGTGGGTGTGGGTTGTGTAGGTGTAGGTGGTGTTCGAGGTGTAGTGATTGTGTTGATAGTCTTCTCAGTGCCAGATATACCAGCTTGAGAGGGAGAAAGCATAGACTCTAGGTTCCTAATGTAATTGCATCTCTCACAAATTGTGTTCCTAGGTGGTAATAGTAGAAGGTTTCTGTGTACAGGAGGCAGTTGCTACACTGTCTCAGGATGCCCATATCAACCAGACTGGCAGGAGAAACTGTAGGAAATTGTCCATCCACATTTGTCATAATCTAAGGGAGAAAGGACAGGGAGAGCTAAGGGGTAGGCCTAAAGCCCAAGTGCTTACACCAATCTTCTTCTTCTTTCAGCTTTTCCCGATTAGTGGTCACCACAGTGACCTTGTCTGCTCATGATTGGCAGTGGAGTTTTTATGGTGTCGAGTTGCCAGCCCTGCACCCAACCTTCCACATAAGGCACACACACGCACACATTCACTAGGGTCAATTTACAGTGTCCAATCCACTTATAGCCTGTTTTTGGGATGTGGGAGGAAACCGAAGCACCAGGAGGAAACCCACGCGACCACAGGGAGGACATGCAGACTCCGCACAGAAGGCACCCCAGCCGAGGATCGAACCAGAGAACCTCTTGCTGTGAGGCGGCAACACTAACCGCTGCACAACTGCAGCTGCCCAAGTGCTTAAACCAGTACTAAGAGAAAATACTGCATTAACTGGGAATCAAACCCAGGTCAATTGCTTGAAAGGCAACAATGCTCACCACTATACCACATAAACAATATTCAAGTTCCTTTGTCCAGAAAAATGCATTTTCTGAGCTGATTTTAAATTCCATACTGAGACTACAGTTTGAAAATATATGCATCAAGGATGCTTTGTAAGAATCTTTGGAATTCTGCTGGGATGCATAAGGTAAGTAAAACAGAATAATGAGCTTGGTCACACAGAACTTCCGTCTTTGCTAAATGATTCAAAGCGATTAAAAAAATGGGCTCTGAATGGTCCCCTCATACATAATTATTAGTAGGACTGACACTGTTAAGGCACAAGAAAGCTTAGGAGATGTGAGCTATTGCCCTTAGCAACATGATGTGGAGCTGAAAAAACATTGGAGCTGGCACTGAATGAGCTGCTCAGTGGTCAGCCAGCATTGTTTTTTATTTAATAATTTCCAGACTAGAAAAGGCATGCAGATATTCACTGTAGCTGATCTGGTCAGTGACACAGACTGCAGTGCACTCTGTAAACAAAGATTACTAGACTGGGTATCTTGGAATATGTTACTGTGCCACATGAATGCCATTTCTGGATTTCAGCCTAGCTTAAAGGAGTCTGCATTTCCCACAAACAAAAAGCTGCATTCAGCTCTAAGTTGCTTATGTTTAATGAGATTTATGAGCCTGGATTCTCCATCCTGATGTATATTTAGACATAAACATCTATTGGACCTAAGTGTAAGTTATTCTAAGCTGGGTCCTTTGCTCTGAAACATGATGCACAATACTATATTACTGCTCCAATCATACCTACATACAGTTTGGAACAGCATCTATTTACCTATGGAACCTCCTTAGGATGTGGAAGGAAATCAGAACACTTGTCAAAAAGCCATGCAGGCACAAGAAGGGGTCTACACATATTTCCTGCCCACACATAAGTTTTCTAGGTTTCTCCCATGTCCGAAAAACATGCTGAGTGTTTCCATCTCAAACTCACCAATGAATGGAGCTGTGGGCAGCAGCACAGACTCTACATGGTGCCCTATAGGGGGAAGAGCTGTACAGACCAACTGCTTTGGGCATCTACTGTGGTGCGCAGTATCCTCAAGATAGGAGAACACATCTCACAGACTGCATGCCATGGCAGGGCTAGCCACTTGACGGTGTAAAATATGGCTCTAGGTGATTCGGTGATGTTGACTAATGTGGCCCAAAATGTGCATGGGTAGCTACCAGTGATAAGTGGGCTGCGAACCCAATCTACTCTGACCCATGCCAGGGACCCTTGCTAATGGTGGGAAGGGTATATGTGCCCGCCATAAAGCCCAGCAGTCCTGGGTTAATAAGCTACTGGCCAGCTGGTGGCTATTTACCCAGCCTGGGTTACCTGGGATAGTTCTGTTGAGCGAAAGCTGGATGTAAAACCAACTAACCTGCCAAACATGAACTGAGAATTGCTACGCTTAATGTAGGTTCCCTGACAGGATGCAGCTTGGAAGTAGATGACATGATGATATGGGGGAGGCTGTACATCCTATGTATCCAAGCGATGAGATGGAAAGGCAGTGCAGCAAAGACACTTGGCTTGGGATCCAGACTCTACTATTCAGGTGGGGGGCAGGCTAGAAATGGTGTAGGAATTGTGGTGAGAGAGAGGCTTCAGAAGGCAGTAAGGGATATCATCAGAATTAATGATTGACTCATGGCAGTCAGACGCCAGTGTAATGATAGGGCGGTATTCATAATCTCAGCCTATGCCCCACAGCAGGGTTGTGATAGTGAGGAAAAAAGTACATTCAGACAGCAGTTGCAGGACCTACTCGATAAAGCAAGACAACATGAATTGGTGTTGATAATGGGTGACTTGAATGCACATAGCAGGACAGACAGAACAGGATATGAGGACTGCCTGGGTCCACATGGGTGGGGCAACAGGAATAAAGAAGGAGAAGCCATTCTAGACTTCTGCCTGGCAAATGGTTTGATAGTGGCCAACACATGGTTCAGAAAGAGCGACATTCACATGATCACATACAAGAGTAGCCAACAACACAGGTAGATTTCCTCCTAGTGAGGAAAAGGCACTGGGGGTAGAATCCATGATTACAAAGTCATCCCCAGTGAAACAGTCAGCCCACAGCATAAACCACTAGTTGCCACAACCAGCTGCAAGCAGTAGTCAGAGAAGGCTCTAAATTCAACAGAGTTCACTGGAGAGAAAGTACAGCAGTTCAAGGAAAACTCAGGGCTCTAGCACCCCAAGAAGAGGAGGAAATAGGTGGAGTTGAAGAAGAATGGCAGCGCCTAAAAACAGCATGTGTTAGGACTACAGAAGAGACATGTGGCCAAGGCAGGTATGGAAGTAAGGTACATAAGGAAAGCTGGTGGTGGAATGCAGAAATTCAGGAAGTCATCAAAAGTAAGAAGAAGAACAGGAAGAAGTAGGAGATAGAAAAGACTGACCAAGCTAGGAAGGATTACTGGTTGGCAAACAAAGAAGCTAAGAAACAAGCAGCAATAGCGAAGAATAGGGCATCGGAGGCACTCTACCAACTTCTGGAAAGTGACTCAGTAAAGGGAACAAAGAAACTATATCAGGTTGCAAGGCAAAGACAGAAAAATAAAGAAGATAGTCAGACACCCTTCATAAGGGATGCCAGCAACAACCTGCTCACCAATCCACAGGACATCAAAGGCAGATGGAAGGAGTATTTCCAGCAGCTTCTGAATGAAGAAAACCCCACAGAAGATGTACTGCCCCAGAAGCAGCCTACGATGAGAGAAGAAGAAGAGCCCACCCTAGAAGAAGTAAATGAAGTCAGGGAAAGCAGCAGGTTCAGACGAGGTCACAGCAGATATGATAAAGATGACGGGTGAGATAGGAGAGAAATAGCTCCTGAGGGTACTAATTGCAGTGTGGAGAGAAAGGCATATCCCAGATGACTGAAGAATAAGCATACTCATGCCAATGTACAAGAACAAAGGGGACATCCACAACTGTGAGCAGTACAGAGGCATCAAACTCCTATCACATTGCATGAAAGTTCTGGAAAGGGAGATTGATAAATGGATGCACAGAGAAGTAGAATGTAAGATAGGAGATGAGCAGTTTGGATTCAGATAAGGAAGCAGCATGATTGACCCAGTGTTGACATTGAGACAGATGCTTGAGAAGAAGCTAGAAATGAGGAGAGAGTCCAGCTGGAAATTTCTAGACTTGGAGAAAGCATATGACAAGATCCCAAGAAAGTTGATTTGGGCAGTACTGCGGTGGTTTGAAGTCCCAGAAACATTGGTAGAATTAGTGCAGACTGTGTACAAGGACCCAATGACTCAAGTACGAACAGTGTTCGGCCTCACAGAGGGGCTCCCAGTGGGAGTGGGGGTACACCATGGTTCAGCTGTGAGCCCACTGCTGTTCATACTGGTGATGGACTACATTAGCAAACAGGTTGGAGGGGACAGATCAACAAAGCTGCTGTATGCAGACGATGTAGCAGTACAGGCAGACTCTGAGTTAGAATTCCAGCAAAGGATAGGTGAATGGAGTGCAAATTTGAAGGCACATGGGATGAAACTAAGCACAGATAAGATGGTGGTAATGGCAAAACATTGGGGAAATCAGAAGAAGCTGAGAATAGAGATAGAAGGGAAGATACTGGAACAGGTAAACAGCTTCAAGTGTCTGGGAGGGGTGGTTGAGGAGAAGGGTAGTCTGAATGAAGAGGTCAAAGCTAGAATCAGAGGGGCTACAGCCAACTGGCATAGAGTGTCAGGTGTAGTCTATGACAGAAGAATGCCAAAGAAGCTGAAAAGTATGGTGTACAAGACAGTGGTGCGACCAGTACTACTGTATGGTACAGAAACCTGGGCAGAACAGTTGAATAAGCTAGAGGTGATGGAAATGAAGTGCCTGAGAAAGGTGGTAGGATGCACACTGTGGGACAGACAAAGAAATTAGGACATAAGAGCATAAGCCAAAGTAGCTCTAATTGCAGAAAAGATCAAAGAGAACAGATTACAGTGGTTTGGGCATGTGTAGAAAAGTAGAAGACAATCTGGTGAGGAAGATTTGGGACAGACAGGAAGAAGGCAAGAGGAAGCGAGGACGTCCAGCAAAGAGGTGGATGCACTGTGTGAAAGAAGATCTGCGACAGTCAGGCAGGAGTGTGGCACTGAATCAAGAGAGTTGGTGACAGCTAATATGATACCCTGACCCCATGTAAACTGGGAAAATGGGGGCTGATGATGATGACATACGTTTTCTAGGTGTTCCTTTATCATTTCACATTCAAAAGGAAGTTCTGCAGGTGAACAGGATTTACTCTGTATTGCCTGTAGGCCAGGGTACTGTGTAATAGCAGGTATGTGTGCATGCTATAAGGTTGATGCTCCATTCAGGATTAGTTTCTGTGCCTTACATGCTGCGAGTGCCAGGATAGACTCTATATCATCTGTGACACTGAAATGGAAAAAGTTGGCTTTCTGAGAATGAAAGAATGAATGCTCTAAATTAACTGTTTAATCATATTGTTTCTTTGTGGACTCATTGAAAACTGCATGCATTTCAATGTGTGTGTGTGTGTGTGTGTGTGTGTGTGTGTGTGTGTGTGTGTGTGTGTGTGTCTCTGTGTTTGTCTAATGTTCATGTACAATTAGTGTTCTCTTGTTTTTACTTTGTTCTTATGAAAGGAAAGTGTGAACTACCCTTAAGGCTGGAAAACTATATTTCCTCCGTACTAAGTTACATAGTCCATCTGCGCACACACACACACACACACACACACACACACACACACACACATATATCAAGAATTTGCTTTGTCAAGCATTTTTGTCATGGTGGTACGCGATCTCTTGTAGTGCAGGGAAGGAATTATGCCCTTTCCCCATTATTGTATGATCTTGCAATTGGTATATATAATTAGCACATAGTGTAGGGAGTGCAGGATGGTTTGCCACCCCCGACAGGACATGAGTTTTTTCATTTGCATGTTCCAGGATCATGTGCCAGAGTATGCACATTTTTCCGTTGAGTTTTTGAGATTGACTTGCATATTATCGACAAAAATTTATCGATCTAATGTTGATTAGATTGACTTACATATATCCATATCTATATCTTTATCTATATCTATATTTATGTAAGCAATAGCACCTGGTGTGGTACGTAATGAACAGATAATACTGTGAGTGCCTTACAAGCTCGAGTATAAGATGCCATTTCAGCAAGCAGCTCAGCATATGTTAATACACTTATGAAATCACATTATTTTTATGCCGTCATTTTTGGATGGTGAGGGCTTTTTTTTGTTGTGCATATAACATAGCTTACACACCCACAGCTTGTTTTTATGAGCTAACATTACTCAGCAAAATAGTTAACTAACACTGCTAAACAATATATTAATGGATACTTTAAATACCCTTGCCCCTACCAAAACTAAAAGAGTAAAAAAAATACTCAAACTACCTGGCTGTCTCATTCCACAAGAATTCTCATGCGAAAATGTGACAAACCTTAATAACAATGGCACAAAGAAAACCCCTCAAACGTTACATCTATACAAGGAGTTGCTCAACGTCAACAAGAAACAAATTCACCTAGAAAAAAAAACAAAAAAAAACAATCATTACTCTGACTCTCAAAATAATCATAAAAATCCAAATAAATTCTGGAGTTCAGTTAAGAAAAATTTCAACCTGTATTTTCTTCCTCACCAGTCCCTATCCAGATGTATCCCTCTCAGAAATAGCTAACACATTTAACATTTTTCATCATCGACATCAAAGCCTCTGTTACCTCCATCTATCCCCAACCATTTAATCTACCACAAAACTCTACTAGTCCTGACATCCATGCCTTCAGTCTCCAACCTGTCTCCCCATCATATGTTAAACAGTTATTAAAGAAAATTAAACCCTGTTCTCCTTCTGCTGCTGATCTCCCTGCTGAGTACCTTAATCCCACTGCAGACTCTGTAGCACACCCAGTCTCAGTTCTCATTAACAGATCTGTTCAAGACTCCCATGTCCTTGCTCTCTAGAAAAAATACTGTGTTATTCCGTTGCATAAAGGGGGCAACTCCTCTGAAATCTCTAACTTTATGCCAATAACCATCTTGTACCCCCTTTCTAAGATCCTGGGAAAAGTGTATTCATAAGCAACTCCTTCAATACCTCTTGTAATATGAGCTCTTAACCCCAACACAACATGGTTTCCAACCAGGCCATAGCACCACTGCAGTTTCCCCCAACTTTTCCAACAACATTAATAAGGCTAGAGGCCAAGAAAATGTTATCTCTTCTGTTTTCTATATATCTCAGATGCCTTTGACACAGTGTCACATAAGAAACTTCTGGCTCAAATGTCCTCTCTAGGGCTTTCCAAACCAACTCTTCTATGGTTCTCTAACTACCTGTCTGGAAGGTATCAATCTGTCAAATGGTGCTCTTTTTGCTCTCCTTTTCTCCTAGTTCACTGCTCTTCAATATTTCCATCAATAACCTACATACATCCTCTCAGCAGCCTTGCCTTATTCAGTATGCAGATGACTCAACTCTCATCTGTTCATTTGACAGACTACTACAATTACAATACATCACATAAAATGCCTTCAACTTAGTCAAACTGTGCCTACATCAAAAGATCACCTAGCAGGGGCAGGAAAAGGAGAAAACTAATAAGATATGAGGTACTGTAGTTCATAATGATGAAAGCATTGTTTACATTATTTCTAAATATGTTTTATCAGACTCTGAGCTTACCATGTTGAACAGAGGTATGTCTTTTATACCAGTGCAAAGTGCCAGAACACATCACATTTTTTCTGACTTACATTTGCTTAGGAGAAAAGTTCTCCTTAAATTACTGTTTGGCCAACAGGACAATGACAGTACTAAGATACCCTTGAAGAAACCAAGTACATTTATACCACCTGCACATCCTGTCATGGACACTTTTTTGAATTTATGCACAACAGAAATTTTTGATAATGTTAGCTACAAAGAAGAGACATGGTTCTTATAATTTAACTGAATGTGAACTGAAAGCTCTTCACAATTTGAAGAACAACTTTGATGTTACTATCAGACCAGCTGCTTAGGGGGTGGAATTGTAATACTTGATAGAGGAGATAACTTACAAGACATGTTAAAAACGCTTAGAGAAAATGTTTCTTATCAGAATATAACATGCAATCAAAGTGAGTGATTTTATTGCACATGTAAAACATACTTTAGATGATTTATTGCAAATTAATGTTATAATTGAAGACATATATAGGTTTGTGATAGTTGAACAACCTTTTATACCTATATTGAAAGGTTTCCCTAAGATTCATAAGAATCTCCTAACCCCCCCCCCCCCCATAGACCAATGTATCTGGCAGAGGTTGGGTTACTGAGTTCTTCTCCATATGGGTGGAGAAGAAATTTTATTATAATGTTATCTTATGTGTCAGCAGTGATAAATGACACTTCCTGTTTCTTACGATCTCTGAATGACTCTTACGAATCTATAACTGGTCATGAAAGTTACAGATTTGTGACTTTAGATGTAAACAGTTTATCTACTGTCATTCTGAATTCTAATGGAATTACAGCTGTTAAAAAATTTATTCTAAGTCGTGATATTTGATGAAAAAAAGTTATACAGATGTACTTTTCTTAAATTGATCTTGGGCAATAATTTATTCATGTCTTATGATCAATATTATTGGCAGAGAGATGATGTAGCCATGGGTACCCCCTGTGCCAACACCTATGCCAACTTGGTGTTGGCACAGTGGGAGGCTACCCATGTTCTATCCAGTACTTGTCCATGGAAGGCAAGTTTGAAAATATACCATCGTGGATGACATATTTATTTTATGGAATTGTACAACTGAAGCATTATTGTTGTTTGTAAAATACTTGGAAAACACAACAGATTTCTTACGTTTTACTGTGAGTTATTCTGCTGAATCAATAGATTTTTTTTAGATGTGAAGATTTACAAAGATTTGACTGGCAAACTACAAACCAGAGTGTATAGGAAAGTTGTTGGAGAAATAACATGTTAATGCATGACAGCATGCACCCAAGGCACATTTTGGATAATGTAATGAGTGGGCAGGGGCCAAGAATTTCTAGACAATACAAGTGGTCTCTTATCCTCTCCCTCAAATATCTGTTTGTCTTGCCTACATAAAAAGCGCTTCAAGACAAGCAGCGTGCCAGATAAACTAAGTTCTTGGCATTACAATCAGCAGAGGCTATAAGCTGACACATTTGAACAGTTGATGGGTGTATAAAAGCATTAGTCTCCTCAACACAGGCACAATGTGCACATCTTTAACATCTACTTGTACCCTTTACCTTTCCCAGATTTCTTGTATTGTGTACATAAAGGTTTAACTTATAGTGCAATGGCTAAACACACGAATAGTAAAGGTGATGGCCACAATTTTAGGTTTTTGATGCTTGAGGTTATACATGAGGGTGACAGGAAGTGAAATATAGTTAATAGGACCGAATAGGTAGAACTGAGATGGATTCTGAGACTTCGAGCTCATCGGGGATTAGGTCTCAATTACTACATTTCCATTAAATAAATAAAAGAAAAGAAAAGACATTTTCACATTCCTAACCAAGGTTTGTCTCACAGTTCTGAAATACGACTCATTGGAAAACAGCCAGAATTGCACACAGTGTAACATACATTGCATGTCAAGGTGAAAATCACCCCAAGTGCAAGGAAAATACATTTAAAGAAATTATTAACCTCAAAAGGTTTACCTTGCAACTTCTCAACAGTTACCTGTAAATAAAACTAGTGTTGATCATTGTCTAGATATCTTTGTCATCAAATCTTTCCACTCCTTTTGGATTTGTTTAGAAATACAAGCAAAATGAAAGAAGAAATATGAATCAGAACAGTGTCAATGTTATATACGTATTTTTTTTTCCTCTGCTAAGAGTAAAAGGTTTTTTCTTTTTCCCATAAGTAACTGTATCGGTCACAAAGACTGATTTTTACAAATGATGCTCGTTCAAAAAGAAATACTTGCATCACTTAGACTAGACTGCATGTCTATTAATCAATAATTTCTCTCTTTTCTACAAACACAGGAAGTAGCAATTTGTCAAGCCAGAGTAGAAATCCATCCATGGTCATTTCTCAAAGAAAGCAAACACAGGCAGAAACATCTGCTGCTTATTAATGATAATGTATAATTCAGTCCATACCTCTCAACTGTCCCTGATTTGTCTGATTCAGTCTTCTATTACATCATTTGTAAACATGGTATCACCACAGAAGAAATTCTGCCTTCCTTGTACTGAATATACCATCAGTGCAATGAGAAAAATTTACTTCTCGCACCAACAGAATTTATATGACAACTGAAAATTCAGTCAACCTGAGATGTCATCATGAATATAGCATTAGAAAGGAATTTTTTTGTTGATAATGGATTGTATGAAGCAATAACTTAGGTTGTAATCCATTTTTATTGACAGTAGATGGCATTAAGTATTACCAACTTTCTTCTCCACTTACCCACCTCCCGCTTATAAGAAAATCGAACTGCATTAGATATCTCTTACTGAAATTCAGCTTGTTGTAAACTTATAAAAAAAATATTTTATACATATATTCAGACTTTTAGCATGCCCTTTGTAATATAATGAAAAAAGGTTAGATTTAGTTGGGAGCATAGATCATTCCTTTTATTTGATCTCATTCCTTCATGAAAGTTATGCTACAAGAAATGAAGTTGTCAGATTGTAAACAGAATATAGCAGGTAATTTTACATGTTATGTTGGCTATTGTCAGGAAACTTCATGTGAAAATCTAAACTTTGAGACCACTGTTTACTTAGTTAATGCAAATGAAAATTCATAGTATACATCATCAGAATTTCAACTTGCTCTTCATTACAAGGTTCATTGAGGTTATAGAGGGTTGCTGTTTTATGGATTGTTTTTAATATTTGTTGTGCTACACGGAGACAAATATTTTAAGATAAAACAAAATAATGTTCTTTTTCAAGGTAGCCTCCAACTGAAAGAAATTAATGGAAATAGAATCAATGTATTCATGATGATATGCTTATTATCATAAAAGATTTTCCACACTTTCCTTTCATGCACATAGCTGTCATGGGAGACAAGATGATGCAAACTCAGCTAAAAGCAAAAATGCAATGCTGTATAATGTAAGCATGAGCCCGGTTTACTCTGTTATATAAAATAACATTTTC
The DNA here is from genome assembly GCF_019279795.1 of Protopterus annectens. NCBI lineage: Eukaryota > Metazoa > Chordata > Ceratodontiformes > Protopteridae > Protopterus > Protopterus annectens. The sequence continues at coordinate 1,474,610,651 of NC_056729.1, forward strand.
ACATTACTCTGTGATATAAAATAACATTTTTTTTACAAAAGAAATTGAATGATGCCACTTAGTCATGTTACTCCATGATATGTTTGCTATCATGAACCATTTTCAATACATTCCTTTCACCTAAATAGCTATCACTGGACACAAGATGATGCAAACTTAATTAGAAGCAACTGAAGTAGGGAATGCATTATAATGCAAACATTATCCCAATGTACTCTGTGAATTTAAAATAACATATTTAAAAAAGAAATTAAATGATGCCACTAGCCATGTTAACACATATTAGCCCATTTACATAAAGGAGTTATTGCCATGTGATCTCCTTGTTGTTAGGCAGGTATAAGTATGATGTATCAACTGTTTATTTTCCCTGTGACTTGTCTGTAAGTAAACAAAACTTTTAGCTATGTACTCACCATAACTTCAGATGTTTGGGATCCATCTCGCCTACGTTCTGACTGATGGGCTTGGAGCCGATCCCTCGGCTCCGACTCGGCACGCTTATGCTATAGAGCGAGGCCTCTAATTGGCTGAGCTATCTTTATCCCAAGATGCACCGCCACTAATCCCCCAGATCTTGTTTGTCCGCATTCATGCACACATGCACAGCTTGTTTATATAACATTGTTAGATGTTTCAAGATGAAACAACAGGATTCGGACCTTCTGATATCCTCTGATCTCCAAGGAAGGGGGAAGGAGGGTGGGTTATTAGGAATGTAGGCGAGATGGATCCCAAACATCTGAAGTTATGGTGAGTACATAACTAAAAGATGTTATGTGATCCTATCTCGCCTACATTCTGACTGATGGGACAGCGTCCCTAGCACCTAAATCCCGGGTGGCTCATTGGAAAACACTCCTGAGCACTGTGGAACCAAATGAAGCTCGTCCTCTAGATGCCACATCTAATTTGTAGTGAGAAATAAAGGGAAGACCATGTAGCCGCAGCACAAATGTCACCAATAGCAAGCTTAGAATGAAATGCTACCGAAGTAGCCATAGCCCTTGTAGAATGAGCCTTGACAGAGGTGGAAAGCTCTTTGTTAGAATAAATATAAGCTTGAGTAATACAGTCCCTGATCCATTTGGCAATAGTGACCTTTGTGACCGCGTTGCCCAATTTGTTTTCTGCAAAGGACACAAACAACTGATCTGTCTTCCTTGATTGTTTGGTCCTGTCCAAATAAAAACGTAACTGCCTGTGGACATCTAGTGTGTGGAAAATAAACTCCGCTTTATTGGAGTATTTTGGGAAAAAAACTGGGAGCTCTAACGACTGTTGCAAGCATAAAGTAGAACAGACTTTAGGAACAAAAGAAGGATTTGGTCTGAGGGATACCCTGTCTGTATGAAAAAACAAGTACGGGGGTTTCACTGACAAAGCTTGAAGTTCTGAAACCCTCCTGGCTGAAGTAATCGCCACTAGAAAGGCTGTCTTCCATGATAGAAACTTTAGATCAAAGGTAGCTGCCGGTTCAAAGGGAAAAGAAGTCAGGGCACGTAATACTATATCGAGATCCCATGGAGGTGCCGGATGAGAAATCGGAGGTCTTAATAAAGCAGCACCTTTCAAGAAGGTCTTACACAACCTGTTGCTCATTAAAGGTGGGTCTATGGATTCATGAAAATTAGAAATCGCTGCCAATTGTACTTTGATGGTAGAAACAGAAGAGCCTTGATTGAAAAGAGAGGTCAGGAATTTGAGTACTTCTGCCACGGGAGTAGAAATGGGGTCCAGGCCCCGGAGTTGAGCCCAGATAGCAAACCTTTTCCATTTGCTAGAATACAGTTTTTTCGTAGCCGACTTGTGGGCTGAAGACAAAATGTGCACCACATCTGGATCCAGTGCATGTCTCCTGACTATAGTCGGAAGAGGAGGAGCCAGGCCGTCAATTTTAATGTGTGTAGGGACTGGTGTAGTAGTCCCGACTGATGAATCAGTAGGTCTGGGACCTGGTCCAGGAACCATGGACCTTCCAGAGCATGTTTCCGAAGATAGGGAAACCACACTTGACGAGGCCAGTACGGAGCAATTAAGATCATCTTGCTGCCTAAGGGAGATGCCTTTTGAATCACTCTGGGGAGGAGAGGAACTGGAGGAAAGGCATAAAGCAGTCCGGTGGGCCAAGGATGGACTAATGCGTCCATAGGGCTCTTCCCCGGAGCCGGGGTTAGGGAAAAAAATTCTTTGCACTTCGCATTCAGAGGAGTCGCGAAGAGGTCGCAACACGGAACTCCCCATTCGCTGAAAATCTGCCTTGTAATTGTCATATTCAGAGACCATTCATGAGGAGAGAGGATGGTTCTGCTCAACCTGTCGGCTATGACATTGGATTTGCCCGGTATGTGAGTAGCCACTAGGAATCGTTTGGTCGAGACTGCCCATTCCAAAACTCTCATCGCTTCTCTGCAAAGAGGATAGGATCTGGTCCCTCCCTGTTTGTTCAGGTACCAGACAACTGACATGTTGTCTGAGTGAACAGCAATTACGCCCTGAGGGAGGTAATCGTAAAGGGCTCGAAGAGATAGGAGTACTGCCCTCATTTCTAGGATGTTGATGTGGAGAGGGGAATCTTCCGGGTGCCATTTGCCTTGGACTGACCTGCCCAGGGAATGCCCCCCCCCCACCCCGTCTGGGAGGCGTCCGTGGTCAAAGTGGCTGCCGGATGAGGAAGAACAAAGGGTCGTCCCTGGTCCAAATTGGAGGACACTAGCCACCAGCGAAGGTCCCGTTTGCAAGATTCTGTGATCCATATTAGATGATTGAGAGGGAGTTCCTGAAAGGACCACTGAGTTGAAAGAAGCCACTGGAGGATCCTCATGTGTAACTTTGCCAAGGGAACTAGCAGAACTGTGGCAGACATCGATCCCAATAGCTGTAGGACCATTCTGGTTGGGGCTTTGGATCTGGGGAGTAAGGCTCGAACCTGATTTTGAATAGTCTGAATTCTGTCTGCAGGTAGATAGACCCGCATCTGGTTTGAATCTATCTCTACCCCTATGAATCTTATTCTTTGAGATGGCCTTAACACAGACTTTGGCCAATTGAAGGTGATTCCAAGGGAATTGCCCAGTGATATTGTGGCTTGCAGGTTCTGTAGAAGTAGATGCTTGGAGGTGGCAGTTAGGAGCCAGTCGTCTAGGTACGGAAACACCTGGAATCCTAGACTTCTCAGGTGAGCAGTCACTACTGCCAAGCATTTGGTGAACACCCTGGGGGCTGTGGTGAGACCAAAGGGCAGCACACAGAACTGAAAATGACTGCCTTCTAGGCTGAAGCGCAAGTGTCTCCTGGACGTTTGATGTATTTTGATATGGTAATACGCGTCCTTGAGGTCTATGGAGCACATCCAAACACCTTTCTACAACAATGGGACAATGGTTTGTAAAGTGACCATTCGGAACTTGGACTTCTTGACTGAACGGTTTAGGTTGCTTAGGTCCAAAATGGGCCTCAAGTCCCCGGTCTTTTTTGGCACCAAAAAGAATCTTGAGTAAGTCCCTAATCTGATCTGGTCTGCGGGGACCGGTTGGATGACTCCTTTTTGCAGCAGCTTTGAAACTTCTAAGGCTGCGGTATCCCGTTGACTGGGTGGCGGGTCCGGGATTCTTTTGGACTGGGGGGGGGGCAACAGAATGGGATGGAGTAACCTCCAGCGATAATTTGAAGCACCCATCGGTCCTGAGTGATCCCTTCCCAGGCCTTCAGGTGCTTCGAAAAACGACCCCCGACTGGCTCCGGAGCAGCACAGTCGGGCAATCCCTCAGGGATTATGAAAAGCTGAAGAGCCACGAAAGGACTCGCGGTCTCCAGTGTTGCGAGGGCCTCTGCCGCCTCTGGGATGGCGTCTTCCTGATGAATTTCCCCCTCCTCTGCCTCTGGAGGGGGAACCTTCCTGCTGAGAGGGGTAAGACTTCTGAGATCTACGGAACCACATCTTCCCTCCTCTTTTAGCCTTGGGATAAGGCCGAAAGGGAGTGGAAAATCGTGTCCCCACGGCAGTCAGAGTCTTACCCTCCTGTTCACAGCGGGTAAGTGTGTCTTTCACCTTGGGCCCAAACAGGAGGACCCATCAAAGGGCGTCGTGAATGAAGACTTGAAGGCCTCCGCGAATGACACAGGCGGAGCCAGGCTTGTCTCCGTAGCAATGCCTGTACCGCCGCTCTACTGCCCTTCGGCCGCATACGAAATGAGCCTCATGGACGAGTTCGAAATGGACGACATCGTAGCCAGCTGAGAACCAACCGTCTGGGCCAGCTCCTCAGGCAGGTTACCTAAGAGGGTATCGGATAGCTCCTTAATCAGATCCCTCTGGAATCTCGTAAAGTGCGTCAGGTAGTTCAGAGACCTCAGAGTAAAGGCCGCTGAAATAAGGGTGCACTTACCGTACCGATCCATGCTCCTAGACTCCTTATTAGGAGGATGGACGGACGTAGAAGCCTCTGCTACATCTTGCTGGGTAGCAGATGCCACCACCATAGCATCCACAGCCACACCTTATAAGGAACTCTCTATCTGGGGGTGCCGAAAGAAATTTGTTTGGACGAGCGGGCACCGGTTCCACAGAGTCTGGGTGTTCCCACGCCCTTCGACAGATCAAATCCAAGAGCTTGTCGAAGGGCGGAGACACCCAGGAGGCGGAGGGCTGAGCCCCGAAGGCCTTCAGGAACACCGACTCATCAGCAGAGGGAGGTTTGGACTGCCAGCCGCCTCGTTGTTTTAGGGCTTCCAGGATGTCTGCAAAGGAGACATCATCCGAGGACGACTTGGGGGACCCCTCTGCATCATCGAGATCGGTGTCAGATGTCAAAGACTCGTCAGGGGAGTCAACATGCTTCCTCTTGCACGTTTTCTTCCTGGGAGGTTCTTCCGAAGAGGCTTCAGAAGGACCTCCAGGAGGGGGAGAAACCCCAGCGGGGGTAACCTGAGGCCCAGGGGCTCCGCTGTCTGTGGACAGGGGGACTACCAACGACCCAGTCTCCAAATGTAGGGAAGGAGCTGGGGAAACTGTGGAGGTAGCCAATGAAGATTTGGCTAGAGCACTCCTCATAGCCCTGAAGGCGGGACCACCAGAATCCTGGGAAGGTCCCCCCTCCGTGGCCACGACAGTGGACGGTACTCCCGCCGCCGACGCACCAAGAGGGAGACTTGGGACCAAAAGCATCAATCCTGAAGCCTCCCCCCCAGGACCGAAGGAAGAAGTCCGTGCACTGAACTCCGACCAGAGAGCCGGAGTCGGAGCAAGGGTCGGGCCTGACCCTAACACCTCCACTGGTTCCACCAACACCTGCTCCAACGGTGCCAAAGCTGTTGGAGGAGGAAGTACAGTAGGGGAGTGGACCATCGGCTCTGAAGCCAACTGGGCTGGAGCCGAAACCATCTTTTGGAACACCGGAGACTGGAAGAGTCGAAGGAGCACCCTGTCGATGTCCGAATCAGACATCCTGGATGATCTCGAGGATACCGATCGGGCCCGAACCGATTTCTCCATCGGCTCCCCGGCTCCGAAAGGACTCAACAATTATCGGCTCTGAGGAAACCTTCAAGGAAATTTCCCTCGGTGCCGATAAGGACTTCGGCTCCGAGGGGGAAGAGTCTGAGCCGATGACCCTTATCGGCTCCAATATCAGTGGAGCCGATGAGGGTGACCCGCCTCTCGATGCCCCAGACCTCGGCTCCGAAACCAGAGGGGTCGAGGCTGGAGACATCGAGGCAGACCGTTCCGACCTCGGCTCCGAAGTCCGTGGAGCTGATGGAGAAGTCTGCTTAGCTTTCTTAGCCGTCGGTTCCGACTGACTGGTCGGAGCCGGCGCTTTCCTCTTCTTGGAAGGAGACGGAGAGGAAGATAAAGCCTCCTCGAAAGAAGGCTTGATTAATCCTTTGAGGATTAATTTGTTTTTCCTCTCCTGGAGGACTCTGGAGGAAAACGCATGGCATACACTGCACGATTCCTGCAGATGTTTGGCGCCAAGACAATAGACGCACGAGGAGTGGTCGTCCGTTATGGACATTTTGAACCCACACCTCATGCACTTTTTAAACCCGGAGGGTTTATGTTCTTTAGACATAGTCCTACAAAAAAAACAGACCACAACAGCAAACTTAAGGGTTTGACACACAGGAACAAATAAGTATGCCAACTCAAAATATTTAAACTGAAAAACTTTAACTTTTTTTTTTTTTTTTTTTTTTTTTTTACACGCACAGAAAGTGAGAAAGAGAAAGGGAAAACAAGGAGGGTCAAGACCCTCTAACTCAAACGGGTACTTGACCCACACACAACCACTAAGAAGTAGTAACCACAGGGGAAGGCCCCTCTAACTTAAACGGAACCTTCTCTGACAGGAAATTATACTAAAAATTCAATCAAACTGCCAGAAACACACTCGTACACAAAGAATAGCCGTTAAAACTGCTTTTGGGTTTAAGAGAAGCAAATACTGACAGGAAAAGACTATATATATATATAGTACTTAGCCCAGCCAATGTTGAGACCACGTCCAAGCTCTGTAAGCGGCAAACGAGATCTGGGGGATTAGTGGCGGTGCATCCTGGGATAAAGATAGCTCAGCCAATTAGAGGCCTCGCTCTATAGCATAAGCGTGCCGAGTCGGAGCCGAGGGATCGGCTCCGAGCCCATCAGTCAGAATGTAGGCGAGATAGGATCACATAACATCATTCATTTTCATGCCTATTGTATTTTTGCATTTTTTTAGAAAACACAGTACTTGGTATGTCATCATGAATCGTATATCAGTATTACATTCATTCATGTTAGTGTACACCATGATCAAAATCATATTCAAGGATGTCTAGTACTGCAGATTTATTCTGTATCAGGCTGACTTTAGAATGCAGTGTAGAAAACTATATATATATATATATATATATATATATATATATATATATATATATATATATAAAACAATACATTTTAAAAAGACTGATGCATGTTACATAGTCACAAAAATAATGACTTGTTCACAAAAAATATATTAATTCTTTAAGTCTGCAACTAAAAGTCTATGTAGTAAATAACAAAAGTTGTCATTGTATGCATCATTAAATCTCAGTTCCAGAAAACCAATTACCATTGCATCATTAACTTCAACTTCATAATTTTGATGAAAACAAACTCACACAGTCCGCTTTCATTTACATAATTAAACACCCTTCTAACTACTTTAATATGCTTCATTAATCATCACAGTACTCTTCTATACCTGACAAATCCTACTATTAGTCGCACCTTTTCGTGTTTTTCATGTCATATTTAGCAAAACATTAAAAAAAAAGGAAAGGAACTTTAATATCCTTAACAAACGTTTAGAAAGTCAGAATCAGATATAACGAAAGTATGACCAACCACCCTCATACTGGGTGACTATAACTACTCCTCCATTAACTGGGAAAACTATTCAAGTACCAACATACTTGCTCAACGTTTTCTGGAAATCATTAATTCCAATGCCCTGGACCAGCTCATTCTTACCCCTACTAGGGGTAGCAAGATCCTCGACCTGGTTATTATTAATATGGGCAACTGTTGCTCTACACCAATAGTCAACTCCTCCCTGGTCAGATCTGACCACAAGCTAGTCAACATGGATATCCACATCCCACTCCCACCCCCCGCAAAGGTAACCACCATGAAAAACTTTTCCAGATCTAACTTTGGGCTTCTAAAAACAAAGGCGGCTAACTTCACGATGCCCATGCAAACGGAGAATAAGTGCAGGACTGCTGAATCATACTCCAATGCACTGTACGAACACGTACACAAATGCATGGAATGGGCCATACCCAACAGAACCAAGACGCTCTCCTCCAAAAAAAGGAAGCCAATCTGGTGGTCCCTTGCCACAAACAAACTCTACAACAGAAGGAAGAAAGTGCTGCAGAAAACAGGTGAAGTCGCAAGACTGGAAAAACTCCCTTGTTAGCCTCAACAAAAAGCTGAGATCCCTCACCAAATCCTCTAAAGCTAAGCTATGAAAACAAAACTGCAGCAGATACTAAAGACAACCACAAGGCCTTCTATAGTTATGTCAAAAATCTACATGGCAATACTCAGATCTGCTCTGAGCTACTACACAATGGTAACTCCTATAATGAGCTAACAGACATTGACAATATACTGGTCGACAGATTCAGTGCCAACTTTACCTCCCTATCACCCCCTAAAGGGCCAATCACAATACCAGAGGAATGCCAATATTACTGCTACACAGGTTAAAATCACATGGCATACTGCTACAGTCATCCCACTCCACAAAGGGGGAGCAACTACGGACGCTGGGAACTACTGCCCCATTAGCCTGATGAGTCTGATATGTAAGGCTGTGGAGCGCATCATCATGGACCTTATAAATAGGGACATAGAAAATCTCCAAACTCTGGAGCCTACGCAGTTTGGATTTGTGAATGGTAGATCATGTCTGTACAACCTGGTAGACTTCTTCAAGTCTGTCACCACAGCTGTGGATGAAGGCAAGGTAGTTCACACAGCCTACCTCGATATGGCCAAGGCCTTTGATACCATTCCTCACTCAGGTAATCATAGATAAGCTCACTAAATTAGGCATCAACCTCTATGTCACAAGGTGGGTTGCAAACTGGCTTACTGATAGAATCCACACTGTGAAAGTAGCGGACTCCATGTCAGACTGCTGACTAGTCACAAGTGGAGTCCCACAGGGATTGGTCGTGGGTCCTCTCCTGTTTGGCATCTACTTTTCTGAAGTTCAGGCCAACACCAATGGACTCTGGCTGACCAAGTTCGTAGACGACTGCAAACTGGAAGCCATTATTAGCTCTCCAAATGATGTAGACATTCTATAGAAAGGACTCACGGAGACCAATGACTGGTGTCAGAACCATGGCCTTAAGCTCAATGCTAAAACAATGCACAATCCTTTCCTTTGGGACGAACACAGTACCCATGAATTACCACATTGATGGTAGCCCACTGAACAACAAAGGTGTTATAAGAGATTTGGGAACACAAGTTGATAGCAACCTCTCATTTGACAATAACATTGTCACTGTGGTCAGAAAATCCTTCTGTGTAGCACACCTCATTACAAAGGGTTTTGCATCCAGGAAGAAAGAGGTCATTGTCTCTTTCTCTCTCTCTACTCTTCCCTCATTAGACCTATTATCTAGCACAATTACCCATTTGGCATGTACCCCACTATTCATATGCAATAACTGGCAAGACCACAAAAATACCTCACCAAGAGGATCCTAGGTCTTAAACACATGCCTTATGTGGATACACTAAAAAAAACTTCAGCTATTCTCTGTCTCATATCACCTACTTAGAGGTGATCTCTGCTTGACCTACAAAGCCATGTCAGACCCAGCACTGTTAGATATGCTACATCTAAAGAAATCCCCATCTCTCCATGCCACATGCTCCAGAGACCTCAACTTCATTACCACAATCAACAGAACTTGTGGAGGGACAGGTTCTTAACCCAGAGACTGCCCATGCTCTGGAATAGACTTCCCTTACATGTCAAGCAGAATTCCCTTACATGTCAAGCAGAACACCTCACTGGCTCTCTTCAAGAGAAATCTTGACGAGTGGATGGGAACTAGAAAATTCACCCCGGGGATCATTTTAGTGGCCTTGCTTGATAGAGGCACTGGGAACTAAAGTCTGGTGGCACAATGCCAGGGAATCCTTTGGGCTAGGCTTGTAAAGGCTCCAGGGCCATTAGCCTAGTACACACCTATGAACCTATGAGACTTCTTAGAACATGTACATGCAGGAAAAATATGAAGTTACCAGATAGAATGTTAAATAGTTGAACATCATGTACAAAGTAGAGAAGAGAAGAGATGGAAATAAGATATTTCTTCAGAAGAAGTACAGTGCCTATTAAAAAATCAAAGTTGAAGAGTGATCCAAGAATAAATGGATATACAATTTGTAACCTGATAACTATCTAAACTACTTCATGAGACTATCACGATAGGGGTACAAGTCAGAAATAAAAGATGTTTTTATGTGAAATTAAATAAATTTCATGAGAGGATTCCTGCATTCAAGTTACAGTGTTTGATTCTTTCCAACTCCATTTGCCTACTTTGTGACTCCATGTAAGCCACATAACTAGACAGACATCCCAGACCTCCCTGAAAAGGGGTGCTTGTGTCTAGTGGGCTTATCTAGTTAACAAATATACAAAATGAAAATCAAAGTATTTGTCAAATAAAAAAGTGGAGGCAATAGCTCAATCCAACATCAAATACAAGATTGTTACAATTAAGTTATTGTTATAAAAATGTTTAGCAGAACTTAATGGTGATGGACAGGTTGACAGACGAGATCAGACAGGAGTCTCCGTGGACTATGTTTGCAAATGACATTGTGATCTGTAGTGAGAGTAGGGAACAGGTGGAGGAGACCCTGGAGAGGTGGAGATATGCTCTAGAGAGAAGAGGAATGAAGGTCAGCAGGACTAAGACAGAATATATGTGTGTGAATGAGAGGGAGGATAGAGGAATGGTGAGGATGCAGGGAGTAGAGGTGGCGAAGGTGAATGAGTTTAAGTACTTGGGATCAACAGTTCAGAGTAATGGTGAGTGTGGAAGAGAGGTGAAGAAGAGAGTACAGGCAGGATGGAGTAGGTGGAGAAGAGTGTCAGGAGTGATTTGTGACAGATGAGTACCAGTAAGAGTGAAAGGGAAGGTCTACAAGAGGGTAGTGAGACCAGCTATGTTTTACGGGTTGGAGACAGTGGCATTGACAAAAAGGAAGGAGTCAGAGCTTGACGTGGCAGAGATGAAGATGTTAAGATTTGCACTGGGTGTGACGAGGATGGACAGGATTAGAAATAAGTATATTAGAGGGTCAGCCCAGGTTGGAAGGTTTGGAGACAAAGCTAGAGAGGCAAGATTACGTAGGTTTGGACATGTGCTGAGGAGGGATGCAGAGTATATTGGGGAAAAAGATGCTAAGGATGAAGCTGCCAGGTAACAGGAAAAGAGGAAGGCCTAAGATAAGGTTTATGGATGTGGCGAGAGAGGACATGTAGGTGGTTGGTGTGACAGAGCAAGATGCAGAGGACAGGAATAAATGGAAACAGTTGACCTGCTGTGGCGACCCCTAATGGGAGCAGCCAAAAGAAGAAGAACTGCACAGAAAGTAGCTACAAGCAATTGTACTCCTGTGATTTTCCAAGCCATGTGCTGATTTTTTACAATAAGTATCATTTTGTTTTGATCTACACTTTTAAATTGTGTGTTACTGTACATTACTGCATTTAGTCACATTTTTCATTGTTTTACTGCTCCTACTGTACTTCAGCTTAGCATAGACTTGGTCCAAATTTGATGGATCCAGTTTGTTGCAAGTATTTGAGCACTAACTCAGCTTTTCACCACATGGAGGGAGTTTTCCCTGCACATTTGTGAGAGAACTGTGTGGACTGGACCCATCTGAGTGGTGACTGCTGGCCCTAGGCCTAGTTTTGAGTGTTTATATTGGTCAGAGTGGTTAATTTCCTTTTTATTCTCTATGCTACTTATTGCCCACATATGCACAGGTTTGCGCTCAGTTTAGCAAAGCTGCACACAGAGTAGCTACAAGCAATTGTACTCCTGTGATTTTCCAAGCCTTCTGCTGATTTTCTACAACAATAAGCATCATTTTGTGTTGATTTGAACTTTTAAATTGTGTGTTACTGTACATCACTGCTTTGCTGTTCCTGTTGCCCTTTAGTTTAGCATAGACTTGGTCCAAATTTGCTGGATCCAGTCTGTTTGTTGGACTGTGTGAATTGGACTCATCTGAGTGGTGATTGCTGGCCCTGGAGCCAGTCTTGAGTGTTTTTACTGGTCAGAGTGGGTAATTTCCTTTTTATTCTCTTACTTATTGCCCACATTTGTGAGGGTTTGTCCATAGTGCACCATCCTGCACTGCCACACAATGGTGCTAATCACTGGCAGTTATAGACACAAATGTTTTGCCTGTTAAATTTTCCCTTAGCTCCTGACTTGTGGGTCCCATGAGTTTGTCTTGGACCCTGCTCTACTGATTAGTGAAGCACTAAGCCTAGCAACGGAGGTATTAACACACCTCTAGCCCACTAGTTATACCTACCTGTGACACCTTTCCCTGCCCTATTCCAGTCACTGACCATACAAATTTACCTAGCACTAAGGATGGAAAATTTCCCAGTTTCTCCAGCCAGCTTGGTAGACATGGGCATCCTGAGGCAGTGAAACAATTATCTCATGGAAACAGACAACCCTCTACTTCTAGTCCACACTAATTCAACATGTGAGAGATGCAACTATATCAAAAACCTTGAATCCATGCTCTATCACACACCAGTCTGTACATCTGACATTGTGCGGGCTGTCTGCATGTGCACCTCATCACCTACTCCCCCAAACCCACATCACACATACCTATATATGTGGAGTTCCTCAGCAGAAACATACCTAAACACTAGAGACCTCACAAACACAAACACAAGCATGCTATACATAATACTTCCTCTGCAAAACACAATACACATAATAGCTTATGCACTAGTGTCTCACCTGTCAAGCCCATAAGGCAAAACACAAAACCAAACATATTAGTCATAGGTGACTCCATCGTGAGACACACAGATGTCCCTCTCACCAGACTGAATAAGGAAAAAGTCACGGTCAGCTGCCTGTCAGGTGCCAGATCTCCCATATCACACATGCATTCAAGTCTCTTAACAACAAGTATTGTTATGACTTCATCATAGTCTATGATGGTGTGAACAGCTTGAGACAAACATATCTGGACTATATGAAGAGAGACATGACTGAGCTCTTGGACTATGTGTCTCAAGCAGGTACGGCCCTAGCCTTAAGCATCATTTTACCTTCATCTAGGATGATGCCTCAATACATACAAAAAAATGATTGACTTCAATAATTGGCTTAGTTTCTGCTATCATTCTAAGGAGATCCAGCATCTGTCAGCCTGGGATGACATGCTCAACAGACCTTGATGCTTTGCCAGAGATGGTCTTCATCTGTCACCCCTGGGATTTTGGCTACTGGCTAAGGCCCTTGCCTCCCGCATAGTGCCTTTTTTAGGCAGTGTCACAAGGATAAAATTCCTGATGTAACAATTCTGAAAAATAATAATCTCAAATTCATGCTGCTAAATGCTAGAAGTCTTAATTTGAAACTGCACAAACTGGAAGCAGTCTTCACCTAGAAAGACGCAGACATTTGTGCAGTCATGGAAACCTGGTTCAAGGCAGCGAAGAGGACCCCAGCCATACCGGGTTACACCTCCTTCCACATGTTCAGACCACAAACTGAAGGAGTGAAAACTAAAGGAGGTGGTGTATCAATTTTCATCAAAGATAAATAAACCTCCAGATTGGTTAAACAGTGTGATTCTCTGGAGATACTTCAGGTGCAATTAACTGTGGGTAGGACACCTGTTCAAGTCATTGCTAGCTACAGAACACCCTCCATGAATCAGGACACCCACTCTGCCTATTTGGACCTACTCAAGTCTATCAAGGTACAGCCAAATACCATGGTATTGGGTGACTTTAGCATTGACTGGGCTACCTACTCGAGCCCAAACACACCCACTCAAAGGTTCCTATATTTTGTCAACTCCAATGCTCAGGACCAGCTGGTTGACACCCCCACTAGGGATGCAATTATCCTGGATCTGATGCTTACCAACATGGAAGACCACTGTAGCACCCCCACTGTGAGGTCCTCCCTGGTGAAATCTAATCACAAATCAGTCTCATTTGAAGTAACATTCACACCTGACCCCCTCCCTAAGCTGTAACTAGACTGAAAAAGTTCTCCAAAGCAGATTATAACCCCTTACAGGAGGGTATAAATAGCTTCACTGCACCTCCCTCCACAGATGGAACTGGGAACTAAACTACACCAATGCCATATACAAACACCTATATAACTGCATTGATTTGGCATTACCTGACAGGCCACAGAAGCTTTTCTAGAAAGAGCAAGGCTTTATAACAGGAGGAAGAAATTGCTGTCTAAGAGTAAGAAGGAGCAGGCCCTAAACTGGAGACACTCCCTTTCTTAGCTTAAACAAGCAAATAAAACTTCTGGCAAAGTCCTCCAAAATAAACTGCAAATCCGAGTTAGCTTCTTCAACTAAGGACAACCACAAGGCATTCTTTAGTTACACTTGTATCCTAAAGGGGAAGGCACAGATCTGCACCAAACTGGTAGTTAATGGTAAAACACAGATTGAGCCTGTGGACATAGCCAACCTGTTAGCTGACAGGTTCAGTGAAATCTTTACTCCCCCTGTCTCTGCCACAAGTACATCATGGCATCTTTGCCACCTCTCCCCTACTTTCTATCTCTAAAGAACAGGTCGAAAATGCTCTCTCTAAAGTCAAAAACACAGCATCTATGGGACCTGATAACAACCCAGGCTGTGTCCTACATGGATTCAAAAATGAATTAGCATCACCATCGGGCACCCTTTTCAATCACAGTCTAAGTACAGGCTTCATCCCAGCTGAATGGAAAACAGCCACCATCATCCCCTTGCACAACAGTGGTGCTTCCTCTGACCCCAAGAACTATAGACCTATTAGCCTGACTGGCCTTATCTGCAAGTCCATGGAGAGAAACATCATAGTCCTTACCAACAAAGACACAGGAATTCCAAAAGACTAGACCCTGCCGAGGTTGAATTTGTAAAGGGGAGATCATGCCTGTTAAATTTGGTGGACTTCTCTGAGACAGTCACCAGGGCCCTGGACGAAGGGAAATCTGTGCGTACTGCCTATCTAGACCTAGCCAAGGCATTTGACACTATCCTTCACTCAAGTATTATTGACAAACTCACCCAGCTAAATATATCAACCCCTACACTGTAAGGCGGGTTGTGAACTGGCGCACTGATAGAACCCCATACAATCAAAATAGGAGAATCCACCTCCAAAAGCAGACCCATAACCAGTGGTGTTCCATACAGATCAGTCCTGGGACCTCAACTGTTCAGAATCTTTTTCCAAGGTACAAGCTAAAATCAAGGGACTGTGGCTGACACAGTTTGCTGATGACTGCAAACTGTGTGTGGTCACAGAATTTCCAAACAATATCAACATCCTTCAAGAAGGTCTTATGCAGACAAATGATTGGTGCCAAAGTCACACCTTCAAACTCAATGTTAAAAAGTGTATTATCATCCCCTTTCAGTAAATAGATGTTCCTGAAAATTACCATATAAATGGAAATACCCTAAGTATGCACTTAGTTGTAAGAGATCTGGTGCTCAGCTTAACAGAAACCTTACCTTTGATCATCATGTCTCCACAGTGGTAAGAAGGGCATTCTATATGGCTCATCTCATAAGTAAGAGCATTGCCTTGAGGAAAAACAGAAGGTATCACCTCCCTGTACTCTTCACTCATTAGGCCAATAACTGAGTATAACGCGCCTTTTGGTGTGCACCTTTCAAAGCACTGCAGCAATTCGAGAGACCACAAAGTTTCCTCACAAGGAAAATTCAAAGTCTACAGCAGTTATCTTTTGTGGATCAGCTTAAACCACTGTCACTTTGTTTTGTTTCATACAGACTACTCATAGGCAAACTCTGCTTTGCATATAAAGTGATCTATGACCCTGCCTTACTGGAAATGCTGCATATCTGCAAGTCAAATGGCACACAGGATACTCGCTATAAAGACCTTAACCTGGTATGCAACATCAATAGAACCTGCTGGAGGAACAGATTCCTCTCCTAGAGGTTACCACACCTTTGGAATAGACTCCCACTTTATGTCAAACAAAACACCTCATTTGGCCCTCTTCAAATGCAATCTGGACATTTGGACGGATAACTGTAAATTCACCCCAGGGTTTCCACCTGTCTTTCTCTTGGACAGGGTCAGTAGGTGCTGATCATAGTAAATAGGGTAAAACTTGGCTTGGCTTGTAAGGGCCCTCGGGCCATTAGCCTAGTTAACTCCTATGATAAGTAGTATATTAGAAAAATAGGTTTTAGTGTCATTAATGGAAGAAAGTTGAAATCATTACTGCTGTTAATAATAAAGGCCATGCAATAACTTATGGATGAAGGGCCACATAAATTAATAGTTTGGGTGTAACAAAAGCTTATAATAATTTTTCACATGAAATGTTTAAAACAACATTAGAATTTGGTTCTGGTCATGAGTTTGCATGTCCTCCCTGTGTTTGCTTGGGTTCTCTCCGGGTGCTCCGGTTTCCTCTCACACTCCAAAGACAAGCAGTAGGCAGACTGGGCCCTCTAAATTGGCCATAGGTGTGAATGTGCTTGTGTCTGTGTGTGTTATGGAAAAACAACTATGGCAGGGCTAGCAACCTGTCAGTGTGAACCTTAACTCTAGATTGTCACTGTTGAAGTGACACCCTCTCCCCATGTGTAAAAATGGAAAAAGGGGGCTGTGGATGGATGGTTTTATAACCTTTGTAAAGACTGTTTCCCGGAATGTTCTTCGGAAACCATTTGTAAATTGATAGTTACATAAAAGTATATACATAAAAAAATGTGTTATGTCAAGGATGTAATTTGACTTCTGATTTGTATGGACTTGCAATAAATGCTGTTACTGTAAAGGAAAGGCAAATACAGCAGGGTTGGGAAAGGGAAATTCAGTCTAATTATACTGTTGCTACAGCATTATAATATTGATGATAAGAATGAAAGAGGAGACGTTTATTAGAAATATGCTAGACATACTGAAATAAAATGTATAAGTAGATAGATTTCATTTTAATTGAGAATAAGTAGTTTTACTGTACATTTTTTTCAGATAAGATACTACACATTTTATGTAGATGTTTTGGGGACTGACATTATTAAAAAGACTGGGAGAAGTTAACAGAAAACACGAGAAGTGCAGGTAAAGTACAGTTGTGTAAATCCTACTTACCTGTTAACAGCAGATGCTCGAATTTCACACTGCTTTGGTGGCAGATGCACTCTGCATACACAAACCCACAGTGGCAGCTTTCCATAACATAGACTCTCCTCCTCTAACTATCTGTGGCTAAGCTCCTACCATCAGAGGAGGCCTAACCCCTGTCATAGAGAGTTAGTTATTCAGGCTTTTAGTGCTATGTAGGAAGAACCAAGGAGGATCAGAAGCAAGCAGTGCCTGAAACCAACTAATTCACACCCAAAAAACATCAACAATAAATAACCAAAACCAAGCAACAACACTACAAGGTTGGGTACCATCGAAGTGTATGCAAAAATAAAGGGGGTAGTGGAAGGGTGCTGCCACTGAGGCAGTGTGAAATTTGAACATCTACTGTTACAGCTAAGTAGGACTTATGCTACTGTGCTATGTTCATCATTAACACTGCCTCAGTGGCATCTGGGTAGATTCCCAAAGCTTACTCTACCTGGGAGGGGGAAGGACAACGATCCAGGAGTACCTGAAGAATGGTCTCAAAGCCTTCACTGTAACTTGAGAAAGAATTGAGTTTGTAGTGCTTTGCAAAGGTATGAACAGAGGACCCAGAATATTGCCTCCAGAATGCTTCAGGAGTCCACTCTTTTCCAATATACCACCAAAGAGGGTAAGGCTCTAGAGGAATATACCTTAACCTTGGCTGAAATAGATTTACTATGGTGGGAGTCACAAAAAAAAAAAAAAAAAAAAAGCTGAGGGCAACCAATGAACAATCCTTTGCTTAAAGACATGTTGACCATTCTTAGCCCTAGAATAGGAAATAAACAGTTGTTTGGCTTTCCTGAAGGGCTTAGTTCTGTCAGGAAGTTTCCCACTGTCACAAGTGTGTTTAAGTGGTGAGATGAAACTTGTTTTTTGAGTGACAAGTACTAGAAATACTTTGGAACTAAGCTGAATTTTCTGGTGCTTCATTTTCTGAAAGCATACTACATGTCATTTATGGAGAAAATACATTTATGTCAACTTTGTTAGATATTTGAGAATAGTAAGTTAGAGTTTGCATAGGGATCAAATAGACATAGAAATATTTGATTTTCATTATGGCTAAATAACGATTTTGCCTGAAAGCTATAAACAGGAAAATTATAAAGGGAAGGGGATGGTGATAGGTTATGTATGATGCAACCAACAGTATACACAACATCTCTATATTTTTGGTATTATAGAAAAATGATGAAAGAAGAATCAAGTTTGATAATGTGTTACAAAGGTGCAGTGGTGATGTATTAGTAAATGAATGGAATAAAAACTCTGGGAAAATGAAAAAGGGATAATTGGTTCATGAATATGTTAAGATGGTAGAGTTGTGTAGGTAAATATACTATAACAGTAGATGTTCAAATAGATCACTGTTGCAGTAGCATATGGGGTGTATCTTACAAGGATCAGACGTTTGGCCAGCATGCTAAAACTTTTGTGTGGCTTCCACTTGCACTACATGTCTAAGGAAGATCCAGGGTATACTGGTGTAAAAGTAGATTTACAGGTAAAAAATTCAAAAGTTTCTTGACTCTGTTAAAAAAAGGAGGCTATAACATGGAAAGAATCTGAACGGGTTGCAAAATTGCAATATTTATGTGCTAGAAGAAAGAGGGACAAAAGGACCCCCCCACTGTCTGAACAGGAAGAAGACCTTTTCCATGTAAAATGGGAAAAACATGGTGAACAAGATTACAAAGATTGAAAGGCTTTGAAAAGCCCTTTGGCAAAAGTGTAACATGCCCCTTAGGCTTGTTTAGCACAGGGTGGCCTAACGGTTAAGGTGTTTGCCTTAGAAACACAAGGTACAGGGTTTGAGTCTTACAAGAGATAATTGGCTAGGCTTAAAATGACTCGCAAGGGCAGTTAGCCTAGTACTAATCTATGAGGTTCTATGAGGTTCTATGAGGGATCAAAAGGAAGAAAGATACTTAGATTTTTAAAATTTCTTTCTAAATGTGTCTAACAAAGCAGTCATAGAAGCATTTGATTTCTGGACTTCTATCACTGAGCAAAATACTTAATCACTTACCAGCAACTGAGAGTTCCATCCAGCCCTTCCTAGATCACTACATGGAGTTCTCCCTTCTTGCTCATAGGCATACATCATGCCTTTGTGGATGCACTAGACTTCTTGCACTGTGCTAGACACCCGACCCTTAGCAGCATCCCTAGGAGCAGTACCACAGGAGACAGAAGAAACAACAGATGAGTTGTCCATTGGGAGCTGGGGAAGAGAATCCAAAGGCAAAGCTACTTTGGAAGTCTCTTTAAAAGATTTACTTTTCTTATGAGTCAGAAAGGTGACATCCAAGGTACTTGAGACAGTATCCATTGATGTCTGAGTGAAGTCCTTAAGCTGTTTTCAGCTACTATATTAAGGCTGCTAAGGTGACTTCTAATAGTCTTGGGAGTAATGGACAAAAGTACAGTTGTATAAGTCAGCATGCCATAACAGTAGATGTTTGAATGATCACTGATGTGGTAACCTTAGCTATATGGGTTATATCCTGCACGGTTTGTAACAAGTCAGCCAACTTCCAGAGCATAAGGGAACTTTCCATATGCCCAAACCACTGACAGCTTCAGCAGAGCTGAACAAAATCAGTGGCTTTCTCATGCAGAGTCTGACTAACGGAATCATGAGAATCATGGATGCCATGAATCCTACTATCATGAGAAACCTCCTTGCTGAAACCTTAGACTGAGCAGAAAAACAAAAAACTAAAGAACAGACCTAAACATAGATCAACTTTTTTCTGTGGAAGAAAACCTCTTTGAACTGTGGTATCTAGGAGATACCCAAGGGAAAAATCCTGTGAGAAGGAGACAAACAAGACCTTTGAATAATCACCTGAAACCCCAGTCTGTAAAGGAGATCTCTTACTCAAGTAAGAAATTCTTGACACTTCAAAAGAGATTCTGCAAAGATAAGCCATTTGTCTATAGCATTTTGAATTTTGGGACTTTCCCTAATTGCTTTAGAAAGGAAATATTTAAGATTGGTTTCCAGGAGGCTTCTTTCTTTAGTACTAGAAACATTCTCGAATAAAAAGATTTCCCTATCAGAGAAAAAGGGTCTACTTCTATTAGCCCCTGA
The DNA here is from genome assembly GCF_019279795.1 of Protopterus annectens. Lineage (NCBI taxonomy): Eukaryota > Metazoa > Chordata > Ceratodontiformes > Protopteridae > Protopterus > Protopterus annectens. The sequence continues at coordinate 1,474,630,706 of NC_056729.1, forward strand.
TTCACCAATGCCGAATAACAGAATGGAAAACAGAAGTTTGATCTGCTGGTGGATAAGGCAGGATCACCTGGAAAGGAGGAAGATACTCCCACTGCCATCTGTATCCCTCTCAGAACCTATTCATCTGAGATTATCTGTTGCCACAAATGTAAATGGAGATCCTGATTTTGTTGGAGATTTAAAGGCTTGCCAGGGTGAGGGTGGGGTGTGGGGTGTGGGGTTACCAGCTGCAGACAGTCATTCAGAAATGCTGGAATGTGCTATATGGGGTTCCTCCTTTCTTTTTGGAGCCTCCTTTTTGTTTTTAGAATGTCTGCTTGCCAGAAGCTTGCTCTTTTTGTTAATTTTGCTTTTTATAAAAGGGTGCTTAAGCAGGTGTAAAACCTTTAACAAACTTGGAGAAGGAAGGCTGAAAAATCTAAGTAACCCCCTGAACCAGTTTCCTTCTCTCAGTGCATTTGACCATGTAAATCTTCTCATAACAGTTCCGGTAGCAACTGCTCTGGAAGACGCATCAGCTAATTCATAAGCACACTTCAAAGAGAGTTTGATAACTTGAGACACACAATAAATAAAGGAATTCATTGATGATTTTTCCTCAGACAAGAGAAAGGTATCTGTAATGCTCTTCATGTTCTTAAAAGACATATGCAGAAACTAAAATGTGAGCTTGATAGTTAAGAATTCTAAAAATAATTGTGGCAGAGGACTACGCTTTTTCCCAAGTAAAGCTTTTCCATCCTTATCAGAAAGGGAGGGAGGAGGGATTAGCATTTACCAAATATTTAACAATAGTTAGATTTGCAAATAAATCACTGCATGATCAGATCTAGGATTAGAAAATAAAAAATTGACAGACTGAGCAATTGTATACAGTCTAACTGTTCTTAGGGGCAGCAGTCTTGCTGTGAGGCAAGTTACTGGCTGTAAAAAAAACATCCTCCATTGCTGGAAGTACAGGAGGAACAGGAGAGGGTTTATGCAATTCCTGTTATAACAAATCATATTTTTTCAAGAATACTGGAATATCATTATGTTCCCATTGAAGCAATTGGTTCATTCTACATATGGTTTCATAGATTCATAGCTTTGTACTGGGCTAACTGCCCTCATGGGCCGTTTTAAGCCTAGCCAATTAGCCCATGTGAGAATCAAACCCTACAATTTGTGCTTCTTAGGTAAGCACCTTAACCATTACACCAATCTCCCACGAAAATTCTTCTATGGGATTATGAGATGAAACACTCTCCTCTGTATCATTCATATAAGGAGAGCAAACAAAAGCAGTTCCCTCAAAATCATTCTCTGTTCATTATACTGGGAATCTTAAGAAAATGAAGGCTTCCTTTTCCTCTTACCAGTAAAACCAGAGTAAGAGGGGTCAACAGCCTGAAATAAAACCTGAGCTAAACCCAATACATCATTCCTGCCTAAAATAAATGTTTAACTCTCTTCTTATTTTAACAGGAAGCAGACCAATTCTTGTTAGACACATTGCTCCAGCGGACAGGCATCCCAGTCCAAGCTAGGGCAGAGAAGCAGTTGCTGCTTCTTCATCTAAGACCAATAAGAATGTTTCTCCCATGACCACCAATGACACTCTAACAACCACAGAGGATATGTCTTTGTCCCAGTATATAGTGGCTGAATGGCCTACACTAGAGAGAACCAAAATAGAAGACAAATGGCTGAGGAACCAGAAAAGACCACAGAAGAGTCACACATCTGTGGTTGCAGCAGATTTGTAGTCAGCTGAAAGGGCAACAGCTGTCTGAAAATATTCTTCTTTTTGTGGCTGGGAAAGGAAGAAACAAGGAACAGGTAAGTGGTCCCATGGTGAAGCTGAAAATGCAGCCTGAAGCCAGGGCAAGACTGGCAACAACAGTTATTAAAAGAGATAAGTAACAAAAACGTAGTGTTTTCTACCAAAACACATAGTAAAAAGTACATGACACACTTGCCCCAACTCCTAAAAGTAATTTAACCCAAGTCTTCAGCAAAAAAAAAAACAAAAAACAAAGATAAATTACAGTAGTCACAACCTTTATGCAAAAGTGAAAAGTAGCACATCGCTTTTAAAAGTAGCTAAAGGTCATGTGACAGTCCAATAAAATACACTTTCTTAAGTTATTCTACAGAAAAAGATCAGTTTCTGTCAAATATTAAAAATGTGGAATATGTCTTCAACAAAGGGAATGTATCTATTCAAAACTGATGAAACGATAGTCAGCTAATGATTCTTGAAAGCCTGCAACAAGAGCGCTCTTCAGCAGTAGGAAAGCATATGAAGGCCTTGGTGACCAAACCATTCATTTTCTTCAGCTTTGCTTAAGCTGCTAATGTTTTGGGCACACAGAGTGATCAAATGATGAACATCATGTTTCATAAGAGCAAATGCAGTGTATTTCCTCTAGACAAATTAAACAGGCTGCATGAGAATCTTTATAAGGTATCTGGCTTCCACAAAGACACTTCTCTTTTTTTCCTAGACATAAAAACGTTTACACAAATTTTGTACAGAAAAAGAAGGGAAGTCCCCAAAGGGGTACTTATCTGCCCAAAAGTTTGAACCAGCTGACCTCCAAAACACTGAAGAGGCAAAAAAGGCAAAGTCTGACTGAAACTTCAGCATCAAGAAAGTTCTGAATGTTGATACCTGTATGTTGGCTTTTATACCAACACACACACTTACATTTTTGCACCTATGCTGCACATGCAAGACACCCAAATGATTTAGTATATCGTCCAAATACCCAATCCTTGGCGGATATAGCTTATATATCTATATGCTTCAAGAACAGTGATCCAATGATGAAAATAATCATGTTACATTATAAGACATACAAGAAAATATAGACTCAATAAGGAAATGTATGAGACAATTAAAAGGAATTATTATCCAAAAATAGGATCATTTCTATATTCAAATAATTGAAAATAAGTATGATGCTTTGTAATTTTTATTTGAATTCCAAAAGCACTCCTACTATTTTATATAAGAACTGTGCAATTGTACATCCATATGCATTACCAGCAACTCAATCACACAGGATCTTGATTTAACAATTCGTCTAAGGATGGCACTTAAGGAGTGCATCCCCCCCAACATGCATATACACCATGTTGCAATATACTGTCAGTACTAAAACATGAATACAATTACTTGCATAATCTACGTCCCTATCTTACCAGTTGTTTGGCAATGTGAACATATGCAGTCTGCTAGTAGGTCTTTTACAATCTCTATCCAAAGCCTACAGTAATACTGCAAGTCTTGGGAGTGGGTGTGCCCTTTATAATTCATCAGTGCCACACATAATCTTACTTTAGGTTGACTACCTTATTAAAATGAAACTGCCCAAGCCATTATGTGTTTTGTACAGTGTATAATGCAGATTGCAGTATTCCAGTCAAAATCTTTTACGGTGGCATCAGCCAGGTATGAGTTTAAACTGATAGTATCTAGAACTTGCTGGTATCATGGAGACAGTGATTTTATCTCAACATTTCCTAGAATATGAACATTCTTTTTAGCACGGGTTGTTGCTGCTGATATACAACTTCAGAAAATGAGTTCTATGAGCTCTACTGTTTTTCAAATCAGTTCCAGAGTTATATATTCTGTTTCATAAAGAATTTTATGACCCCGTGTCATACATCAACCCAGCAATCCCATTTCTTCTCTGCACAAACATACTCTGGCTGTACAATATCTTGACAGTGGTATATCATCATTCTTGATTTAAATATTCTGCTGTATATTAAGAGGATCAACTACATGACAATTGGCTGTATTAAGATAGCTAAGGCAAATCTATACATTGTTTAATGTTTTCTGATTATCTTTATTGTGTATTTATTATTGCTACTATCCAGTATGCTGCCTAGGGATGAAGCTTTTCTCCTCAGGTCATAAAGGGGCTGTGCCCAATCAGACTAACCATGTCCAACCAGAATAAACACACATGACATGTAATAATTTTAATAGGCCTTCACCCTGCAAGGCTACCAATAAATTTCTGTACAAAAATAGGTTGGTTGTTATTTGGGTCAATTTCAGCTTTGGCCTAAAGATGACTAAAAGGTTAGATAAGATTTTCTTGTGTTTGCTGTTTTAGGATTTACAGACTGCAAAGAGAGACCCTCTGGGAACATGTAATGCTGTTTAATGTTGAACCATTTTAAATTATGTCATGGGAATTTGCATATATTTTCCATGGTGCTTTGTATTAAGGGGTATGTGTAGTTAAGCTGGTTACTAGTGATTACCTGTCTGTGGTTCACTCCTGCCACTTTCAGTCCTACTCTCTTGATACCAGTAACTAGAAGGATGCATTTATCCTTCATTGTTTTATGTGTAACATTTCCATACATTGTACAATCCTATACAATTATAATGTCATTAATAAGTATAATTAGCTCTGTATTTAAACTTAATTTACTGCATTTGCTAGCATTTGAATAAAATATAAACTCCAGTACTACAGTAATGATCTTGTATTGTAAAGTAAATTGGGTCTCCATTTATAAACTGCACTGCTTAAAGACAATTAATTACACATTGTCATTATCAGATTTAGGCAAATGCCTGTTGTTGCTAGAAAAGACCAATACAATTTACAACAAATAACTACTTTTACTTGGATTATTTATTGAACAAAATACTTCTGTTCAGAATGTTCTGAAATGTATAATGAAAAGTAACTGATAAAATATATATTTAAGGGTTAAAGTTTGAGTTTAATTACATTTGCTAAAACTGGGGATGGGTAATTTGCAAGCTGTTTGAGCAGATGGCTGATTTATTTCTGTCAGCAGTCACAGGACCCATGGTGTTAAGGACAGCTGCCATATCTATAACCCTGGATGGCCAGGCTAATTCAAATTCCAAGTCCTACAGAGGAGAACAGACTTCAGTTTACATAAACCAGCTTCGATCCTAAGAAGAATTACCAGCATACCTCTGAACTATATAGATTTTTGCAGAATATCCATATTTGTGTGTCAAATGTTTGGTCTGTTCCTCAAAAAATTATGCTTTTCCAGCAAATGATTGTGGCTCAAAGTCAGTAAATAATGACAGACATTTGAGTGTCAGACTTGATATCCATGAGAAAATACATGTTATTGTAAAATCTGTTATTCTAGCAACTTTCAAAGTTTTTAAGAGCAGGAACTACAATATGTCCCCGATTTTGGGCCTTCCTCCCCTATTAATTTTGGCTTTGTCCAGAATTCTTGCACTAAAAGGCTGAGAAGTCACCACAGCTTTGTAAAGCTCTCAACATCAAGCTACACTACTTCTTTCATCAAACTCTTCAGTAACATTCAGTCATATGGTATTTTCACTTTAACTCTTATTACTAAAACACTGTAGTTTCCATCCATGTAGTAATACCTCTGTGCCTACTACAAGATGCACATGAGTTCAGTGGGTTGTAATGCACAACACAGAATTATGAAGGTACAGTTTACAGACAGGAAGAGAGTTGTTTATGAAAACAAGCATTTTGATCAGAAAACAATTTAATCTCAAAATCCCAAGAAGGATATTATGTCATGTCTAACCTTGTTTTTATAACAAAATATAAATACCTGCAAAGCCGATTTTTCAAAATGAGTTGAAATGATTAAATTAATATTTTTCTGTTACTGTAAGTGAACTCTGCTTTGTATACTTTTGTACACATGGAGCTTAAATGTTCATATTCCTGCCCGAGTACTGCAGAAACACAGACTCAATAATAATTTTCCGACAATAATAATTTTGTGAATTTTCAAAATGAAGAAGAATGCAATATTGCTTTACTGTCTATAAGAAAAATGACATGCTGAAGGCTCTATCCCAGTGGTGGCCTGACAGATAATATATGTTTTGTGCTTGTTCAGCACTATCATAAAGACCATGACCAGAAAAAAAATCAGTATGATACTAGACAAGCCAGTTTAAAGGTTTGCTATACATGTGGAGGTTAAATTTACATTTTAAGGGTTAAGAACAGGCTGAGCATTCTACAGTAAAAAAAAAGAAAAGCATGTAAACAAATAATTGATGACACAATGTGCTTTTACTTTACAATGTGCATTTGTGAGCTGTGAGGCATGAGGTGAAACCACATGCTCTCAAAGCATTCAGTGTACTGAATAATCTTCAATAAATGCACAGCCTGGAGTAGATTTCTATACATATTTTATTTAGTTTTGCTAAGTGGATGACTGCACTTGTCAAAGTGACCATTTTTAGTCATAATATGAGATAAAGGCAAAGACAATATAAAGAACAATGAAAGGTTTTTACACATCTCACAATGACTAGTAAGCAATTTGCAAAACTTAAACATACACAAAAAAGAATGTACATTTAAACAAAATATTGAATTTTCCACTGCAGTACCACAGTACAGGCCAAACACTATCAAAACTAAGAACTGAGAAATTATGAACTTAAAGCATTTTATGCCCACTAGTCATAAGAGGAAAATATTTTATTACCATTTTGCATATCTATTTAGTTACAGAATGTAGTGAGAAGGCATTATAAACAATGGGCAAGATTCATGAATGGCTACACTTAGCCCGCTCACTATTTGGTATTTATTAAACAGCTCTGCACTTCATACATGCCCTCAAAACAAGGGTAAACTGCACAATATGCAAATGAAAGCATCAGTAGTTGAATTACATACTAATTAACTGATCCAATATGGCAGAGCTATTCAGGAACATATAAAGTGATCATGTACACTCAGTGCTCCCTTTTGGCCTGCAATCCAAACATCCTTGGAGTACAGCCACAACGACACTTAGAAAAAAAAATTTAGGGGTTGCTGCTGTCATCATTAATCTGTGTGTGCAACAGACTAATTCACAGTGCTGCTGTTGCTGATGCCAGACCTCCGCTGAGAAGGGCAAGGGTGTTCAGACCCTGTTTGACATATCATGCACTGCATGATGCAGAAATTGTAGAGGGATACAGGGTGAACAGGGAAACAATAGAGGAAATATGCACCCTGTGCCCTCAGGAAAATCTTGAAGAACCCAGCCTAGTGGAAACAATAGTATGTGCAGCATTATGAATACCAGCTACAGGGAATTTTAAGAGGCACACAGGGGATATATTAGGGGTGTTACGGGCTTCAGCTTCGAGAATCTTACATCACTTTCCAAATGCAAACTACAACATGCAAGGCATCATATATAGTTCCCACACACCCAACAGGAGAGAACTACAACCATGCAACAGTTTTATGCTGTAGCACACTTCTCTGAGGTTTTAGGGATCATCACCTGAACATATATAAAAACAAAAGCCCCAACCAGTGAAAAGGTAAGGCGGTACATCACAAAAAAGGATTCCACTCCATTAACTGTCTGGTTGTCTGTAATGTCGAAGGGATTATCTACAACGTATGTGCAAATATCCCTGGCAGTTTCCACAACTCACACATATGGCACACCTGTGCCTTGTACACAAACACGGTTTGCTAGGGGTGACTGTTTACAATGATATCTAGTGAGAGATGCAGGTTATGCACTAAAATCTTGGCTGAACACCCATAAGAAATCCACACAACACCAATGAGCAAGGCTACATTGATGCCCATGTTCAAACTAGGAATATAATAGAACATGTATATGGCTTGCTCAAATAAAGGTTCCATTGTCTAGACACATCATAAGGTGCCCTGCAGAACAACTCAGCCACCTCTGCCAAAATATTCAGTCTGTGCAGTGTTACACAATAGAAATCTTAGGAAACAGATTCAATAAGGACAACAAGGCCCTGGATAACATTTTCCATGTCCAGAGGCAGTGCCAGCAACTCCATCAGATACCTACAACAGTTAGCCAATTAACACCAGATGAAGAATACCTTTTCTTCATCCATGGAAATAGGATGACTAAAAATAAATGCCAAGAAATGCATAATCCTTTAGGAAGGTATCCACACCTCGTAACTATCATATTGACAACAGACCCCTTAGAGTTGACCCAGTATTTAGGGACTTAGGGATAAACATAGACAGTAATCTAGCCTTAGACAATCATGTGTCTACAGCAGTGAGGAAATCATTCTATGTTCTGCAACTTATAAACAAAAGTATAGCATCTAGCTCCAAGGAAGTCACTGTCCCACTGTATTTGGCATTCATCAGACCTATCATTGAATACAATGCCCCCGTTGGTATGTACCTAACCAGGCATATCCAAAAACTGGAATGTCCACAGACATTCCTCACTAAAAGAATACAGGGTATAAATAACATGTCCTATGCAGACTGCCTCAAGGCCCTGTCCCTGTATTCTGTCTCCTGCACAATGTTAAGGGGAGATCTATGCCTGGCATACAAGGCGTTGCCAGACCCCACCATGATGGACCTCCGGCATACCTGCAAATCAAACATCACCAGAATTACCTATTCCAAATTCTTAAACTTTGCCTGTGATATAAATTGGACCTGCTGAAAAAACAGGTATGTATCCCAGAGACTATCCCTTCTCTGCAACAGTCTCCCCCATCCATGTGAAGCAGAGTTCCTCCCTAACCCAATTCAAGTGTAACTTGGACAATTAGTCTGGGAACAGGACATTCATCCCTGGTTTGGCACCTACGTATCTAATGGACACAGGCAGCTTGTAAATGGTTCCTTTCTCAGGCCCCTGCTCGTAAACAATTAACCTCACAAGCCCCTGCTTGGACTTATCAAAGTTACCAGAACTTGTCAGAGATTTGGGATGCATGGCTAGGCTTAAAATAGCCCTTGTGGTTGTTAGCCTAGTAAACACCTATGAACCTCTGAACCTCTGACACAAACAATGATGGCATTGGAATAGAGTTTGTGTGGACAGTGGCTGTTACCATCATTTGCAACAGCCACGCTCGTCTGCTCATTAAGGCTGATTTAAAAACAGTACCAAATATTCTGAAAGACAACTGAATGCTCACAATGAATGATTACATTAAACAAATGAAAATTACTATTACTATATGAACTTTCTACATTAGGACAGAATATCAATGATGGCAATGGACATGGTAAGTGTCCCCCACACACACTTAATAAGCATACATTAGTATATGCTATTTCATTTTGAGTAATGTTTTCAAATATTTTTTTCACAGGATCAGCATCAGAAACAAACAGTCCCATCATACTAATGAATTTGGAGGATATCAACAGCAGAACAGCTGTTGATGATGATGATGAAAACAGTTATAAGGCAGCCTGAGGAAAGTGGCATGCAGTTCCAAAGTTTAATGGCAAGATCTCACACCCCACAACATGTTAGTGGCAATGCATTACAAAGTCAAAAATATGCTCACATTGTGCATAGGCTTATACAGGAGGACTAATCATGCACCTCTACACCAGTACTTACAAACTTAGATGACCACTTTGAGGATGATTGCAGGCATTCAGAGGTAATAGTGTCCACAGTGACACCTTTACAAAGGGGAGCCAGGCACAGATATTTATCACAGCTACCCTAGGAAACATGAAAGGCATTGGCTGCACAGCAGCAATTATGCTGTGACATTGTTAGCATCAGCTGGAAATGGTTAGAGCCCTCCAGGGCATGTGTGATGATTTCCGACACTACCTTAAAATGGCAGAGAGGAGGGATAATGCCATGATCACACTATTGCTTATTGTGGTGGCAAATCAAGCATCAGTGGCTACCTCCATTCATACACTAGTTAGAACTTGCCGACTCAAGTCAACAGTACCTTAAAATGGCAGAGAGGAGGGATAATGGCATTATCAAACTATTGCTTACTGTGGTGGCAAACCAAGCATCGGTGGCTACCTCCATTATTACACTAGTTAGGACTTGCTGACTCAAGTAGGAGTTACTCTTGGAAGTTGAAGAAGATGGGTACTCTAGAACCGATCACATGAGTGGCTAAGTGTTTCTCTGGAACGTTATCTAACTGGTTCGGCGAACAGTCAAAACTGATTTCATGCAGGCCACGTCAGCATTCACCTGTACCTAGCAGAACCTTTTATTCGAAGTCCAGATCAAGTTCATAAAGCAGTGACAGATCACTGTCTGCATGATCACCTGCATCAGTTAGATCACAATATCAAACCAACTCACCACACAGCTCTCATGTTAACCCCTGTTCAAAGTCAATTCCACTGTCACCTAGCCTATCATTAAAAGATGTGTATGACGCTGATGTCAAACTACTGTGAATGAACTCTGACAATTGTGTCACTTAAAATTTGACCTTCGGAAAGATGGCTGAAGGTTTAACTCAAAGAGATAGAACTTATGAAAAATAAAACAAAAAGAAAAAGGGGGGTTGGGACACCTTACAAATGTATGCATTACATCCTTGTAATAGTACTGCTTTCATGGAAATACAGTAATGAAATCATTACAAATTAAAATCCTGCGATTTAAACAAATCTTCCTGCCAATTCATTCTCACTACTACCCAAGTGATACTTTTTTGTTTCTGAAGTCACTAATTATCGTGCATAATAACAAAGTAATCTGGTGTACAGGACCTAAGCAAACAACATACTTTAATCTGATAAGAGAGTTCAAGATATAAAACAATACAATATGTTTTATTTCAACTGTAAATAACAGTTTTTACTAATTTATACCAAATAAGGACATTCAGTGCATGCAGAATGTATTTTGCAAACCATTTATAAAGGTGATTAATATTACTTAAATGATGCCTTATGAGATCACTGAAACAGAGTCAGTAAGCACTCAGGCATGACTTTTAGAAACAATAACATGAAATAACTGTTATGAAAAAAAATATTTTTAGATGAGACAGCATGTCTGATTGAACAGTGACAGCAGACCATGCACCACACAGCACAGTCCACAGAGTTCACTGTATACATCAATTATACTGTATGTGCTTTTTTTACAAGAAAGGAAACACTAACCTGAATGTCATGATCTATAGTTCTGGATTATATGCTGCCTCTTCATCAGCACAACTGAATGCCTTGCATGAGCCTGCTGCATGGGGCCCCTTACTACTATTACTAGCTGGTCGTCATTAGTCGTAGAGGGACTGGAAATTGGAGCTGCAGTGATGGCATGGGTCACTTCACCCCCAGACTTGTGCGTGATCATGTTATGCAGAAAGCAACATACAGTAAAAATCCTACATACAGTAACTGAGGGGTGGCCCCAGACTCAGCCAGGTATATGAAACAGCTCTTCAGAGGGCCAAAGACCCTCTCAGTGACAATTTGGGCCTGGAACAGGGATGTGTTATAGGTATCTTCTGCATCTCCACTTGGATATCTCACTGGTGTCATGAGCCATGGGTAAACTGGACATCTAGCATCACTTTAAAAAGAGAGAGAGGAAAAAGGGGAAGGGAGAGGAAATGAAAGAAAAGTGATTTAGTATTCAGCAATACATTTTGCCATGAATTACTGCTTGAATAAAATAAAAAAATATATATGTATCTCCACTTGCCAACAAGATGACCACTGGACATCCTACCATACAGGAAGAGGTGGTAGAGTGAGCAAGTGTGCCAGATATGGGAATCACGTGCACGTCCAAGATGCTGGTCAGAGATGATGGTGATGCACCTCTATGTATCACACACTATCAGGCAACTGATGGAATGGTAGCCCTTCCTATTGCAGTACTGCTCCCCCTGTGAATCAGAAAGGGATCTAATTGCAATATGGGTAAAATCTATTGTACCAAGTACCTCAGGGAAACATGACACCCTGTGAAAGACACTCACAGTCCTGTCTCGGTCCTAAGGTGACACTGGGAAATACATGCACTGAGCCACATGTGCCAAGAGTACAATCAGGATTTGCTGAAGTATCCTTGAGGCAGAAGCCTGTGAGATCACCAACATGTCCCCAGTCTGTCTCTAAAAGGTCCGCATGGCAAGTATAGTGAGAACTATACATACTGCAGTATCCAGTGGGATAGGATGCCCATGCATTCCTCCAGTACCCCATGGTGCTCATAGATACCCACTAATACCCTTACAGTGTCCCAGTCTACTCTGAACCTTTCAAGTATCTCTTGATTATCAAAGTCATAATGAGTTATCCTTTACTTATATCTCTGCGTTCTTGGCCGGCAAGTGCCATTGGACTCAAGTGGTTTTGGCTCAGCCAAGACATGCAAATCACACCTAGAAATAGCAAGGCTACCAGCAAGTGACAGCATTTTCACTGACAGCAAAGTAGATAGGATTGGCAAAGCTCTTCTTTATAGGTTCATAGGTTGATACTAGGCTATCTGTCCTAGGGCATTTATAAGCCTAGCCAGAGTGTGTTTGGCTTTTGCCACCCTTTTAGATTAGTTGACTGTGCCTCTGTATAGTAGGTCACAGAAGATAGCCCTTTTAAGGTTAGTTTACTGTGCCTCTGTCTAGTAGGGACACAGAAGAGATCCCAGGGGTAAGCCTACGATCTCCCATCCACTTGTCAGGATTTCTCTTCTATAACATATTTGAGAATGGTGCAGAAAAGTGGGAAAATTCCACTATGAGTCACAAACAGCTGACACAATGCTACGTTAGTATACACTGAGTCACATAATTTCTCATTTACATCTCATTACAAGTTTATTTGCTTAAGCTTATTTGCAGCTATCACCTGTTAATGTAAATGGCCTCTATGAATCGTGATTCCTAACCTTTGTTAATACCAACATCCTAGAACAGTTGGCCCATTCTTCTACAATATCCTTGACGTTGTACTCATGAACATGGGGGCTGATGTTCCACACCAAATGTAATGTCTTCACTCATCAGATCTAACCACAAGGCAGTACTTCTTGAAATAATTAAATCCAGGGATCCAATGAAACCAAAAACCTTTAGGAACTATTCCAAGTCTAGCCTCTCTCTACTGAGCAACACCTTGGCTAAAAGCATCCCCAAATCCAGTAAACACCATAGCTTACCACTGAGCTATTTACAAAATATCTGCACAGCCATATTGTATAGAGTGTTCTGTGCCTACTCGTATTAAGAGTAAGATAAACTCAAAAGAAAAGTCACCCTGGTAGAATCACAATATCATTCAGTTATACAACAAAAGAAAAAAAAGCCTTGGCCAAGCATAGGAGAAAAAACATCATACATGCTGAAAGCCTCCTGACCAATCTAAACAGGCAGCTAAAAAGGTTAATAATACTTCAAAGGTTAAATTTAAAGAAAAAATAGCATCTCAGGCAAAGGATAACCACAAAGCTTTCTACAGCTATGTCTGTAAACTCAGAGGAACTACACAACAATACTCAGAACTTACTGTAAATGGCATCACCTACACTGAATCAGAGGCCATTGCTAACCCTTTGGCTGATAGATTCAGCTGAAATTTCTTCACCCCATTACTTCTGATAGTCTAAAGGAAAAACTGCATCCCACAATCCCCCCCAGCCATTACTAGGGAACAGGTCATCAATGCACTTTGCAAGGACAAAAACACTGCCTCGATGGGCCCTGATAACATCCTGGGATGCTTACTAAATAGCATGACATATGACTTCTCTGGTCCACTTGAGTCACTTTTTCAACTGGAGCTTTCAGTCAGGTTTTGTGCCCAAGGAATGGAAGATGGCGACAGTTATTCCCCTGTACAAAGGAGGTCCAATCACTGATCTGGGTAACTACAGGCTCATAAGTGTTGCCAGCCTCATATGTAAGGCCATGGAAAGAATAATCACAGACCTGATAAATAGGGACATAGGTAACCTGCAAACACTGTGCCCATCACAATTTGGCTTTGTTAAAGTAAGGTCATGCCTATTAAATCTGATGGACTTTTCTGAGAGAGTCACCAAAGCCCTGGATGAAGGCAAGACTATATACACAGCTTACCTCAACCTGGCCAAGGCTTTTGATATAATACCCCACTCAGATATTATAGACAAGGTCAATAATTTAGGTATAATCTCTTTTATCACCTACTGGACAGCCAACTGGCTTGCTGATTACATTCAGAAGGTTAAAATAGATAAGGCCGCTTCCACCAAGAGGCCAGTCACTAGCAGAGTCCACCAGGGCTTGGTAGTGGGCCTGCTCCTTTGTGACATCTATTTCTCTGAAATGGAAGCAAATGCTAAAGGTTTATGGCTGACTAAGTTGCAGATGATTGCAAGCTGGATTATCATTGACTCCCCTGCAGACACTATCATTCTTCAAAGAAGGTCTGGCTTTGACTAACAAATAGTGCCAAAAACCATGGTCTTAAGTTCAATGCTAAGAAATGGATAATTGTACCTTTTGGGAAGTCAACCATTCTGGGTAATTACCATGCTGATAATATGCCCCTAAGAGTCAACCCAGAGGTCAGGGAACTTGATACACAATTAGACAGCTGCCATTCCTTTGACCACCATGTGGCCACAGTGGTGAGTAAATCCTTTTATGTTGTGCAACTTATAAGTAAGGGCATGGCATTTACATCCGAAGAGGTCATTATCCCACCGTACTCCACCCTTACCAGAATAATCATACAGTACAATGTTCCCTTTGGTATGTACCTGATCAGACACATGCAGCAACTACAGAGACCTAAGAAGTTCCTTACAAAAAGAATATAAGGCGTAACAAACTTGCCTTATGCAGAACATCTTAAAACCCTTTCCCTGTACTCTGTCTTCTATAGATTGCTGAGGGATGATCTATAACTGGTTTACAAGGTATCTACAAACCCCACACTTATGAATCTCCTACATAATTGCAAGTCAAACAAAACCAGCAATAAAAGGTCTAGGGACCTGATTTTTTTCTATGACATAAACACAGCATACTGGAGAGACAGATATGTGTCCCAGAGATTGTCCCTCTTATGGAATAGGCTTTCCATCCATGTGAAGCTGATTTTGTCTATTACCGAGTTTAAGCACAACCTAGACCAGTTGTCCACTGACGAATATGAAATTTACACCAGGTCTGGCACCCATGTCCCTTATGATCACAGGTAGCTTATAAATGCCTGGCCCTCAATGTCCTATTTGAATACAAGATATCAATATTCTTTCATGAAAACTTGGCTAGGCTTAGAAAGGTCCCCCAGGTCATTAGCTTGGTAATAATCTATGAATCTGAATATGTTACTCGAAGTCGGTAAACCACTGAGTAGCTTGTTGTCTGTTTCCTACATTTTTGGATGGAGGCTATCAGCAAGGAGTGGTTATACTGATACAGTTTATCTAGCAACAGCAGTGATTGTTATGAACAGTGCTGCTGCAGTCCTCAATGACAGAAGTCCCTGAAGGGCCTATTTAATTTACTTCTTCAAACATAGTGGGATCACAAAGATACTGTCCTGATCTCCTCAAAAAGCTCCTTTAGTGACCAAATTTAAAAGGAGTGGGCTGTATATTTCAGAAGGAAACATTACAATAGGTTACTAAAATGAACCTGATAAGGTATTGCTGTCTTCATATTATCTCTGTTAAGTAATATAGTGATGCTGTAGAAACTCTGTGGCCTACTGATGCTAAGAATATTGCAAATAACTGGGGTTGAAGGACATTACTTTACAGAGACAGTGATATCAACCCTATCTAAATGAAGTGTATTTGAAGAGTAAGCTACATTTATTAAGTAATTAACTCTGTAACACCAATCTATAACTGCAAGCTGAAATGTCAAAGCAAAGTAATATAGCTCATGCACAACTTTATGCAGGCTCACATACCATTCGTTGATACAATATTGATCACATCACAGTTGCTTGACTATCACTGTTTAAGGTACTAGTTGCTCATTTATTGTTCATTTCATACAGGAGTGGTGTACTGTTTTGTATGTTGTCCAAGCTTGCATCCTCCAGGAGAAAGAATGAGACAGGATTTCCTTTGTCTGTTAGTGATCAGTCTTTGTCTAAGGAGGAATTAACTTGGTGAGAGAAGAGTACGGTTATCCAGATGTGGAAAGGCAAACCCCCACGTAGAGGTACATGGAACTTTGCCTTCCAACACACAAAACTGATGTTCTGATTTGTCTTATGCTACATTTACCCTTGAATTTAGATGTATATGTGTTTGAAGGGTTTCTGTACTTGGGCTGTCAGTTTTTTAAATTTTTTTCAGACTGTTACAGTTCAAGGTTTTCTGTGCCAAGAAAACATAGTGGATTAATTTAAGCAGGTATAGAATATGTTCATGCTTACCATATATGCCAACTGAGTATGAAAACATTATGAGTAAAAGATTCTGTAAATATTTAGTAGTGTTTACTGTAAATGCGCACACAGTGCAAATGTACAATAAATACCATCAGGGTAGACAGAGTAAGATACACCAATTTTGGTCAAACTTTTTTGATAAGGACTGATGATGCTATTTTGTTGGATCAGTTAGTGATTAGTTTTACCAAAAAATTAACTGCCTCAGGTTACAGCAAATGAAGTAATACTTTCTTGCAGGAATCCAAACTATATCAGCATAGCGTAAGAAAAAATTCCAGATACAGTGACTGTTCATTCATTTTGGAATACCTCCTAAATTAATCTAGGTCCCACTGCCTCTACTCATTTACTCTGTAACATTGAGCAAGTCACTTAACCAGGTAGGGTCACCTCTGAAAATAGATTGTGTCCTGGAGGCTCACCCAGTCAAGAAAAGTGATTTATGTGTATACATGCTCTTTGTATAGCTTACTGTTGCCTTACTTAGTGGCTACTTTATTCTATGTAGTCTCACAGGGTCGGATGCTTGGTAAGAGATATTTTATGTTATGTCTGCTTCTGAGAAAGACGTCAGGTGCTCTTGCAATAGACAAATCCTACACAAAGTCTAACACAGTTTGTGCATTTTCTTAGGCACACCATATGATACTAATGACATTTGCTTTGACTTCAGGGTCTGACAAGAGTTTACCTCAAAACCTTGTATGAGAAGAGACCATTCCCTGCAAAATGTATTACACCACAAGAAAATCTAGGCCTTAACTTATATTGATTTGATGTTTTCCAGTACATCCCTAATAGCTGATATTCCTCTGACAGGCGAGTGGATAAATGATTTAAAAGGAAGGCAGTCCGCGACCTGGTGATACTGTGATGGCATCAATTATCCTTGCTCAACTCAAGGAAAAGAGCTCCATTGAGGCACTTGTGCAGCTTCCTGCAGCTGTTGACCCTCACATCTTAGGAATCCAATGTATCTGGCAAAGCTCCTTTGGAGGCTGTCATGTTTGTGGATCAGCGCCCATCCCAACAAGCTAGAAGCCCTCACATGGAGCTTTTACCAGATATCCCAACTCTGATGCTTGTGGTCAAAGTGCTTCTAATTTTTTTTTCAGAAGGGGCAGGCTATTTCTGTACTATTTTAGATAGGAAGGTCATCTGGGTTGAGTGTGTGGAGATTTACAAATTCCATCTTCATGAACTGGCCTCAGAGGTTGCTGTCCCACTTAAGAGGACACAAAAATTCAGTCATATGGAACCCACATCCATCTTCATGCAGTTGCCTGAGTCTAAACCACACAAGTCCTTACCTATTCCTGTCCCTCTTAGTCAGCCACTCAGAAATGGATCCTCTTGGTTCAAGGGTTGGTTCTGCAGAACCTGCAACCATATGCAGATCACCCATCATTATCTGGAGTCACCTCTTCCAAGCAAAAGAGGGAACAATCCCAGAAGAGGAATGATAACCGCACAGAAAGTAAAGGGTAAGAATTAAATTACTTCTCACAAAAAGTCTTCCCATCTTGGGTTTGGCATACACATTGATGACACGATATCCTCTGCCTTACCCACAATGCGATTCCTATTTGAAGACAGTCTTTGTAGGATGAATGAACACTTCATATGAAAAGTCAAAGTAGTATAAGACTCTCAGAAAAGGTATTCTGATTTTCTGGGCCTGGATGACCCTAAAACTGTGGTAATTTCTTCCAGTCTGAGGAGCTAAAGTGGATGCATTTTTCGCAGCCTTAAACCTAACTAGGCACATATTCCACTGCCACTATAAATCCTGTATGTTTTACAGGGTCCAAAAGTCCCATAAGTTCCTATACAGAAACCTTATGGTGGATCCATCAGTGATGTCTGCAGATCCAGAGAAGAGGTCAAAACTGGTACTTGCTTCCAGCACTCTTCCCACTTATAAGGAAAGCAGAGTGCTGGACTGAATTGGGAAGAATGTGTACAGAGCTGCCACTCTGGCCTTCAGAACTATGGAGTGCTAGACACATATGAGCAAATTTCAAATTGTTCTTCAAGACCAGATGAAAGAGAAGACTGGGAATCAGAGAGCAAAATTATTGGACTTCACCCTGGCATTCATTCAGGTTGCTAAACATTCTATCAAACCTTGATAGTGTTGATACAGCATCTATGGAATCAGTGATCAGGAGCCATGCCTGTCTGAGCCTGCACCCCTGTCAGAAGATGTCAACATTCAGTTTTTAATGCAACTCTCACCCTCAGATAAGGAGCTGATCCTTGAGAGCGCAGAGGGCAAGGTATTCAATAAAATAGAGGAAACGGGAAGACCATGTTATCAGTGAAGCATTTTTTTTTTCCACTCCTCCATGCCTTGGTACAATGGAAAATAACCATCCAAAACTGGACCTTACTGATGCATGCAAGGAAAATGGAAGAAAGCCAAGAGTAAGAAGGGCCCTTATAAAAAAAGATGACAGGGATATCAGAAGGAGAAGTTTTGAGACCCCCCCAAGACCCTGAATCCAATAGGAAGCAATCATGTCTTAATGAAACCTTCTAGGCTAGGCCTAAATTGCAGCACATATGTCTATAGGAGACTAAGTACAGGGATAGAGCTTTGAGAAGCTCCACACAGGACTTCTTGTTTACTCCCTGCATTTTATTACAAGGAGCCTTTGTGGTCTCAAGCTGTTTCAAGTGCCTGGTCAGGTACATGCCAAAAGGTGCAATGATTGGCCTGATGATAGCCAAATACAGTACAGCAATGAACTCCTTGGACCTGGATGCCATGCCCTTACTTATAGGTTGTACAACACAGAATGATTTTCTCACCTCAGTAAGCAGGTGGTTGTCAAACATCAGGTTAGAGTCAGTGTGGGTTCCCAGATCCCTGACTACTGAGTTTACTTTCAGGGGTGTATTATCAGTATGATAATTTCAAAGAGTGGTTATTTTTCAAAGGGCACTATTATGCATTTTCTCACATTGAGTTTTAGTCCATGGCTCTGGCAACAGTTGTCCATCTGCATCTGGCCCTCTTGAAGGGTATCTGTGTCTTTAGGAGATTCATTGACCACACCTGGCTTGCAGTCATCTGCAAACTCGGTCAGCCAAAGACCCTTGACATTTGCTTTGACTTCAGAGAAGTAGATGCCAGAAAGGAGTGGTCCCAGCAGTGATCGCTGTGGGACTCTGTTAGTAACTTGCCTTTTTGTGGAGGTGGATTATATCCTAACTTCTTGTGTCCTATCATTAAGTCAACTGGTTATCCATCCATGGTCAAAACTTTTTCAGATGATTTAAGAATATCATTTGATCTTGATAAATGTGCAAAAGCAACCTTTAAAGTAGGAAAGCTGCAGCACCAAGAAAACACCAGTTTAGGACAGGAATGTAATATAAAAGAACTTGAGCAAGAGGGAGTGTATAAATATTTCGGAACTGATGAAGGATCAACAACAAAGCATGAACAAATGTGAATACAATTTAGTAAGGAATATTTTAGAAGACTAAATACTCAAAACAGTGCTGACATCTAAGAACAAACTCCAAGCTATAAACCAATTTGCTTTTCCTGCTGTAACTTACAGTTTTGGAGTGACTGACTGGCCCCAAAAGGTGTTGAATAGGTTGGACAAGAATGCATCAAATGATTTTTAAAAATCAGTGCATACCAAAATTATACAGTGGATATAAAACGTGTACACACCCCTGTTAAAATGCCAGGTTTTGTAATATAAAAAAATGAGACCACAATAAATCATTTCAAATTTTTTTCCACCTTTAATGTGACCTATAACCTGACAATTCAATTGAAAAACAAATCTATTAGGGGAAAAATATACAAAAATAAAAAAACGTACAATGGTTTATTGTAGCCAGTTCTACCAATCTGTTCACTACCTCAACATCCTAAGATGTGGAAATCATCTCAGATGTAAGGACAATGACTACTGCATCAGCTATGTAGGGACTTGCTATTTCAACACTGTAGAACTGAGTTAAGATTTTTTTGACAAGGTCACTGCTGCAGTATTACTTCACTTCCAATATCTCCTCTTCTCTTCTTGGGTATTCTAAGCTTGTGTGGAGTAACCTATACTTATACATTTACCACTTCTCTTTTTTCCACCTTGCTGGTCCACTGGCCTGCTCAGGTCTGGACAGCCTTGGGAATGCCAGTTTTTCTACTTTTTTCATGCAGGAAATGTAGCTATTGATCCCTGAATGGAGAGTGCCTTTAAGATAGATACTAGCAAGATGTGTAGCAGTGCTCATTGAATATTCAAGCTGCTAAGCAAGCCTATAGATTTACTAGCACATTTTCATGCCTAGCACAAGTGCTAGCATACACAAAAAGGTGCATGAATGCACAAGGTCACAATATAAACAACAGGTGTTACCTGTGGTCTCACCTAGTCAGCGAGCACAAGCAAACAGCATAACACAGGGCAAGGACGAGATTAATGTAAGAATTAAGAGGCATGAGAATTAAAGGGAAAACTGTATTCCAATATGTTGCGGCATTAGTGCACATATAAGCATCAGGGGTGGAAAATGTGATTAGACCACTGAAGAGCCTAGCTCAGTCTCCCAATTTCTCCAGTCCTCTGCCTGGATAAAAATACCTAAAATGTGATTAGTTCACTAAGAGCAGTGGTGCCATAAATACATTTACATTGATTTAGTACCAAAAGTAATCCTGTTTACCAGTATTGACCCAAGCAAGTAAAACTGGACATGCTGACAAAGGATGTAAGTGGGACACGAAGCAAAGGTTGTAACAAAGGGGAGTAAACCTGATGAATGATAATAATAAAATGCTGAGCTGAGATAACTATTTATTAAGGTCAGTAAGCAAGTGTCACAATGTGGAAATTTTGATAGTATTAAGCTACGAAAAATATTTTTTACAGCAACCTGCATGTTGTGAGGGTCACAAAGTTTGTGACTGTTCATGCATGCTGTGAATGTAGCAAAATACATATGGAAATAACACATACAAAGGTGTGCCACATTAACCAGGATATAACCAAAATACATAGTACCATTTCTCTAACTATAGGAGATGTGACATAAGTACATGCAAATTGAGACATGGTAATATGGCATATGCAATCATGCCCATAAACCAAGGTACAACTCAAATGTAGTCAGTCCAATGGTAAATAGGTTTTGTTTCTGAAAGTCATAATTTATATCAAATATGCATAGGATGTATTTATGTATATAACAGAAATGGATAGGTAGCCCACACAAGATTTTGTAAAAATAAAAGTCCTTGAAAGCATTATTCCATTAATACATCATCTAATAAAGAAATGTAATAAATGTCAAGCTGCAATTATTTGTGACTGTATCACCAGGCTTAATGAATGTGGCAGCATTAACCACCAGTTCAACTCATTACTGTGTGCTGCCCTTGAGGTTTCTAACATAGCAGAAAGACTTATGATTATCTTATACCTGGGAGGCTATCTTAATCTCAGAGTTGGCTTTGTTTGACATAGTTAGCTCTCTTAGTTGCCGGTTTAGTTTGATGACAGAGTTTATATCTTTATGTAAGTTACCCTTCTTGTTTTTTGTCATAATTTATTTTCTTTTGTTGAATATCCTGTTTAATTTGAGATGCTACCAGGGCGGCTTGTTTTTGCAGCTAGTCCTGGTTTTACTGTTAGTAAGTACAACAACCTCTATGCAGCCATTGAAATGGTTGTACAGTGCTTCTGACAGCAATTCAATACAGGCTGCTGTGTTCTCAGGGTTTGGTGGAGCACTGATTTTTTATAAACCATCATTCAATAAAAGGTAAATTGTCTTGGAATAAGTCCTAATTGTTACTGGTTTTGATGGGAATTTCAGAGCTTATTTTGATTTCGAAGGAGATAGCTTTATGGTCAGACCTTACCACAGAAGAAAATATATTGGGGGGTGGGTGCAGTGTTCGCCCATATTTGTGAGCATGAGGTCCAGTATGATGAAGCCTTTAATGGATGTATTCTCTATCTGGCCAAAGGTGTTTCTATTTACAAAGTCCAGGAATCCCTCAGTCTGAAGATTTGAGACAATACAGGATACCCAGTCTATACAGGGGCAATTAAACTCTTCCATGAGTAGGGTGTTTGGTTGGAAGTGTCGCCAGTACGTCAAAGTATGCATTATGAACTTCTTGGGACATGGAGGGTAAACTAGAATTGGCTAGGATATGGTATGGGATTTTGTCTATGGTGAGCTACATGTGGTGGAACTCCAGCAGTTCATCCTGTCTGACCACCCTACAGGTATGCTTGCTATTGATGTATACTGAGTCACCTCCACTTTTAGCCCTTGTCTATGCAGTTACTGGAAAGTATAGAAGGCATTGAAACCCTGCACATCCGCAGTACACTCTGCTGTTTTAAACCATATCTCAGTAGCTGCACAGATGTCTATATTCTCAAGTTTAATGAGGGCATGGAGGGAGTGCAGTTTTTTTATTTAGCCTCCTGGCACTGAGTACTTATACCTTGAGGTTCGATTGAGTTGATTTTGCTATGTTGGTAGCTTTGCCAATTTGGCATTGTCTGAAAAAGGCACTATGGGGTGTATAAAGTTTTACCCAGTATTCAAAAGCCTAAAGTGGAAAGGTGTAGACCATCCTGGGCAAAGCAATGTGATCTGTAAACCATGTCATCCAAGCTGACAAATAATGAATCCCCTTAGAATGACACCAGAAAGACAGCCAGTTGCTGAAATCAGTCATTTTTTTTTTTTTGCTCATATTGTAGCATCATTGGTGATGGTAATATACCACTCAATGCTAAGGTCATATGAGCCTGAGACACATATGTTCATAGATTTATAGTTGTTTACTAGGCTAATGACCACAAGGGCCTTTTTAAGCCTAGCCATGCATCACAAATCTCTGACAAGTTCTGATACCCTTGATAACTGTAAGCATGTACCTGGGAGATGAATTATTTACAGGTCACCTGTGTCCATTAGAGACATACATGCCAAACCAGGGATGAATTTCTGGTTTCCCATTCAATTGTCCAAGTTGCACTTGAATAGGGTTAGGGAGGAAGTCTGCTTCACATGGATGGGGAGTCTGTTCCATAGACGCGTTAGTCTCTGGGATACATACCTATCTCACCAGCAGGTCCTATTTATATCACAGGCAATGTTTAAGTCTTTAGAATGGATAATTCTGGTGTTGTTTGTTTTGTGGATATGCAGGAGGCCCATCAGAGTGAGGTCTGACAATGCCCTGTATGCCAGGCATAGATCTCCCCTCAAAAGCCTGTATGAGATAGAATACAGTGATAGGGCCTTAAGACAGTCTGCATAGGACATTTTACTTACGCCCTGTATTCTTTTTGTGGCTGTTCCAATTGTTGGATATGCCTGGTTAGGTACATACCAAAGGGGTATTGTACTCAATGATAGGTCTGCTAAATGCCAAATACAGTGGAACAATGACTTCCTTGGACTTGGATGCCCTACCTTTGTTTATAAGTTGTACAACATAGAATGATTTACTCACCGCTGTAGACATGTGATGATCAAAGGCCAGATTACTATCTATGTGTGTCCCTAAGTCCCTGACTACTGGGTTATCTCTAAAGGGTATGTTGTCAATATGAAAATTACTAGGGATGGATGACTTCCCAAAGGATACTATTATGTATTTCTTGGCATTTAGTTTTAGTCCATGGCTCTGACACAGTTGTTTGTCTGTGTCAGTCCCTTCTGGAGAACATTTGTGTCAGTGTGAGATTCAATGAGAGCTCCTAATTTGCAGTCATCTGCAAATGTAGTCAGCCAGAGACCACTGACATTGGCCTTGACTTCTGAGAAGTAAATGCCAAAAAGGAGCGGTCCAAGGACTGATCCCTGAGGGACTCCACTTGTGACTGGCCTCTTTGTAGAGGTGGACTCTCCAATTCTAACATCCTGGGTCCTGTCTGTGAACCAGTCGGCTATCCTTCGGGAGATATACGGGTTTGTACCTATCCTCTTGAGTTTGTCAACAATGTCTGAGAGGGGTATTGTGTCAAATGCCTTGGTCAGGTCAAGGTAGGCAGTGTGAACGATTTTGCCCTCATCCATTGCTTCTATACTGTCCAGTCATTTGATTGGTGAGCTATAAGAGGGTGCTGTGCTGGGTTAGAAGGCAATTAAAGGTGCTTTGTTAGTGATAAACTAATAAGGGTGCTTTATCGGGGCAGATTATGTTAAACAGTATTAAATTATACTAACTTTAATGTTTGCACACTACTGAATTCTACTAACTCTATATGTACTACCACTTGATACCCAACTAGGTACTCTAAGATTGTTGGCAAGCAAGGTACTTGCTCTATGTTTCTGCTTTACAGGGTACAGTTTTATGGACTGTTCTACAGGAAAAATTTGCTTTTTAGGTGTTTCTTACAGTACAAGACACTGCTGACCCATGCAAATGAGCAAAATTTACAGCAGCACAGAAAACAAAAAAAGGAAAACTACTAATGAGTCCTCTGGCCAATAAAATAACTACACTGAGAGTCCTTTTGTGTATTTCCAAGCTCAGACAGACCAGCAAACAACTCCTGCCCCAAGATGAATAAACCCAGTCCTCCTAATGTAAAAACAGTAGAAGAGACACCCAAGTGTCATGCTACCACAAACCAATTAAACCACTTCCTGGAAATCCCTAGCTGAAGGCGATTTCAGGACAGTCTCACAGCAGCAACGGTGACAGGAAGAGCAATTTTTTTACAAAAAATACAGTGATCTGCACACATAAAAGCAGGGAACAGTAGCAAACATTCAAAATAACTTAAGCAAGTGTGATTTAGCAATCAAGGCTACTTAACTTTGCCTGGATGGCACTGGATACAAGTAAAACACTTCTGGAACCCAGGCTAGGATTTCAAGCTTTGCTGAACTATAGGAAAATGAGCAGGAGACAATATGTAGTAAAGGAGGTTTACTCAAGAGCAATACTGGTTTACTGGGTGGGCAGTGAGTATGATGGCTCTATGGTAGACAATGGGTGGGAAAATTACATAAGTAGCTTATACAACACTCAATAGCAAAGAAAGAGGAGAATGAAGGACTTTGGAAATCACATTACCATAAGAAGTGGAGGCCAGAGACACAGGCTTATAAAACTACCACAGCAAAAGGGTGAGTGGGTTGGGATAATTTTCAGGGAATATGCAGGCTAGCTAGACAGGCATCCAATCAAATAAAGACACTACTGGACCTCTTTCAGAGCAAACAAACATACCTGAAAAAAAAAATCCTGAAGATCATAGCATCTGTTACTGTTGACTTCACCAGTCACATGACTAGAGACAGAATGGTACCTACTGAGATCATTATCTCTGTAATCAGTCTCATCTGCTTATGTCATATGGTAACATGACATGCAAGCATTAGCTATGTCATGTGATTACATGTTACGTTGATGAGAAATCAAGTTTAACCCCTCAGCTATGAGAACTGAATGGCTTGCAGTCCCATTTCCATGTTCTAATTCCCATTTATTTCTATAGGAAATTCTGAGTTAATTATTTTGTTAGTACAGTTAATGCACTAATCGAATAATTACCTTAGAAGTGCCCTGTTTACGAGTCTTATTATTGTAAAATCAGATTTTAAAATATAAAAAAGTTATGAAAAAATGTGTTATTTTAGGACTTGTAGTACTGGTCTCTTTCTATAGTATCTATGTAACTTAGGACCCGCAATTAAGGGGTTAAACATCTTAGTCAAATATCCTTGTTTAATTTTACATAACATCCACAATGCTCTAGTTTATTATCATACTAAACAAGAAATAAGAATTAGATATAATAATCTCTAGATACTACTCATATTTGCCTACCATGAGTATACTTGGCGATAGATTTAGGAGTAGGAAGTATAAAATACAGTTGTGAAAGTAAACTTACCATAACAGTAGATGTTTGAATGATCACTGTTAAAGTACCCTAAGCTATACGAGTTATATCCTGCCAAGGATATTACAGCCAGCCAGCTTCCAAAGCTTCAGGGCTCCTTCCAATCACCCAAACCTTTTCTATTTGCTTATATATAACTCCTTACCATTCCCATCACTGCTTAGCACTCAGAAAACTAAACTCGTTAGAGTTTCCCCACAACCTTCTCCTCCTACAGCTTTAGATAATTTATTCTATACTGCACCAGCCCTTGTTCTGTCCCAGCATTACCTCTATCATCTCCCCCTACTCCCCACTTAGAACACTTCGGAGCTCAGAACAACATCTCCTCACTATATACAAGCCAAAAATCAGACTTGGCAAGAACCTTTACAGCTATTCTCCCAGCTGAGAGCCGGAATAAACTTCCTTTGGAAATTCGAACTACTAAACCTAAACACCAGTTCAGAAATGTTGTAAAAAAATTACCTAAGCAATATATGGCTATGTCAGTGCAATCATCCCCCTGGCTGACCTTTTTCCTCTCTGCCTTCTTGCTTCACATTCCTCTTGTTTACACGTACCGCTTCACTCCCCTTCTTTTCCACTAGTGTTTCGTTACATTACCCTTACTAGTTCTACCCTCTGCAGCTTTTTAGCTGAACTTATGATGAATGACAATCCTGCTGATGTATGTAAATTTTTGACCATCTATCCCACCATGATGTACTTATTATTCTTTTTGTTCTCTTTATCTACTATTGTAAACTCAGCTTTATTTTACAATAGTAACTATTGTTTATGTAGCTATGTATTATGTATATATACTTCATTAGTTATGTAGATATGTATGTGGAGCTTTGCTCTCCGGGTCTCCATTGAAAAAGGGCTCCTGCCCAGCTGGACTAACCAGGTCAACAAATGTCAAACAAATAAATAATAAATATATGATTTTGTATAAGCAGGTTTTCATGCTACTATTGGTACCTGCTGCATGTTCTCAGAAGACAGGTACTTAGAAGGTATTAAGACCTTATCATCCAGGCAGTCAGTTGTAGTTGTTTGGGGTCAGGCTGTATCAAATACCCCTGTTCTTGTGTGAGTAAATCCAGTCTGTGAGGAAACTTGTGGTAACTGCCCCTGGCCAATTCCAAAATAAGAGAGAATCGCTGTTGTCTGGGCCAGAAGGGAGTCAACATAATGACATTTGGAGTGCCCTGTACATCAGTGGACATGGTGGAAAAGCATATATGGACATTCCTGTCCAAGGAAAAGAAAAAGCATCTCTCTTCTAGGCCTTCTTGCACAGAATCCTAGAGCAGAATTTTGCCAGTTGATTATTTAGAGAGAAGGCAAAAGATCTACCCAAGGAATTCCCAATATCAAATCTTAGAAAACCTTCTGATCTAGATTCCATTTGTGAGGCTTTACCTTTGCCCTGCTCAGCTTGACTGCCACACAGTTTTGCTCTGATGGAACGTAATATGCCTGAAGAGCGAGATTGCGTCATAAAGATATATCCCAAGCTAACATGGCTAATCTGCAAAGGGGGTAAGATCTAGCTCCCCCCTTGCTGGTTTATTTACCACAGCACAGTGGTAATGTCTATGACTTCTTGAAGAAGTCCTGGGGACCTTAAATGATTCAGAGAGTTGAGAGTCTATATAAGAGTTAGCATCTCTTTCATGTTTATGTGCTTTTGTCTGTCTTGTGCCAGAGACCTTGCACTTTTATTCCCCTTGACACTGTTCTCAAAGCAAAGTCTGAGGAGTCTGTAGTGGTTGACTGCTTTGGAGCAGAAGGGGAGAATAATAGATCTGGATTTTGGGATAACTGATGGCACCAACAAGTGACTTCTCTTTTCACAAATCCCACAACTGGAATTTGAAAAGACAATGGTTGTTGATGGTGGGACCAAAGAAACTTCAGATTCCATTCTTTCTCATGTGGAGTCTTGCAAAAGGAATCATGAGAATCATGGATGCCATGAGACCTATAATTCTGAGGCATTTGCTCATTGTGAGAGAAGTCTGAGCAGAAAACCTCTACAATAGATTTCACTGAGGTTTCTATCAGGCACCCCAGAAACACAATCCTGTGAGCTGGAGTCAAAAAAAGACTTCTGAATGTTCTCTTTGAATCCCAGCTAGTGTATGAGGTGTCTAACCACGTGAGACATACCTGACACATTAAAAAAGACTTTGCAAAGATAAACAAGTCATCTAAACAGGGAAAATGTGAATACGCTGTAGCTTGCAATGGGCTATGGAGGGAGCTAGACACTTTGTGAATGCACGCAAGGCAGTGGATAGCCC
The DNA here is from genome assembly GCF_019279795.1 of Protopterus annectens. NCBI lineage: Eukaryota > Metazoa > Chordata > Ceratodontiformes > Protopteridae > Protopterus > Protopterus annectens. The sequence goes on from NC_056729.1 coordinate 1,474,659,074, forward strand.
AAAGGGTACAAAAGAGAGCTGATAAAGTAACCCAGAAACACAAAACCTTAAGATGCACATGATATCTGGATGACAAGGAATATGATGATATGCATCTTTTGAATCAAAGGTTACTAAAAAAAAAAAAAAAAAAATCAAATGCAGACAAAAGGGTAACAGGTTGTGAAGCGAAAGCATTTTGAACTTGGGCACCATCACAAACAGAATCAGGAAAGAAACATCCAAAATTGGTCTCCAGGAATTTTCTTTCTTTCTTTGGCACTAAAACGTCCTTAACTAAAACTCCTTCTCCACCTGGGAAGAAGGAACTGTTTCTATTATCCTCTGAAACAGCATATGATGTAGACAGGAGAGAAGGGGAGGGTTGGTCTGGTGGATGAGGAGAAATCTTCTGAAAAGGAGGAATTTCCTCCCACTTCCATCTGCATCCTAAAAGGATAACATTCAGTACCATTTTTTCTGAAACAATCTGTTATCAAAGAAAGAAACAGAGATTCAGACTTTCTTGAAGGTTAAGGCACTGCTAAGGTCGAGGGGGAAAACATATACAGTCATTCTGCCTTGTTTCACTATTATTTGTTCTGGGTTTTCCAGTTTTCCTTGTCAAACCTCCCTGCCATTGTTTTGTAAATGTCTGCTTTTCAAAATTCTGCTGAGACTGTATTTTTTTTCTTACCAAAATTGTATGAGGGAGCAGAAAATCCCTTGAAAAATTTAGAGAAGGGGTGAAAAATCTGAGAGATTCCCCGAATCAACTTATCTCTTTCTCCTGACACTTTTTATAACCTCTGCAGCAGAGGGTCCAAAAATTTAACTTTGATATCTTCTGGGAGATTCTTACAATGCAGCCTGGCAAACCTCCTCAAAACAGTACCAGCAGCAACAGCCCTGGAAGCAGCATCTACAATCATAAACACACTTCAAACAATGAGTACTGAAATGAGAAACAGAAAAAAAACTAGACTACACAAAGCAGATTTCTGCAGCAAAAATATTTCTCATACTTTCAAAATTAGTCAGCATAAACTTTAACATATGAGCCTGACAATTCCGAATTCTGAAAATCAAAGTTGCAGAAGCATACACATTTCTCAGTCTTATCAATAGCTTTACCACCCCTGTCTGAAGGAAAACGATTAGAATGAACAAAATGGCTGAAAGCAGCTGCATTAACTAAAATTATAGCTATTGGGTCAGGTCCAGGATTAGTGCATAAAAACTTGAAAGACTGAAGAAAGTTTTACATTCTATCTGCTTTCTTAGGAGCAGCAGGTTGGCTGTCAAAGGAAACTACAGGCTGTGACAAACACATCTTTCAGTGCTGACAGCACTGAGGGGATGGGTGAGGCTTCTGGAAATTCCAGATGTAGCAATTCATAGTACTTTCTAGAGGACTGAGACATGGGCTTAATCTGGAAACAGTCTCAGAGAATGTGAATCCCTCACATAGATACCATACTCTCCCAGAATCTGAATCGGAGTCTTGGGAAGAAAAACCTGCATCTGTCCCTTCACCTTCCCTTACAGATTTCACATATTAAACATCTTCAAGAAAGAGCAATCCCTTTTTCTTTTACAAGAAACTACCTTACAAGAAGGGTCAATAGCATGTACAAGACCCTGAGCCAAGCCCAATAAATTACTCCTGTCCAAAGAAATCGACACATGAGAAGTTAAATGTTTAGTTTGCTGTCCCTTTTTGACAGGAAAGTAAGAGCAAACAGTCCACATATTGCCAGCAACAGCTTCCTCAAGGATGGGAACAATATTCTGGTTAAGCAGGGGCACATTCCTTTCTCCCATAACTAAAAAAAGAGGCTCTCCCTTGCCCACTGAGGGGGACCTCAAGGAGAAGGAACCCATGGAAAAAAATGAGTGGTCTAAGGAACCAGCTTTGGCAACAGCAGTCACCCACCTTTGGATGTAGAAACTACCAGCCTGTGATGATGGCAGTTGCTGCTTAGTTAACCTTTTGTTTTTCTGGCTGGAAGAAGGGCTGGTCAAGGGACCTGTAGCTTGTTTCATGCTCAAGCCAAAAATAGTGATCGTTTCCAAGAGAAGCTGTACAGCAACAGTTGTTAAAACAGGTAAGTAGGAAAAAAGTCACTTTTTCCTACAAAAAAACCCACAGTAAAAAGCTGTTTAAACATGTTCCTCAGCCCCTGCCCCCCCCCCAAAAAAACACAGTTTCTCCACAGAAAAAATAGTTAACTTTTTACCACAAAAGTAAAAAGTTGTGCTCTCATTTAAAAGTACATAAAAGTTATGACACGGGCAATAAAAATACTTTTTTTAGCTTCAAAGTAGTTAACCAGAATATAAACTAAAGGTCAATCCTTAAAAGCCCAGAGAGGACCACTCTACTTAGAAGTAGGAAAGCTCTGAAGGGCTTGACTCCCAAACCTGTCTTTTTAGTCAGCTCATCTTGAGCTGATTAATGGTTTGGGAGCATGTAACGTGCCCAGAAACTTTGGAAGCTGGTTGGCCGTTATATCCTATGTAGGATATAATCCATGCATCTTAGGCTACTGTGGCAGTGATCAATATAAACAGCATCATTACTGCATATGGTGTCCAGAAGACAAGTGTTGACTTTCCTAAAGGAAATTATTACTTTAGGGAATCTGATGTGGAAAGCTCACAGAAAAAAAAATTACCAATGCTTCCTAGCATAAGCTACTGTGCAGATGAATCTTCTATGAGATGAACAGTAGGACTAAGGACTCGGAAGGAAAGAATGACTTAAGAGAACAAAGAGGAATGTGGAATTTGGGAGTTTAGTACCACCAGCATCAGCAGCTTATGTGAAACCAGAATTGGTCCTTGCAGGAAAAAATGGCCACTGCTAAGAAAAAAAAAATCCAGCCAGATCATGGGAAACAGAAGGTTGGTAAACCAAGTATAGCAGTTTACTTTTAAAGTGATCCTTCTTGAAGAAGATCTATAGACGTTCTACATTGAAACATCACATTCATATTTAGTTTTGTTTTCAGCTCTCGACAAGATGAGGGTTTACCTTGATATAACACAATGTCATTAACAAACACTGCAGCTTATGGTACAATTAAATTTATACAATCTTGTGATAACGATTTTCTTTTACTATGGGCAATACTAACAGATATGTTTACTAAGATTTACTAAGTTTCTTAGTAATTTTAGTAATTTAAATTAGGTTAGACTGCTGGCAATTAGAAAGAACAATATGTACAGGTTTGGGTACATAAAACTTTTTTTAAATATATTACTGTTAATATCAGTCAGAATTGCTGGTGATCACTGGCAAGCTCACCTGTTTTGAATGATAATGCCATCCTGGTACAAACGGTCATACATACATATCATCAAGTCTATATTGGGCTTTGGTACCCAAACAGGCAGATCAATAGCAACTCCATGCACTTTAAGGGAAATCTGCAAGCACATTTTAAAAGAAGAAAACAACAATTTGTTGCATATATTACGTTCAAGTGCATTTAAGATTCATTTGTTTAACCATATCACACATCACAGTTATGAATAAATAAATGCAAAACAATCTTTACAGTCATCACCATCATCATCTGGCAAAATAAAATCACCTTGACAGCACAGAAGTACTTAGCTTTAAGAATAAGATGAAAAATAGACTGGAAGTTGCTTTAAACGGGTACAATTGTTTTTCTACTCATGGAGGTAAAATGAGAAGGAATTACTGGCAAATGAGACAGTATCAGGCAGAGCTGAGCTCTTACTGACGGAGTTTGTTTTTGCAGAAAATATACAAGAAAATGAACAATGAACTTCTAAACACAACACCAAGTAGCACTCTGAAAAACTGCTTTCCAGTATGGAAATATAAACTAAAGTACCTCATTTCTGAGTGAAAAAATAATTTGCTTCTGAATTTGTCATCATTGAAAGGATAGACAAAACAGCTAAAAACATATATATTAATTATCTACAAAAATCTTATTCTACAGAATGTCTATTAAACAAAGATTGCAAACATCCAGATCTTTCGAAAAAGAAAATACCAACAACAATGCTTTACTTATCTTCTGTTAAAAACTTTTTAACAATTACATTTACCTCAAAGTGTTCTTAGAACCATACATTAATTTTATATTGATTATTTACAATCTATTTCTAAATTATCTGACACTTTAACCACTCTTCAGAAAGAAGTAGAAATTGTGTAAAATACATTATTTTTAATTCCTAAATGACACACCACAATGAAAAATGAACTGAAAGAATCAAAAGACAGAGACAGAGGAATGAATCTTTGCCCTTCAAGGAATTTTATGAAAAGTGGGGAGTTAAATGCTCTATAATTTACCTCAAAGATTCCATAAAGTCTAAGTATAATAAAAATAAAATAAAATCCTGAGTGAACAAGCTGACAAAACTTATCACCTATGCATTCAAGTTATTCCCCAACAAGAATATTTCTTTATGGGTATGCAGACTGTCAGCAAAAAGAAAGTACTTTACACTGTGAACACTAAATGAATCCAATGTTTTGTTGGAAAAAATAGTTTTTATAATATTAATGAAAATTTGCCCACAGGAAAAAAAAAATACATGCAACTTTTTGCAAGATAAAACTATTCAATAACCAGTCAGTGGCTTTCTCTGACTTAAACAAAAGAGACTAATATATCATAGGTTCATAGGTTCATAGGTTCATACTAGGCTATCTGCCCGAGGGCATTTACAAGCCTAGCCCATCGTTTTGTGGCTTACGCCACCCCTTTAGTACGGGGAACTAAACCCATTATTTTGCTGTGCCTCTGTCGAGCAATGACACTGAGGTAATCCCTGGGGTATATCTGCGATCTCCCATCCATTGGTCAAGATTTCTATATCCTATCATTCATTAATTTTCAACATCTGCTTTATGTGATTCAGTTCACTGGAAGCCAGGACCTATTCTTGCAAGCAACAGGAATAAGGCAGGAAACAATACTGGATGGAATTCATTGCAGTATACGGGCCTATATTATTTCAGCGAATGCTGTTTAATCAACCCAATAAAGTCGAAATCTCTAAATCCCGAACACACATAACAGCAATTTTTTTCCCAGGGAAAAAAAATCACAGGGCTGTGTTTGGGACTTTTCTATTTCCTCCACTGTAGTGTGATCCCGGAGTTGGTATATTTAAGTAGGGGGGGTGTAGGGGGCACAGCCCCCCACTTTATTTTGTGTTTGGATTTTTTTTTTTTACGGAGCAGCGATTTTTGTCCCTGGGGAAAACAATTGCTGTTCCGTGTGTTTGGGATTTAGGGATTTCAACTTTATTGGGTTGATTAAATAGGGTTCGCTATTTTAAGCGTTTGCTGAAATAATATAGACCCCAGAATACACCCCCCTCCCACACACACGGACACACACACACATACATGAAAATACAGAACAAATAAATGATACACCACAATTTCTTTCAGAGAAAAAGTGCAATTATAATTTTGCTCTTTGCAGCAGCAAAATATTTGGTGTAATACAACTTATCAAACTGAGATATACAAAATATGATTCACCGAACTGTCTTTACCAAGTCCTTTACTAACCATAAGCTGCCTGAACTGAGTGAGAGTAACATTCATGACCCAAACACGTCAGGGGAGATCACCACATTTCCCTGAGTCTGAGTACAACTTGTCACCAGGTAACAGCATTCTCTGAAAGGTTATTTTTAGTAGTGGATACTTAGTAAAATGGGTTATGGGAATATTTTTTTATATTTTACAATGCACAGTCTGTAAATATACCTTGCTCCTCATAACAGTTCTCTTAAGTACCAAAAAACATTTGAATTGTATAACCTATGCAGACATTATACAAAAGAACCTCTAATAAACATTTTGGTGTAACTAAATAGTATCCTTTCTTAAAAAAAATATTAAAATACAAGTTATAATTTTTTTCACAAGTGAAGAAAATGATACTAAGTATGTACCATAATGCTGGGTTTTGATTATGTATGTCCATCCACTTTAATATATGGGACTGGTCACCATTCAGGCTTGTCTTCTTAGCTCAAACTCCTCCCCTGCACCAGCAGGGCACCACTTTTCCCCAACACTCCACGACAATTTGTCATACGCTTTCTATGGTTAAAAGCATTAACGTTCAAGACCTAGGATACTTAGGAATAAACAAAGACAGGAGTTAACAGAACTTGGAAGGTGTATAGTGTCTGTCCTGAAAATAACAGTGACAATTTGGAGGTGGAAGGAGAATGGGTTTGTTGAATTAAATGGACATGAGGTCCAGTGTTAAAGTAAGTACATAATTATTGTATCTTGGAAAAATTCACTTCAGTACAAGGTACAGAGTACCCAGCTAGATGTCTTTAGTGGCATCATTACAGAGCATCATGGAGTATGGTGGCCACAAAGAAGACATTGAACTGCAGATAACATCCAGCTTACAGTGTTTTGCAAAAGCTTGCAGTGAAGTCCAAGATGCTGCTGCATAAATATCATCTACGGAAGAGTTACTGAAGAAAGCAGATGCTATAGTCATAGATCTGGTAGAATGAAAAGTTTTATTGAAATAATCATATACAAAGGATATACTATATTATTTGGACACCTTCTGTCCCATTTTTGTAGGTACAAAGGACATAAATAGTTGGTCACACCTTCTAACTTGCTTTGCTCATTCTATATAAAATCTTAAATTTCTATGCACATTGAGACAATGTAGAGTATATTCTTCTTCACTGGAATGTTTAGAAGAGAACACTGGAAGTTGTATAGGTCGATTAATGTTTGTTACTGAAGCTATCCTCGGCAGAAATGAAGGATTAGTTCTTAGGGTGACATTATCTTTATGAAATATCAGATAAGGTGGAGAGGGGTGACATGAAAGTGCTTGCAGCTCTGAAACTCTTTTGGCTGAGATGATAGCCACTAGGAAAAGAGTTTTTCCAGAAAAGGCATTTTACATCAGCTGAACTGGTCTGTTTAAACAAAAGGCTGGTCACCTTCTCCAAAACTAACCTGATATCCCAAGGGGGAATGGGATCTTTCAAAGGAAGTTACAAAAGGAAGATCATTCTTATACACCTTCTTAGATACCAAGGAGTGAAGATTAAATTCATGGTGAAGTTTGGCTACTGCTGTTTGATGTATGTTGACAGTGGAGAAACTGGAACCTACAATGAGCAAGAAAGGGAGGAATAGTAATGCTGTGGATATTGAAGCTGAAAATGGGTCTGACCTTGCTGAATTGCCCACAGAAAGAACTTTTTTCATTTGTCACTACACAGTCTCCTAGTGAAAGGTTTCTTTGATGTGGTAAGGATTTGGATCACCATTCATGGCTACTAAGGGCCCCTGACCATCAATGGAATTAAAGAAGCCATGTGATTAACTACAGGGATTGAATATTGGAGTGAAGCCTGACAGATGAGTGGGACAAGAGATCCAAAAGTGGATCTAGAAGCAGAGATTTCTTCTTGAGACGTGGTCAAAGCATGTAAAACCAAAGTTGTCAAGGTCAGAATGGGGCTACAACCTGGCTTTCTGAAGGAATCTTGAGATCAATAGAAATGTGATGGTCTCTTCTGACATGGCTGGGTCATGAATGGTAGTCACACTCAGGTCAAACAGCTTTTGGTTACTAAAGGTCTTGGTGAATCTTATTTTTTACATCAGACATCAGAATTATTTGGTAGTGTATTAGACCAAGTACCCTCTGGAGGGACAAGGTAAAAGGAATTGCTGCATTTGGTGTTGAATGGGGATGAAAGCAAAACACCCCCACTTAAAGAATATCATCTATGCCATGCCTGGTATGAGAGACTATTTGCAGGGCATCAGAATATATCTACTCAGCCTGCTGATTCACAGTGAGATGTGTGCTGCTAGGTGAAAATATTGTAACGGCATTGCCCATTTGCACATTTTTATGAACTAGGTGCCACCTTCTTTGTTGATATACCACCACCACTAACATGTTGTCTGTATGAACATCTAGGACACCCTGAGAGGTAGGTCCTGGAAGGGGGAAAGTCCTCATCTCTAGTATATTAATGAGTAGGTTGGCATCTTGCTGAGTCAAATTTCCTTGGACTATCCGCTTCAAATAGTACCCGACCCACCCAAAGGCAGAACGTGTGTGTGGTAACTATAGCTGCTAGCAACGATAAGACAAAGGGACATCCAGCTGTAAGGTTCTGAATATTTAACCACTACTGAAAATCAACCTTGAATGCTTTGTTCAGGTGAACTCTCTTGTCCATATCTTTGTCCAGTTTTAATCAGTGAACTCTGAGAGTCCACTGCAACACCCTCATATGATATCATGTGTGGCATATCAGGTTGATGATTGCTGCCATCAAACCTAGTGTTTGAGAACCAAATGACCAGGGGAGGTGGCAAGGTGGACTAACAAGTGACAATCCTGTATTAGGGAAGCTTCACAATCCTTTTCACAGTGTCCAGATGGCTGCCTATTAAGAAAAGGTTTTGCAATGGCTCCAACTATAACTTTGCTGTGTTCATTGGTATTTTCAAGGAAAGACAGAACTACACTAAATAGCCCCTTGCTTTTTCCAACTCTTGAGGCTAGCAGAAAGTCATCTACACATGGAAAAATACAAATCCTTCAAAGTGTCATGTGAGATGCGACTTGCTATGCCCTTAGTGAACATCTGGTGGTTGTGATGAGATAAACTGGTAGAACTCACAACTGGTAGTGACCGATTCCCAGAGAGAAACACAACAATCACCTGACTACTTATGCAATTTTTATGTGCAAATATGCATCCTGAAGATCCAGTAAACACATCCAATCCCTTTCCTGAAGCACGAAAGAATGGACTTCAACATAGCCATGTTGAACTAGGTTTTCATGATTCAGACTGCTGAGATCAAAGATTAGTCTGAGGTCCTGTATCTTCTTGGGAACTAAAGCCCTGACCCTCTCTAGTCTGGTCTGGGAGGGCCTCCTTGATGACTCTTTTAATTGATCTCTATTCTACTCTGTTCTATTATGTTCCACTCGTATTGTATTGTATTCTATTCTAATCTATTCTATTCTATTCATCTTCTTTTAATGAGGTGGGACATCTCGTAATGACAGGGAAGTCAGCTTCTGTGACTCTAAAATGGGATAATATAAATTTAGATATTATATCCTTCACCTATTTGTCTTGAGTGCTGATACAGGGATAGACGGCCACCAAATACTTCTAGAGTGGGGCAGCTGGACAAGGTCTCAAGAGTTCTGCTGCTGTTTCCCTTGGAAATGGTTATGAAATGGCTGGTTCTATGGATCTTCTCTGGCTTGAGGGTGACATCCATTGAAGGGGACCCATAGCCAATCCTCTGGCTTGAGGGTGACATCCATTGAAGGGGACCCATAGCCAAACCTTATATCACAAATTCTTAGGATCTTTTGTGTCCTGTTTGGAGGGGGGGGGGTCACAAATTTGACTTCTATGGCAGTCAGTATCTTGCCTTCCTGCTCATTTATGACTAGTTTCGCTTTCACCATCAGCCCATACAGGGAGGACCCATTGAAAGGGGTACTGGTGAGTGATGCCTTGATGTTTTCTGCAAAACTGCAAAGTCTAAGCCAGGCACAGTATTATATAATGATACAAACCCCAGTTGCTCTGGCTGTTTCATTGACAGCATTGTGTGCCAGTCACATATTCAGCATGGTCACTATCTGTGACTCAATTTATCTGTGTGTATCAGGAGTAGGCAGGCTTCTCAGTGATTCCAGTGAATGTTGTCTAAGTCTCACTGGAAGCAATTCATATGTGCCAGGTTATTGACACCCCTGATAGTAACAGAGCCTGATGCACAGGATTGGTTCCTCATTTATCCATCACTCACAAATCTTTATTAGGTGGATGGACCTCTTGGATTTAAATACAGGACTCCTCTTAATAGCAGTGGACACCAGCACTGAGTCTACAAGGGACCCCTTATGTCAGCTGGGTCTACTGTTGGGAAGGTAGAGGATCTTGTTAGACTTCCTTGGAACGGGCTCAACTACAACAGGTCCTTGCCTTGTCAACTCCATATCTAGATCTATTTTGCATTTGTTGAGGGATCCCTCTAAGCTGTAAATGGGGCAGTCCAAAAGACCTCCATCAGGAGAGGGAAGTCTAAGGATCAAACTCTCCTCTGTCCCATTCTAATTTTCCCCCAAATGTGGGGCATTGAGGAGGAGACTGTGGGGAATTCCCTCCCCATCAACATCTGAGACAAGTATGACAGACTCTACCAGAGAGTTTATGCCCCTCCTTTTGAACATTCACTTCCTAAAAATGCTTGGGGGGAATTGTACAAAGTACCAGGGAAAGGTTCTGCCCTGTGGATTGGGTCCAATAAGGCCTTTCAAAACTCTCTCTCTCTGAGATTCCATAATCAGTATTCAGTTCTTCAGACTGTCTGGGCTGCACTGAAGTCAATGTTGTATCTGCCATATCTGGCCTCACATGGAGAGTGGTTATTTTTCCCAAGACAGCAAATGCCGATGGTGTGCCTCTTAGCACCAGCAGTCTGACACTACGCAATGTCAAACAAGAGATCACAGTTAGTCTCAAAATTGGCTTTGGCACTAACAAGTCAAATGCTAAAGACTTATTTATGGCGACTAGCCCCAGTAGGTTCAGAGCTCATATTGACACTCCTGGTATTGACAGGGTGGGAGGTCAAGACTGCTAGAACCAAGATGGTCATTGACAAAGGAACTGGGAAGGAGCTTGAAATGTTAATGTAATGGGCTCTTCCTTGTCCATCCCTTAAACAGAGAGGAGCCAGAAGGACAACCATATTGATCTTTGGCTTGATAAATGCCTGCATCATGCATTTCTTGTCAACATGAGTGGAAGAGCTACAGGCAGACCTTGCAATCCTAATACAAAAGTACTGTGGAAAGACGGCACTCTAGGAACCTAGAAAGGTCCTTCTCCAAGTAAAAACTACTCATTAGCACCAATCCCATGATGAGAAGCAAAAATCAGGAGGTGCAGCACCCAGCAGGATAAAAACACTCTCTTCAAACTAAACAAACAACCTGGAGGACAAATAAAGTCTACTAAAGCCAAATCTGAGGTAAATTTGGTCTCCCAGGCCAAGGACAACCACAAGGCATTCTTTAGCTATGTTTGCAGTCTCAAAGGCAATACACAATTGTGTGCAGAGCTCACTGTAAATGTGGCCACCTATACTGAGCCAGAAGATATAGCAAACCTACTGACTGATAAACTCAGGTCTAGCTTTACCTCTCTCTCCCCCTCAAACTTCCCTCAGGAAATACCATCAAATATAACTCCCCCTGCTATCACTAGGGAACAAGTCCTTAATGCTCTCTCTAAGGCCAAGAACACTGCATCAATGAACCCAGACAATATCCCAGGATGACTTCTAAATAGCAAGAAACATGACTTATCAGTCCCTCTGGAATTGCTATTTAACTGTAGCCTCCAAAAAGGCTTTGTCTCTCATGAATAGAGAACAGCAGCAGTCATCCCTCTATAGAAAGTTGGACCACCTACAGACCCTGGAAACTACGGAAACATAAGTCTCACTAGTCTTATATGTAAAGGCATAGAAAGAATTATCATGGAAATAAAAAATAGTGATATAGTAAACCTCTTCATCAAGGGCAGGTCATGCCTATTCAACCTGGTGGACTTCTTTGAGAAGGTCACCAAAGCAATGGATGAGAAAAAAATGGTTCACACTGCCTACCTTGACCTGGTCAAGGCATTTGACAAAATATCCCATTCAGGCATTGCTGATAAACTGAAGAGGTTAGGTACAAACCCACATGTCACCTGATGGATAGCCAGTTGGCTGACAGACAGGACCCAGGAAGTTAGAATTGGGGAGTCCATCTTTACAAAGAAGCTAGTCACAAGTTGAGTCCCTCGGGGATGGGTCTTTGGGCTGCTCTTTTTTTGCATTTACTTCTCTGAAGTCAAGGCCAATGTCAATGGTCTCTGGCTGACTAAATTTCTACATGATTGCAAATTAGGAGCCGTCACTGAATCCTACACTGACACAAATAATCTCCAGGAAGGGCTGACACAGACAAATAAATAGTGTCAGAGCCATGGACTGAAACTAAATGCCAAGAAATGCATAATAGTATCCTTCAGGAAGTCATCCACCCCTGGTAAATATCATATTGACAAAACACCTCTTACAGTTGACCCAGTAGTCAGGGACTTAGAGACACACATAGACAGCAATCTAGCCTTTGTAGTAAGGAAATTCTTCTATGTTACACAACTTATAAACAAAGGTAGGGCATCTAGGTCCAAGGAAGTCATTGTTCCACTGTATTCAGCATTCATCAGCCCTATCACTGAGTACAATGCCCCCTTTCATATGTACCTAACCAGGGAATCGGAAAATTCACAAAGGCTCCTCACTAAAAGAATACAGGGCATAAATAAAATGTCATATGCAGACTGCCTCAAGGCCCTATCTCTGTATTCTGTCTACTACAGGCTTTTCAGGGGAGATATATGCCTGGCATATAGGGCATTGTTATTCCCCACTCTGATGGAACTCTTGCATATCCACAAAACAAACAGCACCACAACTACCCATTCTAAAGACTTAAACCTTGCCTGTGATATAAATAGGACCTGCTGGACAGACAGGTATGTATCCCAGAGACTGGGTCTATATCCCTTCATCGAACAGTCTATTTATCGAATCCCTATTCGTTGAACTCACTTTAGCGGAAGCGTACTTCAACGAATTATCATTTCAGTGAATTTCTTCACAGGGAGAGAAATTAGTGGGCCATCAAGCAACCATACCAAACACTACAAAATTTTAAACTCAGCAAAGAGGGGGGCTTGCCCCCCCACATATCCAATTAAATATACCAACTCCGAGATCGCACTTCCGTGGGGAAAAGGGCAAATTTACAATGATGCTTCCTTTCCCTATGAGAAAATTTGTTGAAACAATTGTTCGTTGAAGTGAGCTTATCTTAAAGTGAGTTTGACGAATAGAGATTTGATAAATAAACTGTTTGACAAAATGATATAGACCACCAGAGACTACCCCATCTCTGGAACAGGCTCCGCATCCATGTGAAGCAGAGTTCCTCCCTAACCCAATTCAAGTATGACTTGGACAATTGGATGGAGAACAGGAAATTCATCCCTGATTTGGCACCTATGTCTCTAATGGACAAAGGCAACTTGTAAATGGTTCAGTTCCCAGGCCCCTGCTTGTAAATGTTTCATCTCCCAATCCCCTGCTTACACGTATTAAGGGTACCAGAACTTGCCAGAGATTTGGTATGCATGGCTAGGCTTAAAAAGGCCCTTGTGGTTGTTAGCCTAGTAAACACATATGAAACTATGAACCTATTCCCTTTCTTAGAGAAGGATGAAGATACAAGGAAATCTCTAAATGAGAGACCTCCATAGGGGGAAGGTTAAGAAGATGCCTGCACAACTTTTGCCTGGAGGAAATCCACTCTGGGGCTGTGAAGGAGCCTGAACTACCTTCATTTGTTGTGTCTCCACTATGAAAGTCTCAGACTGGAAATCCTACCCTCAAGAGCTAGATCCACTCCCCTTCCCCTCCCCTACCTACATAGGTCAATACTAGGCTGTCGATCCAGAGGACCATTGATAACCAAGCCACAACACACCAAATCATAGGTACCCATTGACATGACTAATTGATATCTAGATTTGACCCTTTAAATAAGGGTTTACGCAGTCAGGCCCTGGGTGTATTTACGATTGTTCACTCCCCTTTCCACTTTGTCATCCCACTTCCAGCTGTATTTAAAGTGAGCAAACTTTTTAAAAATAAGTTATTCCTCTTTTCTAGAGGGTACATTTACCAAAGACTTTACAAATCTTGCTGAATCTCTTTAACTCTAAAAAAATTAAAAAATAAATAAATAAAGGCACTAATGATTGCTAAAATTTAGGTCTAATTGCCTAACCCAGAATGGGTATGAGAAATATCTTACAAGGAAAAAAAATTAAGAAGGGCAACAACTTTTTTTAAACTTTAGATTAGTAAACAATTATTTATGAATGGAAACCTACCCAACTCTTTAGTGAAGGAAAAGGAACAATATTTATCTGAAATTTCCTCAAGAAAAGATGGTCACATCTGAATCCATAGGTGACAAACGAAATCGGGAGTACTAAGGGAGGACCAGTGCATTCTGGGTGTCAAAGGAGGGGCTCAAGCTTAGCAGGGAATCCTAAAATATTTTACATTGCAGAAATAAAAATCAACAGATGACGCAACAAATAAATGTCATCACAAAGTGAATGAAGGCATGACCAAATCAGTATCAAAAAAGGCATATGTAAACAAGGAAATTCAAAAACAAATTAATTTGAAAAAGCTGTATATCAATAGCCTTTACAAAAGAAAAAGTCCATCCACTGGGTGACATATACCTACAAGGAAAAACCTCAAAAATACCAAAACTAGTTTAAACAAAACTCAGAGACCTCTAATCTTAAGATATTAAACATAAACTACAAAATAAACACAATTACCATAGTCAAGAGGAATTTCAAGGCTTTTTAAGAGCATGAGAAAAAAATGAAAAGTAAAAAGTAGGAGTGCAACATAATAGTTTCTGACCGTAAAAGATAGGTCCGGTAAGCACAAAGATAAATTTAACAACATTATAAAATAAATGAAATGGAAGAACATGCAGTTAAATACCATGAGTATTTGACCACTTATCACAGAATATATTGCAGTTATGGAAATAGTGTTGAAAAAATATAAAGAACTCAAGCTCACTCACTGAGCTGTATTCTGCCTTTCCAGCACAGAATTAAAAATAACAGTGGCAAACCATTTTAGGTCTATCAGACTTTTTACACAGATTAATGAAAGATGGCTATGTGTTTAAAAAGCTATGACAAGTAGAGGTTATCTTCATAAGGCGTTGTTACTTTGGACTGAACTAATTAGCCGGCATACATATTTTTAAATAATGGAAAGGGTGATCACAGAGTCTCAAAGAAAAAAAATGGAGATCACTTATTCCTATATCAAGTACAGTATCAAGTTAATTAGCAAAATATTCTGTTTTCTCAAAACCTTGGCAGCATTCTGTGAACAAGTAACTGTTGTACTACATAAAGGTGCAACATTACAAGTAGCATGTTTAGATCTAATAAAGGCATCTGATGTGGTCTTTCATGTAGTTAAGGAAGGTTCATAGTACTCACTAGGCTATTGATCTATGAGGATCTTAAGAAGCCTAGCTTTATATTTCCAGAGTTGTTTTTAGTATTTAAATTTTGCATATGAATAATCCAGAGGTGGGCAGAACAAAGACATGTTGGGACATTTACTTGTTGCCTGTGTTCAAGAGGGACATGGATACTAGACCAAGAATGAATTTGTGGTTACCCATCCATTCATCCAAATTACATTTGAATAAGAGAATTAGAAATACTTTACCTTATGTGGAGTGGAAGATGGTTCCACAGAAGAGGTATTCACTTTGATACATACCAAACCCTCCAACATGTTCAATTTAAGTTGCAAAAGAAAGTGAGATACTTTGAGAAGGTGTTCATGCTACTATTGAACTAATTGTAATAAGTCATTCAGGATAAGGTCTACTGAGGCTCTGTACATGAGGTAGAGGTTGCCTCTTATTAGCCTACATGATATCAAGAAGAGGGACAAGGCCTTGAGGTGGTCTGCATAGCTTTTTGGGATTTAGGCTCTTCATTTTAAGTGAAAATGTGTTGTGGTCTCTCCATTTGTTACATGTGTTTGGACAGGTACATACAGAATGGCACATTACATTCAATGATCAGCCTGATGACAGCTGAGTGCAGTGGAATAATTTCATCCCAGGACCTGGACTCCATACCTTTAGATATAAGCTGTCTGACGAAAAAGGACTTCTTTACAATAGTGAATATGTGGTGAACACAGGACAGCTCATTGTCAATATAGTTTCACTGATCCTTGAACTTGGGATCAACTTTTATTATGGTATGTTGTCAATGTGATAATTACAAAGTAAAGTCCTGTTTGCCAAAGAATACATTTATACATTTCTTTTTTTAACACCTTTACTGAATTGTCACTTAAGACACAGGCAAACATACATTTACATAAAAGAAAAAACATTACCATGTTACCAGTTACATACAGTTACACAGAAGAATGTATGTGATGTAAAATATCATCAGTCCAACATTACATAAATTGCTTAGTTTCTGCCTCTCCTGTAACCTCACTCCTTCTGCAAAACATTATTCTGCATACCTTGTTCCCACAATTTATATTTTCTATGTAATTTGCTCCTGCCCTTTTCTAAAGACTCCAGTTCTTTTATCTCTATTACAATATTCAGTATTTCAAATACAAACGGTTTACACTTTGATTTCCATTTTCTAGCAATTGCTTTTTTGGCAGCCACCAGAATTAAACTTAACAAGGGCTTAACATGTCTAGGCAATCAGATCCTATATCCCAGCTCAAAAAATAATTTCCTTAGTTACACTCAATTATGCACTTCTTGGCATTTAACTTTAGTCTATGGTCTTGATACCAGCTACTTGTTTGGGAAAAGCCATACTTTGAGGGTTTTGGTGTCCTCTGGGGGAGTTTATGATGGCACTGAATTTACAGTCATCTGCAAACTGCGTCAACATAAACCCTTAACATTTGCTTTGACCTCCAAGAAGTAAAAGCCAAAGGGTTGTGGCCCAAGGACTGCACCCCAGAGTACAACTCTAGTGACAGGTCATTTGCAGGAGGTAGAGTCAATTTGTTACATTATGAGATACATAGGGTGCTATCTAATGAGTTACACAGGGTGTTTTCCAATTTGTTACATAGGGTGTTTTCTTATGAGTTACATAATGGATAGCCTAAAGCAGTTAAACAAGAGTGGAACAAAACTTGTTACTTAACAAAACACATAACAGAACACAGATTTAAAGTTTGCAGATATGTTTGTGTGTGTGTGTGTGTGTGTGTGTGTGTGTGTGTGTGTGTGTGTGTGAAAGGATACTCTCAAAGACAGTGATGTGACCATGTGACCAGTGGACCATATGGCATGATGTTGGGCCCTTTACTATCTAGTACCCTGTTCTGAGGTAAAATGGGGCGACTAGTTGTGAACAACAGTATATGCAAATCATTGCAGGGAAGAAAGCACTGTTTCCTTCACCAATGAAAGTACAGCTATATAAGTAAACTTACCATAACAGAAGATGTTTCAATGATGACTGCTGTAGCAGTCTTAGCTGTATGATTTAGATCCTAAGGATATAACACCTGTCCAGCTTCTAAAGCTTAAGGGCATCTTACACACACGCACACGCACACGCACACACACACACACACACACACACACACACACACACACACACACACACACACACACACACACACACACACACAAACCATTAACCAGTTCAAGCAGAGGTTTGGGCACCAAGCAGTTCAGAGATTTCATGCCAAATGAGAAATGCTAGAACCCTGAAAAGGTCATTGCTAGGAAACTATTTTATTTTATATGTGTTGACCGGGCTGGTCCAACTGGATCTATGTCCATTTTCAGCAGAGGCCCGGGGAGAAAAGCTCCAAGTGAAAAACATTAAAAAAATTAATAAACAGGGTTACAAATATAGCTCAGAGAAAAAAAATAATAATAGCATTTGCATATTTTTACAGTGGCAACAATAAGCAATTAATTACAAATAGAGGGTGTTCAAATTGAGCATGATAGCAGAAAAAGTAAGTTTTAGTAAAGATTTGTATGCATGATAAATGAGAGTACTAGGAGCAAATTGTAAGCTAGTCAGGGTTAGTACAGGGGCAGAGCCAGTGAGTTAAGAGGTGAGTTTTGAGTTGGGATTTGAAAATGGGAGGAGAGGAGATAGCAGTGAGGTTGGCAGGAAGAGAGTTCCAGGCTTTTCCTACTGAGTTAGAGAACAAGGAGTCACCTGCCAAGTTGATGGATTTACAGATTGATATAAGTTGTTTGTTAGAAGAAAGTAGGCTTTTGAGGTTGCAATAAGGAGTAATAAGGGTAGTAAGTATAGGGGTTTGTAGAGGATTTTATGGGTTAAGGAGAGCTGGTGAAATAAGATGAGATTTTGCAGCTCAAGCCATCCCAATTGCTTTAAGTTTAAGCAGTGGTGAGTTCTAAAGGTGGAGCCAGAGGCAAATCTGGCAATACTGTTGCAGGCTAGAGCCAGTCTGGTGAGATTAGTTTTGGACAAATATGTGTAAATAGGGGAGGTGTAAAGGAGGGTAGAAATCAGATGGGAATGGGCAATGGAAGTTCTGGCAAGTGGTGTAAGAAATGGTTTAATTCTAAACAGGGAGCATAGTTTTCTGTTGACTAATTTTATACTGTTGTTAATCTCAGAATCAAAGCATAGGTTATTGTCTATCTCTACTCCAAGGAGCCTGGTGGTAAGGTCAGGTGATATGCTGGTGCATTACTAGACAAGACAGAGAACTTGAGCGGTGAGGATTTACAAGTGGGGGAGAAAAGTAACAGTTTGGTTTTCTTGGGGTTTAAGATTAAGCATCGTTTTAGGAACCATGTTTCAAGATTTTGGAAAGTTTGTTGGGTGATAGAGTATAGTTCGGAAGGGGATGAGGCAGAACACATCAAAGTAGAATCATCAGCATACTGTATACAGGTTACTGAGGAACTACTGGTATGTAGATCATTAATAAAAATAGAAAACAGAAGGGGGCCAAGTATTGAGCCTTGGGGGACTCCAAGGGTAATGGGTAGGAGGTTAGATGAGTTGTTTTGCCAGAGCACTGCCTGTTGTCTGTTATGAAGATATGACTCAAACCACTTTATAGCACTAGAGTCGAGAGCAAAAGCTTTAAGTAAGTTTAACAGTTTCTGGTGATTAACCATACTGAAGGCTTTGGATAGGTCAATAAAGAGAGCAGAGGTAAGTATATTACTGTTCTGTTTTTTGTTGATACAGTCAGTAAAGGAAAGGCGGGCTGAAGTGGTGCTGTGTAAAGGCCTGAAGCCATGTTGACAATCAGCTAGTAGGCTGTAATTTAACAGGTGTTTAAGAAGTTGTTTGTGGATGCATTTTTCCATGATTTTAGCTAGGGGGGACAGTAAGGCTATGGGACGGTAGTTTGAGAGTTTATTTTATTTTTATTTTATTTTACATTTGTTGACCGGGATAGTCCGACTGGATGCATGTCCATTTTCAGCGGAGGCCCGGGGAGAAAAGCTCCAAGGGTAAGCAGATACAGCATTACATAATACCAGCATTACATATTACAAACAGACTATTTACAGAGATTACATAAGTAAGCAAGTTAAACAAGTTCCACAGGTTACAGTTAGTCCTGAGCACAAGTCAGGATTAAATTAAATTACACAGTAAACTGGTTAACAGATTTTTACACATTCGAGTTAGCCAGGCTTGATACATTGACATAGCCAGTTAGGTGACAAATGTTGTTTGAGTCTAGTTTTAAATTGACCTAAGGTGGAAAGTAAGGTAATATCAGCTGGAAGAGAGTTCCAGGATCTACTTACAGAGTTTGCAAAGAGAGAATCACCGGCTGTGTTATTAATTTTGCTAGTCTGAATTAGTAGTTTGTTAGAGGATCGAAGCGGTCTAGGATTGTTATAGGGGGTGATAATATTTTTAAGTGCAGGAGTATTGTCTGGATTATAGAGGATTTTATAGGCCATAATCAGTTGGTTATACTGGATTAGGCTAGGCAGTTCAAGCCAACCAAGTTGATTTAGACTGATGCAATGATGTGTCCTAAAAGGCAGCCCATTGGCAAACCTGGCAATGTGGTTGTAGCAAATTGAGAATTTGTTAAGGACAGTCCTGTTCAAATTTGAGAGTAGAGGGGATGCATACAGAAGGGTTGAAAGAAGGTGAGAGCGAGCTATGGCAATTTTAGCTGGAGGGGTTAGGAAGGCTTTTATTCTGTAAAGTGACCCTAGTTTTTTATTGATGGTTTTGATAGTTTGGTTAACATGTAGGTCAAATTTGAGATTATTGTCTATGATGACACCTAATAGTTTTGTAGATGGGTCAGGGGAGATTATTGTGCCATCATCTGATTTTATGGTAAAGGTGAAAGCGGTAGACCTACGTGTTGGTGAAAATAACAGCATTTTAGTTTTTTTGGGATTTAGGATCAGACGATGTTCAGAAAGCCAGTTTTCTATTGTATTAAAGGTGGTCTGGGTAGCTGACCATAACTCTACTGGAGATGTGGCTGAGCAAATCAGAGTAGAGTCATCAGCATACAGGATACAGCTGACTTTTGGGATGACAGTATAAAGGTCGTTAATGAAGATGGAGAACAGCAAGGGCCCTAGTATAGAGCCTTGTGGTACTCCGAGGGTGTTGGGTAGAAGGTTAGAGAGTTTGTTCTGCCAGAGGACAGCCTGCTGTCGACCATTCAGGTAGGATTGAAACCATTGGAGGGCTCCAGTATCTAGACAGAATGTTTGCAGGGTGTGGATTAAAAGTTGGTGATCAACCATATCGAATGCCTTGGAAAGATCCAAAAAGAGGGCTGAGGATATATAATTATTGTTGCGATTATGGTTTATGGTGTTAGTAAAGGCTAGGAGGGCTGAAGTAGTGCTGTGATGAGGACGGAAGCCATGCTGAGTGTCTGCCATAAGGCGATTTTGGATTAGGTGGTGCATGAGTTGTCTATGAATACATTTTTCCATAATCTTTGCAAGTGGAGAGAGTATAGCTATTGGCCTATAATTGGAGAATTCAGTAGAGCTGCCTCCTTTGTGAAGTGGGATTACATAGGATATTTTCCAGATGGTGGGAATTTTAGCTTCTACTATGGTTCGACTGATTAGTACTGAGACGGGGTAAGCAATAGCATCAGCTGATTTTTGTAGGTACTCGGCAGGGAGTTGATCAGCAGAAAGTGTAGTGGGTTTTAATTTTTTGATCAAGGTACGGATAAGTGAAGTGGCGACTGGTTGGAAGCTGAACGCAAGTAGGTTTCTAGGGTTGCTACTTTCAGGACCAGGGGAGCTAGGAGGTAGTTGGGCTAGCTAGGGCTTGAATTGTCTCAGTAAAGAATTGGTTAAAACTATCAGAAACATCTTCAGGGGTTTTATCAATAGTAGCAGCAGGGATTGGGGTTGAAGTTTGTCCAGGATGTAGTAGATTATTTAAACCTGCCCCAAACTTCTGAGGGTTATTTTGATTTACTGTCTGTAAATTACAGTAGTATTGTTTTTTGTCTTGTAAAATAGATTTTTTGGTTTTGTTCCTGGATTGCCTGTATTTAATGTGATCTTGAGGGTCTTTAGAAGAACGCCATAAAGCCCATGCTTTGTTTCTAAGGGTAATTTTGAGTTTAGACTCTATAGAAAGCCATAGTGCAGTTTTTGCCTTGGTTCTCTTTGAACGAACAGGTGCATGCAAATCAAGGATCTGAAGGAATTTGTTGTTAACGTATGCTACTGCTTCCTCTAAGGGGAGGTGTTTTAGAATAGATCAATTACATGAGTTTAGTTCTTGCTGGAATTTGGCAGGGTCAAAGTTTTTATTGTTTCTAACCTTTCTGAGTAAGGGTTGTTGGGAATTAATGGTTTTGTGCTTAATTACATATGTGAGAAGGTGATCGCTTAGGCCATTAAGGAGGGTACCAGAGGTGTACAGTTGGGGGTGACTGTTTATGAGTACCCAGTCATTTATACTTTCTTTTTGGTTGGGTTTACCTATCCTGGTAGGGGTGGATATGATTTGTGTAAATGCATGCAGGTTAATATGGGTTTTTGGGGATTCTAAGGATTTCTGTTGAGATCCCACCTTTATGCAGAGGAATATGTGAAATTTTCCAGAGTGAAGGAATATAGCCTTCAACAAAGGTTCTGTTAATCAGAATGGAAATGGGATAGGCTAATGGTTTGGCTGCAATTTTTAGATAATGAGCCTGTAGAAGGTCAGCAGAAGGAGAGGAGGTTATAAGTTTGTGGAGAAGAGAACAGATAAGTGATGTGGGTACAGGTTGCAGTTGAAAAGTGGGAAGAGAAGTGTTAGAGGAGGAGGACTGAGAGGAGATATTGGGGGCTAGTTGATTAGCTAGAGACTGGACAGTTTCAGAAAAGAAGGTATTGAAGGCATCAGCAGTTTGTTTTGGGTTGTTTTGGGAAGTGCCTAAGGGGCACAGGGTGTCAGAGTGACCAGGCTTTAAGAGAGTATTTATACCTGCCCAGCGCCTTTGTGGATTTTGTTGGTTAGCTTGTTGTAAATGGCAGTAGTAGTTTGTTTTACCTAGAAGTACAGCTTTTTTAGTGGAGTTTCTTATTTGTCTAAAGTTAAGTTGGTCAGAGTGATCTTTACTGCTACGAAATTTGGTCCAGAGTTTATTTTTCGGGATAATTTTATGCTTTGTATCTTTTGAGAGCCAAGGGGCAGGTTTTGAGCTAATTCTAATAGATCTTAAGGGAGCATGAGAGTCTAGAATAGAAAGGAACTTGGAGTTGAAGTAAGCTACAGCATCATCCAGTGGCAATTGTTTAAGAGGAGACCAGATGCAAGCATTTAGTTCTGTAAGGAAGCTTTCAGGGTTAAAGTTTTTTATTTGATCTGACCATTTTGTATTTAGTTAGGTTAGGGTAGCAGTTTTATGTCTGATTAGGTAAGTAAGAGCATGGTCACCTCATAGGTTCATAGATTCATAGGTTCATAGATTAGTACTAAGCTAACTGCCCTTGCAAGCCATTTTAATCTTAGCCAATTACCCCTTGTGAGACTCGAACCCTGCACCTTGTGTTTGCAAGGCAAACACCTTAACCATTAGGCCACCCTCCCAACCCCAGGTAGTGTCCCTACTGTATAAGTTTGGTGGTGACTATTTATCAGAATCCAATCCAGTATGCTTTCTTTTTTGTTAGTTTTGTTAGTTCTGGTTGGGGGTTGAATGGTTTGTGAAAAAACGTGAAGATTTAAGAGGGTAGGAGGGTCTACTGAGGTACAGGTTTCCCAGTCTACATTGACATTGCCCAGGACTATGGTTTCTTATTTTTTTTATTTATTTTATTTTACATTTGTTGACCGGGCTAGTCTAACTGGATACATGTCCTTTTTCAGTAGAGGCCCGGGGAGAAAAGCTCCAAACAGTTAAAAAAAAGATATATATATATATATGATATATATATATGATATATATATATATATATATATATATATATATATACACACACATATATATTTATATATATACATATATATATATATATATATATATATATATATATGTACAACAACATACACGTAATATTGAACAGAGGATTTCAGATAATATTGGTCACTTCACTGTTAGCACATTCTTTCAGTTCATTTCTATTTACAGAGCAATTCGAAGGTGTTTTTAAGATAGTATCTGGTTAAAACTCTTCAAAAAATAATCATTATATCTTGCTTACTTAGCTTACATTCTAATTTCTTCAGAAATAAGTAACAAAGAGTTAGAGGTAGAATGGAAGAAGAAGAAGAAAAGAGAGAAAACATAGCAATTGCAGTAAAGGTTAGTCAGGGTTACAACAAGGACAAAGCCAGTGTTTTCTTAGATAAATTTTGAGCTTTTTTTTTTAAGATAGTACGGGAGGAAAGTGATGTTAGATCACTAGGAAGAAGGTTCCAGTGTATCCCAGCTGTATTTGAAAAGAGAGAGTCACCAGCCAGGTGTGGGAAATGAATAGAAAGCCAGCTAAGGATCTCTTCTAGGGAACTGATATTTCCAGGGGGAAGGTAGGTGCATATTATATAGATGGATTTTTGTGTATTAAGCTGCAGTTTGAAGATAAGGATTTTGGCATTACTTATAGAGGGAGGTTTTTCATGTATGATAGTAATTTGCATACCTGTTTTGGAAAGAATAGCTATCCCACCACCCTTTTTGGCTATACTGTCTAGTCTGTAGATGTTGTAGCCAGGGGGAGTAATCTCACTGTCTAGGGTTGCTGGTTTGAGCCAGGTTTCAGACAGGCAAAGGATGTCGAAAGAGTGTATGTCTAGCAGTGCATAGAGGTGGGCAATTTTATTATTATGCGGTTGTTAAGGTGAGCTATAGAGAGAGAGTAAGGGGTTTTGGAGGGTAAGTATGAGCAAGAGGGAGGGGGACAGAGGGGGTTTAGAGTAGCAGTGTTGTTTGGACCAGGGTTGGGATGAATGTCACCTGCTAGAAGGGAGAGTAGTAGTCTTTTTATTAGGTCAGAGGGTTTGGTGAGGAAGTGTAAGGATTTTCTGTTAACCTGATTAGTGTAGGAAATGTGGAACTTTCTGTGAAACTTTGCAAGAAGGTAGCTTGGAGAAGAAATTATATTTGAGAAAGGCTGGAATGTGTTTTGGGAAGGTGAGCTAGTATGTTGACTAGAGAGTGTGGTTCTTTAAGCCTAAGATGTTCATATGAGGTTAGAAGGTAGGGCAACATAAGGAAAGAAAAAGTGAGAAAAGGAAGATATGTTTTAAATAAGAAGAGGTTAGTAGAGGAGGCATAGTGATAGGGGGGTACACGAAAGAAAAGTAGGGAAGTAGAAACAAAAATGCAGACAGGAAAAGAAGAAGGAAGTTGTGTATGTTGTAATGATGCAGGTGGATAGGTAATGGATGAAAAGGAGGGGAGGGGGTAAAGTGTGATTGAAGTGGTAAAGAGGAGGGAGTGGTTAGGGAAGTATAAGTTTAGGAGTACTGGGGGCGGGTGAAAATTGGGAGCAGGGTAGGGGAGCAGAGTGAGCCCGCAGGGTGAACAGAGCAGGTAGAGCCCGAGAGGAGGAGAGCAGAGAGTGTATCAGTAAAGAAAGGAGCAGATCTGAGGCAAGTAAACTAGTGGGAATGTCACTCAGAAATTGAGTAGAAGGAAGCAGGAGGTTTGCTAGAGCTAGAAGCTAAACAGGGCAGAGATAGTTAAAAAGTAATACTGGCAGAATTTAAGACTGTGAACAGGGCAGAGTTAGGCTAGTAGTAGTACTGCCATACATTAAGGTGTAGAAAAAGCAGGAAAGCTGCCACCTAGTGGTCAGAACAGGTATTTACAGGGAAAGATCGCGGGTACCCAGGGGAAGTGAGAAGGGGCCTGCAAGGTTGAGGAAGGGATTTAAGTCACGTAATCAGAAAGTAACCACTGTAGGAGAAATGATTGAATATGGCTCAAATGTTAGTATAGCAGCTGTGAGAGCCGTTGTTTTATTTTTATTTTTGGCAGGGATACAAGGGGCTAAATTAATTACTTGCTAGGAAAATAGCAGTAAAGCCATTTCAATTGCAATAAAACAAAACATATAGGGGCATTTCAAATGCAATAAAACAAAAGAATACAGGGGCGAGTCTGGTCACATAATCGTGATGTAACCGCTGTAGGAGCTATGCTCAATGCAGGGAACAGATATGCGGCTACTAACTAAAACTCAAAGTCCTCACCCTGACAACAAAAACATACAAAAATAAGAGGGAAGGAGGGAGGGACTGTAACAGTGATCGTTCGAACATCTACTGTTACGTACACATCTATACTATGTTCATCTGTTTATCATAGGATCACTGCTACAGTACCCTTAATTATATGGGTAGATTACAACAGCTTATACTAACGGGGAAGAGGAACGATGTGGGCCCAGACATACCTAGAGAATGCTGCTAGTAAAGCCTACCTTAGACCTGGAGGAGTCTAGTCTATAGTGCTTTGTAAAGATATGCACAGAGAACTAATTCTTCTTTTATGCTTAACATGATATGCGAGTTTGCTTTGATCCAAACTATGCATCTCCCTGTCTTCCTTCAAAAGCCTAAAAATGAGAGAAAAAGGATTCCATATGGTCTGGATGTCCATACACAACTTGGATATTATCTTGACAGCACATCAAAGGTAGATGGAAGAGTACTTCCAGCTTTTTTCTGAATGAAGAAAACCCCACAGAAGCTGTACTGCCCTAGACACAGCCTACAATGAGAGAAGAGGCGGCACCCACCATAGAAGAAGTAAGAACAGCACTAAGGAAAACAAAGTCAGGGAACAGCAGGCTCAGATGAGGTTACAGCAGACATGATAAAGATGCTGTGGGGGGGGGAGAAAAATGGCTCCTGAGGGTACTCATAGCAGTGTGGAGAGAAAGGTGTATCCCAACTGACTGGAGAATAAGCATACTAGTGCCAGTGTTCAGGAACAAAGTGGCGATCCACAGCTGTGGTTAATATAAAGGTATCAAACTCCTACCACATTGCATGAAAGTTTTGGAGGGTGATTGATAAGCATATATGTAGAGTAGTAGAAAGTAAGATGGGAGATGAACAGTTCAGATTCAGATTAGGATGCAACACAACTGACCCAGTGTTTACAGTCAGACAGACAGCAGAGACGAAGGTAGAGATAAGGAAAGAGTCCAACTGGGCATTCCTAGACTTGGTGAAAGCATATGACAAGGTCCCAAGAAAGCTAATATGAAAAATAAGATAAGACAAACCACCATGGCACGATAAACTTACAGTTTTCAGGTTCTAAAATAAAATCAATTCTTTAATTAATTCTTCAATGAAACAAAGTGTAAAATACTTCAAGGGTAGATAAGCATTTTCAGTTGTTGACCGTCTTCAGATCCTCCTCAAGTAGAAACAGTATTTGGTCTTACAGAGGGGTTCCCAGTGGGAGTAGGTGTGCATCAGGGTTCAGCTCTGAGCTGACTGCTGTTCATACTAGTGATGGAGGGGACAGATTAAAAACGTTGTGGTATACAGACAATGAGGCACTACAGGCAGACTCTGAGCAAGAACTTCAGCAATGGATAGGGAGAATGGAATGCAAAACTGAAGACACATGGAATAAAACTGAGTACAGATAAGACAGTTGTAATGGCAACAAATGGGGGAAATCAAAGCAAGCTGACAATTGAGATAGAAGGGGAAAATAATGGAACAGGTTAAAAGTTTCAAGTATCGGATGGGGGGGGGTGAGGAGAAGGGAAATCTTAATGAGGAGGAGATCAAAGCCGGAATCAGAGGGGCCAGAGCCAATTGGCACAGAGTGTTAGGTGCAGTATATGACAGAAGAATGTCAAAGAAGCTGAAAAGTAAGGTGTACAAAACAGCTGTATATCCAGTACTACTGTATAATACAGAAACCTGGGCAGTAAAGGTAAAGTAATTGAAGAAGCTAGAGGTGATGGAGATGAAGTGCCTCAGATGGGTGGTAGGATGCACACTATGGGGCAGATGAAGAAATAAGGACATAAGAGCAGAATCCAAAGTAGCGCCAACTATAGAAAATGTCAAAGAGAACAGATTATAGTGGTTTGGCCACATGTTCAGAAAAGCAGAAGACAGTCTGGAGAACAAGATTTGGGACAGACAGGAAAAAGGCAAGAGGAAATGAGGGTATCCAGCAAAGAGATGGATGGATTATGTGAGAGAATACCTGCTACAGTCAGGCATGAGGGCTGAAGAAGGCAGAGAATGGCATTGAATAGTGAGAGATGGCAACAGTTGACACAACATCCCAACCCCATGTAGAAAATGGAAAAAGCGGGTTGATGATGATAATGAGAGGAGTAAGAAAGACTAGTGGAAAATAACTCATACGTATATTGCAGGATCAGAGAAATACTAGCCTTAAAGGGCTCTGGTTCTTATTTTTGGTACCAACTAGAAAATCATTTCCATTTGCTAATATATGATTTCCTAGTGGCAGCTTTTCTTGCCCCAAAGTTGTTTTGAGTTGCAATGTATCAACCCTCCTCCCGCCTTTGTGTGAGTAGGTCCAATCTGTGAGGAAGCCTGCTGCGATAGCCTTGGCGATTTCTAAAATAAGGTAAAACCACTGTTGCCTGTGCCAGAAGTGAGTCACCACAAGGAGCTTTGAAGAGTCCTTCTGAATCTTCAGAATGGGCCTGGATATCTGAGGGCAGGATAGAAAAGCATACAGTAACATTCCTGTCCAAGGAAAAGAGAATGCATATGTTTTCCAGGCCTTTTTGAATGGAGTGCTCTAACAGAAGTTTGCCAACTGATTATTGTGAATGTAGGAAACTAGATCTATCTGAGGTATCCCCACAGCTGGATCAATTTCGGGAAGAGTCCCTGATTTGTTTTTCCCTGGTGAGGGCCAGTCCTGGTCCTGCTCAGCTGGTCTGCCACAATATTTTGCTCTGATAGACTGTACTTAAAAGCTATATTCCAGACTACCGTGGCTAGCCTGCACAGAGAGTAAGATCTGAACCCCCCCCGCGCGCGCGCACACACACACACACACACACACACACACACACACACACACACACACACACACACACACACACGCACTCTGTTTATGTACCACATTACTGTGGTGTCTGTAACGACTTGTATTGGCCTTGGGATGGCCAAACCAGATGATTGAAATAGTTGAGGGCATGTATTGCAGCCAACTTCTCTTTTATATTTATGTGTTTTGGTCTGTCTTATTTGAATCAAATACTCTGCACTTTTACTCCCACAGACACTGCTCCCTAAGCAAAGACTGAGGTGTTGGTAGTTATAGACTGTGCTGAAACTGGAAGGAGAAATGGAAGACATGCATTCAGATAAAACTGGTCTCTATCAAAGAAGTTCCCTTTTCACAAATCCCAAAACAGGAATCTTGAATGTCAGGGGATGTTGATGTTGGGACCACACTGAACTGAGTTAATGAATTTTTCTCATGAGGAGCATGCCTAAAGGAATCATGAGAATCACAGATTAAACAAATTCTTGTATCCTGATAGATTCCCTTGCTGAGGCCTTTGCTTCAGTATAACAAAAAAACTCAGGAACATACAGTTACACACTACTTTTTCCTGTAAAAGAAAAGCTCTTGGAACTGTGGTATCTAGGAGACACACGAAGAAAATAATCCTGTGAGAAGTAGTCAAACAAGACTTTTAGTCTTAAAACTCCAGTTTGTGCAGGAAATATCTCATCCTGGTGAGAGATTCCTGACAATTTGAAAAAGACTCTGCAAAGATAAGCAAGTCATCTAAATAAGCAAAACACTTTCTGAGTACACTTGGAGCAGTAGATAACCCTGAGGTTAATGCAGAGAACTGAAAGAGTGATCCAGACACAGAAAACCTTAAGAAATGTTTGAAATCTTGTCCTATAAGAATGTGATAAGCATTTTTTAAATCTAAGGTCACTAAAAAACGTATATGGGGAATGAGAATTAACAGGTCATGAAGGGATAACATTTTGAACTTTGGAACTTTCACATACTGGTTTATTTATTTTACATTTGTTAACTGGGGGTGTCTGACTGAGCCAAAAAGGCCCTTTTTCAGCAGAGACCTGGGGAGAAAAGCTCCACAAAGAAAAATTACAGACCCATTTAGTTATTTAGACATAATCAGTATACACACAAATTAGAAGAGACGTGTTTTACAGTGGTATGTGGCACATAAACAGTTACAGTGGAGAGAACAAACAAAAAATATTAATTTTTGCATAAAATAGAGCCGAAGCAGTTCCGGGTGCATAAAACAGAACTGGATCAGTTTCACTTACATAAAGCAGAGCCGGAGCAGTTTCAAAATTATTTAAATGCATAGAAGAAAAGATACCTCAACACACTTATTAGCTAAGCTGTTACACAAACTGGCTAAGGGCTCTAGGGCAAATGAGTTAACTACCTTTGAGCACGATTCCTACTTTAAATACCAGAGCTAGATAATGGTCAAATAGGGCCCTAGGCAATGGATCACCGCACACGGGCTCTAGGCACAAATGAGTTAACTACCTTGAGCACGATTCCTACTTTAAATACCAGAGCTAGATAATGGTCAAATAGGGCACTAGGCAATGGATCACTGTCACACCGAACAGACCCTCCTGCAGCAACCCCCTACCCCTAACCATTCCAGTGTTCCATTACTTGGCTGTTTCTCACCAGTTGCCATAAACACTGCTCAAACCTATCAGTGTGCATATTGCAGGTATTGAAATAAAATAGTATAAACACAAATAGCAATTTGCTAAACAAACAGTCTCACAATGAAAACAGATTTACATGAGCTGTAATCTTCTATGCCTTTGAAACCCGATTCATTGAAACAGCATGAAAACCCACATTCATAGAAAATGTATCTTGCCACTGAGGATTAAGTTTACCTTTGGACTATTTTTAAACCACAGGCTCCTTTGCATACACTTTTAGGGCCTTACATACATGCATTTGTTCTTTTGATTCACCTTCCTGATTATATTCTTTGTATAATACAGCACCACTTGTCAGAATGTGTTTTAAATTTGTAGTTTTAAACATTCTTTTAATAAACAATGAAACAAGATATATGAACGAATAATGACAAAACGACCTATTTCATAAAAATTTCAACATAAAAGTGTACTCAAACTTCTGTCATTACAATCCAATATCACTCAATGCGCATAGTCTTTGCAAAAGTAAAATCATCACAATAATTCCACATTAAAGAAATCTATAACTAATCTAAGAGGTTGCTACTGGCAAACAACTTTACATATCAATGTTTCATCGACAAATTCAGTGCCTACTGCCCTGGAAGAATCAATTGCCTACATTACATTGAAGAACAAAAGTGGTAAGCTGGTAATATTGCAACAGGGAATGACTGAGAAAACCGACAACACTTCATAGTTACTAGGCATCTTATACAAAGGAGGGCACCCTTAAAATGCAGCAAATAATCAACAACCTAGGGCATGACATACCATGCATCCATACCTCTCAAAAGCACCCCCAAGGAAACAACAAGCATGTGTATTTTAATTATACAACTTCTACCCTATCGCATATGTATAAAACAATGGTAGGTGTGTTCAGGTAAATGACACGCTCTTCCCTAGATCTTGGCAGACCTGTGGGGGTACTTACAAAGTCTTACAAATAAACTATTAAGTATCTTATCCTTTATATTTCTGATACTTTACATTCATGCTCTAAATTCCCAATTACTTGTCTACTTTGACAATTTATAACTTTCACTAAGAACAGGTCTTCTTTCTTGGACCCTTTAATTTTTTAATTATGGTAAGTTCTAGTTTCAGACTTACATTTCAATAAAACACCATTTAGCTGTTTGCCATTTAAGAATGCATACTCTTTTCTACAGAAGACAACAAAAAATCATACTGACAATTTCTTGAATATCAACCTGTGAATAAATATGCTCTTTGAATTGCACCATGCAGAAAAGAGCAGCCACTATCATTCATATTTTACAAGTATTGCAGCACAACAATGTGGCTATACGGTTGTTTGGTATAAAACGTCACTCGAACATAAAACTATGATCAGATACTAAAGACTGAGAAGCAGTGATTGTCTAGTGCAGGCCACATTATGTCAAAAAGCAATATGTACATAAGAGTTGGGGTGAGAAGACGGTTCGTTAACAAAACACAAACATTAACGCTTTGTTAGCATCTTGTAAATAAAGGAATGTTGGATGCATGTAGTGTTGAGAGAGAATTGCGGACCTGGTAAGTTAGTAGCAGGAAAAGTGCTGAAAGAAATACATGCTTTCTGTTAACAGCAGCTGGTTCCAACAGGCTTAATTTAAGCATTTGTTTAATTAGCGATGAATTTCTTACTTCAGGTCTGATGTGTTTTCATTACAAAGAGCTGACTGGGGGGGGTGCAGATGGAGTCAGCACGAAACAAGAGACACCGAATAACATTTTACAAATTTTATCTTAAAGTATAAGAAATCTACTTCAGTGATGCATTTAGTCTGTAAATTTCTTTGTTCTTTGCAAAGCAAATTAAAAGGAGAAAACACGCCGCTATTAGGCTGGTTGCTTAGTGCTTTTAATCACAATCTTTTGGCAACGTTACTTAATTTCAGGATAAACAATGCAAAATTTGAGTTTAGACACATCTTTCAGTAACTCAAAGAACAAATATATTTATTTCTGTAATAAATGGAATGTTTAAACGGAATGTTGAAAATATTAGTTAAACCATCCATGCTGCTAATAGTACAAATCCTTGTAAACTGTAAATAGCTGAACTGATACCAGCCAGAGTTACATTCACATTCTGACTTCTGGTATTTATTGTGATCAGTCAGTCCCGCCTTCCCATTCACTGCATGTTGCAAACTCAATGCAAATAAGGGGTCCCCAGGGGGTTTAAATAAACGCTGCGCCCCCATTACGGAGAGTAGGATATTCGACTGGTCAGCAGTTTATAGTTTCAGGCAAAATGCACGTTTTAGCATTGAGTGCACTGTTTGCTGTTTGTCACCTTCTGTGTATTTCAGCCACTTTTTCCAACCATCCAGGTATCAACAAAACACCACTTATACAACAGACAAGCAGCTACTCTGTCTCATAGCAGCACACACATACTTTCTCTTCATACAACTAACTAGTTCATATTCCACACACTCCTACTCTTTCATACAACACACACACTGTCCCTCATACAGAAATGAATGGAACCACTAGTTTAAATTGTACACATGCACACATACTTCTCACATACAGTAACACACACATGTACTTTATCTCATACAAACAGAATGGCTAACTTAAATTCCATATACATACATATATATACACACACACTTTCTCATGCATACAGAACTGAACAGTTTAAATTGCACACACATACTCTTACCTTTTTCCAAACCGAACGCCAAACAAGCACACACGTAACTTAAACCCCTCTTAACAAAACTAATTACATTTCAAGCGCCTGCAAAATGAATTTACTTAGACGCTGGCAGGTAATGCATGATTCCCCTTAAAGGAAAAACGCCAAAACTGCTGATGCTGTATTAGTGGGAGGGCGCTCACCAACACCCTTTGCTCTGCAGTTCCGGTGGCCTCAAGCAGGCCGAGAAGAAAGAAAACACTAAGTTAATTAAAAAAAAAAAAAAAAAAGTAAAAAATTGCGCCCTTTACAAGGCCGGCCTTTATGGCGCCCTAGGCGACCGCCTAGTTCGCCTATGCCTAAGGCCGGCCGTGCCCTAAGCAAAGACTGAGGTGTTGGTAGTTATAGACTGTGCTGAAACTGGAAGGAGAAATGGAAGACATGCATTCAGATAAAACTGGTCTCTATCAAAGAAGTTCCCTTTTCACAAATCCCAAAACAGGAATCTTGAATGTCAGGGGATGTTGATGTTGGGACCACACTGAACTGAGTTAATGAATTTTTCTCATGAGGAGCATGCCTAAAGGAATCATGAGAATCACAGATTAAACAAATTCTTGTATCCTGATAGATTCCCTTGCTGAGGCCTTTGCTTCAGTATAACAAAAAAACTCAGGAACATACAGTTACACACTACTTTTTCCTGTAAAAGAAAAGCTCTTGGAACTGTGGTATCTAGGAGACACACGAAGAAAATAATCCTGTGAGAAGTAGTCAAACAAGACTTTTAGTCTTAAAACTCCAGTTTGTGCAGGAAATATCTCATCCTGGTGAGAGATTCCTGACAATTTGAAAAAGACTCTGCAAAGATAAGCAAGTCATCTAAATAAGCAAAACACTTTCTGAGTACACTTGGAGCAGTAGATAACCCTGAGGTTAATGCAGAGAACTGAAAGAGTGATCCAGACACAGAAAACCTTAAGAAATGTTTGAAATCTTGTCCTATAAGAATGTGATAAGCATTTTTTAAATCTAAGGTCACTAAAAAACGTATATGGGGAATGAGAATTAACAGGTCATGAAGGGATAACATTTTGAACTTTGGAACTTTCACATACTGGTTTATTTATTTTACATTTGTTAACTGGGGGTGTCTGACTGAGCCAAAAAGGCCCTTTTTCAGCAGAGACCTGGGGAGAAAAGCTCCACAAAGAAAAATTACAGACCCATTTAGTTATTTAGACATAATCAGTATACACACAAATTAGAAGAGACGTGTTTTTACAGTGGTATGTGGCACATAAACAGTTACAGTGGAGAGAACAAACAAAAAAATATTAATTTTAAAAATAAAGGTAATTAATAGATTTGTTGTGTACAGCTGAAATTTGGAACATAGGCAGAAAGTTCACACCGGGGATCACACCAACAGCACTACTAGATAGGGGCCAAGGGTACTAGCTGCTAGTACAAGGGTCTAGGGAACTACTAAAAGGGCGGTGAATACCGCACAATGTGGCTGGGCTAATATATGCCTTCGGGCAGATAGCCGAGTACCAACCTAGGAACCTACAATACATACATAGTACACAGGTACAGTACATACATTGTAGATTAGCCAGTGTTTGTGAGTAAGATTGAAAACTATTATCAAGTGATCTAGATTTAGTATGTATATGTTATCCGCTTTCACTAGCCTGGGGAGCAATCATGGCATTGCCAACTTTGCTTGAGATGTTACCTGATGAGGTCTTTAAAGGAGGCTTTGGATGATGTGTTTTGAATGCTAGTAGGGACAGAGTTCCATTTTTTAGCCACTGAACTACTATATAGTGCATCTCCAAAGCTATTGTAGCTGTTGGTGACTTCTAGTAGTAGTTTACTTGATGATCTAAGAGGCCTTTTGGCTGAGTGATGTTGTACTAGGTTTTTGAGGGCAGGACACTTATTGGGGAGGTAATAGATAGAATGACAGAGGCAGAGCTGATTGTAGGTTAGGAGGTTGGTCAGTTCAAGCCAGTGGAGCTGTCTCAAAGCAGTACAGTGATGAGTTCTATATGAGCAATTTGCAGCATTTTCCCATTTCACAGCTTGGTACCTGTCAGTTAAGTAGCTTTGGAACCAGGTAAGAGTGGAATTTGATAGATAATATTGGTTTAGTTTGTTTAGCAGGATTTGGTGTGAGACTGTGTCAAATGCTTTGGACATATCCAAAAAAAGAGTTGACACTTGTAGGCCTTCATTTTTGAGACAGTTTACTGTGTCTGTGAAGCAGAGGAGGGCTGTAGTGGTACTATGGGCAGGTCTGAAACCATGCTGAGTAGGTGACAGGATGTTGCTATCTAGGGGAGATAGTTTAGCATCTGGGTATGGATGCATTTTTCTAGGATTTTGGCCAGGGGGGGGGGGGAGTAAAGCAATGGGTCTGTAGTTATTAAGTTCAGTGGAGGTCCTGCCTTTATGTATGGGTGTAACATGGGATATTTTCCAGAGTTTGGGCACATACTTTTCAACAATTGGTCGGTTTATGAGAGTGGAGACTGGGATAGCAATAGCATCTGCTGTGAGTTTCAAGAAATAGCTGGTGAGAAGGTCGGCTGCTGTTGATGAGGTTTTTAGTTTGGACAGCATGCTTTTGATTGAAGTGGTGGAAACTGTTTTGAGGGTAAAGCTTGTATTAGTGTTGGGGGGGGATAGTGAGGAAGGAACTGTCCTGTGATACTAAGGATAGAATTGAGTTCAAAAAGTGGGAGTTGAATTGTGTTTCAATGGGAACTTTAGTGTCAGGGGTGGTTGGTTTGGGGGTAGCCTTTTGGGTGTATTTTAGTAGCTGGTTTACATTTTTCCAAATTTTTGCAGGTTGTGTTGGTATTTAGTTTGTAATGTTGTGTAGTGGGATTTTTTTGTCCAGCCTAATGCATTTTTTTGCACGGTTGCGCAGTTCTTGGTACTTAGTTAGGCTTTGTGTTTCTTTGTTTTTCTGATAGTAAAGCCAGGCAGTGTCTCTGGACTTGAGGATTTGTTTGGTTTCTTTACTGAGCCAGGGGTTTGTAGAGGTTCTAACCTTGATTTTGTGCAATGGAGCGACAGTGTCTAGGTGTTGTAGAAATATTTTTTTGAAATATGCGTTTTAGTGGGGGGGGGGGGGTCCAGTCACAGTTACAGAGTAAAGTGTTGAGGACCTCAGGAGAGAATTGTTTTGCATTTCTAGTGGATATATAGTTAGTGGTTTTGCATATGCTTGTTCTGCTACGTATAAAGTATATTATGTTGTGGTCACTTAAGGTGTCTGGGAGACTGCCTGTGTGAGGGTACAATGTGGGGTTGTTAGTTAGGACCCAGTCAGGGATGGATTCCCTTTTAGATTTTTTTATCACATCTAGTTGGAATTTGGACTAGCTGCTGGTAGCCATGGAGATTTATTAGATTACTTGGTGGTTCTGATATACAGGTGAACCAATCTAGGTTGAAGTCCCCCAGAATAAGGGTTTCTTGTGAGTATGTGGAAGAACACCAGGATAAGAAGTCTTCAATGCTAGCAGGTGTATTACCAGGTGGAATATAGATCACAATTGTGGTGATGACCTTTTTAGGGTGAAGTTGTGAGATAAGTATACTAACCTCAAAAAAAGGGCATAGCAAAATTAATTTAAAATGGGTGGCGAAAGCCAAACACATTCTGGCTAGGCTTATAAATGCCCTAGGGCAGATAGCCTAGTATGAACCTATGAATCTAAGCATGTCCCAATTATTGGGGAGGGGTAGGAGTTTGGTAATTGACGGACAGTTAAGTTGGACTTGTACAGTAAGGCAGTTCCACCCCCTATACAAAATGGTCTGTCTTGTCTAATGATATTGTAGCCAGTAGGGAGAACTTCTGAGTTAGCTATGTTTTTATTTAGCCAGGTTTCTGTTAAAGCAACTATGTCTGGGGAGTAGTGTGCTATTGTGACCTGAAGTTCAGGTATTTTATTTTTGATACTTCTAATATTAATATTTAGCATTAAAAGATGGTTGGTTTTGCTGCTGTTGTTGATTTGCCCAGGGATGAAGAAAGTGGGGGTGTTATGTTCTGACATTTGTGTTGGAGCAGTTTGTGTTGGACAGGATGGATTTGGGCCTGGGTTGGGATAGATATCCCCACTTATGGTGAGCCTGGAGTTAAAATGGTTATACAGATGGGAGTTTGGTGAGGAGTGTGAGAAATTATTGTGTTTTTTTGGAGTAGGAATGAGAGCATATGTGTTTAGTTCTGAATTGGTCCGTTATGTAGTTCTTGAATAACTGTGGACAGATATTATTATAATGTGTGGTGTCTGTATACGAGAGTGCATAATGTAGTGTTGTGCTACTAAGTTTAGTGATATTGCTAGAGTGATAACTTGTGGTGTTGTAAAGAATTATGAGAAGACAGACTAGACTTAGTTGTGTGACAGTCATGGTTATAAAGTTTAAGTTGTTTCTAGGTGGGGGATCTGAATAGGAATTACAGGGTTGCACTATATGTGGATGTGGAAGTAGTGTGGGTGATGTAAAAAATGCCTAGTGGGAATGAGAGTGATTGGGAGTATTTTGTGTGGAGCAAGTTGGTGTGGTATAACGTAATATGACTTGAGGAGCTGTGATTGGTGGAGGTGATGTGATGGTGAGCTGTGGGTGTGGCTGTGATTACTATAAATGTAGAGGTAGTGGGGGCTGGATGGAATAGGGGGCAGGGCAGGGAGCGGAGAGAGCCCGAGTGTTAGCGAGGGTGAACGAAGCGGGTCAGAGCCAACCAAGACAAGAGAAAAAAGTAATTATTACTTTACAAATCTGAACATTTAAACAAATTCCTGAGGTCTAATGGCTTACCGGCAAGCAGAATGTAATTGCTGAAGAACACTTGTGTCCTGGTGGGAGACTAGAAATTTAAAGATGGCTCCATGCTCAGCAGGATTCTAATATAGACTTTGTATTGGGGGAGGGAGATAGGATAAGGGGTGTAAACCAGGTGGACTGCAAAGAAACCAGAGAGGCAATCAGTGGAAATCAGTGAAGGCCTCAGAGGGGGTAAGTAATAATTCAAACTACCTGTAAAGTGAAGTTTAGAAAGGAAAGATAGGCCTGGTCTCTATGAGGCTTTTTTCATTAGCATCAGGACCACTCCTGAGTAACAAATTCTCATTTTCAGGAAAGGGGGAGAGTTTCTATCACCCCTGGGTTAGTAGATGATGAATGACAGGAGTGAAAAAAAAAGTTGGATTTGGCAGATGTAGGTGAATCTTCTGAAAAGGAGGATGAGATTCCCACTACCAACTTTATCCCTGATGAATGACTCTCAGAACCTACTTGTCTCGGAATATCTGTTGCCAAGAGAGAAATGGAAGACCACATTTTTGGGAAGAATTAAAGGCTTGCTGAAGGGAATTCTGCAGACAGTCATTCAGATTTGTTAGACTGTCTATTTCTTGGAGAGTACTCCTTTCTTTGTGGGGTCCCCTTGCCATTGCTTTTAAGAGTCTGCTTAACAGCAATTTGCTGTGTCTGCTTAGTTTGCTTTTTGTAAAATGTTGCAGAGACAGCTGTAAAACCCTTGACAAGTTTGGTGAAGGAAGGCTGAAAAATCTGAGAAACTCCCTTAAACAACTTACCTCATCTATCACACATTTTAAGGAACTCTGCAAGAGACAGTCTAAATACAACCTCTGTATCTATCAGAATTCAAAATGACAGTAACTTTCTCAAGAAGATATTGAGTAGTCAGACAAGCAAACCTCCTAATAACAGTTCTAGCAGCAGCATCTCTAAAAGTGGGATGAGCTGACTCATAAGCATTTTGTTTGTGTCTTTCGGCTTTTCCCGGTTAGGGGTCGCCACAGCGGAACTCCGGTCCGCTAATGATTGGCAGTAGAGTTTTACGTGCTGGCTTGCCGGGCCGAACGCACAACCTTCAACGAAGGAATGCCCATTCATGCATGTCGCCACACAGAAGACACTCTAACTGAGAATCGAACGGGCAACGTCTAACTGTAAGGCGACAACGCTACCGCAGCACCACCACATATTTCAAAGAATGTTTAGTCACTTGAGGTACAGAAGCAATAAGAAAACACAAAGATGATTTTCCACAGATGAGGGAAAAGAAGCCATAATGTTTCTCATATCCTTAAAAGAGGCAAGCATGAGCTTTAATGTGAGCTTCACAATTAAGAATTCTAAAAAATGAGTGTAGAGAATACCTTTTTCCCAAATCTTTCAAAGTCTTTCACATCCTTGTCAGAAGGGGAGGAATTAGCATTTACCAGATATTTAACAGCAGCTGAATTACTAAGGAAATCCCTACTAGATCTAATGTGAGGTTAGAAGATAAAAACTTGTAAGAGTGAGGAATTTTAAACAATTTGCCTACCTTGTTAGGAGCAGCAGGCTAACTAACAGGCAAGTTACAGGCTGCAATAAATACATCCTGCAGTGCTGGAAGAGCAGGAGGAACTGGTGTAGGTTCATGAAATTCCAGTTGCAATAAATCATAATATTTCTTTAATAACAATAAAAGATCATTATGTTCACAATTAAACAACTGATTCATTCTAGATACACTTTCAGAAAAAGAAAATCCTTCCAAGAACAATCAGAAGCAACAATCAGAAGCAGAAACTTGAGAAGGGAAAACAGAAGTCGTCTCCTCACAATTATTTTTCTGTTCAACGTCCTGAACATCCTCATATGGTAAAGAAATCCTTTTTTTACTACTAACACCAGAAGTTGTAGAGAGCTTGACTTAAGTACTGAGCTAAGCCCAATAAATGATGCAAAGTAACTCAGACAAAGATTTTCACTTGTTACTTCTTTTAGACAAGAATTTCTAAAGTGCCGATATTTCAGTAGAGAACCCCCTAAAAGCCATATATGAATTATTAAGCAGCACTGAGTGTTTAGAATATACATATTAATAACAATTTACATTAGACTGTAAACCAAATAGCCCAATTTTGATAATCAAATGATTTTTCTGGAGTCATCTTAAAATGTATTAGTTGCCCTACAAAGCTTATGGTTTTAGCTAGTAAAGTTGCAAGTAGCCTCAAATAAGTTTCCAGTGTTTCTACTCTATCTTTAGCTCTTCTAGTGGCACAACAATGGAACTAATATTAATTGTTATACTTGTATTTCACAGAAAATATGCCTTCAGCTAAGCTCTTTTCATGTCTAAAACAACAGTCTGGGGATTCAGAAAGAACCCCACCTCTCACGTGAACAGCTGTGGTAAGAACACCCTGTCTCCTTAATGCTGTATTTTGTGACTCAGAGACAGATTAGCCACAATGAGAAAATACCTCATATCTGCTAAACTGCAGTTCTCTGAATCACCATTAACTATCACAAGTGCAGACCAGCATTTCCTGCAGTAGTTAACAGTGGCTGCGGCCACACCATGTTAGCACAAGTACCTCCCTATTTTCAATCTCTCACACACAATACACATGCACACACATCACATACCCCGATATATGTCCCAGTCTTTTTAGAATGACCATGATGCCCCTTTTTCCCACCCTTCTAAATTACAGATGCTTTCATTCGGTCATTAATGCCAGAGATTAGAGTTTTGCAATTCATATCCTTCAGTAAATCCAAAGTAGTGCAAAAGCTGTTAGACTAGCAACTTTCTACATTTGCAGGAGGTAGAATTAAAATCTGTTACCTATTCTGACCCATCTTGTGCTACAAGGTTGACAGGTATGCCTATTATTCTCTGTCTCTTCTCTTGTACCTCTCAAATTGTTGTAGGTATGGAATAATGCCAGAGATCCTCAATAGATGTTTAAAAAAAAGCTTATTTTAACATATCAGGTTGCACAGTGGGTTAATGCTAAGGCTTACTATTGCAATGCTGCAGAGTTTGAATCCTTTCAAGCGCCCTATAGCAGCTTTTATATATATATATATATATATATATATATATATATATATATATATATATATATATATAAAAGTTATGTACTTACCATAATTGCTAGGTCCGCTTTGTCTTGTTTTTATCCAGTTCAACCTTTGGGTGATCAGATCCAATTGGGTCCAACCTTGGCATCTTTTGGAAGCTGTGGATCCAGAGCGCTAACTCCTCCCCTACCCATAATTGCCTGTGTTGCCTGTGAGTTTGCCTGCTGATAACCAGGAAAAAAATATCAACAATCAACATAAAAAGGATGTGCTAGAAAATGGACTAAGAAGTAGCCAAAAAAGAACAGTAATCAAGGGGTATCCATGGACAAGGTCACTGGTGAGAGCAATCAATTCACAAGGAGTACGAGGTGACAATTTCAGAAGGGGAGACCAAAAAAGGGATGCTGAACCAGATGAAAATAAGACAATGTGGATCTAGTGTTATAGTAAGTAGATAACTTTCGTAGTCAATGTTGTCTGTTTTCTTTCAATTCAACTTTTGAGGCAGATTCCCAAGCTACCAAATAACACCTGGATGGTGTCAAAGAAGGATATTCTTGAGAATGGCAGACTCAAAGGATGTACGGGATCTGGAATGTATGTCCAGTTTGAAGTGAGACACAAACATGTGAACAGTCGACCAAGTCACTGCAGCACAAATCTCGTCAATAGGAACTGTACACATAAAAGCAGTAGAGGTAGCTAACCCCCTTTTAGAATGAGCCTGTATTTTTTATGTAAGGAGTGTCCCATCATTTCTTATATGAACATTATACAATCAGAAAGTAACTTAGATACAGTGACCTTTGATACACTTTTGCCTTGATTCACTTTAGAGAAAGCCACAAACAGCTGATCCGGTTTTCTAATATCCTTAGTCCTGTGTAAATAAAATCTGAGTTATCACTCAAAGGATCATAGGAGGTTACTAGGCTATTGGACCTAAGGTCTCTACAAGCTTAGCCATGTTATAAGCCTTGTTCCCTTATGGACCAGGATATACAGTCGTATGTTTGTGAGTGAGTCCAAGATCAGCACCAGCTGCCCCTATCTAAGAGCGACACAGGTGAAACTCCCAGTATAAATTTACGTTTTCCCATCCAATTGTCCAGGTTAAGCTTACGTGGGATCATTGATGAGCTCTGTTTTAAACAATTTGGGAATTTGTTCTAGATGAGTGGCAGTATCTAGAAGACATATCTATCTCTGCAGCATGTCCTGTTAATATTGCAGGCTAGGTTAAGATCCCTAGAGAGAGTGAATCTTGTCCCATTGGATTTGCGGATGTACAGCAACTTCATCAAGGCAGGATCTGAGAGTGCTCTGTAGGCCAGTCATAAGTTGCCTCTAAGCAGTCTATACGATACTGAGTAAAGTGACAGGGCCTTCAGTCTATCTGTGTAGGTCATGTGTTGTAGGCCCTGAATGTTCTTGGTGAGAAACCTCTGAGGTCTCTCCAGTTGCGCAGATGTCTGGCGAGGTACATACAGAAGGGAGCATTGTACTCTGTTATTCGTCTGATGAGAGCCAAGTATAGGGGAGTTTTAACCTCATTAACTTTGGATGCTATACCCTTGCTTAAGAGGTGTGCAACGTAGAAGGCCTTCCTTACTATTGTGGACACCTGATGATCAAAATTAAGGCTAGTAGGGGGCCTAGCACAGATCCCTATGGAACACTACTGGTAACAGGTCTGCTATTAGGGTTGGTATCCCCAATTTTGACTGCATATCTTCTGTTTGTGAGCCAGTTGGTAACCCATCTAGTGATACAAGGGTTAATCCCTAGCTGGGTGAGTTTCTCAATTATGCCTGAGTGAAGGATTGTGTCAAAGGCCTTGGCTAGGTCAAGTCAGACAGTGCAAACTGCTTTTCCTTCATCCAGGACCCTAGTGACATTCTCAAGGAAGTCCATCAGGTTTAGCAGGCACGATCTGCCCTTAATGAAGCCAAACTGGGTAGGGTCAAGAGTTTGACGGTCACCTATATCCTTGTTGATAAGATACATTCCATGATGATTCTCTCCATGGCTTTGTAGATAAGGATGGTTAGGCTTATGGGTCTATAGTTACTAGGGTCGTTTAAGGGACCTCCTTTGTGCAAGGGGATTATGGTTGCTGTTTTCCACTCAGCTGGGACAAAGCCAGTGCTTATACTGAGATTGAAGAGCGTGCTCAGCAGTTCCGCTAACTCCTGTTTTACACTATTTAATAAGCAGCCTGGGATGCTGTCCGGTCCCCATAGAGGCTGTGTTTTTGGCCTTGGGGAGTGCAGTTATGACCTGCTCTCTGGAGATACTAGGCAGAGG
Source organism: Protopterus annectens (assembly GCF_019279795.1). Lineage (NCBI taxonomy): Eukaryota > Metazoa > Chordata > Ceratodontiformes > Protopteridae > Protopterus > Protopterus annectens. Next base: position 1,474,701,873 of record NC_056729.1, read on the forward strand.
ACTGGTGACAAGTATATTAGGGGGTATGATTGGTGGGGACAGGGGGGTGAAGTTTTCGCCAAACCTGTTTGCTAGCAGGTTGGCGATGTCCTCAGGTTAAGTATAAGTTCTACCATCCACAGCTAGTTTGACACAAAGCTGGCTTTCCCTTTTAGATTTCAGACGTAGCTAAAGAATACTTTGTGATTTACCTTAGCTGGGGATGCTAATTTAGTTTTGAGATTAGCTTTAGAGGACTTTACAAGATGTCTGTCTAATCTGCTTCTTTATGCTTTGGAGGGGGTTCTGCCTTTGCTGGGACTATTCCCTCTTGTTTTTTGAAAGCAGTTTCTTTCTCTTATTGTATAAGCTTTTTATACTGGAAGTCCACCAGGGTGGCTTATTTTTCGTGAGAATCTTGATTTGATCTGTTCCAGTATGGCTGTGTCTATACATTTATATAGGTATTTATATAAAACATTTTTATACACCTTAGTATAGGGGTCATTGCTGTTAGTGTTCACAGGGAGTCTGAAACTACTGATGCCATCGCTCAGTAGGCCTTTGGAGAAATTTTTGAACGTTTTTACTCCTGAGGATGGGTCAGGTATGATTGTTACTTTGAACGAGACTGATTTATGATCAGACTTTACCAGGGAAGGCCCCACACACTGGGTGATGCAACAATTCCCCATGTTGGTGAGCACTATGACAAGGATGTTATAATACCCCCTTGTGGGGGAGCTGACTATCTTCTCCAGAGCATATGTGTTAACAAAGTCCAGGTTCCTTTGGGCAAGCACATTTGTGCTCACATATGTTACCCAATCACTGGAAGGATAGTCAATGAATATCTAGTAAATGTAAAGCACACACTCATTTATTAGACAACTTTGGGGAAAATACTGGCACATTGATAATCTGGTTAAGGTTCATTTCAAATACCACCTTTGGGAAGAAAGTGGAATTTGTTCTCAAGGACACTCTGTCCTTATGGAAGCCCATATATACAAGGTTTACAGAATGGTTTACTATCAAAAGCTTGAAACTCACAACCGTGAACGTTGATTTACACGATGTATATCCTCGACATAAATATTAAGTAGGTCCAAAGGTCCACGCATCAACATCGACAATGTACTGTCGATATTAATGTTGGCAGCTGCCGCTGCAAACCATGCTGCATGTCCCTTACATGTGTATATCCTTCTTAACTGACGGACACTTCAACGTCGACATTCCGACAGTCGCTCCTACCATCTTCGACAAGGTGGCTGTCATGTAACTGACTTTCAGCAATTTGATTGTAAACCTTACAGAACAATGTTTGCAGTTCTGAAATTCTCCTTGCAGAAGTAACAGTAATCAGAAATAAGGTTTTCCAAGAAAGCTATTTTAAATCTACTGTGATTACAGGTTCAAAGGAGCCTGAATTAAGGCCTGCAGCATGAAAATAATGTCTCATGAAAAAGGAATGGGTCTTTTATAGGGGGCCCTCAATAGAATGGTTACCTTCAGAAATGTCTTTGAAATCTTTAGTGAAGAGATGGGAGTTTGACTGTTTCCAGTGTGGAAACTGGAAATTGCTGTTAACTGAACCTTGACTGTTGAGAAACTGGAGCCTTTCTGGAAAATATCTGACAAAAACTCCATGATAGATGGAAGCTGCTGAAAAGAGAACTATTCCCTTAGAAGATGTCCAAATAGAAAACCTTTTCCATTTTCTAAGATAAACTTATCTAGTATTTTGTTTATCAAAAGATCATAGGAAGTTACTAGGCTAATGGCCCTATGGCCCTTACAAGCCTAGCCAAGCTGTACCATTATTTCCATGATGAGCACCAACTGCCCCTGTCCAAGAGGGACACAGGTGGAACCCCCGTGGTGAATTTATGCTTACCCATCTAATCGTCCAGACTGCATTTGAAGAGGGCCAATGAGGTGTTCTTTTCTGTTTGAGAGGAAGTGTGAGAGTAAGTTACAAAGGTGTGGTAACCTCTGGGAGACAAATCTGTCCCTCCAGCAGGTTCTATTAATGTCACATACCAGGTTAAGATCTTTAGAGTGAGTAACCTGTGTACCACTTGACTTGCGGAAATGCAGCATTTCCAATAAAGCAGGGTCAAAGATTGCCTTATATGCAAGGCATAGATCACCTCTGAGTAGTCTGTATGCAACAGAATAAAGTGACAGTGATTTCAGACGATCCACATAGGACAGATGCTGAAGACCTTGAATTTTCCTTGTGAGGAACCTTTGTGGTCTCTCCATTTGCTGCAGGTACTTGGAAAGGTACATACCAAAAGGGGCATTGTACTCAGTTATTGGCCTGATGAGGGAAGAGTACAGAGAGGTTATAACTTCTTTTTTTCTGGATGCAATGCCCTTACTTATGAGATGATTCAAAGATTCATAGAAACTTTATTGTCATTTCGGACCACACAAGTGCAGCCTAAACGAAATTACAAATGTCAGCTCATGAATGAAATGCAGTGCAAATAACAGAGATACAATGGTATCAAAGAATAACATAAGAAAATAACATGTATGACATGCAAGAGGTAGTTCATATTACATAAACACACTCAGTATCCAATAATAAATACCCACCAGCAAACCTCTTCACCGTTAAGATAAAGAATAAATACAGACTAGTGAACAGCAGCTGTTTAGTTACCGTATTGCACTTGTTAACCTTAGAAGTGACTCAGTAATGCCATCATACTACATAATAGTACTACTGGCAGTAACTGCTCAGAGCAGCAGGATTAAATGAAAAAAAGAGGCTTCAGAGTATCAGGTATTATGGTTGGTGTCCTTGTTAATAAGTCTCACAGCTCTAGGATACAAACTGCTCCTGAATCTGGTAGTCCTACAGCTGAAACCATGGTGCTTCCTCCAGATGCAAGTTATAAGAACCACTTGTGGACTGGAGGGATCGATTCAGCTAGTATTTTATTTGTTCTCTTTCTTGCTCTTGTAAAGAAAAGCTCCTGAATAGGAGGGAGGTTTGACCCAAGATTCTCACAGCCACCCTCACCACCCTCTGTAATTTCTTCTTTTCAGCAATTGCGCAGTTGCCAAACCATGCTATGAAGTTGCTAGTGAGAATACTCTTGATAGCTACCCTGTAAAAAGTGGTAAGAGCAGACCGTGGGAGCCTGGCCTTTTTGAGCTTTCTCAGGAGGTGAAGCCTCTGTTAAGCCTTCTTGAGTATATGGTTGGTATTAACACTTCAGGAGAAGTCATTTGAGACGTGAAGGCCCAGGAACTTGGTTGTTTTGACTTTCTCTACTACCTCCCCTTTGACAGTGAGTGGGTGGTGAACTGTTGCCTTTCTCCTCAAGTCCATAATCATTTCTTTGGTCTTATTAACATTCAGGTTCAGAATATTCCTGTCACACCAGGAAATCAAAGTGTTCACCTCATCCCTGTTGTTAATGTTCATTCCTACCACTAATGAGACCCACGACTGTGGTATCATCAGCGAATTTTATGAGCAGTACAAAATGCCCCTCTTACCACTGTGGAGACATGGTGATTAATGGTAAGATTGCTGTCAACCTGTATGCCCAGGTCTCTCACCACTGAGTGCTTACTTAGGGTGTTGTTACTGATGTGGTATTTAGCAGGAACATCGCCCTTACTGAAAGGGATGATAATATATTTTTTGCATTGAGTTTAAGGCCATGACTTTGGCAGCAATCATTTGTTTTGTAAGACCCCCTTGTAGGATGTTGACATCATTTGGAGATTCTATGACTGCTTCCAGTTTGCAGTCATCAGCAAACTTTGTAGGCCACAGACATATAGTTTTAGCTTGTACTTTGGAGAAATAGATTCCAAACAGCAGAGGTCCCAGGACTGATCCCTGTGGAACACCACTGGTTACAGGTCTGCTGTTGGAGGTGGATTCCCCTATTTTGACTATATGGGTTATGGGTTCTATCAGTGAACTAATTAGCGACCCATCTAAAGATATAAGGGTTGATGTGGACTACAGATACCTAGCTGAGTGAGTGGCAATGATGCTTGAGTGGGGGATAATGTGAAAAGCTTTGGCTAAGTCTAGGTAGGCTGTATGCACAGATTTTCCCTCATCCAGGGCCTTGGTGACTGTCTCGAAGAAGTCCACAAGGTTTAACAGGCATGATCCCCCTTTGACAAATCCAAACTGAATAGGGGCAAGTGTTTGGAGATTACCTATATTTTTGTTGATAAGGCCCATCATGATTCGCTCCATGGACTCGCAGATAACTCTAGTCACGCTAATAGGTCTACAGTTCCTGGGGTCAGTGGAAGCACCACCTTTTTTGTGCAAGGGGATAACGGTAACCATTTTCCATTCAGCTGGGATGAAGCCAGTGATTAGACTATGACTGAAAAGAGTACTCAGTGGTGCTGCTGCTAATTCTTATTTGAGCCCATGTAGGACGCAACCTAGAATGTTATCAGGTCACACTAATGCTGTGTTTTGGCCTTAGAGAGGGCATTTATTTTATTTATTTTACAGTTTGTTTACCATGATAGTCCATTGGGCCGAGAAGAGCCCATTTTCAATGGAGTCCTGGGGAGAAAAGTTCCATAAAGACATTAAAGAATATAAATACATCATAACCAATTAAGTGATACAGTAATACAGGTGAAGAACATACTATTAACTGCTTTCATCCTCCAATATACCAGTCATACAGCTGAAGAACATAGTATTAACTGCTTTCATTCTCCTTAAACTACTTTCCCTATGCCTGTAAGACATTTTTACCTCCTCCCCTCTCGCTTACCCCCTTTCTCACATAATCTCATAAATTCAAAACTCTTAAGCCTATCTTCACTTTCAATCACCCCCACCCCTCCCCTCAAATACTGTCATTTCTTTACTTTTCTCCTCAACTCGATCTACTACTTGCTCAAATCATAACAGACTCTCTATTATTATCTCAGTGCAAATTAGCCTCAATGTATTGTTGCCCTTTCTTTGGTATTATATCTACTCATCACTCAAACCTACTTTCCAAAGTATGATGTAAAACTACACTCACTATTATATGTATATACAGTATATAAATGTATTGCTTATTTGTGCTAATTTTTCTCTGTTTAAGCAAATTGTATTTTACTGTGGAGCTTTTCTCCCCAGGTCTCTGCTGAAAATGGGCCTCACAGCTCAGTCGGACTAACCCGGTCAACAAATGTAAAATAAAATAATAATAATAAATAAAATAAACATAGTATTAAACATTACAATCTGCAATAGGAATTTAAAAAGAAAATTTAAGAAAAACATTAGCAAATATTTACAAATACATTTGTTCATATAATGGAGATTTTTTTTAATTTTATTTATTTTATTTTACATTTGTTGACCGGGATAGTCCGACTGGATACATGTCCATTTTCAGCGGAGGCCCAGGGAGAAAAGCTCCAAAGGTAGTTAAACAAGCAAACTTAACATAGTACAAATTAAACACAATTTACAGACTCAGAAATTTATACAATCTCACAAACTTATAATATGGCTTAACAATTAAAACACAAATGAGTTCCATTTAAAAAATAGTACTGGTACACAAGTAAGACTAAATATTTAGTCAGGCTTGGAGCAAGGACATAACCACTGAGACTTGAAATACTGCTGAGAGTTTTCTTGAAATGAGATAGGGTAGTATCTAGGGTAATGTCAGCAGGTAGTGGGTTCCACGTTTTGCCAACAGAGATGGCAAACAGGGAGTCACCGGCTGAATTGTTGGATTTGATAGTTTGTACTACCAGTCTATTAGATGAGCAAAGTGGTCTGAGGTTGGAGTGGGGATAGATAATGTTTTTCAGTGCAGGTGTATTTTCGGGTTGGTTAAGTACTTTATGAGCCACACACAATAAGTTTGGTATACTGAATCTGCCTGGGTAGTTCTAGCTATCCGAGATTTTTTAGGTTTTTACAGTGATGTGTTCTATAGGGCAGGCCAGTGGCAGATCTAGCTACGTTATTATAGCAACTAGAGAGTTTGTTAAGTTCAGTTTTGTTTAAAATGGCAAGTAAAGGGGAGGCATAGAAAGAGGGTAGAGAGTAGATGGGAGCGGGCAATGGCAGTCATAGCAGATGGGTTTAGGAATGACTTTATCCTATATTGTGAGCTAAGTTTTTTATTAATGGTTTTGATTGTTTTGTTGACGTGCACATCAAATTTAAGATTGTTGTCTACAATAACTCTGCATTTGGGGATATTATGGTATCATTATTAGACTTAATGGAGAGAGATAACACCGGGGATCTTTGGGTGGGGGAGAAAAGTAGGAGCTTTGTTTTGTTGGGATTTAAAATCAGACAGCGATCGGCAAGCAAATTTTCAACTAGGTTAAAAGTACTCTGAGTAATTGTCTGCAGCTCTGTTTGGGAGGTGGCAGTGCAGATCAACGTGGAGTTGTCCACATATTGAATGAAGTTAGCTGTTGCGATGACAGTGTGGAGGTCATTAATAAAAATAGAAAATAGAAGAGGTCCCAGAATAGACCCACAGGGGACACCTAGGGTGTTTGGTAGGAGGTTAGTTTGTTCTGCCATAGGATGGCTTGTTGTCTATTGTGCAGATAGGATTGAAACCATTAGAGAGAGAGTGATTGCCTACAGACATTGTTGACAGGGCGTGGCTGAGTAGATGGTGGTTAACCATATCAAAAGCCTTTGAAATATCCAAAAAAATGGCTGAGGATAATTTGTTGTTGTTCCTGTTATAGTTTATATCACTGGAGAAGGTGAGGAGGGCTGTGGTGGTACTATGATGTGGCCTGAAGCCATGTTGAGAGTTAGCCAGTAGGTTGTTCTGGATTAGATAGTACAGAAGTTGTTTATGGATGCACTTTTCCATAATTTTTGCCAGAGGTGACAAGATGGCTATGGGTCTATAATTAGATAATTCAGTAGAGCTACCTCCTTTATGGAGGGGTATGACATGAGATATTTTCCAGATAGAGGGAACTGTAGCTTCTGATATGGTCCAATTAATTAGAATGGAAATGGGGTACGCTATAGTATCTGCAGCATTTTGCAAATATTCAGCAGGGAGAAGATCAGCAGCTAGGGTAGTAGGTTTTAATTTTTTTGATTAGTGTATGAATAAAAGATGTAGAGACTGGTTGGAAGCTAAAGGAGGGCTGGGTACTGATAATGGTATCCTGTATGGTAGAGGAGTTCAGGGGTAATTGGCTAGCTAGGGCTTGGATAGTCTCGGCAAAGAAACTATTAAAGGTGTTAGTGACATCCTCTGGCAGTTTATCAGTAGAGGCTGAGGGAGATGGAGTGGTGGTTTGACCTGGGTGCAGTAGTTTATTTATACCTGCCCAGAACTTTTGAGGGTTATTTTGGTTTCCTTGCTGGAGATGGATGTAGTAGTTTTGTTTATCTAGTAAAACGGATCTTTTTGTCTCACTCTTTATTTGTCAAAATTTAATTTGATCTAGAGGGACTTTTGTAACACGCCATGTAGCCCATGCCTTATTTCTGACTATGATTTTTGATTTGGTATCTTTAGAGAGTCATAGGGCAATTTTTGTTTTGGTCTTAGTCGAGTGTGCAGGAGCATGAGAGTCGAGGATGGAAAGTTAAAGTAAGCAACAGCTTAATCTAGGGGCAAGTATTTTAGGGCAGACCAATTGCCTGATTTGAGTTCATCCTGAAACTTGGTTAGGATTAAAGATCTTATTATTTCTTACTGTTCTGTAGGTGGGCTGATGGGAATTATAGGTTTTATGTTTACCTCTCTGTCTATGACAGTAGACACAAAGGAGATTCATAAAGGTATCATATGAGAGTTATAGTAGGGTAAGTGGGACAGGGGGAGTCTAGTGTAGAAGTAAGAAAAAAGGCAATAACAGGAAGAAGTAGAGTAAACAGTTAGGAGGTGGAGGGAAAGGTGGATTATTTATGACCTGCTCTTTAGAAATACAAGGTAGAAGACAGGTGGTAGGGATGTCATGGGGTACGTGTGGTGGGGACAGTGGAGTGAAGTTTTCACAGAACCTGTTGGCTAACAGTTAGCTATGTCCACAGGCTCAGTATATGTGGTATCATTAACTACCAGTTCGGCACAAATATTGGCCTTTCCTTTTACGTTATAGATGTAACTAAAGAACGCCTTATGACTGTCCTAAATTGAAGAAGTTAATTTGGATTTGAAGTTTCCTTTGGAGGACTTCACAAGAAGTCTTATTTGCTTGTTTTAGTTGAGGAGGGAGTGCTTCCAGTTTAGGTCTTGCTTCCTCTTACTCTTAGACAGCAATTTCTTCCTCTTATTGTAAAGCTTGTTAATGGCAGTTGTCCACCAGGCAGTTTGCTCTTCCTTGAGGAGCTTGTTTTGTGACAATTACCAGAAAGGCTCATCCAGACTCTGCTACACTTTGCTGTGAAGGAAAGCTTAGTTTGCTTTTATTTTTTGTATTTTGTATATTTTAAATACTGTAGTTTGTTTTCTTTACCTTGTGTTTTACCTGCATTCTGCTTTAACAGCATATTAAAACTTCAAAAGAGACCACAGCTCTCTCTCTCTTCTGAGTCAGGCAGAATTTTAAATACCACTGTCTTTCTAGTTGCCTGCCTCTTATGTTAATCTGACCATATATCTCACTTCCTCTCTACTTTCAGTGGCTTGTGTGAGTAATCACTAAATCAAAAACCCCTCCCCTTCAACTATTTAAATTTATTGGTCATCCTACTGTATTCCATAGTACCAGAATACAAAAGTGACCACCCCTTTCAACCCATCTTGCTGTTTTAAAAATAGTAACTTTCCACTAAACCTTAACTTTTTAAACAGGTAAAACTTAAGTTACCAATTTCACGTCTACCTTCTCTAGTGCACACTACAGTGTGCATTTTTTTTCATCTTACTTTTAAGCATCCCTTTGACTAGCACTTTCTCTAATACCTGCTGGAAAGCACTAGGAAGCCTTAAACTGATACAAGCACTCAACTCTCCTTGTTAATAAGGAGAAATTAATAGCAGGCACTAAACAGCCTATAATTGCAAAGTACCTTGCTAAGGTAAGGGAAAACAGCTCCTGTACTTTACAAAAAAAAAAAAAAAAAAAAGGTATCAAACCAGGCATGTCCAAGGGTCAGCTTCCGGTGATTTCTCCTGTCCACCTGGTGAATCTGGGCATACTGGGGCAATGCAGCAATTGCCTCATGTACACAGACAAGCCTCTCCTCCTACCACCCAACACTACAACCTGTGAGAGATGCACTTACATAGCCAAAATGGAAGCAAAGCTCTCTCCACCCAAGATAGTGCTAGACAGTCAAGAGCAGAAGGTTAACACCCACACTACACCTCAAGCAACACATAGCCCTTCTAAACCCACACCAACAACACCCACATACAGCAACACTAAATCCACATATGCAGAGGCCCTTAACTGTAACCTGCCCAAGCAACAAGGACCTCTGAAGCTGAAACGCAAACAAACACTAATCACAACCAAAGTGTCACATAGTTCAAAGCACCTGTGTGCCACCCAGCAACAGCCCCTAAGGCAAGACAATGTACCTAACACTTTAGTCATAGGTGACTCTATAGTCCGGCACACTGATGTCCCTTCTCACCACGTTGAACAAGGAGAAAATTACAGTTAGCTGCCTGTCGGGTGCCAGGATCCGCCACATAACGCATGCACTCAAATCACTCCACAACAAGTACAAATATGACTCTGTCATTGTCCATGTTGGAGTGAATGACTTGAGACGTACCTCCCTGGACTACATGAAGAGAGACATGGAAGAGCTCTCGGATCATGTGGTCCAGGCAGGTATGACCCTAGCCCTGAGTAGCATCCTGCCTTCGCCCAGAATGATACCACAATATAAGGACAAAATGACTGACTTCAACAATTGGCTAAGCTTCTGGTGTCATTCAAAGGGGATCCAGTATCTGTCTGCCTGGTACGACATGATTGACAGACCATGATGCTTTGCCAGAGATGGTCTCCACCTGTCGCCTCTGGGATTCAGGTTACTGGCTAAGGCTCTTGCCACCCCTATAGTGCCTTTTTTAGGCAAAGTTCAAAGAAGAAAACCACCACCGTAACAGGTACAAGCATGCAAAATCTGAAGGTTATACTACTCAATGCTAGAAGTCTAAACCTCAAATTGCACTCTCTCAAGGCACTCCTAAAAATGGAGAACATCGATATCTGTGCAGCAACTGAGACCTGGTTCAAGGCTCCAGAGAGCACCCCTGCAATACCAGGCTACAACTCTTACCACACTTTTCGGCCACCAAAGCAGGACTGAAACACTAAAGGTGGAGGAGTGTCAATATTCACCATGGATATTTACACCACCAGGCTAGTTGCCCAACACAATGCGTCTCAAATTCTCCAGGTGCAACTAACACTAGGTAAGACTGCAATCCAAATTGTAGCTTGCTACAGATCCTCCACCATACCCCAAGATTCTCACTACACCTTTCTAAACATACTGGAAAATATTAAGATAGAACCAAACACCCTAATACTGGGTGATTTTAACTACCCTGCCATGAACTGGGAAAGCTACTCATGTACCAACACCTTTGCCCAACGGTTCTTGGAATTCATCATCTAATCCATAGTCCCACCAGGGGCTCCAATATCCTAGACCTGGTCATTACCAACATGGGAAATCGATGCTCCACACCTATGGTCACCCCCTCGTTAGTCACGTCTGACCATAAGCTAATCACCCTTAACATCCACATCCCACCCCCACCCCCCAGTAAGGAAACCTCCATAAAAAACTTCTCCAAAGCCAACTTCATGCTATTCAAGTCAGAAGTGACAAACTTCATGACACCCATGCAGACAGGAGCTGAAAGTTCAACTGCTGAATCCTACACTAAGGCACTGTACACGCACATCCACTCATGCATAAATCGTGCCATCCCAAATAGAACCAAGATGCTCTCATCCAAAAAAATGAAGCCAATCTGGTGGTCCCCTGCCATAAACAAACTTTACAACAAAAGGAAGAAACTGTTGCAGAAAAGAGGAAAATCCCAGGATGCAAAAAACTTCCTTACCAGCCTCAGTAAGAAACTGAGATGCCTCATAAAATCCTCCAAAGCTAGTTACAAAAATAAAATTGCCAAAGATTCCAAAGCAAACAACAAGGCATTCTATAACTATGTCAAGAATCTAAATGGCAATGCTCAGATCTGCTCTAAGCTAAAACAGAATAGGATTAAATATACTGATCCCAAGGATATTGCCAATATCCTGGCAGTTCGATTCAGTGCCAACTTCACCCCCCTCTCACCCCCTAAATGGCCCAGCTCAATACTGGAAGATTGCCAAATTCTGGTAATAACGGCCACACAGGTAAAAAACGCACTCTCCAAAGCTAAGAATACAGCATCCATGGGACCAGATGACATCCTGGGCCGTGTACTACATGAACTACAATATGAACTGGCACATCACCTAAATGTCATGTTTAATCATAGCCTCCCCTCAGGTTTCATAACCACTGAGTGGCGCACAGCTACAGTTATCCCACTCCACAAGGAGGGATCCACCTTGGATCCCGGAAACTACCGTCCCATCAGTCTGACAAGTCTTATCTGCAAGGCCATGGAGCGTATTATCATGGAACTTATAAACAAAGACATTGGCAACCTTCAAACACTGGACCCCACCCAGTTTGGGTTCGTGAAGGGCCAATCTTGTCTCCTGAACTTGACAGACTTCTTCGAATCAGTCTCCAGAGCCATGGACAAGGGTAAGGTGGTCCACACAGCCTATCTAGACCTTGCCAAAGCCTTTGACACCATCCCCCACTCTGGAATCATAGATAAACTTACTAAGCTGGGCATTAATCCCTATGTTACCCAGTGGGTTGCTAACTGGCTTACTGATAGAACCCACACTGTAAAAGTAGCCGACTCCAAATCCAACTCCAGACAAGTGACAAGTGGAGTACCTCATGGTTCAGTCCTGGGACTGCCCTTGTTTGGCATCTACTTCTCTGAAGTACAGGCCAACACTAAGGAACTCTGGATAACAAAGTCTGCAGATGACTGCAAACTGGGAGCCATTATTGAATCCCCAAATGATGTGGATACTCTACAAAAGGGCCTTACAGAAACAGATGCTTGGTGCCAGAGCCATGGGCTCAAGCTCAATGCCAAGAAATGTATAGTTATCCCCTTTGGGAAAAAAATATGCATCCGTGAATTACCATATAGGTGGCAGTACACTAAACACCAAAAGTTTGATAAGAGACTTAGGGACACAGGTGGACAGTGGTCTCACCTTCGACAACCACATCATCACAACAGTCAGGAAATCCTTCTATGTGGCACACCTCATCACTAAGGGCTTTTCATCCAGAAAAAAGGAGGTCATTGTCCCACTGTACTCATCCCTCATTAGACCCATTATAGAATACAATGCCCCGTTTGGTATGTACCTCTCAAGACATCTGCAACAACTTGAAAGGCCACAGAAATATCTCACTAAAAGAATCACAGGCCTAAAGCAGATGCCCTATGCTGACCGCCTTAAAAAACCCCAGCTATACTCTGTCGCATATCGTCTACTCAGAGGCGATCTTTGCTTAACATACAAGGCCATGTCAAACCCAGAGCTGTTGGACATGCTACACTTAAAGAAATCCCAATCCCTCAGAGTCACACGCTCCAGTGGTCTAAATCTTGTCATCATAATAAACAAAACATGCTGGAGGGATAGGTTCCTGACCCAGAGACTCCCCAGACTCTGGAATAGATTGCCCATACATGTCAAGCAGAGTGCCTCTTTGGTCCTCTTCAAAAGGAACTTTGACGATTGGATGGGAGAAAGAAAATTCACCCCGGGGATCACGTCAGTCGCCCTGCTAGACAGGGGTCCAGGGAAGTAAATAGTGTGATCAGAAATAGCCAGAGAATTGTTATGGCTAGGCTAGTATAGGCCCTAGGCCTGATAGCCTAGTACCAACCTATGAACCTATAAGATGTGAACCACTGAAGTGGACAACTTAGCATCTCTGGAAATCATTAGAACTGAAGGAACCATGTGGTCAACGTCAAGGTATTTAAATCAAGGTGAGGGTGTATGGACAGTTGACTCAGATGATATGGATAGTAATCCAACATCCAAGGCAGATGTACTAGATGCGGCAGAGAGGGAGCCAAACTTGCCAGGGCCAAAGGGGGGCAATGAGGATTACCCTGGCCTTGCATCTTCTGGCTTCGTGAATAAATTTTATTATCGAGAGTATGGGGGAAATGCATACAGAAGATTCAGGGGCCAACTGTGGACTGCAGCATTCCTTGGTAATTGACAATGTGGAGGGATAATGGCAATGTAACAACTGTTCTTTTGTTTAGGTACAAAGCAAAAAGATGCAGCAAGGTTGATGCCAGTGGCTAAAGACTTGAGTCACCACTGCTTTATTGAGGGACTACTTGTGAAGCAGAGGAGTGGACCTGCTCAGCTTGTCCACTAGAACATTGGAAGTTCCCAAGATGTGCCCTTCTATGAGACAGCAATGGGAAGACATCGTTCATTGCTACACTCTTATGGTTTCTCAGCAAAGTGGATACAAGCAGGTTCCCCCTTGCTTGTTGATGTACCAGACTACCACAGTGTTGTCCTTTCAGAAAGAAATCACACCCTCAGGAAGGGAATCCTGAAAGGTCTGCAATGTAAGGAAGACTGTCCTCATCTCCAAGCTATTGATGTGACAACTGGCCTCTATGGGTGGTAAAGAACCTTGGACTGTTTTCCCTTTGAGATGCCCCACTCCACTCCAGGAGGAAGGTGGTAGAGAGATCGGCTGACCATCCAGGACCACTGGGACGGTCAACCACCAACTGAAATGTATCCTCAGATGGGTGTTGATGAATGCTACCATGCAGTGGGTGCAATATTAGGGACCACTGAATTGAAGGGGCCATTGAAGAATTTTCATGTAATATCATGCCACAGGAACTAGCTTGATCACAGACACCATAAACCCTAGCAGTCATATAATGAGTCTTGTGGGAGGAGAGGGGTGGAGAAGATCTTGAAAAGCTACCTGATGTAGGAATGATATCCTGGACTTTGGGAGTTTGGCTAGTTGACTGACAGTGGTGAAGTGGATAGCACTGTCACCTCATTCCAAGAGGTTCCACGGTTCAATTCTTGGCTGGGTTGCCTTCTGTGTAGAGTCTGCATGTCCTTCCTGTCTCACTGGTTTTCCTCCGGGTGTCTGATTTCCTCCCACATTCTAAAGACATGCAGTAGGTGGATTGGGCACTCTAAATTGGCCATAGAGTGTGAGTGCGTGGTGCAGATCAATTACCATGGCAGGGCTAACCACCTGGGGCTGTAAACCTTAGCTCTAGATGATTGTCACTGTTGAAGTGACGTCCTGGTCCCATGTGCAAAAATGGGAAAAAAGGGTTGTGATGGATGGCTGGACTGATCGTATTCAGATGACATCTAATTAATTCTTTCTGTTGTACAGGTGTCAACTGATTTGCTTGGCTGACTGTAATTCTTAAATGCTGGGAAAGTTGGAGCAAGAAGTCCCTTTGATGGACCAGAAAATCCCTGTTTGGAAAAGCGAGGAGCTAATTGTCCAAATATGAGAACACTTGGAACCCTAACAGTTTAACAGACTCTGCTATCACTGCCATGCATTTAGTAACCACCTGAGGGGCTGTAGTAAGACCAAAGGGCAGGGCTATGAACTGGACGTAATTGGCCCATAGTCAGAAATGCAGAAATCTCCTGGACTGCCTCATTATTATGATATGATAACAGACATCATGGAGATCTATAGAGCAGATCCAGTCATCCTTTCTAAAGAGAAGTAGAATGGAGTGATCTGTGACCACCCAGGGAACTTTGCTTTACAAACTGATTTAGATTGTTCAGGTCCAAAATTGGCCTGAAGTCCCCTGTCTTTTTTAGAACTAAAAAGAACATAGTATAGACTCTGGAACCTAACTGGTCTAAGGGGACCTGCTGGATAACTCTTTTCTCTGACAGCTTTTTTTACTTCTGCAGCTGGAGATTCCATCTGAATGGGTGGTATGCTAGGTTTGAAGATTGTGTAGAGATGGGTGAAGGCTGCCAGCCTAGCCAGATATAATTGTGCAGATAATTCTGTCATTTGTAAATATAAATGTAAATTACAGGCTTGCCTTAAATGTAAAGAAATGCTGTTTCAACAATGTGGCAACATTGCCCTCTGCTGTAAAGAAAACTAAGTCAAGCATTTCACATTTGATCTTTGAAATTAAAATTATGTCTTGTATGTTCTTTGATCTCTAGAGCTCGGAGCCATTTGGTCTAGGCTAGCACATTCTTTCTATTGTTTTAACTTAAGGAATGATTACTAGAGTGCACATGTGTACTGCGGTGGTGGTGCTGCGGTAGCGTTGTTGCCTCAGAGTAAGACGTTGTCATGTTCGATTCTCAGCTAAAAGCGTCTTCTGTGTGGAGACGTGTGAATGGGCGTACCTTCGTTGATGGTTGTGCGTCAGAGCTGGCAACTTGGCACGTAAAAATCTACTGCCAATCATTAGCGGACCGGAGTTCCACTGTGGCGACCCCCTAACCGGGAAAAGCCGAAAGACACAACAACATGTGAAATGTCTTTTATTGTTGTAGCTTCCTAAGCAGGTGTTAGCTTGCTAAATAATGTAGCCTGTTGGCCTGAAACCCCAGGCTAAGTGTAAAAAATTATGTAATCTGGGAGGGCCCAGCAGAAATGTTTGTTAGTGATTTTAAAAACTATTGCTCAGAGAGAGACTGTAAGCATTTTGATCTTGGACATCCAACTCAGTACTGCCTATGCTCTATATGTGTAAGTTATTTTAGAACTGTTTTCTCTTAAAATAACTAGGAGCTATAAAGTTTAGACTAAGTGTTTTTCTGTTATGTCAGAACTGTACTACTGAATTATTTTAAGTTTCTGTGTGACCTCTGAACTCTTGAATATCACTGTGGTGTAGTAGTATTGTCTTGTGTTTTTAGTATTTATTATTAAATATTGTTAAACCCTTTTCAACTATGGCTTGTTTATGTAGAGATAATTTAAGCTCAAGAGTACATTACATCCTTATAAGTGATCCTGTACTAAGCCCTTCTACTAATCCTTGATTGCTTAGTTACACTACCATTGGATAATAATATTGCATAGTAATAAATGGACACCCTTTTAAGGGCTTTTGGATAGCTGATAATTATTAGCTGGTGGTGGCAGGAATTACTACCATATAGTCTGGGTATAGGGGCACAACTAGAGAATCTGTGTCAGCCTTTCCCAGGAGTGTCTATGAAGTTGTATGAATACTTATCTCAAAGTGTGTGTGTGTGTGTGTGTGTGTGTGTGTGTGTGTGTGTGTGTGTGTGTGTGTGTGAGCTACTCGGGCAGGGACATGAAGCACTGGTTGGACAGAGAGGGTACTGGAGGTTAGCTTGCCAGCTAGGCTGAGGTATGGACCGTATAGCTCTGCCAGTGGGGAGTCTTATTGGGGACATGGAGAGCAAGGGGGCAGCCAGCCCCAGACTGACTGTGATCTCTGTGTGCACTTAAGGGAAATTGTACTTTGCTGTGTGTATTTGTTATCCTTTCCTCATATATGAGACACACTCTCTGGTGTTAATGGTGAGGACTGAAGCTCCTTGATTGCTGGGCCAGGACACGGGTGTCACACTAGGGATCTTTCTTTTCTCTGAGGAGGGAAAACACAGGGAATGGTATAGCCTCTGTTTATTATCCACAGCACCCATGTATATTGTGTGATGGACTGAGGGCGCGAGAATAGTACCCCCCCCACCTGCCTTCAGAGTGTGGCAGCTGAGCAACCCTTCAGGAGTACTGAAAAGAATCCCTCATTCTTCAGTTTGCCTTTGCCTCTACAGCAATGTCCATTGAAATTGCCCCCCCCCCCCACCTGACCTTGGAGGATCTGTCTGCAGGAATGTCTTGGTTAAAACCCTGACATTTTCTGAAAAACAACTCATTCCCCCCTTGCTGGTTCCAAGAAAGGGTCATTTGATGGGTGGAGAAGCAGATTCAAATGGCAGGCAAGGTCTTTTTGTCTTGCTCAGTCCTGGAGAGCATCTTCCTAACCTTTGGTCCAAAGAGTGTCGAGCCATGAAAGGGGGTGTTAATGAAGAACATCTTGAAGTCTTCCACAAAGTTACATAATCGGATCTGGGCATCCCATTGGATGGTTTTGCTGGTGCCTGTTGCTCAAGCTGTACTATCACCAGCATTACAGAGCAGAAGCATGGATACATTGGACATCGATTGTAGGGTAACAAATGGGACTCCACTGATGTCTGAATGCCTGCCAGTAAGTTGCGCAACAGGGGATTGGTGAACTCCTTTGTTGGGTCCCACTGAAAATATATAATTTGAGCAAAATAGTTCAGTGCTCTAAGTGTAAAAGTTGCTGACATGTATGCCCATTTCCCAAACCTGTCCAACACCCTTGACTCTCTGTTAGGGGGATGCACACATGTACTCTCTTCTGAGATTGTGTTCTTTGTGGCTGCTACCACAACCCTGGTATCTACTGGGGACACAGCAGAGTCTGTTGTTTGGGGCGACCAACATTTTGCCTATCTCCGAAGTTGATGATCATAGCCCTTGTAGACCATGTCCTTCCAATGGAGTGGCAAAAGAGATCCGAGGTATTTTTTGGAAAACAAAGAGAATTGTGGGATGGGGAAGAGTCAGAGCCCTGGATCGACAGCTTCCAATACATGCCAATGCTGGATCTGATTAGATCTGAAAACCCAAATGTTGAGTAGGACAAAAACAGACAACATTGGCTATAGTGTTAGCTTTTTTTTGTTTCTTTTTACATAGTATCCCTGGTATCTAGTTGTTGTGCAGAGGACTAATATCCTCTGTGTGACAGGCTGGAATCTCTTGTAGTGCATTTAAGGCATGTCACTTAATAGTATCCCTGATATTTTATGGTTCTCAGCACCACATTTTATTATTTTTTGAAATGAATGTTATTGAGGGATGTTATATAGAGCATAATAAGTGTTTAGTGTTCCCCCATCCCCATTATGTGTAAGTGCCATTATAGTCTGAGGAGGTTATCCTTAGTACCTAGTGCCCCCCAGTCCCATTATGTGTAAGTGATGTTACACTACGAGATGTTCTCTCTGGCAACTAGTGTTCCCCCCAATTCTGTTATGTGTGAGTGTTGTTAGACTTCTCCATGTCTGCACAGTTATCTCTGGTATCAAGTGGTCCCGCCACCCACATCTATAGGGTTATTTCTGCAATATAGTGTTCCCCGGATCCATGGTTGCTGGTCCAAACCCAATATTGCATGCTTTGCTCATTAGTCTAGGGTTGTGCGGAAGTACGACAAACAGACCAACCCCACACACACACACACACACACACACACACACACACATGTACACATTCATTCTACACACACACACACAGGCCCTATCCACTCAACGGCACTCATGCACACATTCACCAATTCACTCATGCAAGCATGCACTCACAACTCTCTTAATCCCTTACTAACCCCACTATTGCTACCTTCCAGGCAGACAAATGCAGCCACTTACATACATACATACATACATACATTCAACACATTCGCTTACACAACCTGGCCACCAGACAAGCCATCACATAACTCTATTGCTATGGATAAACACAGTCTTTTTGCCATTTTTATTACTACAAGTGGCCAGTAATGGCTGTGCTACTTAATGTATGTAGTTTTGGAAGAGGGCAAATGGCTAATGCATATACATAGGTTCATAGGAGGTTACTAGGCTAATGGCCTTACAGCCATTACAAGCCTAGCCATGTTAATCCCAAGCTGCTCCAATTGTTCTTATTAGGTGAATGTAATTCTCAGAGTGAGTCTATGATCAACAATGATTACCCCTGTCCACAAAGGACATGGATGTCACCCCTGGGTGAATCTGCAGTCTCTTATCCATTTGTCTAGGTTGCACTTGAATAGGGTCAATGAGGAGCTCTGCTTCACATAAATTGGAAGTTTATTTCAGAAGAGCAGCAGTCACTGGGAGATATAGTTGTCTCTCCAGCATGTTTTGTTAATGTCACAGGCTAGGTTAAAATCACTAGAGTGACAGATTTGCAGATGTGCAGCATTTCCATCAGGGCAGGGTCAGAGTCTGCCCTGTAGGCCAGGCAAGTCACCTGTCAGCAGCCTGTATGATACAGAGTACAGTGACAGGACTTTCAGTCTATCCATTTATATCATGGTTTGGAGGCCCTGTATTTTCTTGGTGAGAAACCTTTGTGGTCTCCCCAGCTGCTGCAGGTGTCTGGTAAGGGACATGCAGAAGGCAGTATTGTACTCTATTAGTGGTCTGCTGAGGGTTGAGTACAGTGAAGTTATAACATCCTTAGACCTGGTTGCAACCCCCTTACTTATGAGGTGCGCAGTGTAGAAGGCTTTTCTTACCACTGCGGAAACTTGGTGGTTGACGTTCAGATTGCTATCTACCTGTGTTCCAAGTCTTGCACCACTGGGTTTGAGCTTGGGGGGGGGGGGATTAATACTGCAATTAGTGGGAAAGTCCACTTTTAAAAAGGGCATAATAATGCACTTTTTTTGCATTTAGTTTTAGACAGTAGCTTTGGCACTAATCATTTGTCTGTGTTAGCCCTTCCTGTAATATGTTAACATCACTGGGGGACTCAATGATTGCACTCAATTTGCAATCCTCAGTGAACCTGGTAAGCTAAAGGCCATCTGCTTTACCCTTGACTTCCGAGAAATAGATTCCAAATATAAGAGGGCCCAGCACAGATCCTTGTAGTATACCAGTGATGATGGATGGGTAGAAATTGAGTCTCCAACTTTGATAGCATGTATTTTGTAGGTGAGCCAGTTGGCTACCTATCTAGTGACGTAAAGGTTAATCCCCAGCTTGGAGAGTTTCTCAATGATACCTGTGTGGGGGATTGTGTCAAAAGCCTTTGCCAGGTCAAGATAGGTGGTATCTTACCCTCATACAGGGCTTTGGCAATTTTCTCAATCAAGAAACCTCTCCCTGGACTGCCTCATTAGCATTTAGCATAGCTGTAGACACAGCCCACCATGGTGCTGTGCATCTTCATGATGCAGCATGTGGTAATGCTGTCTCTGAATCAGAGATGGTTTGTATTCAGTGTACACCTCATGTAAACTTGATGATAACCCTTCTGAAATGGGCCTATTATCTGGAAAAATGCATCTGCATCTTACAGTTTAAATGTCTGCAAAATGTGCTTGTATATTTCAATTCTGCACAAGTTCAATTTGCACAATCATTTATAGGTGGTCCATTAAGATGAAAAACTGTGGGGCGCAGCATGACACTAACCGATATATCTGCATACTTCACAACCGCAGTTGTAAATGGTGGCTGTGAAGGCACAGTCTCATGACTCTGAAACCAGCTGTAGAAGGTGCACTGTCTTAATGCTGCTATGAAGTATTTAACTTAAGTTAAAAATTAATGTGTGCTGTTTATTATGTTATCAATTATCTATTTATTGTGCAGATTGCAGTTTTACTTAAGCTGACAAGTGCCTTATTGCATGTAACAATGTACAAAATGAAATGGTCTGTTTTCATTTACATACAATGAAGACATTTGTATTGCTTTGTATATGTTTTGATGGGTCTACTTTTATTAGCTGAAGTTACATTACTTTGACTAACAAAAGTAAGACCTGACTTCTGCGAAAGTGCACTTCAGCAAAAGTACACTTTCGCGAAAGCTGATTCACTGAATCGGCAAAATAAATAGATAACAAACAAGAAACATTGTTTTGTGGGGGCAAGCCCCCCTGCACCCCCACATCCCAGATACCTATATATACCAACTCCGAGATCGCACTACAGTGGAGAAAAGGATACAGTTCCTTATCTCCACTGTACTGTGCTTCAGTGAATTGACTTTCACGAAAGTGCACATTCGTTGAAGTACACTTTCATGGAAGTGGGGCCGTACTTTTCTTATTCAAAATAACGTAATTTCGAACAAACAAAGCAGACACATTTTGATATATTTTGTGAATTACAGGTGAAGTGTGCAAATCATATTATATTTAAAAGGACAGACATAAAATGTGGCTCTACTCATCAATTTTATTTTCAATTCTACTCACATTCTTTCAAGTTCTAATTAGTGTACTGCTTTCCATCGGGCCTTATTGAAATTTACATGAGTTTTCTATTAGTCAGCCAGGTCAGTAATTGCTTTCATTAGTAGCCTGATGTGAGGTGAAGGTGTATCCTCCTCCACTACAGAGAAAGGGACAACATTTTCCCCTTCCTCTAACTCAATCTTTAAAAAAGGATAATTTGTGAAAGATAATTTCTTCTGCTAGAGCACTGGCAGTTCCGTGAATCTACTTCAGTAGGTATCTTACCTGCTCTGTTCTCAGGGCAATGCTTCTGTTTCTTTCTGTCTCTGTAGTCTGCCACAGCACACTGAATCCTATAACTCTGTTCCAATTCCATTTTCTTTGCTTATTTAGTATAAAATTCATCTGTATCTAGGCCACCCTGGTAGCACAGAGGGATAAAGTCTCGACTATAACCCAGCCAACCTGAATTTGATTCACAGTTCAGGCAAGTGATGAAGTGGCAGGGAAGGGATGGGTGTGCCCACCCAGGACACACAGTGATACGCTTCCTAAGGGGAGGCACTGTCCAAAGAAGAGAGTTGCCCTTGGATGCAATCAATGCAGAAAAGAGGAAAATCCCAGGATGCAAAAAACTCCCTTACTGGCCTCAGTAAGAAACTGAGATGCCTCATAAAATCCTCCAAAGCTAGTTATGAAAATAAAATTGCCAAAGATTCCAAAGACAACCACAAAGCATTCTATAACTATGTCAAGAATCTAAATGGCAATGCTCAGATCTGCGCTGAGCTAAAACAGAATGGCATTAAATATACTGATCCAAAGGATATTGCCAATATCCTGGCAGATCAATTCAGTGCCAACTTCACCCCCCTCTCACCCCCTAAATGGCCCATCTCAATACCGGAAGATTGCCAAATTCCAGTAATAACGGCCACAAAGGTACAAAACGCACTCTCTAAAGCCAAGAATACAGCATCCATGGGACCAGATGACATCCCAGGCTGTGTACTACATGAACTACAATATGAACTGGCACCTCACCTAAGTGTCATGTTTAATCATAGCCTCACCTCAGGTTTTGTGCCCACTGAGTGGCGCAGAGCTACAGTTATCCCAATCCACAAGGGGGGAATCCACCTTGGATCCCGGAAACTACCGTCCCATCAGTCTGACAAGCCTTATCTGCAAGGCCATGGAGCGTATTATCATGGAACTTATAAACAAAGACATTGGCAACCTTCAAACACTGGACCCCACCCAGTTTGGGTTTGTGAAGGGCCGATCTTGTCTCCTGAACCTGATTGACTTCTTTGAATCAGTCTCCAGAGCCATGGACAAGGGCAAGGTGGTCCACACAGCCTATCTAGACCTTGCCAAGGCCTTTGACACCATCCCCCACTCTGGAATCATAGATAAACTTACTAAGTTGGGCATTAATCCCTGTCATCCAATGGGTTGCTAAATGGCTTACTGATAGAACCCACACTGTAAAAGTAGCCGACTCCAAATCCAGCTCCAGACAAGTGACAAGTGGAGTACCTCAGGGTTCAGTCTGGGGGCCGCTCTTGTTTGGCATCTACTTCTCTGAAGTACAGGTCAACACTAAGGGACTCTGGCTAACAAAGTTTGCAGATGACTGCAAACTGGGAGCCATTATTGAATCCCCAAATGATGTGGATACTCTACAAAAGGGCCTTACAGAAACAGATGCTTGGTGCCAGAGCCATGGACTCAAGCTCAATGCCAAGAAATGTATTGTTATCCCCTTTGGGAAAAAAAACATGTATCCATGAATTACCATATAGGTGGCAGTACACTAAACACAGAAAGTGTGATAAGAGACTTAGGGACACAGGTGGACAGTGGTCTAACCTTCGATAACCACATCGCCACAACAGTCAGGAAATCCTTCTATGTGGCACACCTCATCATGAAGGGCTTTTCATCCAGAAAAACGAGGTCATTGTCCCACTGTACTCATCCCTCATTAGACCCATTATAGAATACAACGCCCCATTTGGTATGTACCTCTCAAGACATCTGCAACAACTGGAAAGGCCTCAGAAATACCTCACTAAAAGAATCACAGGCCTAAAGCAGATGCCCTATGCTGACCGCCTTAAAAAACTCCAGTTATACTCTGTCATATCGTCTACTCAGAGGCGATCTCTGCTTAACATACAAGGCCATGTCAAACACAGAGCTGTTGGACATGCTACACTTAAAGAAATCCCAATCCCTCAGAGCTACACGCTCCAGGGATCTAAACCTTGTCATCACAATAAACAAAACATGCTGGAGGGATAGGTTCCTGACCCAGAGACTCCCCAGACTCTGGAATAGATTGCCCATACATGTCAAGCAGAGTGCCTCTTTGGACCTCTTCAAGAGGAACCTTGATGATTGGATGGAAGAAAGGAAATTCACCCCAGGGATCACGTCAGTCGCCCTGCTAGACAGGGGTCCAGGAAAGTAAATAATGTGGGAAGAAATAGCCAGGGAATTGTTATGGCTAGGCTTGTATAGGCCCTAGGGCTGATAGCCTAGTACCAACCTATGAACCTATGAGTGTGAGCAGTAGGGAAAGACAGTGGGTAGGTCATAACCCCCCCCTCCCAAGATGGAAGCACAGATAAGCTGACCCCATAGAACACCTTCAGGATCCAGGACTGGCCCCAGAAAAAAATGGCGCAAGCCCGAGAAGGTTGGAGAGTAGCTTGGAGACCTGGCATGGACAATGGGTACCGGGGCCAGTCCATTAAGAACGAGGTCCGAAGGGATCAAAATTAAAAATATGCATTATGCACCTATATCTGTCTAAGTATTTATATCCACTTCCCTTAGGTTGCTTCTAACTATGGGCTTTCTCTTTTCAGTTTCTCTACTAATATATTTTGTTAACTTTCTATATGGAGTCTTTTGGTATGATTTGGTGTCAGATTTATGTAACTTATCCACTCATTTAGTTCTGTTTGAGGATTTTAGTTCCACAGTATTTTCTTTGCTGGGGACTATGCATCTCCAACAACATATCTAGCTGTATGCCTCCCCATCACATTTTCCACAGCTCTCTGAACAGATACTAAAGTTACTAAAAGTGAAAAGTGATAGTGATAATTGTCTATATTTTTTATGTTGTTTAAAGTCTTTTTTTCTAAAATTGTATAACTACCTATCTACTGTAATCTGATGTTACTTTACTAATTTTTCTCCCCGGACCCCCACTGAAAATGGGTTTCTGACCCAGTGGATTTTCCCGGTCAGCAAATGTCAATAAATAAATAAACATACATACATACATTCATACATACTGGCTGGAACACTTTGCATAAAAAAGTTTGCATTTCTGTCCTATTTACAGGGACTCGCTTTCCCATGTACACAAATTTATTCAATTCTCCATTTACCAATTTTTATGCTTACACATATATTGTGATCTACTGCATGCATTCATATTCCATCAGTCTGACAAACTTTGCTTGTTTTTCTTACTATAGAATGGTGTATTTAACAAGTTTGGTTATGATGCAAAGACAAAAGACATATTCGATGGTTCTTGTTTGTCTGGCCATTGGTGCAGGGGGTTAAGGCTATGAGCTGTTAGTCACTATCTGTGGTCCAGGATTAACTGTTCCTCAGCTAAGTCTAAAACAGGACCATGTGGACAAGTGCGCCACATGGTTAACAAATACAAAATAAAAATATAAAATAATTCAGCATTGTTGTACTCCTTAGCTACACTTTCAGACTAGATGGGCTAACACGACTATACAGGTAGGACACTGTCACTATTAGTTGTGCAATACGTTTGTGTGTGTCCTGGTACAGAACATTTAAAAACTAGTTCAGAAAGTAATGCTTTTTTTGTTGGCAGGCAGAGATACACTATTGGGAGAGGGCTTGCTAGTAACCCTAGGTGCATGACATTCAGAGTTTACTACTTTTAATAACAAGTGTTCAAATTAAGAAAATAACATTTCAGAAGACTCAAGGTCACTCTGAGACACCCACATTCTAGGAAGTGCCCTTTTAAATGAATCTACAGCCAGTATTTCTAAAATTCTTCTTGGATTATTTACATCATGTTCTAATCACAAATTCAAAATATGAATTAAATCAGCCATTTGTGACCGGCAGAGGCAGGGGCAAGACAACAGGCTGATCGAGGCACCCTTGCAGAGACTGATGATAATGATAAAACATGGATACCTGAGTCACAGAATGATGACACTCTGCACTGTCTGTCTTTATCCTGGGTGAATATCCATCTAAAGTACAATGTGAAGGTGTGGCCTTGCCAATAGATGAATATAAAGCCATACAGTCTGAGTGCTCAATTACCTCACTTAAGGAGAGGTTTTCTGTGGCTCTGAGCACTAATGCTGCCCTCAGTGGCCTCAGTGGTTGATGAGTGAACTAGATCTAATACAGGTACATCCAACACTGCACAGCCTCATAAGGGGGTGCCTGGTATCAACTGGCCTCCTGATCTATTGGCAGCACTCCGGAGGAATTAGCAGATGTGCTTCAGCATCATCCAAGAACAGACTGTTGTAAAATCATTCAGCTTAGAGCTGAATGCTGTATTTCAGAGCATCTGTGAGGACAAAGAATTCAGGAATACAGTACAGATTGTTTTTGTGACATCCATGGCTCTGCACACTTCTTCCATCTTCACTTCTATGTGGAGGGCTGCCAGTGTCACCATCACTGCACACAATGGCAGTGTTGTCCAACATCAAGGTAGGATAGGGTATGTACTGGGGTGGCCATGTAATGGTGTGTCATCCCAAGGTACATAGTCCTCACCTGCATCTGGAAGGGTAGGACACTCTGTCATGCCTCATCATGGGAAGCAACAACACCCAGCCTCAGTGTCTGAACACCTCACCAGTACACTCCATCCAAACCACAGTGCAGTAATTGCATGTGAGCACACCTCTCAACTGTACAGAATTTTACAGAATGTTCAGATTTTTGGAGTGCTCCTCCTAAAATCTGTACTTTTCTGGCAAACAGCTGAGAATTGAAGTCATTAAATAATGACAAACATTTGAGTTTAAGACTCCACATCCTTCAGAAAATTAATGCTAATGAAAAACCTATTATTATATCAACTTTCTATGTTTGTAAGTGCAATATTTAAAATCTGTCCGTATTTGTCCCCCCATCAATTTAGGCTTTGACCAGATTTTTTGCTCTAAGAGGTTGAGAGGTATGCATGTGAGCCATGATATGGTGACTTAAGTCATAGTACAATTAAAGCCAGTGGAATGGCCACAAGTTCAGGGGACACAGTGGCATCTCCACCCAATTGCAGAAACTATCTCTGACACACAGTACCTGTTGTCTTGAAAGCCCCCCCATACCGGACTCATGTGACCTGCTCTCCTCACCTCAAATGTGTGACAGCCAATTATCATTGTGTTCCTAGTTACCTGTACTCATGATGACACCTGTAACTCACTCTACTTTCCTTCCTCTGTGGTGAATGTGGTGAATGTGGAAATGCTTGATGTACAATGGGACTAGACTAGGTACTAACCAGTATAGCCCTATGTTTACATTGTACATATCATGTTATTGTGTGCATGGCAGGGCCCTTAGGTCTAGGCTAGGCATCAGTAATTCACCTGCGCTGTTGTGATTGGATCTGTCACCGTATGGTGGTTAGTTGTACGTCTTTCAGTTGCTACTGCTCTGCACTCTCATCAGACAATAGTGTAGATGTTATCTTCCCTTCTGGGTGTGTGTGTGTGTGTGTGTGTGTGTGTGTGTGTGTGTGTGTGTGTGTGTGTGTGTGTGTGTGTGCAGTCCACCAATACTGGAATTCTGAGGCTGTTCAGCCTGTCTACTCAATTAGGAAAATCCTGCAGGCTGAGTCAAGGTCACACTGGACTGCCCCCGAATGAAGATATGTCTAGGCAATGGAAGTGGGCTTTGATCAGGCTGAACATAAACACTCTACAACACTGCAGGTTTGTGTGTCTGCTGTTTTCTACTAGATTTTGGTCTGTGGGTTCTGTATAGACAACATAAGTGAGGGTGCCAGCAAGTATCAACTGCCACCTGCAACAGAGTATCAACATGTGGGGGGCAGGTTACCACATTTGGACAAGCCATAAATATGCACATACACATTGACATTAGCCACAGTGCCTGCACTTAGAAACAAGATGTGCTTGTGGAATGATTTTACTATGAATGAAGTGGTGATATTGCTAAGAGGTGTTCCATAAATGAGAATCATTCGAACTGTGTGAATAATGCGCATACACATTATGGGCATCAGACACTACCTGACAGGTCATTGAATCTTAACTTTCCTTTTCACAAACTTTTGTGGCTATGGGTCAGGTGAGTCTCTTTTGCTACCTCTGGAAAGTAACTGATGTTATAGAAGGCACATATGGTGCTAGCTACCTACTGTGGTGTGCTACAAAATACATATATTCTCCCCCACATTTAGAAGCATCATGTCAAAGAAAGTATAGCTGTGTAAGCAAACTTACTATAACAGTAGATGTTCAACTGATCACTGCTGCAGTTAGCTATATGGGTTATACCCTATCAATGATATAACAGCTTCCAAAGCTACAGGGCACCTTCCATGCACTCAAACCATTAGTCAGCTCGAGCTTTAGATAGTTTATAGGTTCATAGGTGGGTACTAGGCTATCTGCCTGAAGGCATTTATAAGCCTAGCCAGAATGTGTTGGCTTTTGCCGTCCCCTTAGATTAGTTCCCTGTGCCTCTGTCCAGCAGAGCCACTGAAGTGATCCCAGAGGTAAACTTTCTGTTTCCCACCCACTCATCAAGGTTTCTTTTGAAGAGTGTTAGCGAGGAGCTCTGCCTAATGTAGATTGTGATCTTGTTCCAAAGCATGGGAAGTCTCTGGGACAGGAATCTGTCCCTCCAGCACGTCCTATTTATTGTTGTGGTAAGGTTTAGTGTGGCTCGAGGGGATAAGGTTTTTTTTAGGTGGAGCATGTCCATCAATACTGGGTTGGACATGGCCTTGTATGTCAGGCAGAGATCACCTCTGAGTAGGCAGTATACAACCGAGTACAACTGGAGTTTCTTCAGTCGAGCTGCATAGTGCATCTGTTTGAGGCCATTTATCCTCTTGGTGAGGTACTTCTGTGGTTTTTCCAGCTGTTGCAGGTGTCTTGTACGGTACATCCCAAATGGGGCATTGTACTCTAAGATGGGTCTGATGAGTGATGAGTAGAGGGGCACAATGACCTCTTTTGATCTGGATGCAAACCCTTTTGTGATTAAGTGAGCCACGTAGAAGGATTTTCTAACCACTTTGGCAATGTGATTATCAAAGGTGAGAGTACTATCTACTTGGGTCCCCAGATCCCTTATTACATCTTCCGTATTTAGGGGACTGCCACCTATGTGGTAGTTTGTGGGTACTTTGTTTTTTCCAAAGGGGATGACTACACACTTTTTGGCATTTAGCTTGAGGCCATGACTTTGACACCAGGTTTCCGTCTCAGTGAGACCCTTTTGGAGGATGTCTGTGTTAGCCGGAGAGTGAATTATAGCCCCTAGTTTACAGTCATCTGTGAACTTGGTAAGCCATAGTCCTCCTGTGCTTGCCTGTACCTTTGAGAAGTATATATGCCAAACAGGAGGGGTCCCAGGACCGAGCCCTGGGGAACACCACTTGTAACCGATTTAGAGATGGACCTAGCTCCTGCAACTGTCACCATGTGGGTTCTGTCCATGAGCCAGCTGGCAACCCATCTTGTGACGTAGGGGTTTATGTTCAGGCTGGTGAGCTTGTCTATAATACCAGAATGGGGAATGGTGTCGAAGGCCTTAGCGAGGTCTAGGTAGGTTGTGTGTACCACCTTTCCCTCGTCTATAGCCTTGGTAACTGTCTCAAAGAAGTCCACCAGGTTTAGGAGGCATGATCTGCCCTTAAAAAAGCCAAACTGGGTAGGGTCCAATGTTTGGAGGCTCCCAATGTCTCTGTTAATGAGTTCCATGATGATGCGCTCCATAGCCTTGCAAACCAAGCTAGTCAGGCTTACAGGGTGATAGTTCCCAGGGTCTGTTGTATCTCCACATTTGTGGAGCGGGATAACCATTGCTGTGCGCCACTTGAACAGTGTATTTAGGTGAGGGGTTATTTCATCTTTGAGCTCATGTAGGATGCAGCCTGGGACACTGTCTGGTCCCACTGATGCTGAGTTTTTGGCTTTGGAGAGGGCAGTTTTAACCTGAGTGTCTGTGATTTCAGGGACTCTACATTCTTCTGGTATGGTTATGGGTCCTTTTGGGGGTGAGATGGGGGTGAAGTTTGCACTGAACCTGTCTGCCAGGATGTTGGCAATATCGGTCGGTTTAGTGTATTTTGTGCCATTCTGCACTAACTCCGAGCAGATCTGTGCATTGCCACTTAGATTCTTGACATATCTCAAAAATGTACTCTTTTCTGTACTAGTTTCTTCCTTCTATTGTATGGCTTGTTTATGGCAGGAGTCCACCAGACTGGTTTCCTTTTCTTGGAGGAGTGAGTCTTGGTTTTGCTTGGGATAGCACAATCCATGCATTCTTGTAGCTGCCCGCAGAATGCATTAGTAAAGGATTTTGCAGCTTGGACAGTGTTATCCTTCAACATGGGGGCTTTGAAACTTTCCATCTCGGTCTTAAGTAACGTGAAGTTTGCTTTTGAAAAGTTTTTCATGGTGGCTTTCTTGTCTGGGGGAAGGGGCGGAATATGGATATCCAAAGTGATTTGTTTATGGTCAGATCTAACCAGCGAGGGGTTGACCTCTGGTGTGGAACACCGGTCGCCCATGTTGGTGATGACCAGATCCAATATGTTGTCACCTCTGATGGGACTGTTGACCAGTTGAACCAGGGCATTTGAGTTTATAAATTCTAGGAAAAGTTGGGCAAGGGAGTTAGTAATTGAGTAGTTCTCCCAGTTAATGTTTGGGTAATTGAAATCACCCAATATTAGGGTGTTTGGTAGGACCTTTATGTTTCCAGAAACATGGAATGGGGGTCCTGGGACATGGTGGGTGATCTATAGCAAGCTACAATTTGAATTGCAGTTTTGCCCATTGTTAGTTGCACATGGATGATCTCTGACGTATTGTGCTGTGCCACTAACCTGGAGGTGTGGGTATCCTTGATGAATATGGATACGCCCCCAACTTTTGTATTTCGGTTTGGGTTCTGTGGCCGAAATGTATGGTATGAGTTGTAATCTGGTAATGCTGGTGTGCTCTCTGATAAGATAAACTTAAAAGATTGAGGAATGGGGTCTCTTTTCTGTGGAAACAAGCAGCAAAAGCCAGTAAAAATATAAAATCTTTAAGTCATTTCTTCACAAAAAAACAGAGTAAAAAGGACATTAAAACATTTTGCCAGCCTCAAAACATAAAATAAGCACAGTTTCTATACAGAAAATTTTTTTTTCAATTACTTCAAACAACTTTTAAGCTGACAGGAAAAAAAAGCCCACTCCCAATTTAAAAGTACAATTAAGTCTTGTGATAGTTTGTTAAAACACAAACTCCCAGCTTAAAAATAAGTTTCCTACATAGCAAGGAAGAATAAAACAACATTTTTTGTATGCAGAAAGTTTTCCACCAAAGGAAACTTATCTGCCCAGCAAAGGGACAGCACAAATCAAACATCGATCCTCAATACCAGTGGAGAAGTGCTCTTCAATGTATGAAAGCTCTGAAGGGCTTGTCACCCAAAGCTGACTAATGGCTTGGGTGAGTGGAAGGTGCTCTGAAGCTTTGGAAGCTGGCCATCTGTTATATCCTTGGCAGGCTATAACACATATTGATAAGGCTACTGCAGCAGTAATCAATATGATGAATATCTATATGGCTGGGTATCCTAGAGCTGAAAACATAAAATACCCAGTGTCTCTCCCCTAGGTCTCTGAAAGGTGAATGTAGATGGAACAGAAAAAAAATGATGCATACTTTGGTCTACACACAGGTTTGGGAAGGCCATGCATTCCAACAGATTCTGAGCATCAACTAATGCCCATTTAATGTACTGAGTCACTCTAAAGTAATCAATTATCTCCTGATCAGTGAAACTACGGTATTTCAGCCACTTAGGGTAACACTGCCTTTGGTGCCAGGCACTACTTCACACATACAAGCAGGAAACAGCATCGCTAATTGCTAAGGTATGCTGCTGTATGACCAATGCTATTACTCACACATTCTCACTGTCTGCAACTCTAATATTTCTGGTGTGCTTTGCCCTTTTATAGTCAACTGCACATGGGCACACAGTCCCTCCAAATGACTGCATCACAACTATTGCTCATTTAGTGTGCCAGAAATTTGATAAAACTAATCATTTAAAAGTTGACATTGAGGGGAAATTCAGCTGTACCCCTAAAACTGTAGTTTATGCTATTTGCCCTTGGCATTTATTTTATATAAGGGAGACTAAACAAGTTTTTTTTTTCAACTAGAATCAAGGACCACCTAAGCAACATTTGATCTGAAGTAGGAACTTCATTTGTCAGCAACCTTTGGGATATGAATCTGATCTCGTATCCGAGCTGGCAACTTCTATCACAGCATAGATCCGAGCTCCTAGCTCCTCCATTTACCCATAATCCCCTGCCAACCCTGACAGACCCCAGATCTAGTTTGCCACTCTTCAAGGAACAGCTAGATTCCAGAGCTCTTGGTGATTCTGTGAGGAAAACAGTTTTTCAACTTTTTCTTGTATTCCTTTTAAGCGAGTGTCTGTGTGTGTGTTTAGGTTTCCCCTTAACGCTAATTTCTCTTCTTTTAGCTTAAATTAGCTTAATTTTTATTTTTATTTCTCCTCCCTGCTTTTGCTGGTCGCAGTGTGTGTGTGTAGTGTGTTGGGGCCTAGTGAGTGTGTTTCCTTTCAGTGATGTCGGAGGCCCCTAAAGCCATTTTTTCGAAATGCACTGAGTGTGGTCACAAGCTTTCACCGGCTGATGGCCACACTCGGTGCGTTAGGTGCCTTGGGGTTGAACACCTCTCTTCGGGTTGCGTGATTTGCACTGCGTTCAACCCCAGGGCACTTAAGGTTCGGAGGTCGAAGCTGGTTCTGGCGGGCCTTTTGCCCCCAGACCCGGCTTCGGCCTCCGGTGCTTCTGTGACCGTTACCCAGTCTTTGGTAGCGGCCACTCCTGCCCCCCTCCCTCCGACCGGGACTCAACCTCCCACTGTGGCTTTGGAGGTGAGGGAGGCCAGGAAAGAGAAGCGGAGGGAGAAGCACCTTAAGCGGCGGGCCGAAGACTCCTCCTCAGCCCCGCCTGCCAAACGGGCTTCTCCCTCCAGGGTTTCTGGTTCGCCTCCCCCTCGGATCCGATCCCCTTGCTTCTCACCGGGACCCGAGGAGGAGGTGACCCGGTCCCCATCGAGGTCATCGAGGCAGCACTCCAGGCCTACCTAGGTGGTCTCCTCGAGGTCCACCTTCAGTATGTCGGATGCGGACATGGACCGGATGATGAGGAAGTTCTTCCAGGCCCAGATGCAGATGGGAGTGCTCTTGCCTCCCCCCCCCTCCGGGGGGGGAGCTCGACCCCCTTTTTCACTCCTATAGCTCCTTCTCTGACCCGCCTCCCGGATTCGGAGCTGTTGGAGCCGAGCTGGGTTGGATCCGGGGGTGGGTCGGAGCCGACAATGCTGGGCACTTTGGCTCCGACTATTCCCTCGAGTTTGTCGGATCCGACCTCTCGGAGCCATGGGCCAAGCTTCGGATCCGAGGGACTCGGTGTGCTCTCGGCCCCATCGCGGTCGGAGCGCATGGGTCCTTCGGATCAGATAGTCTCGGCTCCGGGTCCGATCCCCGCCTGGGATCCGTGTGGGAGTCGGATCTCGGATCCGTCAGAGCGCGGCTCCCCCTTGGCTTTCCCGGTGGTGGAGAGGGTGTTGTTGAGTGCATCCAGGCCCTTGGTCCTGGCTTTGGCTCCCCCCTGCACTCCCTCTCAGCTGGTCCTGGCTCCCCTCACCCAGCCTTCGGGGCAGCCTGCTTCAGCGCCTCTAGGTGTTCCATTGGAACAGGATATTGCTGGTGAGGACTCCTCGGACAGCCCCCCCGAGGAGGTTCCTCACAAGTCGAAGTGCAAGAGGAGGCACATGGACTCCCCTGAGTCCCTCACTGAGGATATGGACTTGGATGAAGGGGAAGGCTCCCCGAGGATGTCTCCTTTGGAGACATTATGGAAATGCTCAGAATCGGGGGGGGGGGTCTGCCCCCAAGGCTTCTTCCGACGAGTCCATATTCCTAGAGGTGTTCGAGGCAGGGCCATCTACCTCTTGGGTGTCCCCTCCCCCCGACCCTTTGGTGGATCTTATAGCCACTAGGGCTTGGAGGGAGCCGGACACTGTAGAGCCTGTTCCCAAGCGCCCGGACAAAATTTTGAGCACCCCATCAGAGAGAACCCATTGGAGCAGAGGTCTCCCTGTGGATGCCATGTTGGTGGCGGCAGCCACCAAGAGAGAGTTGGCTCAGGAGAGCCCCACGGTTCATCCACCGAGCAAGGAGTCTCACGCGATGGACCGCTTTGGGAAGCGGGCCTTCAGTTCAGCGACATTCTCCACGAGGGCCCTGAACTATATGGCACACGTCATTCGGATGCAGCTGGATCTAATCAAAGAATACGCTGCTTCCCCCCCCGGGGTCCATGTCGGAAGGGGACAAGCAACTGTACTTCTCCCGAATGTCCACCCTACGTTTTATTTCCAACACCTCTATGCAGATTTTGTCTCACGCCACTGAGGAAGCCGCTAGAGCAGGCGGAGTCGGGCTGGTCATGAGGAGGCAAGCCTGGCTCCGACATTGTGACTTCACGGAACCCTTTAAGGCGTCATTTGCAAATGCCCCTTTTGATAGTTCTGCATTGTTTGGCAAAACCATTCGCGACACCCTTGTCCAGAGCGAGAAAGACGGGAAGACATTGTCTGCCATCGGAGTCCGCTTCTCTGCTCCCCAGAGGTCCTTTGCCAAGAACCAAAAGGGTCAGAAGAAGATGTGGTTACGGAAATCGCATCAATCCCAGTCTGCTCCGGACAACCAGTCCTCTCGTGGCAGAGGAGGACAGGGAGGACGCCGCCCTAGAGGCAGTGGGGGTCTCAGGAAATTTGGTTCCAGAGAACCCTTCTCTGAGAGGCCCACGCAGAACCCCTGAGGGGTTACCCGGCTGCTCCACTCTGGAGGCAGTTGGGGGACGTTTTTCGAGGCACCTAGCAATGTGGGAGTCCATAACAACGGATCGCTGGGTGCTTCGTGTTATATCCAGAGGCTACCAAATTCCCTTTCTTGTAACCCCCAGAATCAGAAGCCTCCCTGATGTACCACCCAATCAGGGGGAGGTGGCTGCTGCAGAAATTCAGCAGCTCTTACAAAA
Organism: Protopterus annectens; assembly: GCF_019279795.1. Classification (NCBI taxonomy): domain Eukaryota; kingdom Metazoa; phylum Chordata; order Ceratodontiformes; family Protopteridae; genus Protopterus; species Protopterus annectens. The sequence continues at coordinate 1,474,736,366 of NC_056729.1, forward strand.
AAGAGCCATCCAGCCCGTCCCCCCAGATCAGCTCGGATCAGGGTTTTACTCCAGGTTCTTTCTGGTGCCAAAAAAGACGGGGGACGTGAGGCCCATCTTGGACCTCTCTCTTGAACCTGGCAGTACCAAAAGTAAAGTTCCAGATGGTCACGCTGCAATCTATCCTCCCGCTACTGCGGGAGAATGACTGGATGTGCTCAATAGATCTCAAGGATGCGTACTATCATATTCTCGTAGACAAGAAGCTCCAGGAGGTTTCTCCGCTTCCGGCTGGGAGCCAGCCATTTCCAGCTCAGGGCCCTCCCCTTCGGTCTCACCTCAGCCCCCAGGGTGTTCACCAAGGTCTTGGCAATGATAGCGGCCCACCTGAGACTCCAGGGAAATCAGATCTTTCCGTACCTGGATGACTGGCTCCTTACCGCCCCAACAAGGCATCTCCTTTGCTCATGCAGGGATTATTTCCTCAATCTGGCTCCACTCTTAGGGTTGACCATCAACACGGCCAAATCCCCCCTGGCTCCTACACAAGTATTGGATTTCATAGAGGCGAGGTTGGACTCCAGACTGATGCTTGCTTTCTTGACTCCAGATCGGCTTCAGAATCTGAGGTTGCATGTGCAGGCCATCCTTCAACTTCAAGCTCCTTCAGCGGAATTGGTCCTGAGGGCTCTAGGGTCCATGGCAGCAGCAATTCCGCTGCTGCCATTGGCCCAGCTGAATATGAGGGTCATACAGTGGATCCTTCAGGTACAATGGTCCCTATCTCGCAATCCTCTGTCTCATCCCATCCCCCTAAGCAGGGTTTGGAAAAGGTCGCTCATGTGGTGGCTCCAGTCCTCCAATCTCCACATGGGACGCCCCTTCTCGCTGCCTCCGCCAGTCGCCACAGTGACCACGGACACTTCTCTCCTAGGGTGGGGGGGGGCACTATTCGGGCAAAACAGTCCAAGGCACATGGAACGACATAGAGACCTCTTTGCATATCAACGTCCTGGAGATGAGGGCGGTGCTTTTGACGTTGCAAGCACTTCACAACCCTCTTCCAGTGGGGACTATTGCGGTACAGACGGACAACATGTCAGTCGTCTGGTACATCAACAAACAGGGGGGAACCAGGTCTTACCCTCTCTGCCGCGAGGCCATGAGAGTGTGGGAATGAGAGATATCCACCAACCGCTTTCTCATCGCAACGCACATTCCGGGATGGTCCAACATATTAGCGGACAGGCTCAGTCGTACTATCCTGACTCCTTACGAGTGGTCTCTCAATCCTCTAGTGGCAGAGCAAGTATTTGTCCGATGGGGGTGACCTTGTTGCGATATTTTTGCCTCTCCCTCAAATACTAAATGCGATTACTTCGCTCTGATCCCCCCTCCGGGGGAGTCCCCGAGAGACTCTGTAGTTCATGCTTGGCCTCCCGGTCTGCTTTATGCTTACCCGCCTCTGCCCCTGATGTTGAAACTATTGCAGAAAGCCAGTCAGTTGGGGAGCAAGATGATCCTCATTGCCCCATTCTGGCCTTGTCAGATGTGGTTCCCTTACCTATAGTCTCACCTGATTCCTCCGCCCTGGATGCTGGATCCCCTTCCGGATCTCATTTCACACCCCCTGGGTCTTCCGACTCTGAACCTGGCCAACCTAAAGCTGACGGCTTGGTTGCTCCAGTTCCACTCCTGATAAGGACTCCTGGAATTTCATCACCAGTCAAAGCCATCCTAGTAGCAGCTCACAAGCCCTCCACCAGAAGGGTCTATCAGAGTAAATGGAAACGTTTTTCCATTTGGGTGGAGCACCGTCATTTAGACCCCTTTACGGCACCGGTTCTAGATTTTCTAACTTCTCTCTTTCACCAGGGGGCTAGTTCTTCCACGGTCAAGGTGCAACTTGCAGCAATTTCACACTATCATGTAGGGCAGGAGTCAGGCCTGCTTATTACGTCCAAACTGTGTAAGACCTTCCTTAAGGGTACCTTCCTCCACAGGCCCCCAGTTAAAGAGGTGGTACCCCCCCATGGGATTTATCCCTAGTTTTACAGGCCTTGACTAGCCCCCCTTTCGAGCCGGCGGCCACTGTTGATCTTAAATACCTCTCTTGGAAAACGGCCTTTTTGGTGGCCATAACTTCAGCCAAGAGGGTCTCGGAACTCCAGGCTCTCTGTATCAGACCACCATATTTGGTCTTCCACCCAGACAGAGTTCACCTCAGGATCAATCCGTCTTTTCTACCTAAGGTATCTTCGGAAGCTAACATTAATCAATCTATTAATCTTCCAGTATTCTTCTCCAACTATCAAAACAAAGGAGAGTACAAGCTGCACTCTTTAGATGTGCACAGACAACTATGTTTTTATACTCATCGAACTACTGGTCATAGGCAATCCGATCAGTTGTTTGTCTCCTTTGCCAAAAACAACTTCGGCAAGTCGGTTTCTAAGGTTACCCTCTCCCGATGGATATCTAGTTGTAGTCTCTAAGCATATCAGAGCTCGGGAAGGCCTGCACCTCAGGGAGTCTGTGCTCATTCTATGAGGGCCATTGCTACATCGGCTGCTTTCAAGGCTAGAGTTTCTCTGGATGACATTTGTTCCGCAGCCACTTGGGCTTCATCTCATACCTTTATCAGCCACTACAAAGTAGATATTGTCTCCCAAGGTAGGGCATCTTTTGGCTCTGCAGTGCTCCGGAATATCCTTCCATGAAGGCCACCCAAGATTTAGGTAGCTGGGGACTCTGTCCCAAAGGTTGCTGACAAATGAAGTTCCTACTTCAGATTAAGAAGTTTATGTACTCACCATAACGTTCCATCTGAGTAGGTATCTTCATTTATCTGCAACCATCCCTCCCCTCCTTCCCCCTGACCAAAATGATCCTACTTGGGGTTCTTTAGATTAGTTCCCTCTGGGACACAGTATTAGCTGTGCTATGGGGCAAACTTGATCTGAGGTCAGTCAGGGTTGGCAGGGGATTATGGGTAAAGGGAGGAGCTAGGAGCTCAGATCTATGCTGTGATAGAAGTTGCCGGCTCGGATCCAAGATCGGATCCGTATCCCAAAGGTTGCAGACAAATGAAGATACCTACTCAGATGGAACGTTATGGTGAGTACATAACTTCTTATTATATTAGAGAAAGTCCTTTAGAACTTCATTTTGATGAGTGTCACAGACATGAAACACTTAATCTGAAAGTTACTGTTTTAGAAGAAGTGCTTTTTAATGTTGGCAATGAAATGTTTATAAAGAAAAGGCCACGATAAAAGGAAAGTATTTTTATACTTAAATCCAATACATTAGTACCTAATGGTCTTAATCAAACTTGTAATTGGAAGACTTTTTGAAATTAATGTGTTAATTTATGTTATTACATATGAATTGCATGTGGCTATGCTTTTTTTATCTTCTCTGGAAGGCTTTATAGCTGAGGTACTAGTAGATTACACTGCTTCATGTGTGGAATTTCATTGTGTTTTTTCATGAATCACAATTATGGCCACTTCACATGCATCTGCAGATCACTAGGACCTCATTTCTCTACCTGGCATCTCATTATGCATTAATTTAGATGTACCTTCTGTTATGCATTTATACTCACTGAATTGTAGTACAACATAGGACTACAGATTGCTGTTAACCCTATGTCACTCTGCACATGGCCATTTCCCACGTAAATGTGAACTGTGTACTTGGCCATAGTCTGATTGCTGACTGTTTTTAAAAGCAAACGCCAGTTGCTAACCAGTCAGCTCTACTATGATAAAATTAGAAGATAGCATTCAAAAGCAACAGGCAAGATAATGGTCCACAATGAATTTAATACCTACAGCACATTTACAGTATGGACACTTGATTAGCCTTTAGAATGGAAGTACAAAATACTTGCAATCAAAATGCTGTAAAAGCTTTTATGCTGGCATATTACACCGACTCATAAATAATTAAAAATGTATACAGTGGCCCCTTATCGAAATGTCAGCACTTGAAATGCCAACACACAAGAAAAGAAAAGACTGAAAATCCAGGAGAAGAGCAAATCTTGAAGATGGTTCGTCCCCTTTAAACTTCTTTTTTACAAGTGGGTACACCCACCTGCACTCCTCTGAACTATTTACTAACTCCGAGTTCACCATACCATTGAGAAAAGGGAATATTCCAAGACATGACCATCTTGAACTTGGTATATGTAAGTCCATTTTTTTGGCCAGTCTCCATGTTTTGGGACTCGATCTAGTGGGCCCTGACATTTCAAATTGTTACTGTATACAGTCATGGGAACTGCTGTCCTCTATAGTACAGAAGGTTTCTGAAGGCCAAAATGAGTGATGCACCCTATAATGTGTATTATACCATGATCCCCCCAAAACGTGCATGCTGATTGGCCAGCGTGCCCGTTGTAAATCGAGTTATACTAATGGAAAAAGGTCCGGTCTCCCGGACTTTTTTCCATTAGTATAACTCGGTTTTAAACATGTCGCTATGTTAAATGGGTTTAACATAGCGAGACAGTTTAAAATAAGCAACGGAGATCTCCGTTGCTTATTTTAAACTGTCTCGCTATGTTAAACCCATTTAACATAGCGAGACAATGTTTAACGGAGAAAGCAAGATCTCCGTTGCTTTTTTTTAGTGTTTCGCTATGTTAAATGAGTTTAACATAGCGAAACACTAAAAAAAAAGCAACGGAGATCTTGCTTTCTCCGTTGCACAGCTCTGATGTACTGCGCAGGCGCGCAGTACATCAGAACTGCCGCGGATGCCAGACATCTGCGGAAGGGCAGTAAACAGGCATTATACTATGCCATTATTTAAGAAAAGTAACAGTTTCTTTTCTTAAATAATGTCATGGTATAATAGCAATAACCCACGCCTGGGTGTGGGTAATGCTAAATTACCACGGTTGGCTTTGTTTGGTCCCTCGGGCTTCGCCCTCGGGACCAAACCACGCCAACCGTGGGTAAATTTAGCATTACCCACACCCAGGCGTGGGTTATTGCTATAATATTCAAGTCTTACCTCAGGTATGACGTTTTATATTGCTAAGCTTCAGTTCAAAGTGGTGATGGTGTAGTTGAGTGAAAGTATGAAGCAACATAGCTCTCAACTTTTTAAAGAAGAATAAAGAGGAATGCCACAAAATAATGATGGACAAAGGCCCCAAATGAGACAGGCTCTAAATACTGCTTTTATACTTAAAAAAATGCTAGAATAACAGGTTTTGTATTAGCATTTGAATATTTTGAAGGATCTGAATTCTGAAACTCAAAAAATCTTGTCTTTATTTAGTGACTGCAGTCTTGAACAATTTTCCAGAAAATCACACATTTTAAGAACAGACCAAGAATATTAAAAAAGAATAAAAAAAATAAATAATACAGGGCATTCTGCAAAATTATGGACAGCTGACAGCTATGTTTAACAATATTGTGTAGACAAAACAAGACACTAAATGCACAAAATGAATATGCTGGTACTTGTAAATATAATAGAAAACTATGTCATGACTAGCTCACCTGATGTTTGGCCTGGAACTGCCATTCCCCCAGCAAATTAAACTTTGTTAGTTACACTCCTTGAAAATGCAGTACACTGTAATAAAATGTGTACACCGCACTCATGTGTAAGTGCATACATAAAAAAGAAAGTGGATAGAAAATGCAATTCATGGGTAACGACTACATTTAAGTATGCAACATGTATTCTGTTACGTCAAAATATCAGTGTACATTTTTAAATTATTGTTATCCAAGTCCAAGACACACTTACCGGCTTGCTATTAGGATCAGTAAATATGATTTCAAAATCATTCTGTACTTCTCCAGGGACCATGGGGGTAAAAATAAACTTCAACTTGACAGAAGAGAAGGGACCAATTTCACCTTCAGTGGTCTAAAAATGAAACAGACACACATGAAACAGACTTAAACTGCTGAATGCTCTTGAAAGTATTTTTTAAATATGTACAGATGCTCACTATTATTCATTTGAAAGGTTAAATAAAACAGGATCCAGTCCCTCCTTGTCCTGCACAACCTACTATCAGGACCAATTTCAAGGTATCACAATTTCTGTGTCTGTTTAGTAAAATCAGCAATGTATAAAATCTGAAGACATGGCAGAAAATATTTAACCATGTACTTTGTCTCTGTAAATGTTTAAAAGAGATGCTGACTCTAATCATCTAGTTTCCTTCAAAATTACATGCCAATTTATATTTTATATTGTGTGCTATAGTTTGTGTGTATAATACAGTTTGCTTACAATGTTCTTGAAGTATTGCAGGGTATTACAGCTGAAAACTGATATACATATGTTTAGGTCACTAAAATCTTAAACTTTGTAGTGTGGAACCTCAATTAAGTTCTTTCAAAAAACAATGTCCCCTGAAGTGTGCATTTTGCCCATTGGGTCTTGACTGGTTAAAAATGTATTGCAATGCAGTTTTCAAAGCCATAAGTACATGTTTTAATACAGTATGCATTATATATTGTTAAGACACTTGTCTTTCATATACATATCAAAGTAGGGTCTGAGTAGATAAGGTTACTTTATCTTCATCACACCAGATTGCAAGACTTTCATTTTCCTACCTCTCCAGGTTTTATCTCACTTATTATTTCAGGTTCTTGTTCATTGGTTTGGGTAATCAGCTTTTGCTCCATTTCTTCTTCTACTTCCAGATTTTGGAGTAAATCACCATCAGACTGTTTAAGTGCAGAAGAAGCAGATCCTGCAGAAAGAAAAGTGCAGATGACTTAGAAATTTGTTTAGCTATGTGCGTTTAATAACATTTGCTGCGTTTCTTCATACTGATGCTGCAGCGATATTTTTATGGGCATAACTCTCTAATCAGTTCAGTTGAAACAGTCATCACATCTTGAAATACGAGTAGTTATAACAGCAAAGCTGGGTTGGGAGGGTGGCCTAATGGTTCAGCTGTTTACTTTACAAACACAAGGTACAGGGTTTGAGTATCACAAAGGATAATTGGCTAGGCTTAAAATGGCTTGCAAGAGTAGTTAGCCTAGTACTAATCTATGAACCTATGAACCAAATCATCATTAGCTGTTTAATTGAAAAAGTAAGGCACAGGGAAACTAAAAAATGGTATCCTCTAGCAACTGAAAACAGATACTCAAAAGATCTGAAAAAGTAAATGCAAATGTTGACAAGCACAAGGGATGTCACTCTATTCTGATAACTATAGCATGTGTTTGTTCTTAACGACAACAAAGGCTATTCATGCAAAAACTCTTTTACTCATGATTTCAAGCTGGCTGAACATTCCAAACTGGAGCACAAAACAAGCATTCTTGAACTGTGAGTCATCTGTAACAGATGCCACAATCAAATCTACCCCTCAGCACACTGAAAGAGAATGTCTTTCTGATTATCTTACTAACAATGAAATAAAAAGCATAATCAAAACCCCAAATCAAGCAAAACTACACAATCGGATGACACATTAGCTGATGTCTTAACATGTAAGTGAGGACATGGTACTAAAGCTAAATGGTACTAAACTAAATCAGTCTTATTGGGAAAAGTTTGCCGTTCTTGATAATGATGACTTGTATGCTCTTAATATGCATATTGCCACCTTTTGTTTGGACCTATGTCTTACTAATTTTGTGATGGCATACAAAGAGGCAGTCAGTCCACTTTTATACAAGATCTTCTCCACCTCTCTCACACATGGGATATTTTCTTCTTACTTAAAGGAGGCTTTAGTTTCCCCTGATACTTAAAAAGACTGGCATGGACTCAGACAATCTTGATAATTACTGACCTATTCTTTTTCCAGTCAGGATTTACAGTAAGTCAAAGTACTGAAGCAGCCCTCATTAGATTTTTTAATAATCCCTTAGTTGCAAGAGATCTGGTCATTCTTGATCTCTTGCCAGCATTTGACTTGGTAGACCATACTACCTTACTAGTTCATCTGGAGAATTACTGTGATATCTGTGGTGCTATCCATGATTGGCTTACTTCTTACCTTTCTGGTCACACTCAAAGGGTGGTGTCTGTGGTTGTCATCTTCCGACCACCCTCTAGACTGGGCCCCTCCTCAGGGGTCCAATCTCAGCCATCTGTTGTTCACCATTTGTATTGCCACTAGATGACATTATTCATCTGAGAGATTTGCAATATCACTAATATGCTGAAGACACACAGCTTCACCTCTCATTCACTCAGGAACTGCAGCTGCCCTTAAAGTAACTCTTGTTCTGGAGCTTATCCACAGTATGGTCAGTAACAAGGTTAAGCTCAATACCTCTATGACTGCTGCTTTGATGATCCATGAAACACTGACATATTCCCCTTTTCCTGTTTTGTCAGATGACATCTCTTATCTGGGAGATAAGCTTCAATTTGTAATACAGGTGTGTGATCTTATTAAGATTTTTGATGTCAGGTTAAAATTAAAGGACCATATTTCTACTGTGGTCAGGTCTTCTTGTTTTCACCTGTGAAATATCACCCTTATCAAGCACCTTATTCCAAACAGTGGTCTCCCTGTGGTGGTGCATGCCCAGGTCTCCTCCTGGCTTGACTACTGCAATGCATTGTATAAAGGTCTTCCAGAATCAGAAATTGCCCACTTTCAGCTAGTGTAAAATTCCACAGCTTAATTACTAACTAGAGTCTCAAGGCCCTGCCATATTATCCCTAATTTGCAGAGCTTGCACTGGCTACTAATAAAGCAGTGGATCAGCTCCTTGTTTTCGTATTCCTAGGTATCTATACTGCTTGCCTACCTTTCTGCCTAGGCATTATCCTCATTGTAAACTTACATAGGGCCTTCCATTCATCCCATCATACACCTTGGAATGCTCTGTTTTTTAATCATTTAATTATCAAGGGCCTTTATTGTGGAATTTAATCCTTAGCTGGCTTTGGGATTCTCCCATTTTAGCTGTTTTTAGGCAATGGTTGAAAACACACTTGTTTGAACTGGTCTATAAATAACAAGGACACTTGTTTGTATTTGTCTATAATTAACAAGGTTTGTTTCCTTTTATGTCACTCTATTTAGTTGTATTTTTTCTAAACTATACTAAATGTGCTTTGTTTACAGTTTGTTTATTATGCTATTTTTGCTTTGCATATTGTATGGTTTCAGGCACTTATACTTGAACTTGAAAGCTGCACAAACTGCACATCTATAACAAAAATGAGACTCTACAATATATGAGGAATATTTTCATCTACAGCATATCAGTGGGTATCAGGCACAACTCTCAAACTCTTAGGGCAAGAAATCTGGACAAAGCCATAAATAATGGGGGACAAAAGGCTCCCAAATTGGGACAGTCTTAAATATTGTTGTTACAAACTCAGATAGTTGATAGAACAACAGATTTTGTGTTAGCATGAATTTTCTAAATCTGAAACTCAAATGTCTGTCATTATTTTCTAACATCAGTCTTTAATCACTTGACAATGTTTTGCCAGAAAATCACAGTTATATGAAAAAAATGGACCAAAAATATGAAACAAAAATCTGGACATTCCGCAAAAATCTGTTCAGCTGAGAGGTACGGTATCAGGCAATAACAGCCTCGCAGTCTGGGAATCACAGAGAAGGGAAGAAGTCAGCATGTGAAGAGTATTTAGGCACTCCCTTACTCCACAGCACTGAGAAATGTATTTTGCCCATAGTCTTCTGAGTCATCGCTTTCCTGGTACTGAAGATCCCTTGTAAGAATTTCTGAAGGGATTCTAACCACCATAAAATTAATGAGATTATATCCAAGCAATGTGATTTAAACACCAGGACCTACACATAAGTGTCACAGTCTTTGCAAATAATTTGATCATTTTACACTTTCAGGTTTGTTTGGCAGGGATGCACTGACTGAGCAACAGGGCTCCTGCTGAAACTCTAAATCATCAGACTTGATATTATCTGCCAATACCTACAGCAAGAGGGAGGTGGAAACTAAATTTTTTTCTATTTGCTGACTGACTGCTACTTCTGCTGTGGATGGATTCTGATTACAGAGACTATTGCTTTTTTTGCCTAGTGAGGGAGGGTAAAACTATGTTGCATTGTGGGTGTTTTCTCCTACCCTCAGGAAACAAAACATGCAGCTGATAAGTTGGTTTTTCTTGTCTGTGTCTGTTTAAAAATCTCTGCTTTGCATCTCTGCACAAATTTTGGCTGGGCGGCATCGAGCTGTGCAACAGGGTCTTTGCTCAGACTATGAATCCCTGGACTCGACCTTATCTGCTCATCTTTCTTTCAGAAAAGTAGAAATTGTATTTTATTTATATTATATAACTGCCTGCCTGCTGCTTTTGCTAAGGAAGTGTTTTGCTTCTGGACACTGTATTGCTTTTCTTTCACCTTGTGAGACAGATGGTAAAAGTATGCTTTGCTCTTGCCATTTTCTTCTGCCATCAGGGAGCAAACCAGTGCAACCAGTTGTCTGGTTTTGCTAGACTGTGGGCATGTTTAAAGATCTTTGTTTTGCATACCTCTGTGCTCATTTTGACTGGGCTGCTCTGAGCAGAATAATGTACGGTAATGTAGCACAGCTCACACCACAAATGTAAGTGCCTAGTCCAGAAACTTAACTACAGCTTTTGGTTCCTATACTAATAGGTTCATAGGTTCATAAGTAGGTACTAGGCTATCAGCCCAAGGGCCTATGTAAGCCTAGCCAACAAGGTTCTCTGGCTTTTGCCTCCCAAGCAGGTTATTTTCCTGTGCCCCTGTCAAGCAGGGCTATAGAAGTGATCTCCGGGGTGAATTTCCTATTTCCCATCCACTCATCAAGATTTTTCTTGAAGAGTGCTAATGAAGAACTCTGCTTGACATAGATAGGTAGCTTGTTCCAGAGTATGGGAAGTCTCTGAGACAAGAATCTATCCCTCTAGCATGTTTTGTTTATTGTGGTAACAAGGTTTAGGTCTCCACGGCATGTAGCTCGGAGGAATTGGGATTTCTTTAGGTGTAGTATGTCCAACAGTTCTGGATTTGACATAGCTTTGTATGTTAGGCAGAGATCACCTCGGAGTAGGCGATATGCTACTGAGTAAAGCTGGAGTTTTTTGAGATGGTCAGCATAGGGCATCTGTTTGAGTCCCGTAATCCTCTTGGTGAGGTATTTTTGTGGCCTCTCCAGCTGTTGCAGATGTCTTGTGAGGTACATTCCAAAAGAGGCATTGTACTCAATAATGGGTCTAATTAGAGCCGAGTAGAGGGGAACAATGACCTCTTTTTTCCTGGATGAGAACCCTTTCGTGACAAGGTGTGCCATGTAGAAGGATTTCCTGACTACTGTGGTGATGTAATTATCAAAGGAGAGACTACTGTCCACCTGAGTCCCAAGGTCTCTTATCACACCTTTGGCATTAAGTGGATGCCACCTATGTGGAAGTTCATGGGTACGGAGTTTTTGCCAAAGGGATGACAATGCACTTTTTAGCGTTGAGCTTGAGGCCATAACTCTGACACCAGGCATCAGTCTCAGTGAGGCCCTTCTGTAGGATGTCCACATCATTTGGGGACTCAACTATGGCACCTAATTTGCAGTCATCTGCGAACTTCATCAGCCAGTGGCTCTCTGTGTTAGCCTGTACTTCAGATAAGTAGATCCCAAAGAGGAGAGGACCCAAGACTGATCCCTGTGATACTCCACTTGTCACAGGTTTGAAGTCAGATTTGGAGTCTGCAACTTTTAAGGTGTGGGTTCTGTCAGTGAGCCAGTTGGCAGCCCATCTTGTGACCTATGGATTTATACCCAGTTTAGTGAGTTTATCTATGATTCCAGAATGCGGGATGGTGTCAAAAGCCTTGGCGAGGTCAAGATAGGTCGTGTGAACTGCCTTACCCTTGTCTACGGCCTTGGTGACTGATTCAAAGATGTCGTTCAGGTTCAACAGACATGATCGTCCCTTCACAACCCCAAACTGGGTGGGGTCCAGAGTTTGGAGGTTACCAATGTCTTTGCTTATGAGTTTCATGATGATACATTCCATGGCCTTGCAAACCAGGCTCTTCAGGCTAATAGGGCGATAGTTCTAGGGGTCCATGGTGGCTCACCCTTTGTGGAGTGGTATAACTGTTGCTGTGCTCCATTCAGTGGGTACAAACTCTATTGTGCAGCTATGATTGAACATGGTGCTTAGGTGGGGGGTCGGGGGGGGGCAGTTCATTCTGAAGTTCATATAGAACACAGCCTGGGATGTTGTCCGGTCCCATGGATGCTGTGTTCTTGGCTTTGGAGAGTGCAGTTTTTACCTGCTCAGTTGTGATTGCAGGGACACTGCATTCTTCCGGTATGGATATGGGCCCTTTGGGGGGGGGGGGTAAAGTTAACACTGAACCTATCAGCCAGGATGTTGGCGATATTAGTTGGTTCCATAATTTTCATGCCATTGTGCTGTAATGCAGAGCAGATCTGAGTGTTGCCATTGAGATTCTTGACATAGCTATAGAATGCTTTGTGGTTGTCCTTACAGTCAGTGGCAATCTTGTTTTCATAGCAGGCCTTGGAGGATTTTATGAGGGATCTCAGCTTCTTACTAAAGCTGACCAGGGAGCTCCTCCACTCCTGGGATTTTACTCTCTTTTGCAACAGTTTCTTCCTTCTGTTGTAGAGTTTGTTTATAGCAGAGGACCACCAGATTGGCTTTCTTTTTTTTGGAGGACAGCGTCTTGGTTCTGTTACTGATAGCACAATCCATGTACTTGTGTAAGTGCTTATAGAGTGCATTTGTATATGATTCGGCAGTCGTAACTGTATTGTCCATCTGCATGGGTGACGTGAAGTTGGCCACTTCTGTCTTAAGAAGCATGAAGTTGGCTGTGGAAACATTTTGTACAGAGGTTTCCTTAATGGGGCTAGGGTCAGGATGTGGATATCCATGGTGATTAGCTTATGGTCGGATCTGACCAGCGAGGAGTTGACTTCAGGTGTGCTGCATCGATCACTTATGTTGGTAATGACCAGGTCCAGGATATTATTGCCCCTGGTGGGGGTGTGGATAGGTTGATCCAGGGCACTGGAGTTTATGAATTCTAGAAAGCAATAAGCGAAGATGTAGGTACATGAGTAGTTTTCCCAGATAATGGTGGGGTAATTGAAATCACCCATTATTAGGGTGTTTGGTTAAACCCTAATATTTTCTGGTATATCAAGAAAAGAGGAGTGGGGATCTTGGGGCATGGTGGGGGATCTGTAGCACGCTAAAATACGGATTACAATTTTGCCCAGAGTTAGTTGCACTTGGATAATTTCGGATGCATTATGTTGGGCAACTATCCTGGAGGTGTGTTTATACCTAATGAATATGGACACACCTCCACCCTTGGTGTTCCGGTCCTGGTTAGATGGCCGAAAGGTATGGAATGAGTTATATCCTGGTAGTGCAGGGGTACTCTTCTCTGCAGCCTTGAACCAGATTTCAATTACTGCACAGATATCGGTGTTCTCCATTTTAAGGAGTGCCTTGAGTATGTGCATTTTGAGGTTTAGACTTCTAGCATTGAGTAGCATTGCCCTCAATTTTTGCTTGCCTGTATCTGTTATGGTGGTATCTTTGTCCTTTGAACCCTGCCTAAAAAAGGCGCTATAGGGGCGGCAAGAACCTTAGCCAGTATCTGGAATCCCAGAGGTGACAGGTGCAGGCCATCTCTGGCAAAGCATTATGGCCTGTCGACCATGTCATCCCAGGCAGATAGATACTGGATCCCCTTAGAATGACACCAGAAGCTTAGCCAATTGTTGAAGTCAATCATTTTATCCTTGTACTGCGGTATCATTCTGGGCGAAGGTAGGATACTACTCAGGGCTAGGGTCATACCTGCCTGGATTACAAGATCAGAGAGCTCCTCCATGTCTCTTTTCATGTAGTCCAGGGAGGTACGTCTCAGGTCGTTCACACCAACATGGACAATGAGTCATACCTGTACTTGTTGTGGAGTGACCTGAGTGCGTGGGTTATGTGGCAGATCCTGGATTCCGACAGGCAGCTAACAGTAACCTTCTCCTTGTCTATTCTGGTTAGTGGAACATCCGTGTGCCTGACTATAGAATCACCTATGACTAATGTGTTAGGTACGTTGTTTTGCCTTATGGGCTGTGGTTGAGTGGCACGCTGAGTCTGTGTGTTATGTGTCTTTTGGGTTGTGATGAGGGGTGGAGGTTGCTTGCGTTTTTGCTTTGAAGGTCTCTGTTGCTTGGGCAGATTCTTACTGAGAGCCTTCTAGAATGTTTTTGTGTATCTATGTGTGGGTTTTGGTGGTGTAGGTATAGTGGGACTATGTGATGAGTGTGGTATGGAGCAAGTGTTTACCTTCTCCTCCTGACTGATAAGTTCAGTTTTGGGTTGAGAGCACTTTGCCTCCAGTTTGGCTAGCTAAATCCATATCTCACAGGTTGTAGTGTTGGGTGGTAGGAGGAGAGCGTTGTCTATATACATGAGGCAATTGCTACATTGCCCCAAGATGCCCAGATTCATCAGGTAGACAGGAGAGAACACCGGGAGCTGTCCCTTGGACATGCCTGGGTAATCACTCATTTCCTCTAGACAAGTGAGAGGTAAATACTAGAGCTGTTTCCTTGAAGTAACTTGAGGAAGATAAGTACTAAAACTGTTAATCACTAAGTAACGAGAAAGGTTGAGCGCTTTAGTAAATTGTATTTTATTTAGTGCTTACAACAGTTATGAACCAGTGCTGAGCACAAAAAAGCAGATTCAAGTTCATCCATGCTAATGTTACTTCTATATCATTCTCAAATGATTTAAAGATCTGTATTAATTTAACCTTGGGAGAGAGGAAAGAAGGCAGTGAGGAAGGGAAAAGAAGCCAGGTGTAAGGAAGCCAAGTAAGGGAGGTGGCTATGATGATGGAATGTGTGAGGAGTAATACTGTGTGTGGAAAAGGACTAGGGAGAGGATAAGTGTTAAGGCGTTTTAGTTTAGAGTGTTCATGAAGAGTGGAGACTCTGTGAAAGGAAATGATGTTTATGATGTGTTAGAAAATATTGTTAGTGCACATAGTGTCAAGTAGAACAGATGCTTGGGAAGAGAAGAATGATTGGAGTAGGTTGCTCCAAGTGATGGGTGGGTTGATGTGAAATGGTGAGAGACTTAGTGGGTGAGGTTGACAAGTGTATGGAAGGGAAGTGAGGAGTGAATGAGGGGAGGTGGAAGTGATGGGAGGAAGTGGTGGTGGTGATGAGGATGGCATTGAGGTCAGAATGGATGATGTGGTGGGGTGAGATGGGATGAGGACATGTGATGTAGGAATTAGTGGTGAAGAGGAGGGAATGCAGAGCAGATGATTGTGATGGTGGGTGGATTATAGAAGTTGAAGGCTTAAGGTGATTATGTAGGAGTGAAGAGGAGTGACAGGAGAGCAGGGGAAAGCGTTGAGTTAAGAAAGTGTAGTAGCATATGGTGTGGTGAGAAGAGGAGGAAGAGCAGGAGGGAGGAGGTCAAGGCTTGAAAGTTGTAAGATAGATTGGTGTGATTTAGGTAAAGTGTGAAGTTAAGGTTTAGGGAGAAGAGGAGGAGGGTGTGGAGGAGGAGGGAGGTGCGTGGGAATGGAGTAGGAAGATGGTACAGGAGAAGGGAAGTTAGCTGGAGTTGGAAAGGGTGGTGAGTTATGGACAGAACTGGGAGAGGGGGGGGGACTACAGGAGAGTATACAGAGGGGTGGAGAGAGGAGGTGGTGGAAGAGAAGAGAGGAGGAGAAGAAAGTAGAGGAGAGTATGGAGAAGAGGAGCGAGAAAAAAGAGAGATGAGTATAAAGAAGGAGAGAGGCATATGGAGAGTAAGCAAAGATAGGATGAAGAAGGAGTGAGAGGAGAGGCAGAACAGAGGGAGATGAGAAAAGAGGAAATAGAGGCAGGAGAGGAGAGACAGAGCTGAACAGAGGGACAGCAATGGATGAGAAATAGTACTGATGGAGGAAAGGAAGGTGGAGAGATGAGAAGGAGAAGAGTTTTTTGAGAGGAAGTAGATGTGAAGGAAAGGATGGAGAGATTGAGATGAGAGAGAAGGAATGATGGAGTAAGAATGATGATGTGGGAGAGGAAGAGAAGGAGAGGAAAAAGTAAGCAAGAAGGAAGTAAGGAATGAGAAGGAGAATGGAAAGGCTGTTGGCCCAGAAGGCATATATGAAAGGGATGACATGTGGAAGAGGAGGAGAAATGGATTAGGAATTTCTAACAAGGAATTTAAATGGAATTTTGGAAAGTCAGAAGATGGAGGCTGGAGAAGAAATTTTTTGGTTTCAAGGAGTGTCAGAGGAATGAGGGGGAGAGTGAATGTTTGACACAGAGGACAAAGCAGAAAAGCAGGATAAGAGTAGCTTGAAGTTATGGGAAAGAGGAAAGAAGTTAAGAGAGAAAGAAAGTGATGAGAAGGTGAGGAAAGAGTATGGTTGATCCAGGAAAAGGGTTCATGCCAGTTGATGGAGCTTTACAAGACTGTTGATGGAGAAATACAGAGAGGAAAGAAGGGGTAGTTACATTGTGTCTTTGTAGACTTAGAGAAAGCATATGACAGGGTGCCTAGAGAAGAGTTGTGGTATTGTATGAGGAAGTCGAGGAGAGAGAGAAGTGGTAGAGAGTGGTACAGGATAGTGGCGAGGAGTAGTGTATGACAGTGAGGAGGGGACTGCAGTGGGAGTGACAGAGGTGGGAGGTGGGGTGGTGGAGGGACAGGATCAATTTAAGGTCAAGGTTGGGTTCTTTGATGCCTTGGTTGGTTGAGTGATGACAGACATGACAGAGATCCCGTGGACTATGATGTTTGCAGACATTGTGATCTGTATGAGGAGAGTCTGAGGAGAGTGGATGGGAGAATCTGGAGAGAGAGCTCTAGGAGAGGTGGAGATGAGAAGAGGGAGGAGAGTCAAGACAGAATATATGTATGTAGACAGAAGGAGGGAGAGGAATGAGGGAGGATGAGGGGGAGGGGAGGAGGGAGGAGAAAGAGTAAGGAGTTGGGGTAGTTGGGATCAGGAGATAATGGTGGAGTGGAAAGTAAAGAAGAGAAGAGGGAAAGAGAGAACAGGTGGGGGGTGGAGAGAGGTGGAAAGAGTGGTGATTGACAGGAGGAGTGAGGTGTGAGAGGGAAGGTGAAGTAAGGTGAAATGTAGTGAGTGATAGAGTGTCTATATGTGGTATGGATATGGATTTTGGCACAAAAAAGGCAGCAGGAGTCAGAGCAAGAGGTGGCAGAAAGATGTTAAGATTTGCAATCGTGTGTGACTAGGATGGAGGATGAGATTAGGGATATTAGAGGGGTCAAAGATCCCAACAGTTGTTGGACAGTTTGGAGACAGACAGAGAGATTTGGATTGCGTTGGTGCTGAGGGAGGAGGGAGGGTGGGTATATTGGGAAAAAAAGAAAGGATGGAGCTGCCAGCTAAGAGGAATAGAGGAAGGCCCTAGATAATAAAGGTTTATGAGGTGAGGTGAGAGAGGACATGCAGGCGTGGTGGACAGAGGACAAACAAGATGCAGAGGAAAGGAAAAGAAGAGATGATGATGATGTGCTCGCGACCCCCTAGGAAAAAAAAGAGAATGATGATTAATTTAACCTTGTACTACTGTTCTCAACCACTAAACATGTAAATATGTTTTACATCCTTCTCCAAGCTGCTGTTTAACATTTGTTTAGTTTTTGCTATTTTGTATGTAAAATTTGCTGAGTTTATTTCTGTTTCCACTATGTATTGTACATCATATTATGGAGCTTGTACTATTATTGGAGCTTTTCTCCCTGGGCCTCCACTGAAAACGGGCTCTTTGAGCCCAGTGGACCTCCCTGGTCATCAAACTGGAAATAAATAAAATTAAGAGTCTGGCTTGGGAAAAAACTGAAGAGCAGACTTTATGGCACCGGGAATAGTTTAACCCTAGCTAAGTGGTGCTGCTGCACGATGTGGAAAATCACGCAAACATGGGTTTTTAACTCAGAAAGTTGAAAGGGATAGAAATTAGCCCAAAATGGCCAAAGAGGTTAATTTCAGAGCTGGAAACCACTCCTCTTGTGACAGATAGGCTGCTCTAATGCATACCGCTCTCACTGATAAGCAGAAAGACCTCCCACTACCACAACAAGGTCTGGACCACTCAGAAACACAAACTATTTTCTTCATCACGGATCAGGATACAAAAAAGCCTAGTATAGCTAAACCTCATTAGCCTGCTTATGTCACATTGGTATCCTATTTCCTAAATTCTTTTCTAACAAAAGGTTCACTAAATACCCCCACAACACCTGTTGTCAGCTTATTTACACAGGGCACTCTGAGGCAGTGTGCTAACAGTCTGCTGCTCACTGATATCCATTTACTCTTACCGTATACTAAAAATATATGAGAGAGATGTGGATACCTGCTAAAACTGATTACTACCCTCTCATACAAGCATGTTGTCACAAACCAACAGGCTGTCAAGTACACACACCTGTATGCAGCTCATTAGAAGATAAGACAGTTTACACTGTGGTCCTTAAGAGATCTCTCCCAAAGCCTCAACAACTTTTGAAGAATACACTTGGCATACAAATTCTTCAGCAGCATGAAAACGCTTCACCAACCATTCATGCTTTATCATTCAACATAAACTCTAAAACAACAACTTAAGAACCTGGCACACCAAGAACTTTAAGGACTCCCAGATCAATCAATATAAGTGGTAATGTCTTCGTCATATGTGACTCAATTCAGCCGCACAGAAACACCACTCACCAGGCCAAGCAAGGAAAGGCTGACAGTGAGCTTCTCGCAGATGCTAGAATACAAGAGGTCACTAGAACGCTCATATCTTTTCACCCCTGTTACATACACACAACATGGTCATTATCAACATGACTTAAGATGCAGCTCCTTGGATTATGTAAAGACAAGAATGATCAGACTCTCAGAATATACATTTGAGCAAGAGGTGCAACAAGTTTTGAGCAGTACATTACCTCCTCCAAGAATGGTGTCAAAGTGGAATCAAAAGATAATCGACTTCAACAGTTGGCTTAGCTACCAGTATCATTCTATGGGGGCCCAATGTGTGACTTCCCTGGAAGAAGATTGTCAACAGTCTCACCTACTTTTAAAGGGATGGGCTGCACCTCTCCCCTCAGGACATTTCATATACTGGCCAAAAACTTCTCAACCTCCATAATACCTTTTTTTAAACACAGTTAGTCTACCCCATCTACCAACCCAGCCAGACCAAATCAGTACAGTAAGAAAGCAATGTTTCTCAATGATAGACACCTCAACAAAAACATTGCTCCTTCTGGAAGTCCTACTATACCCAGAAAATTTTTATATTTATATAATCACTGAAACACGGTTCTAGTACTGTAGTGAAACACCCTCCCTGTTGGTTCTCAATACCTACATATCCTTGATTTGAAGGTGGCCCTGCAAATGATTAAGATAGACACATTTTTCATCCAAAATTCAATCACATTTAGACTTAAACAATAAGTCAATGACCTTACAGTTTCATAGTTTAGGTATACTGCACAAAGGCTGTAAATTGTCAGAATGCATACTCCATATTCCATGCGTACACCTTACTCATGAAACAAATGTTCTACATATTCTTAAATACAATTAAGGAACAACTCTGCCTGACATAAAGAGACAACTTATTCCAAGTATTCTATACACTAGTGACCCTAAATAAAATCCCTGCTATATATTGACCAGACCCAACATGTCTTCTATATCACCAAAACCAAAAGAGGCATATCAAAATAAAGTCCCTTACTAATAAACCAAACATTATTGTGCTTGGAGATTTCAACTTTCAATTTACAAACTGGAAGACTTACAACTACCATATATAAATAAGCACAATGCTTTCTTAATTTCACGTGTACAAACACCTTACATTATATAGCCCACTCACCCAAAAAGGGGCCCAAATTTGCTGGATCTAAGATCACATATACAGCACCATCATGCTCTGAACTCATAGTTATCCCTTCTCTTGTCAAGTCAGATTACCACTCCGTGATTTTTACCATTAGAACCAAACCCAAAACACATACACAATCCAAATATTTTTAAGGGGGTTTACAGACACACACACACACACACACACACACACACACACACACACACACACACACACACACACACACACACACACACACACACACACACACACACACACACACACACACACAAACACACACACACAAACACACACACAAACACACACACTTACTTCAGGGCCAGGTAGCAATCAGCACTGCATTTCCTGGATGGTTTCTGTTCTCACCATGATGCCTGCAATGATGCCCGAGCCTCTGTCAGGTACAAATACAGCACCAGGTTCAGGAACAAGTCTCTGTGGTGGAACCCTTGTGCAAATAAGCTATATAGCAAAAGAAAAAAATACCTCATCTTCAGGAGTCACCCCCTCCCCAAGTGCAAGTACAACTTAAGTTAAATAGAACTCAAAAAAATTAAAATTTACCAATGCTAGGGTTGAACTGAAAAGTGCTTCCTCTATTAAGCATAAAGTACATTTGTATAAGTTAACTTACCAGAATGGTAGATGTTTGAATAGCTTACAGTTGCAGTAGCATAAAGCTATATTGCATATATCCTGCCAAGGATATCAGACATTTGGACAGTAAACTAAAGCATCTGAGAGTCTTTCTTGGTCATTGCATGGCCGCTAAAGCACAAGCTTTATAAATAGAACGTATAAGTACAAAAATTCTGAGCATTCATGCCCTATGGAGGAAGGTTAAAGCTTAAAGCTCTAGAAAAGCATGTCAATTGCCCAAAAGACATTTCATACCAGAAAAAGGAACCAGAGTGACAGAGACTCCACTATGGCCACAGAAAGAAAAATAAAAGGGAGGTGGGTGCTAATACTGCAACAGTTATCAATGAGAACATCTGCTGTTATGATAATTTAACTTAAACAACTGTACTATGTTCCTCATTAGGTCAATGCTGCAGTAGCATAAAACTAAATGAGATGATTGCCAAAGCTTACAAAGTAAAGGTGGAGGAAACAGGGACAGTGTCCAGAAGACCCTGGCAAATCCTGTTCAAGCTCAGGAAAAGGAATCAAATTTCTAGTGCTTAGTAAAACTGTACAGAGATGACCAAGTTTCTGCCAATAGGATAGCTCTACAGTCCACTCCTTTCTAAAAGGCCCCAAAAGTTGCTACAGCTCTGGTGAAGTGAACCTTGACTTTCTAAGGGGGGGCTTTTTCAATGATGAGAATAACTGACGTGAATAGTCTGAGAAAGCCATCTGGAAATAATTTCCTTGGAAATTGATTGTGATTTTTTTTTTGCCTTCAAAGGAAATAAAGGATTGGTCTGACATTCTAAAATCTTTTGTTTCAGCAGGTCATGTTGAATTACTTGTGGATATTCAAGGTGTGCAGAATTCTCACCTATCCCCTCCTCTCCGTTCTTAGGTTCAGGGAAGAACACTGAGATGTGAATAGACTAATTCAAGGTAAACTCGGAAAAAACTTCAGGCATGAAGGTAGGGTTGGTTCTTAGACTCAGCCTATTTGTATGGAAAATCAAAGTGGACTAAACAGGCCTGAGGGCTGGTAATTCAGAAATTTGTCTAGCTGAAGTCAGAGCAAACTAAAGCTGCCTTCCAAATAAGAAACTTCAGGTTCAAATGGCGGCACAATCACCATTTCTAATACAAAGAAATTAAGAACCCAAGATGCAGTCATTTGTTTCCTAGGTGGTATAAGAAGAAGAACCCTTTTGAAGAAATGTTGACTTGGAACATGGAAGAAAGGAGGGATCTAGAGGCAGATAGGGAGAAATGGCCGAAAGTTGCATGTTCACAGAAGTGTAAAACATGCCTGATTTGAGCAAGTCAGAAAAGTAATGCAGAACCACCACAGTCCCTGCCTAGGAGGGATTCATGTCTCTGTTATGAGATCAACCAGAACATCTCTTCCATTCAACTAAATATGATTTGATAGTAGCAGGCATTATAGCCTCCTTTAATGCCTTCCGCACATCCTTCAAAAAGAGGTGTTTAAATGGGATCAAACACTTATCATTCATATGGTCAGGTGTAAGTTCACTATGTAGGGGTTGATGAGAGATCCATGTCTTGTGTGAGGTCTACTCTATGAGGAACTTTTTAGTAACTGTCCCTGACAAGATGCATGAGGAGGGAGGATCAGTGTTGGCTGGGCCAAAAGGAAATTACCAGAAGAATCTTTGGAGAGTCCTTCTTTATCTTTGGTAAGAAGCTGGTTATCAAAAAAAAAAAAGAAAGAGGAGCATAAAGGAATATTCCTGGCAATGAGAAAGAAAAGTAATTCATTCTCCTGGCCTGTTTGCAAGGAATCCCGATGCAGATATGCTGAAACTGTCTGCGTGAATGGAGGCAAACAGATCTACTGGACTGTCTGGGTGCAACATCTACTCATGAGGATCTGCCCTGGATCTGATCAGGGAATCTGTAAATGCATTCTGCCCTGACAGAATGCAGGTTGCCCGAAGGGAGAGACTGTACTGAATTTCTAAAGCCCAGGCAACCATGGTTAGTAGTCCGTACAAAGGGTAGAACCTCATTCTCCTTTAATTTTTATGTAGCATATAATTGTGGCATTGTCTATGATGACTTACAGAGGTATCAGTGTCGATAGCGGATTCAGTGCTTAGACTGTCATCAGGGCCATCATTTCTTTGAGGTTTATGTTTTTTTTCCCTGAAATTAGACTCCCACATGCCCTAAACTTTGATACATTGAGAAACTGCACCCCTCCCTCCAGCAAAACCCGAGGAGTATGTTGAGACTAACTATGTTGGAATGGGTGGGGAAAGAGAGATATTTGGCTTTTGTTTGACTTGGTTACCCCATGTGAGGAGTTTCTTTTTAATGAATTCCAAGACTGGACTAGGAAAAGATAGGGGATGTTAATGCTGTATCCACATAAATTTGAGGAAATGCTGAATCTTCCTCAGTGAAGTCTGGTTAAAGGAACCATGAGGATGGATGAAGTTGTGTAACTCAGAATTCTGAGAAATACTTTGCTACTGTTGTGATTTGTGAGCTACTGTTTCAAAGCAGTCTACTGATTAACTGTATTTCATTGCTAGCTACTGCAATTCATTACTGTTTGAATGCATTTTACTGCAGTATTTTTTCATACTGCGAGTTCTATTCTTTTGACTATAAGTGATTAATCTGTGCTTCATTGTGAGTTTTTTTCTTACTGAGTCCTTAACCTTAAAATTGAGTAGCACAGTCTAGATACAGGTCAGCGGCATCCAGAGCTTCAGCTGCATGTTTTTAACCCTTTTTGAGGTATTCCAGCCACATGTTTTCCCTTAGTAGCACTTGTGCGATCATCTAGTAGTATTATTCAGAGACCTTCCTCCCTTTACCCTCTTCGCTCTTTCAGTTTCTGACAAATACGGATGACAATTTCCTACATTTTCTCTTGACAGTCTGGTCGATATGGACAGTCTGGCAACTGCCTCATGTACATGGACAACCCTCTACTGCTACCACCTAGGAACACAATTTGAGAGAGATGCAAATATATCAAGCACCTAATGTCATTGTTCTCTCCCCCACAAACCAGTATATCTGGCACTGAGAAGGTTGACAACACAAACACTACCCACACCTATACAACACAATTCCACATATGTGGCGACCCTCAACAAAAGCATACCCAAACAAAAGAGACCTCTGAGGCATAAACACACATAAATGTCACTGCCCACCACACCACACACCTGTGTCTCACAGCCACTAAGGCCTAAACATAAACCCAACATATTAGTCATAGGAGACTCCATTGTGAGACATACAGATGTGCCCCTCACCAGGCTGGATAAGGAGAAAGTTACGGTTAATTGTTTGTCAAGTGCCAGAATCCATCATATCACCAATGCAGTCAAGTTTCTCAACAGGTACTGTTATGACTCTGTCATAGTCCATGTTGGAGTGAATGACTTGAGACGTACCTCCCTGGACTATATGAAGAGAGACATGATCGAGCTCGCTTAGCACTTGTGTCAGGCAGGTATGCCCCTGGCCTTAAGCAGCATTCTACCATCACCCAGAATGATGCCTCAATACAAACAGAAAATGATCGAATTTAACAAATGGCTTAGTTTCTGGTGTCATTCAAATGGGATCCAGTACCTGACAGCTTGGGATGACAGGACTGACAAGCCACGATGCTTTACCAGAGATGGCCTGCATCTGTCTCCCTTGGGCTTCAGACTCCTGGCAAAGGCTGTTGCCTCCCACATAGTGCCTTTTTTAGGCAATGCCATGAGGTTAAAACTACCAACATGAACATTTCATCAAAATGTAAATTAAAGGTTATGCTGCTAAATGCTAGGAGTCTAAGCAAGAAACTGCACTCATTGCAAGCATTCTTAACCCTGGAAGAAGCTGACATTTGTGCAGTCACAGAAACTTGGTTCAAAGCTACGGAGAGCACCCCAGCCATACCAGGTTACTCATCCTATCATTTATTCAGACCCCAAGAGTGGGCAGCAAAACAAAAGGAGGAGGTGTTGCGATACACACCTCTAGGCTGGTCAAACAGTATGATGCACAGGAAATACTTCAGGTACAGTTATCAACTGACAAGACCCCTTTTCAAATTATAGCTAGCCACAGGTCTCCAACTTGACTCAAGATGCCCACTCCACCTATCTGGACCTCTTCAAATCTATCAAGATTCAACCCTTTACCCTGATCCTGGGTGACTAACTCTCCAACCATAGACTGGAAGAAATACTCATGCCAAAACACAAATGCCCAAAGATTCCTTAATTTCGTCAATGCAAATGCCTTGGACCAGTTGGTTGACACCCCCATGAGATGAAAATATCTTGGACTTGGTATTAACTAACATGAGAAATCACTCCAGCATCCCTACAGTGTCATTATCCCTGGTAAGATCCAACCACAAAGCAGTCACTTCTGAAGTCACCATCTCCCTCGACCCACCCACCCCCAACTATGGTCAAACAAATAAACTTCTCCAAAGCTGATTACAACCTCCGGAGGGAAGGTATAAACAGCTTCACAGCCACCTCCCCTTCCACAGAAACTGACACATATGTCCAAACTCACACCAAATTACTATATGAGTATTTGTATAGCTGCATGGAATCAGGAATACCAGATAGGATGGAATCATCCTCCTCAAGGAAGAGTAAACCTATCTGGTGGACATCTGCAATAAATAAACTCTATAATAAAAGGAAAAAATTGCTGTCCAAGACTAAGAAGGAGCAGGTGTATAATTGGAAGCAATCTCTCCTTAGTCTGAACAAGCAAATAAGAGCACTAGTGAAATCCTCCAAAGCAAAGTTTGAGTCCAAACTTGCCACATCTATTAAAGACAGTCATAAGGCTTTCTTCACATATGTTCGCAATCTCAAGGGAAGCACCCAGATCTGCTAAGAACTGGTGGTCAAGAACATCACATACACAAACCCTGTAGATATAGCCTACCTGCTGGCAGACAGTTTCAGTGAAAACTTCATTCCTCTGTCCCCCATCAGTAAAACAGGACATCCCCAGGACCTGCCCCCTCCTCTTATGTCTAGGGAGCAAGTCATCACTGCCCTCTCAAAGGCAAAAAAAATACAGCTTCCATGGGACCCAATAACATCCCAGGCTGCATCCTACATGAACTCAGGCAGGAACTTGCAGCACCATTAGGCACCCTATTCACCCAAAGCCTGAGTACCAGCTTCATCCCAGCCAAGTGGAGGACAGCTACTGTCTTCCCTTTGCACAAAGGTGGAGCGTCCACCAATCCAGGAAATTATAGACCCATCAGCCTAACTAGCCTGATCTGCAAGGCCATGGAGAAGATTATCATGGACCTCATTAACAAGGACATTGGCAACCTGCAGACACTTGATCCCACAGAGTTTGGTTTTGTCAAGGGGAGGTCATGCCTGTTAAATTTGGTTGACTTCTTTGGGACAGTCACCAATGCCATAGATGAGGGGAAGACAGTACACACCGCCTACCTTGACCTGGCCAAGGCCTTCAATACTATTCCCTACTCAGGTATAATAGATAAACTCTCTCAACTAAGCATCAATCCATATGTTACCAGATGGGTAGCAAACTGGCTCACTGATAGAACCCACCTAGTCAAACTAGGAGAAGCCACCTCAAGTAGTAGACCCATACCAAGCGCTGTACCCCAGGGATTGGTCTTGGGGCCTCTGTTGTTTGGGATATACTTTTCAGAGGTGCAGGCCAAATCTAGTGGGCTATGGCTGACCAAGTTTGCAGATGACTGCAAGCTGGGTGCTTTCATCAATTCCCCTAGTGATGTGGACATCCTCCAAGATGGTCTCACCCAAACAAATGACTGGTGCCACAAACATGGCCTCAAACTGAATGCCACAAAATGCATCATCCCTTTTGGGGAGAATGACATCCCCACCAACTATCACATTGATAATAAGGCAATAAGCATGCAATCAGTCATGACGGACTTAGGAACCCAGGTTAATAGCAAACGGACTTTTGACCACCATATTGCCTCTGTTGTACTGAAAGCTTTCTAAATAGCCCACCTCATTAGTAAGGGTATCTCATCCAGGAACAAGGTGGTCATAACATCTCTGTATTCTTCCCTTATAAGGCTGATTATTGAATACAATGCCCATTTCGGCATGTACCTCACAAAGCACATGCAGCAGCTGGAGAGCCCACAGGGATTCCTCACCCAGAGAATCCAGGGCCTCAAACATCTACCCTACACAGATAGGCTAAAAGCCCTGTCCCTCTACTCAGTCTCCTACAGACTCCTCAGAGGTGACCTCTGTATGGCAAACAAAGCAATCTCAGACCCTGCCCTGATGGGACTGCTGCATATCCACAAGTCAAGCTCCACTCGAATAACCCGCACGCGAGACCTCAACCTGGTCTGTGACATCAATAGGACTTGTTGGTGGGACAGATTTGTGTCCTAGAGACTCCCCCTTTTGTGGAATAGATTCCCTCTCCACGTAAATCAGAGTACCTAATTAAACCTTCTTAAGCACAACGTGGATAACTGGATGAGGAACAGAAAATACACCCCTGGGATTCCACCTATGTCCCTGCTGGACAGTGGCATAGGATGCTGACTTGTTTGAACATGGCCTAAATTCTTGGCTAGGCTTGTAAGGGCCTCAGGGCCAAGAGCCTAGTAACTTCCTATGATCCTATGAAACTGGTCTGATGAGCAAGATTAAGGAACTGATGATGGCAGAAGGAAATGTTGTTTGGAGGGAAGTAGGGTACCATCAGGAAGGTGTCTAGAAAGTTTCCCAGAAATATTTGCCTATAAGACAGGACTAGGGAATACTTTTTCAGATTTAATATGAAATCGAAACTGTGGAACAGATTCATGGACAAGTGAAATAATTCCAAGGTGTCTTGGGCAGTACTAGGCAGAATAAGGCAATCATCCAGGTAAAAGAAAATATGAATTCCCTGAAGGCAAGTGAAGACAATGACTGTAGCCAAATATTTTGTGAATACCCTCAGATCAGTAGGTAGACCAAATGGTAAAGATATAAATTGAAAATGCAATCCCAAAATGTGTGATATTTGTGAATAAAGATTTTGAGATATGCATCCCAGTGAAGACAGGTGAAGGTTGCCAGCCTAGCCAGATAAAATTCTGTAGATAATTCTGTTATTTGTAAATATTAATGTAAGCCACAGGCTTATTCTCTTAAATGTGAAAAGACTGCATTGGATATTGAACTGCAAAAATGTAACAACTGCACTCTGCTATAAGAAAGCTAAGTCAAGCATTTTATGACTGTCTTTGATGTCAAAATTCAGAGCCGATACGTCTAGAGGGAGGCATCCTGCCTATTGTTTTAAGACCAGAGCTAATGGCTAGAATTTGCATGTATAAATGTCCTTTATTGCTCTGGTTTCTGACTAGGTATAAAGAATGTAAATGTAGTTTCTATTAGCCTGGGAACACCAGAGAAGTGTGAAAAATGATGTCATGTGAAGCAGCTCTGTGTTATCAATTTAAAGAGAGAATCAGAGAGCTCAGGGCATTTTTGTCTTGAGAACATCCAACATCACCAGCACTGTCTTGCAAGTTATTTAGAACTGATTTTCTCTTAGAAATAGCTAAGAATTAGGAAGATTAGACTAAGTGTTTTTCTGTGTTGATGTTAGAACTTTTCTACGGTATTATTTTAAGTAGTTCTCTGTGATCTCTGAACTACTGACAAGCACTGTGTAGTAAGAAGTATTGTCTTGTGTTTTTATTATTTATTATTAAATATTTTTAAACCTTTCAACTGTGGCTGTTTTATGTAGAGTTAATTTAAGCTCTAGAGTACACTGCATGTATAAAGTGATACTGTACCAAGTAACTCTAATAAGACTTCACTGTTCAGTCACACTTACCATTTGGATAATAATATTGTATAGTAATAATTGGACACCCTTTCAGAAGGGACTTTGAGTAGCTGATAAATATTAGTGGGTGGTGACAGTTGGTACTACCTTTTAGACTGGGCAGAAAAGGGGCACAGCTGGAGGACCTGTGCCAGCCTTCCCCAGGAGTGTCTGTGTGGTTGTATAAACTCTTATCTCAAAGTGTGTGTGTGTGTCAGCTATTTGGGCAGGGACACAAAGCACTGGTTGGACAGAGAGGGTGCTGGAGGTTTTAGCTTGCCCACTAAGCTGAAATCTGGACCCTATAGCTGTGCCAGTGGGGAATCTTATTGGGGACCTGGAGAGAAAGGGAGAAACCAGCCCCAGACTGACTGTGATCTCTGTGTGCTATTAAGGGAAACTGTACTTTGCTGTGTGTGTGTATTTATTATCCTTTCCCTATATGGACGCCCCTCACTGGGGCAGCACCAGGTGGATACAGGACCCCAAAGGCCAATTAGGCAGGCCCCTTATAGGGTGCCTGAGAGAGTCAAACAGACTCTGAGGGAGGAGATACAGGAGATGCTGGAACTAGGGGTGATTCAAGTGTCCAACAGTCCCTGGGCCTCCCCAGTGGTGCTGGTGTCAAAGAAGGATGGCAGCACCAGGTTCCGTGTGGACTACAGGATATTAAACAGTCACACAGAGTCAGATGCTTACCCCATGACTAGGACAGATGAGGCCCTAGAGCAGCTGGGTGGTGCTAAGTGTCTTACAACCATTGTTCTTACCAAGGGTTACTGATAGGTGCCCTTGACTCCCAGTGCTAGAGAGAGAGGTCAGCCTGTGTGAATCCTTTTGGCTTGTATGAGTTCACAAAGATGCCCTTTGGGATGAAGAATGCCCCAGTGATTTTCCAGAGGCTGGTAGATAATATCCTAGCAGGAGCAGGAGGGTTTGCCCTGGATGATATTGCCATCTACAGCCATTCCTGTGAAGAGCACCTTCAACATGTAATGGAGGTGCTGGGCAGACTACAGACAGCAGGGTTGACATTAAGCTGAGAAAATGTCAGGTGGGTATGGCAGAGGTCTCCTAGCTGGGACATAGAGTGGGGAGTGGTAATATCAGGCCAGAAGCTGCCAAACTGGAAGCCATTCAGGCATGACCTGCACCTGTTACCAAAAAGCAGGTGAGAGCATTTTTAGGGACAGCTGTGTACTACTGAAAGTTTGTCCCCAGTTATAGTACCATAGCTGCTCCCCCCACACACCTAACAAGGAAGAACAGGCTGGATAAGGTTGTGAGAACCCCAGCATGTGAGCAGGCATTCCAGGAGCTTAAGGAAGGACCCCCTGTGTTAGCTAGTCCAGATTACAGCAAAGAATTTGTTGAGCAGGTGGATGCTTCACACCATGGTGTGGGGGCTGCACTTAGCCTGATTTCTTCAGAGGGAGAAGGGCACCCAGTGGTTTATCTCAATCGTAGGGTCCAACCCAGGGAGGAATAATATGCAGCTGCAGAAAAGGAATGTGTAGCCATAGTGTGGGCACTGCAGAAACTTCAACCTTATCTCTATGGAAAAAAAAATCACTCTAGTGACAGATCACAACCCCCTAACATGGTTACACAGAACTACCAGCAAAATGCTAAGTTGCTAAGATGGAGCCTAGGGTTGCAAGCATACATGTCAGTGCAGCACCGCAGTGGGATTAGCAATGCCAACTCAGATGAGCTCTCAAGACAGGGAATGGGGTAAGGTGCACTCAGATAGACCTAACCCTCTCAAGCAATGTTTCTCAAGGGTCACTTGAAAAACTAGCTTGACTTTTCCAGGGGGAGATGTGTAAAGATAGGTGAAGTCTGCCAGCCTAGCCATGTAGAATTCTGTAGATAATTCTGTCATTTGTAAATATTAATGTAAGCCACAGGCTTATTCTCTTAAATGTGAAAAGACTGCATTGAATATCGAACTGCAAAAATGTAACAACAGTGCACTCTGCTGTAAGAAAGCTAAGTCAAGCATTTCATGACTGTCTTTGATGTCAAAATTTGGGGCCAATATGTCTAGAAGGAGGCATCCTGCCTATTGTTTTAAGACCGGAGTTAATGGCTAGAATTTGCATGTATAAATGTCCTTTATTGCTCTGGTTTCTGACCAGGTGTAAAGAATATAAATGCAGTTTCTGTTAGCCTGGGAACACCAGAGAAGTGTGAAGAATGATGTCATGTGAAGCAGCTCTGTGTTATCAATTTAAAGAGAGAGAATCAGAGAGCTCAGGGCATTTTTGTCTTGAAAATATCCACCATCACCAGCACTGTCTTGCTCTAGATGTAAGTTATTTAGAACTCTGTTTTCTCTTAAAAATAGTTAGGAATTAGGAAGATTAGACTAAGTGTTTTTCTGTGTTGATGTTAAAACATTTCTACTGTATTATTTTAAGCTTTTCTCTGTGATCTTTGAACTCTTGACTAGCACTGTGTAGTAAGAAGTATTGTCTTGTGTTTTTATTTATTATTAAATATTTTTAAACCTTCCAACTGTGGCTGTTTTATGTAGAGTTAATTTAGGCTCTAGGGTACATTGCATGTATATGGTAATATTGTGCCAAGTCATTCTAATAAGCCTTGACTGTTCAGTCATACTTAAGGTAAGAAAGGTATTTAGAACTGATTGACCAAACACTGGTCAATAGATGCTTCCATTCTTGAGTACTAGAAAAATCCTTGAGTAGAAACCTTTTCTTATAGAGAAAGGGAACAAGTTCTGTTACACCATGTGATAAAATCTCTGTTAGAATTTTAGGAAACAAATAAGCTTTAGGATTCATGATTGTAAAGGGGGGGGGTATGCCCACTGCAATTTGCAGCCATGTTGAATTCCTTGCAATACCCAAGAATCTGATGTTATCTATCTCCAGAGATGTAAAGAATGAGAAAGATCATCTGTTAGTCTTGGAAGATGTCGGGGTGGGAAGGGGAGCAGGGGGATGAGTTCCAAAGGTAGTCTTGCATTTTTCCTATGCAGGAAAGATTAATGAGATCCACTCATTTTCTTTTTAGAGTTCCATTGTCACTTTTTTCTTAAGTTGCTGCATTATTATGTTGAATACATGCTCCTTAAATATGGTAGCCATGTACACACTGTTTTATATATGAAGATAAGCTCTGAACAAAAGTAATATGCTTGACTTTTACATACTGTATCGAACAGAATTCCGAGGATTAGGTACTTTCTATGTACTATTTTAAGAACGGGGCATAATTGTTTGTACCTTCCCCTTACATTGCTCATTGTTAAGGTTACAGCACTTGAAAAGCTAATAAATAAGGGAAGGTCTCCACACTCAAAGCCATCCCTCGGTCTAGGGGGTTGAACTAATTTAAGTGTCCACCTACTAGTATTCATTATAAATAAGCACTCATTATAACACTGTCTCAAAAAGCACTCATCTGCCTAACAAATTCCAATAAATGGACTGAACTACATTGACGTGTCTCCAGGCTCCTTTTTAATGAAGTTTAACCAGCTGGTATATATTCTGGCCAAGATTTTTGTTAATTTTTAGCTGACTAGGAAGTTCTAATTGATTTACCACCAACGTGAACCTTGTATCGGGAACCAGAATAGCTCAAATAAAAATGTTCCACAAAGTGACTCCTATCCCAGAAGAAACCAAGACGTGATTGACTCCCATGGCACTAGAAGATAACCATAGGATTTTCCTTTACCATATAATACTAAAGTTGGAAATACACATTTAAAAAAAACGGTCATGTATAACAAGTGGGAACAGCAACTATTTATCAGAATTGCTATATTATCCATATTATCTTGGAAGTAAATGGCCTTACAGCTACAGACAAAAAGGAAGTGTATTTATT
Organism: Protopterus annectens; assembly: GCF_019279795.1. Lineage (NCBI taxonomy): Eukaryota > Metazoa > Chordata > Ceratodontiformes > Protopteridae > Protopterus > Protopterus annectens. The sequence continues at coordinate 1,474,768,615 of NC_056729.1, forward strand.
ATTTATTGACATTTGTTTACTGGGAAAGTCCAATTTGCTAACAAGAGCCCATTTTCAGAGGAGGCCTGGAGAGAAAAACTCCATTTAACAGACACAAAAAAAAAATTCAAAGATATTACCTAAAAGTTGGCAATTATACATTTCAAAAATAATCAACAATATTGTCAGGCATAACAAAATATATTACAAAGAGAACAATGAGCAAAAGCAAAGTAAAACACTTTATACAATTACGGAGAGCGGCCTTTTGGCAATTCACAGTAATAATAAGTAAAAGCCATGTGTGTGTTTAGTTGAACTGTAACTATACAGAGGGACAGAGATTAGGACAGATTAGTATAAATGGGGAGGAGGTGATAGGAAGAGGTTATATAATGTAGTAGAGAGGCTAGGATAGCCAGATGAGGAAGTGGTGATAGGTACAGAAACCATACAGACTGGGGTGGAGAAAAGTAGATGAGATTGATGTTCAACTGGGGGTATAGCATGAGCAGAACCATGAGTGTAATAGGTGATCTTTAGGAAGATGCTTGAATGAACTATGGTAAGTTACAGTGCTAATAGCTTGTGGAACAGAATTCCATTTTTTGGCAGTAGAGTAGCAGTAAAGGCTATTTCCAATTGTTTTTTGAGGTTTATAAGTGGTGAAAAGTTATTTATCATTAGAATGAATGGATCTGGGGACTGTTTGGGTGATTGCATTTATAATTCTTATTAAATAATATTAATCCTGATTGCAAACAGCAATGATACAGAAGACACATTTGAAAAGAAATGAACATGTGAATTTGCAAGGAAAGGCTTTTAGGATGGATATTCAGTAGAATATCAGGGACAAAGGAAAAATTGTACTAATTGCTAGAAGGGCTACAATAGTGATAGAAGAGAGGAAAAAAAAGACAATGATGGTAGATTTGTGATGGTAATGAGCTATTGGCAAAGGAGAAGGATTACACTGGCATGTGTAGAACAATGCATGTGTATGTACCTTTAAGAAGCATTTCCAGATATAAGCATATGCATATAAATAGTGAGCATGTGCAGGCAGCAGTGCCATTTTGAGAGAACAGCTAGAGTGTTAACATGCATGAGTGTGATAGTTGGTTTATAAATTTAAGTTACAAAGCCTCATTCCTGATGTGTTTGCGTGTAATAAAGCTGCTTAAACTGAACCCATAACCACTTATCTGTTTTATCCTGGCTGGACGAGCGACACGGTGTCAGAACTGGGGTTGCGAGAGCAACTTCTTCAAGCCATGAGGTGCAGAGTTGAAGGTGAAGGCAGATTAAGCTGGTTGAGTGAAACGGAGCTCAGACAAACAAAAAAAGGGCTAGAAATGAACTTAAGGTAACATACAGTAAGGTAAGGGTCCCATACATGTCAAGTGGAGTGCCTCACTGGCCCTCTTCAAGAGAAAACTTGATGAGTGGATGGGAAATAGAAAATTCACCCCAGGGATCACTCCAGTGGCTCTACTTGACAGAGGGACTGGGAAATAAGGTAGGGTGGCACAATGCCAGGGTAATCCTATGGGCTAGGCTTGTAAAGGCTCCAAGGCCATTAGCCTAGTATACACCTATGAACCTATGAATCTATGAAAATGTGCACAAATGATTTATTTGGCAAAGAAAATGAAATGGAACATTTGTAAGGCATAAAACACATTACTAATTAAATGAGTAGCACAAAACGTATTAATCAAATGAAAGGCACAAAATGCATTTTTAATTAAACAAAATGTTTGAAACCCTGATATTTGATAAAACTAGTAGAGATATTCACAGGGGGCTCAGAATTACCTTTGGTTTGCATAAGAAGCATGTTTAAAGTAAAATGGGCACAAGAAAAGTATAATGAGCAAAATGAGATGAAAAGGGCATAACGAGTACAATAAAGGGCTAATTAAGCTTAAACAGCAAGGCAACTGCATGTTTTTTAGTTAAAGACTGTGTTTGGGTACAAACTATTTTGCATTGACTGAAACCATTCAAAGCATAACTAGAGCTGTTCAAAGTATCTCAGAATGTGCAAAGTGTTTGCAGTGTGTGTTCTTTATTACTGTGCAATTATTTCAAAGCGTTTGCTGGGTACAAAGTACAGTTATATTGCAAAGTGCAGTCAAAGTACAACCATTTCGAAAAGTTTCTTGTGCTGTGTGTATTTATTCGCAGAGCGCCGCCATTTCAAAATGTTTCTTACACTGTACACAGTTATTTCACATTAGTACAGCCATTTTGAAAGGTTCTTGTGCTGTGTACAGTTTATTCGCAAAGTACAGTCATTTCGAAGTATTCTTACACTGATGAGTGGTTTTACAAAGTACCGTGATTACAGAGATTTATTTGGCAAAGTGCAGTTATTTCAAAGAGTCTGTTGTGCTAGTAGGCATAATTACAAGTACTGGCATAAAGTTCTGACATATATATTTATGTGTGTGTATGTTCATGCATGATTTCAAGCACCTTCACTGCTGTGTGTTGATATGGCAGAGACATTTCGCAGACATAGTCTACTTTTTTTTATCATAATATAGCAGAAAATTGGAGAGTATTTAAGTAGGAATATAATATTTTCATACAAGCAGCTTTTTCTGACAAAGATCCACGTACAAGGGCATTCATTTTGCTTAACTTAACTGGGTCAGAGGCCATTGAAAGATAGCATTCATTTCTGTATGCACAAGCAGTGTATGCATGGGGGGGGGGGCAGCCATATTGTGGTACCGGCTGAATCAAGATAGGACCCTGAGTGCTTGAAACGTAAATTTAGAGAAATGTGCAACTCCCAGACAAGTGTTACATTAGAGAGGCACTTATTTTATACAAGAGACCAAAAGCCAAGTGAAACTTTTGCAGCTTATATCACTGACATGAGAAATAAGGCCAAAACGTGCAGATTTGGTGACTTGAAAGATGAGTTAATAAAGGACAGGCTTGTGTGTGGTGTTAACGGTGCTGCAATGAGAAAGATTTTGCTTCTTGACATTGATTTAATGTTAAGCAAAGCCATAGAGATTTGTCAAATCCATGAGTTCACAGAAAGGCACACAAGTATGCCTGCAAGTGATAAGAGCATGGTTTGAACAGCCTCTAGAGCAAGTGTAGACAGCATGCAGCATGTGGCAAGCAGAAACAGGCCTAAGCACATGGCAGCTGAAACCCCTGTGGGTTCCCCTGGGAGGACCCGTAGCTTTCCAGCAAGTTCCAAGACTATTTCAGTAAAAAGGGCATGCTTAGTGCACTATAAAGGTGAGTCAGCAAAACCCAAATCAAGTCTTATTGTTAACTGTCATAATTGTGGTGCCATTCATGAGTGTAAAAGACAGAAGTGCTTAGCATTTGCTCAGCAATGCCACAAGTGTAAAAAATGGAACCACTTTCAAAAGTTTTGTAAATCAAGCAAGCCTCATTCAGTTATTTAGAAAGGTCACTCAAAAAAAGCAAGTTGATCATGTAGAAAGCTGCAAACCTACTTTCTTTGTAGATGGTGTATCAGTGGTCAGTTAAAAGGTTAATGCAGTAGATTTGTTGCTAAAGAATGAAGTATTTTATACTTTCCTGATCAATGGCAAGCCCACAGAGCTCAAAGCAGACACTGGTTCAAAGTGTAATGCAATGTCAGCAGAAACATTTGCTAAAGTGAGGGCTGGTGAGCAACTTACTTTGGCCAATTTTGCAAAGCTTGTTGCTTATGGAGGAGATGAGATTCAAACTGAAGTCTCAGTAGTGCTTTCACAGTATTTTTCTGGGAACAGTTACAGTTTACAATTTTATGCCATCAGAAAACCTGTGTAGTCATTATTGGGTCTCAGAGAGACAGTTTGAGAATGAAACTGCTTTCTTTTTCCAATGAAGTCCATCATGTAAGCACTTGTCCCAGTTCCAGCATCACTGACTCTATTTTCTCAGAGTATGCTGATGTTTTCGACAAGTTAGGCAAACTTCCAGTTGTGTACTCCATGAAAGTAGACCCAAAGGTCAGTTCAGTAGTCAGACCAGCTAGGAGAGTTCCAATAGCTATGGAGGACAAAGAGTCAAGGTCCAGTTAGACAAAATGGTGCAGCAAGGTGTGATTTGTCCAGTCACAGAACCAACTGGGTGGGTGCTTCCATGGTGGCTGCTCATGGGGGAAATTCAGATGGGATCAGAATGTACGTTGACCCAGGAGACTTGAACAAGGCATTAAGAAGACCTCATCATCCTATGCGTACAGTTGAGGAGATTGCTGCCCTCATGCCAAATGCCAATGTTTTTTTCTGTCTTGGATGCAGAGAGTTCATTTTGGCAAGTAGTGCTTGGTTGCAAATCTTCACTGCTGACTACATTCAGTACCCCATTTAGTAGATACAGATTCCTCAGGATGCCTTTTGGAATAAATTCTGCTGGTGGGGTCTTTCAGCATGCACTGGAGCAAATGTTTTCAGGCTACCCGCGTGCAATAAAAGTTGATGATTTACTGGTTGGAGGCAGATGAAGCAGAGCATGACAGAAACCTCAGAAAAGTTCTGGACAGAGCGTGTGAAGTAAATTTAAAGCTCAGTCCTCTGAAGTGCAAATTCAAACTACCAGAAGTTACTTATGTAGGTCATTTATTTACCAGTACAGGCCTATGATCAGACCCTTCCAAACAAGCAGCCATTCTTGAGATGCCAGCTCTACACAATGTTCAAGCCTTACAGCGTTTTCTTGGTATGGTTAACTATTTGGATAGGTTTATCCCTGACCTTAGTGAGTTATCAGTGTCTTTGGGAGAGCTGATGTGCAGAGATGTTGCCTGGTCATGGTTAGAGCGACGCCAGAGACTGTTTGATGACCTCAGGCAGCAAATTGCCAACTTGCCTACATTATTTCCATACAGAGATGAGATGCTGATAGAAGATGGTATCATTTTCAAAGGTCCAAAAGTTATTGTTCCTACTTCCTTACAACATGAATGCTTTCGGACTTTGCATCATGGCCACCCAGGTTCTGATTCTACCAGGAGAAGGGCGAGAGGACTAGTATTTTGGCCTTCTCTGTCGAAAGACCTTGATAAAGTGCTTTCTTCTTGTTCAGTGTGCAACAGTACTAAGCCACATTTGGAAAAAGAACCACTTCATCTAAGCCAAATTCTTGAACTACCTTGGTCAACAGTAGCAACTGACATATTTTCTTGGAACAATTAGCATTACTTAGTGTTGTTAGACACTTATTCGAACTGGTTTGAGACCAATTTGCTACCTAAGCTAATGCCCAGTGCTATTATTACTAAGATGAAACGTCATTTCTCAGTCCATGGTAGTCCACACAAAGTTATTTCTAACAATGGTTCTCAGTTTACCAGTCAATTGTTTCAGAGACTGGAAAAAGAGTGGGACTTTATCAATGTTACTAGTAGCCCTGAATACCCACAGTCAAATGGCCTTCCTGAACATGAAGTACAGAGGTCAAAGTGTGACAATACCGATATCTTCTTGAATTTACTTAATCTCAGAAATATACCCCATGACATCCTACTTGGCTTGCCTGCTCAGAGACTTCTGTCTAGGCAAACCAGAACAACCTTGCCTATCAGTTCTAGTTTGTTGGTACCTAATGCTAAAAACAACAGAGCAATCAAAGCCCAACTTTTTAAGAAGCGTTCTTCTCAGAAGTCCAACTCTGATAAAACAAGCAGATTTCTTTGTCTGCATAAAGAAGGAGACACTGAGGATGCAAATGTCAAAAGGCTTTGATCAAATTGGTCAAGTGAGAGGTATATGTGCCGAGCCAAGATCCTACTTAATGGAATCTGAGGGTACAGAATACAGGATAAACCACAGACATCATCTTCCTGTATCAGAACTGATATTACAGCATCATACCTGTGATACAGACTCTAGATCTCAGAGCAACCCTAACAACGTTCATACCGAAGAACATGTCTCATTATCCATTCCCGTTCCTGATAATGTTCGAGTAGTTCCCAAAGTTGAACATTCCTTGAAGACAGTCCCCCATTGCTAGATCCATTTCTGACTTTTACGTTACACGATCAGGTTGCATTTCTAGACCTAGTGTAAAATACACAGCAACATAGACATAATCTTTTCATGTGTCTAATTTTGTATGATTGCATGTCATAGAATTAGGTCTGTATATTTGCATGTCAAAAGATAATTTCTGTAAACTGCATGTCATTGAATACTGGCATTAAGTATATGATGTATTTTTCAAAGAGGGAGGATGCAGAACAGAGCATGTATATGTACCTTTAAGAACCATTTCCAGATGTAAGCACGTACATATAAATACTGAGCACATGCAGGCAGCAGTGCCATCTTGAGAGAACAGCCAGTGTGTTAACATGTATGAGTGTGGCAGTCAGTCTGTTTATAAGTGTATTTAAGTTTAAGTTACAAAGCCTCATTCCTTGTGTGTTTATGTGTAATAAAGCTGCTAGAACCGAACCCACAACCACTTGTCTGTTTTATCCTGACCGGATGAGCAACAGCATGTATCTATATTCCACCAAAAACTGCTATTATGGAGGTTAAGAAATATTGGGGAAAAATAATCAGCTTTCAGCAGGGAATATACTTATTAGTGGAGAAGGGAATTTGATTTACAATAGTGAGGATGTATCAGGAGAACCTACAAGGGAAAATATAACAAAAGAGGTTAGATTTCTGAAGAAATCTATGAAAATATCTGGTATGGAAGATGTCAATTCAGTAGTAGGAACTCAGATAGAATGTATATATTATTCCCCAAAGTACAATAACTGTTTTAGACTAGAAAGAAATTATGTTTCACAGGAACATTTACACTTAAATGAAAGCTTTGACATACATCCAATAACTATTTCAGATCATGCACCAATAAAAACTGCAGGACAAAGAAGTAAAAATGACACACTGGCACTTCCCCACCTACCTGTTAAAAGGAGAGGAATTTAAGGAGATTGCATTGCTATTAGGCAACGTTACAGCTAGTGAGTTGGATAAAATGAAAATGGAGTTGAAAACAGGGTAGGAATACAAGAGAAAGAGATATGATTAAGAAGAAATAGGAATAACTTCCTCGTTGTCATCCTACCAGGCAGGTCCCATAGGTGGTGGTGGTGGTGTGCAAGTACAATTCCTCTAAAGTTAAGGCTGTAAGCATAGTGATACCCAACTCAACTGTGGCTCACTCTTCACAAAGCTCAAGGCATCTAAATTCAGAGTGCCTAACTTAACTATTTGACAAACTAATTGCTGTAAGTATAGAGATAACCAATTCAACTGCGGCTCGCTCCTCACAAAACCTGAGGCATCTAAATTCAGAGTGGTTAACTTAACTATTTGACAAAATAATTGCTGTAAGCATTCCAATACTCAACTCAACTGTGGCTCATTCCTCACAAAGCCTGAGGCATCTAAATTCAGAGTGACTAACTTAACTATTTGATAAAGCAATTGCTGTAAGCATAGCAATACCCAACTCAACTGCGGCTGCCATCTTACAAACCCCAAATCATCTAAATTCAGAGTGGTTAACATAACTATTTGACAAAGTAATTGCTGTAGGCATAGAGATACCCAACTCAACTGTGGCTCACTCTTCACAAAGCTCGAGGCATCTAAGTTCAGAGTGCCTAACTTGACTATTTGACAAAGTAATTGTATGTATATATTTCACTGTTCTGTTAACTGCTTGACTTAGGAACGGTTATGGGCACACCACCAGACCTAACCACTACACTTCCCATGTAATACCACCTCTATAGTTATACTTACTCTCTCCCTACTGCAGGTTAGCTACATAGATATAAGCATCTCAGCAGGAATATAATCCAGAGAACTGTACTTACCCATCAAACAGGCTTACAGTTAAGAGTGCAAAGTTGCATCATAGATTGTTTTTTCAATCTTCCCTGTTTTAGCAAACTGATCTGGCTCACTAACTACAGTCATTACTTCCTGTAAACCGCCTACACACACCTTCGTAGCTGTGATACATCTGGTTTCATTTTTCTTCTCCCATCATGCCATGCAACATCTAAAACCTTCTGTTAGTGTTGCCGCCATCTTTACTCCCTCACTGTCGTCCTACCAGGAAGGTCCCAAAGGTGGTGGTGTGCAAGTACCGATTCCTCTAAAGTTAAGGTACTCAAATTGTATTTTACTTATTTTATTTTACTTATTTCTACCCAACAAATAAGGCAATCTTATAAGTGGTGGGAATTTGTATTAGTCTATAGTAATACTTCTGTCTGTAATGAAAGGCTACGACATTAGATTGGAGTTGCGACAGGTCAATACAACTATTTTATGGCATAAGACAAGGTTATTTTAATTTGCAACTTGCATTTGGTTAATGAAAGGCTGAAGTGATTGCTTAGAAAAGTGATTTTTTTTTGTCTAGCTCTTACATATGGCACTGTTTAATATGAATTGATGGATAAATGTAGACTCCAACAGCACGCCTACAGCACGTTTACTTTAACCAGAGGTACACTGCCAGTTAATTGTTTAGTTATATATAATGTAGCTTCTTGGTAGTGTGTTGTCTTTTGTGTCTGTCCTACAGAGAGATAATTTACTTACTGCTTGCTGGTTTTACATCCTGTCCAGGCGGTAGAGTATTGATCTGCATAGCTGTTTCGCTGTTCAACACAGTTAGAATCCACCCCACTGCTAAGGGTTCATTTGGCTTTATAACCGGGTATTAGAATGTGCATAGACCTAGACCAGACATGTTTGTGGCTAAAAGTATTTGTAACATTAATACATTTCTGAATAAAAGCTCATTTTAACTGGAATTAGCTGCCTTATGTAATATTTACAAGCATCCGACATGTATGTAACTGATGTTTAAAACTGTAATACTAGCATGTTTCCTACATGTTCATAGGTTCATAGGTGTATACTAGGCTAATGGCCTTGGAGCCTTTACAAGCTTAGCCCATAGGATTACCCTGGCATCGTGCCACCCGACCTTAGTTCCCAGTGCCTTTGTCGGGTAGAGCCATTGGAGTGATCCCCGGGGTGAAATTTCTATTTCCCATCCACTCATCAAGATTTCTCTTGAAGAGGGCCAGTGAGTTGCTCCGCTTGACATGTATGGGAAGTCTATTCCATAGCCTGGGCAGTCTCTGGGTTATGAACCTATCCCTCCAGCTTGTCCTGTTGATTGTGGTAATGAGGTTGAGGTCTCTGGAGCATGTAGTGCAGAGGGATTGGGATTTCTTTAGATGTAGCATTTCTAAAAGAGCTGGGTCAGACATGGCTTTGTAATTCAAGCAGAGATCACCTCTAAGTAGGTGATATGAGACAGAGAATAGTTGGAGTTTTTTTGAGTCTGTCCATATAGGACAAGTGTTTAATGCCTAGGATCCTATTTGTGAAGTACTTTTGCAGCCTCTCCAGTTGTTGCAGGTGTCTAGTAAGGTACATGCCAAATGGGGCACTGTACTCGATGACTGGCCTAATGAGGGAAGAGTAGAGGGAGACAACCTCTTTCTTCCTGTATGCAAAACCCTTAGTAATGAGATGTGCCACATAGAAGGACTTTCTGACCACAGTGGCAATGTGGTGGTCAAAAGAGAGGTTGCTGTCAACCTGTGTTCCCAGATCTCTTATGACACCTTCTGTGTTCAGTGGACTACCATCGATGTGGTAATTCATGGGAACTGGGTTTTTCCCAAAGGGGATGACAACACATTTTTTTGGCATTGAGCTTAAGGCCATGGTTCTAACACCAGTTGTTGGTCTCAGTGAGGCCTTTCTGTAGGATGTCAACATCACTTGGGGAGTTAATTATGGCTCCCAACTTGCAATCATCTGTGAACTTTGTCAGCCAGAGTCCATTTGTGTTTGCCTGGACTTCAGAGAAGTAGATACTAAACAGGAGAGGACCCAGGGCTGAACCCTGTGGGTCTCCACTCATGACTGGTCAGCAGTCTGACTTGGAGTCAGCTACTTTCATACTGTGGGTTCTACCTGCGAGCCAGTTTGCAACCCACCTAGTGATACAAGGGTTGATGCCTAGCTTAGTGGGTTTTTCTACGATTCCTGAGAGGGGAATGGTATCAAAGGCCTTGGCCAGATCAAGGTAAGCTGTATGAACCACCTTGCCTTCATCCACAACTCTGGTGACTGACTCAAAGAAGTCGACCAGGTTGAGCAGGCATGATCTACCCTTCACTAAACCACACTGTGTGGGATCCAGAGTTTGGAGATTCCCTATATCCTTGTTTATTAGGTCCATGATAATGAGTTCCATAGCTTTGCATATCAGACTTGTTAGGCTAATGGGGCAATAGTTCCCAGGGTCTATAGTCGCTCCTCCTTTGTGGAAAGGGATGACTGTAGCAGTGCGCCATTCGGTAAGGACAAAGCCTGAGGTGAGGCTGTGATTGAACAGGGCACACAGGTGAGGTGCCAGTTCACTCTGTAGTTCATGTAGAACACAGCCGGGGATATTGTCAGGTCCCATAGAAGCTGTGCTCTTGGCCTTGGTCAGTGCTGTTTTAACCTGTGCAGCAGTAATATTGGGTGCCTGGAAATCTACTGTTATTGTGCTTGGTCCTTTGGGGGGGTTAAATTTGGCACTGAATCTGTCGGCCAGTATACTGGCAATATCTGTTGGCTCGGTATAGGAGGTGCCATTGTGCAACAGCTCAGAGCAAATCTGGGTATTGCTGTGGAGATTCTTTTCATAACTATAGAAGGCCTTGTGGTTGTCTTTACTATCTACTGCAATTCTGTTTTCATAGCTAGCTTTAGAGGATTTGATGAGGGATCTCAACTTTTTGCTGAGGCTGATAAGAGAGTTTTGTCAGTCTTGGGACTTCACCTCATTTCTCATCAGTTTCCTCCTTCTGTTGTAGAGTTTTGTTTATGGCAGGGGGCCACCAGATTGGCTTCCTTTTTTTGGAGGAGAGCATCTTGGTTCTATTGGGTATGGCGAGATCCATGCATTTGTGTACGTGTTCGTACAGGGCATTAGTGTATGATTCAGTGGTCATGCATTTATTCTCCAATTGCATGGGTGCTGCTAAGTTAGCCACCTCTGTTTTTAGGAACCCAAAGTTAGCTTTGGAGAAGTTTTTCATAGTGGTTACCTTTGCAGTTGGTGTAGGGTGGGAGGGATGTGGATTTCCAATGTGATTAGTTTGTGGTCAGATCTAATCAGGGAGGAATTGACTATTGGTACAGAGCAATGGTCGCCCATGTTAGTAATGACCAGGTCAAGGATGTTGCTACCTCTAGATGGGGGAAAGAATTAACTGGTTCAGGGCATTTGAACTAATTTATTCCAGGAAACACTGGGCAAGTGCATTGGTACACGAGTAGTATTCCCAGTTAATGAAGGGGTAGTTAAAGTTGCCCAGTATGAGAGTGTTAAGATGGACCCTAATTATCTCTAGGGTGCGTAGGAACGTGGAGTGTGAGTCTTGGGTCATGGTTGGGGACCTATAGCAGGCTACAACCTGAATCACTGTCTTACCCAATGTTAGCTGCACTTGAAGTATCTCTGATACATTATGTTGGGCTATCAGTCTGGAGGTGTGCGCATCCTTTATGACTATGGAAACAGCACCGCCTTTGGAGCTTCAGTCCAAGTTCTGTGGCCAAAAGGTGCGGAATGTCTTATAGCCTGGTAGTGCAGGGGTGCCTTCTGCTGCCTTGAACCAGGTCTCTGTTACAGCAGAAATGTCAATGTTCTTCATTTTAAGGAGTGCTTCGAGAGAGTGCATTTTGAGATTTAGACTTCTAGCATTGTGCAGCATGACCCTCAGACTGCATTTGTTTGTAGCTGTTACAGTGGTGATTTGGTCTTTGGAACACCACCTAAAAAAAGGCACTATAGGGGTGGCAAGAGCCTTGGCCAGTATCTGGAAGCCCAGGGTGACAGATGAAGGCCATCTCTGGCAAAGCATCGAGGTCGGTCAATCATGTCATCCCAGGCAGACAGATACTGGATCCCCTTAAAATGACACCAGAAACTTAGTCAAGTGTTGAAATAAATCATTTTCTGGTTGTACTGTGGTATCATTCTGGGTGATGGTAGGAGGCTACTCAGGGCTAGGATCATACCTGCCTGGGCTACATAATCCGAGAGCTCCTCCATGTCTCTTTTCAAGTAGTCCAGGGAGGTATGTCTCAGGTCATTCACACCTACATGTGCAATGACAGAGTCATATTTGTACCTGTTGTTGAGGGACCTGAGTGCATGTGTTATGTGTCGGATCCTGGCACCTGACAGGCAGCTGACTGTGAGTTTCTCCTTATTCAGCCTAGTGAGTAGGACATCAGTGTGCCTCACTATCAAGCCACCTATGACATGTGTTGGGCATGCTGTTTTGCCTTAGGGGCTTTGGTTGAGTGCCACACTGTTTAGGAGAGTTATGTGTCTCGTGATTAGTGTTGTATTGTGGTGGTCGAGTGCGTTTCTGCCTTGGAGGTCTCTTTGTTTGGGTAGATTTTTATTGAGAGCCTCTGTGAAGGTGGGTGCGTGGTTTGTGTTTTTATATGAAGGCAGTGCTGGTGTGTGGTTTTGAGGGCTATGTATCCCATGTGGTGTGGTGCAAGTGTCGACTTTTTCCTCTTGACCAGCTATTCCAGTCTTGGCTGGAGAGTGCATGGCTTCCAAATTGGATATATAAGTACATCTGTCGCAAGTTTGAGTGTTGGGAGGGAAGAGGAGAGGGATGACAGTGTACATGAGGCAGTTGCTACATTGCTGGGAGGTAAGAGGAGAGGGTTGTCAGTGTACATGAGGGAGTTGCTACATTGCCTCAAGATGCCCAAGCTCACCAGGTTAATAGGAGAAAGCATAGGGAATGTATGTATCTAATTTTTATAGTTGCTTGAATTTATGGTTCTTCTTTCTTCTAATTATTGTATTTCCATTTATCTTCCTTTAACCCCTCCCTCTCAACATAACTATCACAACAGACCTCTCTTTTTTCTAGGCTGTAAGCATAGCGATACCCAACTCAATTGCGGCTTGCTCCTCACAAAGCCCAAGGCATCTAAATTCAGAGCAGCTAACTTAACTATTTGACAAAGTAATTGCTGGAAGCGTAGTGATACCCAACTCAACTGTGGCTCGCTCCTCACAAAGCCTGAGGTATCTAAATTCAGAGTGCCTAACTTAACTATTTGACAAAGTGATTGTATGTATATATTTCACTGTTCTGTTAACTACTTGACTTAGGAACGGTTACGGGCACACCCCCAAACCTAACCACTACACTTCCCATTTAATCCCACCTCTATAGTTATACATACTCTCTCCCTACTGCAGGCTAGCTACATAGCAGATATAAGCGCCTCAGCAGGAATATAATCCAGAGAACTATATTTACCCATCAAAATAGGCTTACAGTTAAGAGTGCAAAGCTGTGTCAGATTGTTTTTTCAATCTTCCCTGTTTTAGCAAACTGATTTGGCTCGCTAACTAAAGTCATTACTTCCTATAAACCCCCTAGACACACCTTCATAGCTGTCATACACCTGGTTTCATTTTCTTCTCCCATCATTTTTTGCAGCATGTTTACTCCCTCATTGTCATCCTACCAGGCAGGTCCCAAAGGTGGTGGTATGCAAGTACCGATTCCTCTAAAGTTAAGGTTCTCAAATTGTAATGTTGTAAGTGGTGGCAATTTGTATTAGTCAATAGTAATACTTCTGCCTGTAATGAAAGGCTAAGACAGTAGATTAGTGTAGCGACAGGTTAGTACAACTATTTTATGGCATAAGGCAAGGTTATTTTAATTTGCTACTTGCATTTGGATAATGAAAGGCTGAAGGGACCGATTAGAAAACTGCCGTTTTTTTCCAGCTCTTATATATGGCACTGTTTAATGTGACTTGATGGATAAATGTGGACCTCAATAGCACACTACAGCACGTTTGTTTTAACCAGAGGTATACAGAGAACTGTATTTACTGTTAAGAGTGCAAAGCTGCGTCATAGATTGTTTTTTTCCATCTTTCCTGTTTTAGGAAACTAATCTGGCTCACTGGCTCATTTAGCTCTGTTTGCCCTCGTTACACTCGGGCTTGCTTCACTCCCCTACCTTATCCCCATAGATTGTTTTTTCAATATTCCCTGTTTTAGCAAACTAATCTGGCTCATCCAGCTCCATTCACCCTGGTTACACTCGGGCTTGCTTCGCTCCCCTACCCTATCCCCATTCCCACCCACCCTCCCTCTATATCATTTAATTTATTCACCTTTTCCCCTCCCCTCAACCCCTCCCCTTCCTGTTCTCAGGTCCAACCCAACCAGTTACACATCACACCTAGATAATCACCAGGTTTATTGTAACTAATTCACCTATTCAATCTCCTCTACTTGTGTCATCCCTCCTTTCTCCCTTTTACACTGTAACTAATAATATCTTTTATAGCAATTTCACTTCTTTCTCTTTTGCTTACTACCTACCTCACTGACCCAACCAACATGCTTCTAACTCTCCTCTACATGCCACCTTTACTTCTACTTTACCTTCTTACCTCTTATAATATTGAACTAACACCTGAAAAATCCATGTCCTACATCCATTCACCTAAATACCTTTACACAACCTCCCTATTCATTTGAAATCTCCCCTTCCATCTTATCTACAAATACTCTCCTTCCCAAAAATCAATATTACCCCTTTCACACCAAAATCTCCAAAACGTAAAATAAAGTACTTCATCTACTACCTTTCTCTCTATAATGTCAACGTTCTCCATAAAACCCTACTACCATCAGGGGATATTTATCCAATCCAGGCCCAAAATATCTCTCCCTGTCAACAATTCTACTGACCCTGTCACTGGACACCTTACTCTCCCAAGAAAACATATCTTTTTACTCAATGAATATTAGAAGTGCTAAATAAAGTCAGTGAATTCCATGCCTGGATGTCTAATCACGCCCCAGATATTATTATCCTTACTGAAACATGGCTAAAACCTCTTAACTCTGATAAAGACTTTCTCCCTCCGGGGTATAATATACTTCAACTAGACCATCAAAATTAAAAGGTGGTGGATTAGCCATTGCCTATTCAAACTAATTTACACTCTAATCTCTAGATAAACCTACCCCACCCTTTTCACCTGCTGAGCTCAATATTGCCAACCTTAAACTCAACAATAATTTTAAAATTACTGCACCAGCCATTTATATACCCCTGGGGAGAACATTCCCCTACTTGAAAATATTCTCTCTTGGCTTACCCAACAGATACATAATGAAATCATCCTCCTAGGGGACATCAGTATAAATTGTCTGTCCCTCTGCTCACCTAACTCTATGTTAAGTATCAACTTGCATGGCTTTACTCAACTTATCTCTACACCCATCCATCCTAATAAATCTCACAACACTGCATATCTTATTAACTGGATACTAGTCTCAGACCCACATAAATCTCATAACACTGAAACCTTGCCTAACGCCCTAAGTGATCACTCCTCAGTAAAAGTTCTAAGATTCTCTCTACATTTCTCCAGGCTACATAGATGCATTGAATGTTGGAAGCTGTCAAACTTCCACCCTGGAACTTTTAATACCCTCCTTTCCAAAATAAACTTGTCTTTTCTGACTCATGTCCCTCTTGACAAAGGAGTTCACTCATTCAACTCAACCTTCCTAAATATTAACTCACTGGCACCCTTGCACACAGTACATGCCAAGTCTAACATATCCCTAGGTTAACTAATGCTACCTGTTCCTTGATGAAATCAAGAGATAGAATGTAGAAAACTTGGAAAAAAGTAAACTCCCCATCCACTTACAAAAATACAAAGAACTCAGAAACTTAACAAAAAAATCATATCAACAAAGACAAAAAAGATTTCTATAATAACCGATCAAAAACTTGGCCTGTTATACCAAAATAAAAAGTTCCTATCAAATATAACTAAAGTCTCTCTCTCTCTTTCTCTCATGTCTATCTCTTACCAAGCCTATTGTATAGCTTTCAGATCCCTCTGCTCACCTAACTCTACATTAAGTATCAACTTGCATGGCTTTACTCAACTTATCTCTACACCCATCCATCCTAATAAATCTCACAACACTGCATATCCTATTAACTGGATACTAGTCTCAGACCCACATAAATCTCATAACCCTGAAACTTTGCCTGACGCCCTAAGTGATCACTCCTCAGTAAAAGTTCTAAGATTCTCTCTGCATTTCTCCAGGCTACATAGATGCATTGAATGTTGGAAGCTGTCAAACTTCCACCCTGGAACTTGTAATACCCTCCTTTCCAAAATAAACTTGTCTTTTCTGACTCATGTCCCTCTTGACAAAGGAGTTCACTCATTCAACTCAACCTTCCTAAATATTAACTCACTGGCACCCTTGCACACAGTACATGCCAAGTCTAACATATCCCTAGGTTAACTAATGCTACCTGTTCCTTGATGAAATCAAGAGATAAAATGTAGAAAACTTGGAAAAAAGTAAACTCCCCATCCACTTACAAAAATACAAAGAACTCAGAAACTTAACAAAAAATCATATCAACAAAGACAAAAAAGATTTCTATAATAACCCATCAAAAACTTGGCCTGTTATACCAAAATAAAAAGTTCCTATCAAATATAGCTAAAGTCTCTCTCTCTCTCATGTCTATCTCTTACCAAGCCTATTGTATAGCTCTCAGATCCTCAACAACCTCCAAATCTCTCTCCTAACTAAGTTAGAAACTACCTATAACAAAGTGGCCAGATTTGCTGCAAAATCAAAACTACAGATCTCATCACTCTCTCTCTCATTAAAACAAATAAATTGGCTAGAATTACCCCACCAGCTTCTCCTCTCTCAACTTCAGATGATCCACTCTATCTTGTACCAGCCATCTTTCTGTCCTAATTTGTCTTCTATAATCTCCTTCTATACTCCCTCTAGGACTCTCTGAAGCTCAGATCAAGACTTACTACAAATCTATAAACCCAAGAGCAAGACTGGTCAAATCCTCTACAGCTACTTCCCTACCATTTCTTGGAATAAACTCCCACTGGAAATTCCATCACTTTAACAACTCAAAACATTTAAATCAGCCATCAAAGACTACCTAAAAAGTAACTGGTCATGCCACTGTACTCACCCTCCATAAACTATCTTCCTCTCCTACATAGCTTACAGTCTATCCCTCCTTGTTTTTATTTCTGTTATATATCAGCTCTCTTAGTCATCTTATCTAGATAATTACCTGCCACTCAATCTTAAGAAAATATTTCTTCGAAAATACTACCTGGATTATCTACACCAACTGCAACTACATTGTGGTACTAAGAAACTTAGCATACTGTTTCAGCATATATCCCCAAGTTAAATGTCAGCTTAAACCCTGTAAATAATTTGTTATGCTTCTACTGTTCCAACTAATGTCAATACTTTAATTTTATATACTAGTCAGACCCATTTTTTTATCAACCAGAGATGTTGTGGACAATAATTAATAAATAGTTGAAGGATCTGAGAGAGGAAGAAGGCAATAATTAAGTGGTATAAGTTGATCCTTTCAATACAATAAGGTGGAGGATGATGATGAAGCAAGAGAGTAGTTCAAGAAATAAAGAGAAAGTGGAATTTTGAATGCTGATCCTTAAGGAGAATAATAACAACCATACAGAATATATCAAGTAGCAGAAAGTATTGTAAGAATAAAGCCAACACAATAATGGAGAAAGGAGATTTTTGCCAATAGGGATGACTGCAAGTAGGGATTCAGAAAATAGGTAAGAGGGGAAATGGAATTTACTGGAGAAAATTGGCAAAGGAACCAAGGTGTTGTGATAAATAACTAGGCAGAGAAATGTAATAGAGTGGGATGAGGCTGAGAAGACATTTGTGCTGCAGGCTAGAAACTGCCTTCCCTACTGGGGACTTAATCAGAGTATAGGCAAAGAGAAAGGGATAGCGGAATCTTAAGTGAAAACCCTGCTCTGGTCAGGTTTTAAGACAAATCTAGAATATAAGCTGCTGTTAAAAAGGTATACTTAGTGCAGCATATAAAATATTGCATGATAACTATAAGAATCAATCAGAGGAAGTCAGAAAAGACTTGGAGAGAATGAAAATACAATTTACAAGAGAACAATGGGAAGACATATATATGTCTCCCAAGTATGCAACAAAGTCCAGAAGTGTTTGCATAGGAAGAATTTTTTCTCAGGTAGATAAGTGCTGGAATTGTGATAGGGACAAAAGAGGTAACTGGGAACATGTGTTTTGGGAGTGTAACAAAATGGCAAATTCCAAAAAAAAAAAAATCCCTACAGAGTTCTCTGTCAGAAACATTGAGTGAGCAAATCGTTGTAGCCAAAGATATAATTTTTTTTGAGCTGGGATACAGGGTCTGAATTAACTTGACATAGTAAGTTCAATTATGTTGGCTGTCAAAAAAAGCAATTACTAGAAAATGGAAATCAAAGTCTAAACCATGTGAATTTGAAGTACTGAATATTATCAAAGATATAAAAGAATAGGAAAATGGATCTTTAGAAAAGGGAGGGGGCAAATTACAATAAAATAAATGGAACTTGTGGGAAAAAGAAGTTATGTACCTACCATAACGTTCCATGTTAGTTGTCTTCATCTCACCTTCTTGCTTGCTTTTTGGGATCGGAGCCGATCCTCGGCTCCAACTCGGCCATCTTCTATAGCTCGAGAGCTGTTTACTGGCTCGAGGCTACCCCTTATCCCATGATACCTAGTGCTAGCTACCCAGATCTCATTTGTAATAGCTAACCCCAGACATAGCCAGAGAATCAACCAGTCCAAACAAACAGTTTGAGCAAACCAGTAATACTCTCACGTCAGTAGAGGAAACAAACCAGAGAAAACTCAGCGAGTGAAACCAGAACTCCTCTTGGTCCAATAGGACAGGGGGACAGAGGGTGGGATGCAAGAAAGAAGGCGAGATGAAGACAACTAACATGGAATGTTATGGTAGGTACATAATTTCTTTATGTTAAGTTGTCTATCTCGCCTTTGTTTCTTGCTTGTTGGGACATCGTCCCTAGCACCTACGATCCTGGGTGGCTAATTGGAACAGACTCTTCAGAACAGTGGAACCAAAGTTAGCTCTACTCCTGGAGACCATGTCTAACTTGTAATGAGAAACAAAAGTATGAGGATTTGCCCACGTGGCAGCGGCACAGATAGAGTCCATGGGCAACCTAGCCTGGAAGGCTGCAGAGGTGACCAAAGCCCTAGTAGAATGACCTTTTGGTTTGAAAGCCAACTCTTTGTTTCTTAGTTGATAGATGAAGGTAATAATGTGAGATAATCACCTGGACAGAGTCACTTTGGAAACTGGAAGACCCTGTTTGCCCCTAGCATAGGAAAGGAAAAGTTAGTCCGACTTTCTTATATCCTTCATTCTATGCAGGTAAAAATGCAATTGTCTATGAATATCCAATTGGTGTAGATTGTATTCTGCCTTGTTCATGTGGTTAGGGAAAAACACAGGGAGGTCTATAGATTGGTTTAGGTTATTCTCTGAGCAGACTTTTGGAAGGAGGGAGGGGTTAGTTCTCAGAGCAACCCTGTCCTTATGAAAATCTAAGTACGGAGGGCGAACACTCAGTGCCTGAAGTTCCGAGACACGTTTGGCTGAGGTAATAGCTACCAGAAAGAGAGTTTTCCAAGATAGGAACTTAATGGAGCAGGATGCAGCTGATTCAAAAGGGGGCATAATCAAGGAGGCTAGTACCAAATTAAGGTCCCAAGGAGGAGGGGGATATCTTACTGGGGGCCTAAGGAGAGTAGTCCCTCCGAGAAAGGCTTTACACAGCTTATGAGACATAATGTTTAGATTAGAAAAACCAACATGAAAATTAGAGATGGCCGCTAGTTGAACCCTGATTGTGGCAGAAGCGGACCTGGAATGGAAAAGCTCTGTTAGGAACTCCAAGTTTCGTGCACTGGGGCTGAAAAGGGATCTATGTTCCTAGCCTCTGCCCAACAAGAGAAACGTTTCCATTTGCTAGCATAAGTCTTCCTAGTGGCAGATTTGTGAGAGGAGACAATAATCTCATGCACGGATGGGAAGCCTGGCTAAGGTTGGAAATGGATCAACCAAGCTGTGAGCTGGAGTGTTTGGAGGGATTGATGCAGCTCTCCTGACTGATGAATCAGTAGGTCTGGAATAGGATCCAGAGTCCAGGGCTGCTCAATGAGGTAACGGTGCAGGAACGGAAACCTTATCTGTTGAGGCCAGTAGGGGGCAATGAGGATCATTTTGCAACCCAACGGAAGAGCTTTCTGTATGAGTTTGGGTATGAGATGGAATGGAGGGAAGGCATAAAGAAGTCCCTGAGGCCAATCGTGGACTAGAGCATCTCTGGAAGGGTGACCGGGAAGCGGCAAAAGGGAAAAGTAGTTGCTGCATTTGATGTTGAAGGGGGTGGCAAACAGATCGCAGCAAGACTGTCCCCATTTGCGGAAGATCAGATCCGCAACTACCTGATTCAGAGACCACTAGTGAGGCATGAGAATAGCTCTGTTGAGCCTGTCTGCTATGATGTTGGACTTCCCAGGGATGTGCGTCGCAATCAGAAATCATTGGTAGGAAATCGCCCACTTCCAGAGTCTGAGTGCTTCTCGACATAGGGGGTAGGACTTGGTTCCGCCCTGCTTGTTGATGTACCACACCACTGACATGTTGTCCGTTTGAATTGCAATGGTCCCAGAAGGGAGAGAGTCCTGAAGGGCTTGCAACATTAGGAGCATGGCTCTCATCTCCAAGACATTTATGTGCAGATGGTACTTGTGAGGCTGCCAAGTGCCTTGGACTATCCTGCCCTGATAATACCCCCCCACCCAATCAGTGAGGCATCCGTGGCCACTGTGGCAAACGGAGGGGAATGAATGGTCTGCCCTGAGTCACTAGAGGGGAGACCATCCACCAGGAAAGGTGTCTTTTGCATGCTTCTGTAATCATGATCATATGAGACATGGGGAGCTGTTGGAAGGACCACTGTGTGAATAGAAGCCACTGAAGGATTCTCATGTGAAAATGGGCCAGAGGTATCAGAAGAATTGCCGCTGCCATAGAGCCTAGGGTTTGAAGGACATACCTGACTTGTACCCTTTTGCACTGCATGAGGAATTGAACCTGCTGGCGAATTGTGGACACCCTGTCCGAAGGTAGCTTTGCGTACATGCTCCTTGTGTCTAAGTCTGCTCCTATATAAGTAATAGATTGACAGGGCAACGAGACAGATTTTTTTAAATTTATAGTAAAGCCTAGCTGAGAGCAAATTGAAAATGTGTAGTCCCTGGCTTGAAGAAGTTGATGCCTGGTAGGTCTAGATATGGAAACACTTGGAATCCTTGATGCCTCAGGTGAGCCATGACCACTGCCATACATTTGGTGAGCACCCTGGGGGCTGTGGTGAGACCAAAGGGCAGAGCTCTGAACTGATAATGACTGGCTCCCAGCCGAAAGCGAAGGTACCTCCTGGAGCGTCTGTCCATCTTGATATGATAGTACACATCCTGGAGATCTATGGAGCACATGCAATTGGCCTGACCCAGAAAGGGTAGAATGGACTGTAGCGTGACCATCCGAAACTTTGTTCTTTGAACAGACTTGTTTAGTCTGCTGAGATCCAAAATAGGTCTCCAGTCCCCTGTCTTTTTTGGTACCAAAAAAAACCTTGAGTAAGTACCGGATTCGTATTGGTCTGCCGGGACTTCCTGGATGACTCTTTTTTTTCTAGCAGTTTTGAAACTTCTATAACTGCTTGGTCCCTCAGATTGGGTGGAACATCTGGGGGGGACTTGCGTGACGGTAAAGGGGATTGAAAGAATGGGATTCTGTAACCTCCGGATAGGATTGAATGTACCCATTTGTCTTGCATTAGGTTTAGCCAGGCCTTTGAGTACATTGAAAGTCTTCCCCTGACTGTCTCCAGAGGCAGACAGTTGGGCAACACTTCAGGGATGTTGGAAGGGCTTGTCAGAGAAAGATTCTCTGCTGCCCTGATTCTGCGGACCCCCTCTGCCATGAGGGCAACGTCGGTTGTTATTATTATTATTTCCTCCTCTGCCCCTGGAGGAAAAATCACCATGTGTGTCAGGCGAAGCTCCCTGGGATTTGTGAAACCACATTTTCCCAATCTTCTGACCCTTGGGGTATGGTCTGGAAGGAGTGGAAAAACAGACTCCCACAGCAGAGAGAGTCTTGCCTTCCAGCTCACACCTAGTGAGAGTGTCTTTCACCTGTGGTCCAAAAAGAAAGGAACCGTCAAAGGGAGTGTTGGTGAATGACGCTCTAAAGGGTTCCACAAAGTTACACAGCCACATCCATGCATGTCTCCGAAGTGCCACACCTGTGCCTGCGGCTCTACTCGCACCATCGGCTGCATAGGAAATGAGCCTCATGGAGGAGTTGACTACTGAGTTATGGGTTGCCAGCTGAAAAGCCACTTTAGCCTGAGCCCCTTCAGCTGATGGATCCTGAAGGATATCTCCGAGCTCTTTCAGGAGATCCCTCTGAAGCCTGATGAAATGGCATAAGTAGTTCAGTGACCTCATGGAGAAGGTCGCTGAAGCAAACATTCGCTTCCCATCTGTCCATGGTCCTGGACTCCTTGTTAGGAGGATGGACAGACAAAGAAGTTTCGGCTAACTCCTTTTTAGTGGCTGCTGCTACCATCATGGCATCCACGGGAACACCCTTAACAAGGAACTGCCTGTCTGGGGGAACAGTGATAAACTTGCTTGGCCTCCTCGGGGTTGGTTCCACTGTATCCGGGGTTGATCAAGCCCTTCGAGCCACCACTGACATTAGTGGATCGAAGGGTGGAGAAACCCAGGAGGTGGAGGGTCGGGAACTGAACGCATCCAGGAATACGGATTCATCTTCGGTAGGGGCAAGGGTATTCCAGTTCCCCCTCTGTTTAAGCATTTCTACTATGTCCGCAAAGGAAACATCTTCAGAGGGGGATCTCAGGGACCCTTCCGATTCATCCAAATCCGTATCCGAAGTGACAGACTCGGGGGAGTCAATGTGCTTCCTCTTGCACTTCTTCTTCCGAGGGGGGTCCCCTGAATGATCAGGGGAGGCCTCGGAGGAAGAGGAAACACCCAATGGGATGGTCTGGAGCACTGGTTCCCCACGTTTGGGGTCTGGAGGAGGGACAGAGGTTGACGCAGGCACTACAGGGGACGGAGCCAGTGGGGTCAAAGGTGGAGCTGACTAGGAGGCCAGCATACTCCTCATAACATCGAAGGCGTCCCTGCCACAATGCAGAGAAGGCTCCGGCTCCGAAGAGACCGGAATCCTCCGCACCAAGGGAGATGGCTCCGAGGCCGATGTAGGAGCCGAGCTCACCTGTGCCGACACTCCGAGAGGGAGAGCGGGGTCGGACAAGGGTCTGATGCCACTCGCCCCCTCGGAACCGATGAGGGAGTCTCGGCGCCTAGATCCCTGGATGGAAGGCACTATCGATGGGATCGGAGCCGACGATGGATCCGAACAAGAAATCGTAATCGGAGTTGACGGTTCCACGACTTGAACTCCAATAAACTCTGGCTCCGAGCTCAATGGAGTCAGAGGAGGAACATCGATAGAAATGGATGGAGCCGACACCTGATGAGGAGGGCTGGACAACATTTTGGCCAGTGCCTGCGACTTCAGCAACCTACTGACCACTCTCTCCACATTGTGGTCTGAGAGCCTAGAGGGCCAAGAAGAATGTGAAGATCTATGACTATGGTCACTCTGCAAAAGGGGAGACCGAGGAGCACAATGAATGGAGTCTAGCGAAGGGGACCTCGGCCTTTTTTGGGTCCTCGATGGCTCCGAGGGTACTAGTGGAGCCGACGAGGAAGCTGTCTCCTTGGTTCCAGCCGGGACCAAAGAGGTAGTAGGCAAGGTCATGGCCAATGATGGCTCCGAGATGGGAGCTGACGATTTGGCCGGTTTAGAGGATTTCACTGGCTGAGTCTTGACCAGTGAATCCTGAGGCTTGAGAAGGCCTCTCAAAATAAGTTTATTCTTGCGCTCCTGCAGAACTCTTGGGCTAAATGCATGGCAGATAGAACAAGAGTCCTGCAGGTGCATGTCGCCTAGGCAATAGATGCAAGTAGTATGCCCATCTGTCAGAGACATCTTCTGACAGCATGAGTCACACTTCTTGAATCCCGACACTTTAGATTCTTTAGACATACCCTGTTAAAAAGAGGAAATCAAACTCTAAATTACTTAGACCAACAGGCCAGCACGCTAAAAAGTAAAAACAGAACACTACCACAAAAAAGCAATAGAAGATAGATTTTTTTTTTTTTTTAAATGAGACTAGGGATCCTCTAGCTCAAACGGCTACCTAACCAAAAGACTAAACACTACTACAGGGAGGGGGATGGGAGACCTCTCTAATTTAAACGAGTTCTAAGGGAGGGAAACAAAACACCAGCTAAAACTACTAGTTATCGCTATATAACAACAATTACCCTCAAATAAGCCCTAATCTGACAAAAAGAAGCAGATTAATAAAGTTATACAAGCCTGAGCCAGTAACCATGAACCTCGCAGCTGAAGCGGCAAACGAGATCTGGGTAGCTAGCGCTAGGCATCATGGGATAAGGGGTAGCCTCGAGCCAGTAAACAGCTCTCGAGCTATAGAAGATGGCAGAGTCGGAGCCGAGGATCAGCTCCGATCCCAACAAGCAAAAAACGAAGGCGAGATAGACAACTTAACATCAATAGATACAAAATAAAGTTCAGGAGGAGGAGTGAGGTTTAAGGAAAGATAGGAATTCAGCAGTTTATGTAATGTTGGACTGTTGATAATTATAAAGAAAAGATATGTGATGTACAATGTATGTAAATGGAAAAAAATGTTAATATGATTTGTTTTCTTTTTCTGTTAATGTAGGTTTGCCTGTGTTGCAAGTAATAATTCAAAAAACGTGTTTAAAAATTAATTAATTAAATCCCTTACTCTCCTTGATACGTGCCATGAGATCTTTAACATTGGCTTGAGCTACCACCAACTCAGGCAGAAGAGAGCTCATTTTAACATCTCATCCAAAGAAGCACACACTCAGGAGTGCAGCAGCACCCCCTATTGCTGTACTGCAGTATCAGTACTGGAAAATAAATCCAGTCATGTGAGGTCTTCCTGTACCAAAAGTGGGTGTGTTACCTACTGAGACACTAACATAACTGGGAGTATCACATATATTTTAAAGTTTTACTCACACTGGAGGGGGCCTGCAACCCAGTCAGACTGTGTGATGATGTCCATTACATTATCTCTTCAGAACTTTCCAAATGTCAGTTTCACACTTTCTCATAAAATCAAAATATTAGGATGGAGTGGATGGTTAAACATGTTTTTTTCTCTAAAAGTTTCATTTGTTGTTAGTTGCTAGCCTAAAATATTTTGATATATTAAAGCAAAATTTAACTTATGTCAACAAAGCAGATGCAAGTTGACTAATGCATACACAAAGTCTACCCTTGATTTGGGAATAAAAATAACCTTTTTTAAAACAATGTCTTATGAATGTCTGTAATGTTTAAGTCTATGTAACTGAATATTTTAAAATCACTACTGATAAAAACAATGGTTACAGCCTCCTTTGCTAATTCCTGTCTCCCATTTCTCAGCTGGACACGTGACATGTTCTGGCTTTGCCTCCCCTGCACAGGATACTGTTGTCAAACATAGCGATTCCATTGTTGATTATTCATTCTGTTTGTGATCCATTCTGACCCTTGAATCAGAGGAACAGTTAAGAAAGGTATCATCCCTGTCCATAACAGACAAATTCTTCATTTCATAGTTTCACAATGATAAACAGTAGTTCAACAATTATTCTTCTTAAAAATAGTACTACAATTGGCATAGGCTGTCCTTTCATAATCCTACATATCCTTAAAGAGCTTCTTTTCTTTCCTTTTAATGTTAGCTACAGCTCAGCAAGCTCATGCCTGGTGCCCTGCAGAGCTTTACAGCAGCAGAGAGACAAAAGAGAGACTTTGGAGTGATTAAGTATCATTTTTCTGCATTTATTTATTTATTTATTTATTTATTTATTGCAGTTGGTTTACCAGGATAGTCCATTGGGCCAGAGAACGTTTTCGTTTTCAATCCTGGGGAGAGAAAAAACTCAAAAAAGAATAAATGTACATTACCTGCTGCCTTTAGCTAATTCCACCTAAAACACTGATTTGTTAGAGTTTCTGTGATTTAAAAAGCTTCTTTCAGCTACATATTGTACTTATTTTACTGCCTGCACATTTTTGTGTTTAAATTACCTGTTTAACTGTTGTAGGCTACACACTCAAGTGTGATAGCCATTTCTGTGCATTTAACGTTTTTTTGATTGTATCTGCTTTATTTTCTGAAAAAAAAAACAAAACAAAAAAAAAATACTGGTTTCCCAGCCTTTCTAAGCTAGTACAGTCCAGTTTTCAGGTCAGTGCTGAATTCAGGGCTGTGTTACAAGATTCTGTGTTTGCCCATACCTTACTCGAATAGAAGGAAGTTTCTCTGTTCACCTGTGAGAGAGGGGAGCTTTGAGCAGCCTATCTGTCCCTGGAGGAGTGGTTTCAGCCCAGAAATTAGTAGTTTATTGGCCATTTGGGGCTAATTTCTATCTCTTTCATTTCCCTGCTATAAAACCCGCATTTGCAAGGGGTTTTTTTTTGCTTGTATACAGCTCAGCAAGCTCCTGCCTGGTGCCCTGCAGAGTTCTACAGCAGCAGAGAGACAAAAGAGAAACTTTGGAGTGATTAAGTATCGTTTTTCTGCATTTTCTTGCTGCCTTTAGCTAATTCTGTCTATAACGCAGATTTTTTAGAGTTTCTGTGATTTAAAAAGCTTGTTTCAGCTACATATTGTACTTATTTTACTGCCTGCACTTTAAAGTCATTTTTGTGTTTAAATTACCTGTTTAACTATTGTAGGCTACACACTCAAGTGTGATAGCCATTTCTGTGCACTTTACGTGCTTTTTTGATTGTATCTGCTTTATTTTCTGAAAAAAATACATATATACTTGTTTTCTTGCCTTTCTAAGCTAGTATAGTCCAGTTTTCATGTTAGTGCTAAATTCAGGGCTGTGTTACAAGTTTCTGTATTTGCCCATACCTTACTTGGATAGAAGGAAGTTTCTCTGTTCACCTGTGAGAGAGGGGAGCTTTGAGCAGCCTATCTGTCCCTGGAGGAGTGGTTTCAGCCCAGAAATAAGTAGTTTATTGGCCATTTTGGGCTAATTTCTATCTCTTTCCTTTCCCTGCTATAAAACCCACATTTGTAAGGTTTTTGCACTTGTATACAGCTAGGGAGACTAGACAGGATAGGCTAGGACAGGAGGAGGGCCTATTTAGGAGAGTATGGATTAAGAGAAGTTGAGAATACATGAGTTGGTTTGGAAATTCTAACCAACTGAGGGTTTGGAGAGAAAGACAGTGATGCGATTTTGGTGGCATGTTGGCTGCAAATCTGACAACTTTGTTATATGTAGTTTCAAGTTTGGATCGAAGAGAGAACTATAAGTTAGTGAGAATTTGACAGCAGTACAAATGATTAGGAAGAAGATAAGCATGGGAAATAGAGATTCTAGAGTTAGGAGTGGGTACTTTTGGTTTCTATAAAGAATTAGTTTAAAATGTTCTTAAACTAGTTTGCCAGTATGGGGTTTATTATTTGTTGTTTTTATCATCATCTTCTTTCGGCTGTTCCCATTAGGGGTTGCCACAGCAGATCACCTGTTTCCATTTCTTCCTGTCCTCTGCATCTTGCTATGTCACACCAACCATCTGCATGTCCTCTCTCACCACACCCATAAACCTTATCTTAGGCCTTCCTCTTTTCCTGTTACCTGGTAGCTTCATCCTTAGCATCTTTTTCCCAATATACTCAGCATCCCTCCTCAGCACATGTCCAAACCAACGTAATCGTGCCTCTCTGGCTTTGTCTCCAAACCTTCCAACCTGGGCTGACCCTCTAATATACTTATTCCTAATCCTGTCCACCCTCGTCACACCCAGTGCAAATCTTAACATCTTTAATTCTGCCACATCCAGCTCAAACTCCAGCCTTTTTGTCAGTGCCACTGTCTCCAACCCATATAACATAGCTGGTCTCACTACCCTCTTGTAGACCTTCCCTTTCACTCTTACGGGTACTCGTCTGTCACAAATCACTCCTGACACTCTTCTCCACCCACTCCATCCTGCCTGCACTCTCTTCTTCACCTCTCTTCCATACTCTCCGTTACTCTGAACTATTGCCCTCAAGTATTTAAACTCATCCACCTTTGCCACCTCTACTCCTTGCATCCACACCATTCCTCTATCCTCCCTCTCATTCACACACATATAGTCTGTCTTAGTCCTGCTGACCTTCATTCCTCTTCTCTCTAGAGCATATCTCCATCTCTCCAGGGTCTCCTCCACCTGTTCCATACTCTCACTACAGATCACAATGTCATCTGCAAACATCATAGTCCACGGGGACTCCTGTCTGATCTTGTCTGTCAACCTGTCTATCACCATTGCAAATAAGAAAGGGCTCAGAGCTGATCCTTGATGTAACCCCACCTCCACCATAAATGCATCCGTCACTCCCACCGCAGACCTCACTGCTGTCACACTACCCTCGTGCATATCCTTATATATTTGTTGTTTTTATACATCAAATAATTTTACAATATACTTTTTTATATATACTTATATATTTTTTATTTTTTGTATTGTTTGATGTTGGCATTTCAGTTGAATTATCCTGTTTTTAATATAATAGATGCATATGTTAGACTCTGTTACTTTTATAGATGATTGTTCACCAATTAGCCTATTTAGTAATTCATGTGACTAGTATTTAAATGGTTTTTAAGAGTCACACTTTTATTATCTGAAGAAGTCAGGGAGTATTCTCCAACGAAAAAGTTTTTATTGAGATACAGTTGGCGTTAATAACATTATGACAAACCTTGTGTGGTTGTGATTTTCTACCTCCGACTGAACTTTTTTGGTGATTTGCTTTGAAACAATTCAGTCGAGTCTACTTTTACTGGTTGTTCGTTTTTTGCATGGAGCCTTGTGAGGGAGAAACCAAATCCACCCAGCAGCCAGACCACCATATGGGGGTTGAGGTAGGAGAATTTTGGAAAATTGCTGGACAACTAACAGAACTCATCGACCTACTGACTCTTTTGAGTCAAGGACTTATGGTGTTCATCTCTAACACAACTACTAAGAGGACCCAGGAAGGACCTCGTGAAGAACGTTTACCCCCCCCCCCCCGGTCAACCAACGCATGGTACAGCCTGTCCACAAAATACCGGCGTTCAGAGTAACCACTCTCAAAACTTCAATCAAAGGCCTGGAATGCTGTGTTCTGTTAGCGTTTCTAGGGACAATCCTTCTTCATCTGCTACCGTTAACGATATGGCACTTTCTGCGGGTTTCCAGGACTGGTTATACAGTAAAGCCAATTTCGCACATCCTGACCGGGTTCACACAAACACAGAAACCAATGAAATGTACTCTGAATCCTTGGACAAACTGCAGACTGTACTTTACAGGTACAAAAGTCTTACATTGGACAACAGCTATTTGAATTAGTGTTTAAAAAAATGCATTGTTCCTACAGGACTTAGGATATTCAAATATCCCAATAACGTTGTGCATGGGAGTGAATTCCATACAGACCTTTTAAAAGCTTTTGACAACTGTGGTTTAGAGATAGTTCAGGCCATTATTAAAAACAATAAGAGGGAAATCTGTAAAGTAAATAACACTACTGAGCTTTACAATACAGTTGTAAATGATTTAATGTTTAAGGTTGAGAATGAAAAGAAAAAATATTATGACCTTAGGGTACAAATAGACAGAAAATGTGATGACATTATTACTAAAAAACATAAAAACTTGACCGTGACATTAAGGAATACAATGAGGGTAGACAATATCCTGCACCTCCACCTTGCCACAGTACCTGTTTAGGAGAGGGTAGAAAATCTCCTGTTTCCAATTTTGGAAACAATACAGAGGGTAACGGTGTTAATGGGGGGAGAGAAGACAATGGTGATGGAAATTACGAGCCTCTCCCCAGGCGTTCGGAAAGGATTTGTAATAGAACAAACACAAAAACAACCATTTTTACAGGGAATCTTACCAGCAGAGGGGGGGAGGGGGTTTCAACAACATGAACTGGTAACCTCTGTACCCCCCACTATTGACTGCCTACAAGGGGATAATTTTGAAGTTGTAAGCAGATCTGGTTTCCATATTTTTAACTACAGTAATATACCTGTGACAGAACCTTTTTTCAGTTTGTTTACTAAGGGTTTCAAATATGTGCCTAACCGAACCAGTAACACAGCTCGGGTCATTATGGACCTTAAAATCTTTATTAGGAAACTCAATTTGGAGAATTTACTAGGGAATAGTTTTACCAATGGAGATAATATAGTACCTAGGAAGGCTAGCACCTTCAATCCCCCCATTCATCCCCAGTTGAAAAACCTTGAATTGAGACTTGAGAAACAAATCAGGGACAGACTACGACACAGAAAATTTACACCTAACTTAGATGAGTCTGAACAAGCTGTACTCACTTATTTAAGTAGAAATCCTACTGTTCGTGTTATGGAGCTTGACGGGGGGGGGGGGTGGTATTGTCCTCATGGACAAGATTGTGTATGAGGGCAAAATGAATTCTATATTACAGGATGAAACTGAATACAGCCAAGTATCAATGAATGAGATTAATATATCATACAAAAAAATTGATATAGCTATCAAAGACCTATTCGATCAAGGGGTTATTGATTATAACATCTATTTATATTTGGAGAACAAAACCCCCAGGGTACCCTCTATTTTTGGGGTACCCAAAATTCACAAGGATATCAGACCCATTGTGGCCTCTGAGGGCTCAAAGATTTCTTTCCTATCCAAATTTTGGATTGGAAATTAAAACACATCTGGGGTAAAAACAGGTTTTTATTAAAAGACTCTTGGAAATTTTTGGGTAAAATAACACCCAAATTAAATGCCCCCAATTTATTATTTCTTACTATTGATAAAGTAGATCTTTTTTCCACCATACGCCATGAAACGGGTTTAGCCTGGCTGGAAGAAGCCCTTAGAAGTATTCCAGGTATTATGGACAATGATGTTTTTTTAAGTTTGGAACTGGCTGACCTCATTCTACACAATAATTTTTTATATTTTTCAGGAGAATACTTTAAACAAGTAACTGGAGTTGCCATGGGGGCTAACTGTGCCCCCACATATGCAGATATTGTCCTTTCTGTATGGGAGAAAAAATATGTTAACAGTGAATTTAACAAATATTGGAACCTATACACCAGATTTCTGGACATCTGCATTTTTTGGACAGGCACCCAAGGGCAATTACAGGATTTTATTATTTATTTGAACCAAAGCACTAGTTTTTTGACATTAACCCACCAGGTTACAACACAGCAAGTCAATTATTTAGATGTGTTTTTAAATGTTGATGAAACAGGCTTCAAATCTACTATTTATAGGAAGCCTACCTTTTCTAACACCTATATTCAGTACACTAGTTCCCATCCCCTATATCAAAAGAAAGCGATAGTCAAGGGGCAATTCGTTTGGGCATCCCGAATGACATCTGATGAGCACGATTACAGTTTAGAGTGCCAACATTTAACTAGAATGTTCAGGGAAAGGGGATACCCAGAGGATTTCATTACCAACATACAGAATGAGGTGGGGGAAGGTAGGAACAACAAATACAAACCCATTTTAGGTACTGGGAATATACACCCTTCAATGGGTTCTAGTAATGTTCAAAAAACAACAGCAGGGTTACAAAGAGCCTTTGTTACAGATTAGAGCGTCAATGCTAGTATTATTAGAAATGTAGTGGAAAAAGAATGGGAGAATTTCAGTGATTTTACTGACCTCCCCGATCTTAAAGGGAAGTCGGTGAAAAGTGTTTTTTGGAAGGGTAGCAACATTAAAAATATACTTGAATATGTGGGGTTGGTTAATGCGTTTTCCAATCAGCGCAAGGGTACATTCAAGTACAGGGCCTGTTTGCAATGCAACAGCATTTCTCAAACTGAGAAAATATTTATTTCAGCCAGGAATAGATGGATTACAGCATCCTCCTACTCCAGTTGTAACACACAAGGGCTAGTATACATTGCTATGTGTCAGATGTGTGAGGGGTTCCTACGTCGGAAAAACTGAGAGACAACTAAGACAGACTAAGAGCACAGTTATGAAATCCAAAAACAAAACTCTAAAAATGCTCTATATAAACACACTTTAGTATGTAACAGAGCAAAGTTTTTTTTTTGTTTTGGAAACTCTCCTTAGGGAAGCCAGGGGTGGCCCTTGGGAAACTAAATTGGAGTATCGAGAGACCTACTGGCAAATAATACTGGAAGCTAACAGAATACCAGGACTGAATGACAATATATCTATTGCCCCTCTACTCAGGTTAAGAGCAGCTAAATTGTGAAGTTCACATATTATATATGTATATAGGTTTTTTTATGTCATTCTTTCTGCCAATGTCCATTCTAAATAGGCATGATGTATAAATTGTATGTCTTTTATACGAGTATGGTTATACCATATGTTTTTTATATATTAAAATATTTTTATGGTATACTAGGAATATTCATATAAATGTGTATGTGTGTGTGTGTGTATATATATATATATATATATATATATATATATATATATATATATATATATATATATATACATATATATATATATTCATGTTATATTAATCCAATTAGTTTAAAATGTTCTTAAACTAGTTTGCCAGTATGGGGTATATTATTTGTTGTCTTTATACATCAAATAATTTTACAATATACTTTTTTATATATACTTATTATTATATATTTTTTATTTTTTGTATTGTTTTATGTTGGCATTTCAGTTGAATTATCCTGTTTTTAATATAATATATGCATATGTTAGACTCTGTTACTTTAATAAATGATTGTTCACCAATTAGTCTATTTAGTAATTCATGTGACTAGTATTTAAATGTTTTTTTGAGAGTCACACTTGTATTATCTGAAGAAGTCAGAGAGTATTCTCTGACGAAAACATTTTTATTGAGATACAGTTGCCGTTAACATTATAACAAACCTTGTGTGGTTGAGGTTTTCTGCCTCCGACTGAACTTTTTTGGTGATTTGCTTTGAAACTATTCAGTCGAGTCTCCTTTTACTGGTTGTTGGTTTCTATAAAGAAGGCCAAGCTTTTGGTGGGTTTTCTTTATACAGTTATGAACATGTAGATCAAATTTAAGTTGGTTATCAATGATTACACCAAGGAGCTTAGTATGGGGTTCAGCTGAGATTAAAGTGTTGTTAAGGGAAGATGTGGTGAAAGAGGATTTAAGATGGTGGAGAGATTTAGGTAAGAATAGAAGGAATTTAGTCTTTTTAGGTTAAGTATGAGTTGGTTGTTAGTAAGCCCGGTTTCAGTGAGATTAAAAGAGTTTTGAGTATTAGTGAGCAAGTCTGAGGGGTTATCAGCAATGGTAATGATAGTGGAGTCATCAGCATACTGGATGAGGGATGACTGAGGACAGGATGTGTGAAGCTGATTAGTAAAAATGTTAAAGAAAAGCGGGCCTAGAATAGAGCCTTGACGGACACCCATATTTATAGAGAGAAAGGGAGATAGAGCTGAAAGCCATTTTACAGATTGCTATCTGTTAGTGAGGTAATTGGTAAACCAGGACATAGTAGCAGGGGGAAAGGTAAAATTGAGAAAGTTTAGAAAGGAGGATAGAGTGAGAGACAGTGTCAAAGGCTTTGGAGAGGTCTTAGAAGAGGCACAATACTAGTTTATTATTGTCTCTTGCTAAGGAGATGGTGTTAATAAAGGAAATGAGAGCAGAAGTGGTACTGTGGTGGGGATGAAAGCCATGCTGGGTAGGGGTGATAAGGTTTACAAAAAATGAGATAAGACAGGGCTTGTTTGTAAACACAATGCTCAAGAATTTTGGAGAGTGTAGAAAGTATAGCAACTGGGTGATAGTTACAGAGTTCAACAGAGTTTCCACCTTTATGGATAGGTATGGTATAGAATTTCTTCCAGAGGGTTGGGACAGTGGATTCACAGATTGCACGGTTAATGAGAATGGAATCAGGCTATGACCTTAGCAGCAGACTTGAGGAAAAGTGATGGCAAATTATCAGCTGAAGGGAAACATGGCTTAAGTTTGAAAAGAAGTTTTTTAATGTAGCTAGTGGGAATGGGACTAAATGAGAAAGGGGAGTTATGTAGTAGGGGTGTGGTAGGAGGTGAGGGAATGGAAGGGTTGGAATTAGGCACAAATTTACTTATAGTATTGATAAAGTAGGTATTGGATTGATAAAGTAGGTATTGAAGATGGAAGCCGTTTCTTGGGGTAAGTTACTAGGGCAGGGGTTAGGTGTTGAGGGATTACCAGAGTGGAGAATTTGGTTTTCTGTTTTCCAGAATATTTTAGCATTTCTAGGTTGTGAGGTTAGAGGTATGTGGTACAAATTTTTTCTTTGTCAATGTGTTGTTGGTGAGGTTATGAAATTCTTTGTATTTTTGAAAATGTACACGAGATTTAGTTTTTGTCCAGAGTTTCCATGCTGAATCTCTTTTTTGCATGAGGGCTTGGTAAGTCAGGTTGTGCTACGTGATTTGGCTCTGACAGTTCTGGGAGGGGCTAGAGAGTTAAGTATGTTTAAGAAGATGGAGTTGAATTGGTGAACAGCTTCATCGAGTGAAAGAGGAAGGACCACTCAATAGCAGCAAGATGGTTATTAAAAGTCTCAGGATTGAAGTTAGTTAATTTATGACATTCTATAAATTTATGGGGTCTAGAGAGGCTGGGGAAAATTTTTGAACTCTAATCGAGTCATGACTCTTCACTGGGCAGGAAAAACAATCAGTAAAGCCCAGAGGGGTAAGTATATTCACAGTAAAGAAGTATAAAATCAATGTCAATAGATAGAAACACAAAGATAATCAGAGGGTAGATAGAAAGAGGAAGAGAAGAGACTGGAGATAGGTACAGAGAAGCCAGAGTAGTAGAAAGCAGCAAGAGTTATCAGTGCCCAAAGGTTTGCAGTGAGGTGTTTAGAAACGCTAGGAAGAGGAGAGAGAGGGAGTGAAGATGGGAGCTAGAGAAAGAAAGTAGGTGAAAATGAGCGCAGTCAGCTGAGTTCAGTGATGATCAGGGCTCTAAATTTGTAATGAATACACAGGTGCAGAGTAATGTAGAATAAACATACGAGATGAAAAGGTAAACTATTGCTAGGAGAGCTAATTCATTCAGGAGAGTTCAAGGTTCAGGTGACTGGAATGGAGACTACATCATATGGAAGTCAGCCAGAACTAGTTGAAATTTACAACCTAAAAAGGGGGAAAGAGGAGAGATAATTAGAGAATGGAGATGGAACAGAAGTGTAGAAGTTTAGGAAGAGGCAGAAAGAGAAGAGTGAGAGAGTAAGGAGGTAAAAAACTAGTAGGATAGTAATTAGATTAACCTATGAGTTACAGAGGCTGAAATCTAAGATAGGTAGAGAAGCAAGTGGAAATAAGGAAGAAGTGAAGCAGGTTTAGAGGAAAAAGGAACTTATTACTGTAAGCAATGTTAATAGAAGGTATTGGGGCAAGAGAGAAACAAACATCTTATGCAAAGCATACATAATTGTACAAAACAGAGCTAGCAAAATATAACAAAGCAGTACAAGGTAATTTTTAACACAAGATACAATAGCAATTTGTATGGATAAGGATTAATAACAGCAATAACAGTGTACTAATAATGAAGTCCAAGAGAGCAGTTCACAATGTTAACAATGCCCAATTAGCTGCAGTTCTACATATGAAGGTATTAATTCATGGCTACAGGTAGCTCTAAGGAACCTGAACGCAAGTTCTATGACTAAGAGAATCAAAAAACAATCCCAGTTGCAAGTGCAAAAGTGTTACAAAACAAACCCCAAGTTTAACCAAAACAGCAGTGTCATAGATTAAGTTAACAGAAGGCCATATTACAAGTAGTTATACTACTTTAAACCAACAGGAAGAGGGCTGGTTGTAACCAGAGACTATTAATGCAAGGAAAAATAAGCATGCGTTTGGTAAACAATGCCTTAAATATTGGCGTCTAAGTCATGCTGTCAGAAAATAAAAAGAGCATGGCAGGCCGAGCAGGGTCGGCAAGCAACAAATACAACAAAAGCCAAGGGCAGAGCTACCACTGTCCTGCTAGCTGTGAGCAGATCAAGTATACAGGAGGGGTTAGAACTGCAAGGGTCTGAGCCAGTTATATTCTCTCGTGGGCCCAAGCCGTAGATCCAAAGTCATATCGCAAACAGGAGAAACAATGCAAACAGGAGAAACAATGCAAGTCGGAACTCCATACAACTGACAAGCACAAATGTAAAAATATGTTGGGACTACATAAATGTGAAAAGCATTTGTGGCCATACACAAACTGATTTAACAGCGTAAAATACACAGTTGAGTAAGTGAAGTCTAGAGCCCAGTTATAACAACTCATACAAATAAACAAAGCAGAGTAACAAGTGCAAGTGAGACACAGCTCTTACAGCAAAAAACAAATACAGTCTCAGATTCAGTAACCACTGAACATCACTATGCCAACTACGTTTAGTGAGGGGAGCTGAGAGTGAAGGTGCAAACTCCAGTAAGGAAGTTTTAAATGCCGCAAGGGATTGGGGAGGTAGAAAGCAATAGTGAGATGAATGCAGCGCAAGTCCCAAAGATGAAAAGGTGAAAACAGCTACAAGAACACCAAGAAAGATGGCAGAAACAACTCTTCACTGTGCAAGAAAAACAATCAGTGAAGCTCAGAGGGGTACGTATATTCACAAGCAAGCAGCAAGAGTTATCAGTGCCCAGAGGTTTGCAGTGAGGTGTTTAGAAATGCTACGAAGAGAGGAAAAGGGGAGAGAGGGAGGGAGTGAAGATGGGAGCTAGAGAAAGAAAGTAGGTGAAAATGAGTGCAGTCAGCTGAGTTCAGTGATGATCAGGGCTCTAAATTTGTAATGAATACACAGGTGCAGAGTAACATAGTATAAACATACGAGATGAAACGGTAAACTGTTACTAGGAGAGCTAATTCAGTCAGGTGATTTCAAGGTCCAAGTGACTGGAATGGAGGCTACAACATATGGAAGTCAGTCAAAAATAGCTGAAATTTTCAGCAGCGAAAAACAAATACAGTCTCAGATTCAGTAACTGCTGAGCATCACTATGCCGACTACATTTAGTGAGGGGAGCTGAGAGAGTTGATACATGTAGGTTTAGAGTAACTGTAGCTATACAGTAGTTTCAATGGCATATAAAAGAATCATTACAGTATAAGCCTAATAGGATGCTAAATGGATGATATGCATCTGCTGGAAGGTGGCTTGGGGAGAAAGACCCGAAAGTATAAATTAATAATCACACATTTTAGTCATACATAAGTTTGGAGTAGTCATAGCTACACAATAGTCTCAACTGAGTACAATGAATATAATTAGCTTATAAAGTGAACAGAAATATGGTATGGGTAAAAGAAAGAATTGATAATTGGTGAAAACATTTTTTGTTTAGTGTTTGTTTAGTGGAAAATGTAGTAGAAAGGAAAAAGCTTCATCAGTCTGGGGCTGTGTATGAGCAGAGCCAGTTGTTAGTTAAGTGTGACCTGAGTTGTTTAAACTTGGATGGGTTTGTGGTATTTTGGATATATAGAGTGATGTCATTCCATGCCTTGACAGTATGATAAGAATATATAGAATTACCAAAAGTGTTGTTGGAATTTGTGACTTTTAATAGGAATTTATTGGAGGACCTTAGGGTTCGGTTATTTGAACAGGGTTCTAGTAGATTTTGCAGTGCTGGGCACTTGTCTGGTTTATATATTATGGTATGGGTGGTCATGAGCTGGTTGAGGATTAGGAGGTTGGGGAGTTATATCCAGTATAGTTGGTGAAGAACTATACATTGGTGGGTTCTGTGAAATATGTTTATGGCAAATATGGCAATTTTTTTATAACAGGTTCAAGTTTAGCTAGCTCTGTTTTCTTAAAGATAGTGAGGATAGTTGAGGCATACACTAGGGTGGAGAGTAGGTGGGTTCTGGTGATAGCTTGCCGGATGGAATTGATGAGATATAATTTGACTCTGTAGAGAGAAACTAGTTTTACATGGGTCTTTTTTATGACATATGATAAGTATTGATCGAATCTCAGTTTGTTGTCAGCGGGGACACCTAGCAATTTAGTCTGAGTGATAGGCTAAATTTTGGTTTTGTTTGCTGACTGGATGAGGAAGGATGATGTGGGGTCAGGTAATTTGTTATTGTTGAAGAGTATTAATTTACTTTTATTGGGTTGAGAATGAGTTAATAGAGAGCCAGGATTCTATAGCTGAGAAGAATTTTTGTATTAATGTTTGGAGACGTGGAAGGGAGGGTGCAGCACAGATAACTGGCGTATCAAATGAGTGTGGCTAGGTTAGTGGCAGAGTAGAGTTTGTTGGTGAAGACAGTAAAGAGTAGAGACCCTAGAATTGAACCTTGTGGGACACCTACTGTGACAAGTAGCTGGGGGGAGGGATCACCATGCCATCTGACCCCTTGTTGACGGTCGGATAATTGTGAAACCAAGATAGCGTGGTTTGACTTAGTTTTAATGAAGCTAGTATATTGAGTAGTCTGTAGTGGGAAACTTATCAAATGCTTTGGACATATCTAGAAATATGTATGAAACAAGTTTGTCCATTGTTTTTGTATTAGTTGATTTTGTTTGTGAAGCTTATGAGGGAAGTCGTGGTACTGTGATAGGGTCTGAAGCCATGGTGGGCGTTGGTAAGTAGTTTTTTGCTTAGGAGATGATTCATGAGTTCAGTGTGTATGCATTTTTCTAGGATTTTTACAAGTGGAGATAGTATGGCTGTTGGTCAGTAATTTGAGAGGTCTGTTGAGGTGCCACCTTTGTGGGTGGGCATGATATAGTAGATTTTCCAGAGTTTGGGTATATATTTTTCTGAGATGGAAGGGCTTAACAAATGAAAGATGGGGTAAGTGATAGCGTTGGCTGCTAGATTGAGGTATTCCTTTGGGAGTTGATCTGCTGCCAGAGATGAGGGTTTCAGCTTGTTGAGTAGTTTATGTATTGTGCTGCTTTGAATGGGTTTTAGGGTAAATTAATTATATGTTGGTTTGAGTTTTGTGGAAAAGGACAGGGGAGTGTTGTTGGTGTTTTTGGTTAGTGACATTATAGAGATGGTGAAATATGCATTAAATTGGGTAGCTATACTGTTAATGGTGTTTGTGGTGATCAGGGGTGGGGTGGCTGCTTGACTAGGTTGAAGAAGTTGTTTAACAGTGCTACAGAATTTTTGGGGGTTGTTCTGGTGCTTTTGCTGGGTGTTACTGTAATATACTTTTTTGTCATGTTTGAACTAAAACATGTAAAACTTGATGTTGCCTACTGGTTAACTTGTAAAACAAAACATTTCAGACACAACGCCTAGAAATAATTGCAAAAAAGGCAAAAATATATACAACTGCTGCCATCTTAGAAATAGTACCAAAAAAGAAATACTCTCAAACCAAAGAAAAAATACTACTCAGACCTATAAGCCACATATTACAATACCCCTAAACAACTCTGGGGAACTCTAAACCCATTACTCTAGATAGGTGGAAAACCACAACAAAACAGTCTACCTTATTAGATTATACCTCAATGGCATGTAAACAAAATGAACATTTCATAACACTGGCTTCCACCTAGTTAAAATGAATACATCCACTCCTCCCATGACCCGTAACAGGGCTACCTCAGATACCGATGACTTCATCTTAAAACCAGTCTATACCAGTACAATAAAAATATCTACAAAATCTAAAACCAACGAGCCTAACAATAGGTAATATACCAGCTGAGTATATCAAAATGAGAGCTGAAGTTCTATCCTATCCCACATGAAATCTAACAGACCCATCTAAGAATCCCACATCCCATCTCTATGGAAAACATCCTAGATTATTTTACTACATAAAGACAGAAATTATACTGAAACAGCCAACTACAGGCCGGTTGTTATCCTTCCTCTCCTCTCTAAATATCTAGAAAGATGCATCTAAACTGAAATCATAAAGAGCCAAACAGAAAAACAATTACTATCTTTAACTCAACCTGTCTCTCAACTTCACCATAGCACAATAATTACTTTACTATGGTCCATCAAAAAAGGAAAGAAGTTTAAGTCACATTGTCTTTACTGTATTCCTAGATATCTCCAAAGTTTTTCATATGGTATCTCACATATTACATC
The DNA here is from genome assembly GCF_019279795.1 of Protopterus annectens. Taxonomy (NCBI): domain Eukaryota; kingdom Metazoa; phylum Chordata; order Ceratodontiformes; family Protopteridae; genus Protopterus; species Protopterus annectens. Next base: position 1,474,808,921 of record NC_056729.1, read on the forward strand.
TCATTTTGGCTCAGGCTGCTAGGTAGGGAAGCCAACACAACTGCCATTTTTCAAGCTACCCAAGCCATATGACACTATGTCAAATGGCAGGAATCCTACACAACCTACCTCTTTGATAACATTTGAGTCCACCAGAGATCCCCATCCTCAGCCCACTGTTGTTTAGCATATTTATAAATGATATGCATTTGTTAACAAAACATGGCAGCATCATTCAATATGCACACAACTCTACACTGGTCTGCTCAGCCACTACAATATCTAAGCTACAGGAGGCTACCCAGTATTCTTTGTCTTCCACTGAAGCTTGGCTTGAATGATGTCTATTGTTACTTAGCTCTAAAAACAAGCGAATGTTATTTACTTCACATTACTACAATAAATTCAAAGAAATTTGCTATAACTTCATCTAATAACAGAAAAAAACAGAACATATTTCTTCCACACCAACCTGCTTACGGTTTATATTGATGAAAACCTAAAATCCAATATACATATTACAAGAGTTCTGAATTTAAAACTACTGTTTGCCTTGATTTTTGGATTTTCTACATTTACGGTTTGGATATTTCTATTACTATGTCAGTCTGACAACATAATAAATAAATACTTAAATAAATGCATTCCTTGAATGTAAATAAGGAATGTGTTACACATCCGGTATGGCTGTCTCTGCCCGTACATAGATTACAGCTGCAGTGGCTAGGCTTTTCAGCCGTATTGCACTATGGCAAAGTGCCGCTGCAGCCATTTGGGTTCGGCGATGTAGCTCGCAGGAAATTGTCTTGCGGGCTACACGCCGGAACCCTACTGAGAAAGACACCTGGTGTCAAAGTCATGGCCTCAAGCTAAATGCCAAAAAATGCATAGTCATCCTGTTTGGGAAAAACAAAACACCCACGAATTACCACATAGGCGGCAGCCCCCTTAATACAGAAGAGGTAATATGAGATCTGGGGAACCAGGTAGATAGTAATCTCTCCTTTGACAATCATATTGCCAAAGTAGTTAGGAAATCCTTCTATGTGGCCCATCTAATTACTAAGGGGTTCGCATCTAGAAATAAAGAGGTTATAGTGCCCCTCTACTCATCACTCATCAGACCCATCATAGAGTACAATGCCCCATTTGGGATGTACCTCACAAGACACTTCCAACAGCTTGAAAGACCACAAAAGCACCTCACCAAGAGGATTACTGGCCACATACATATGTCCTATGCAGCCCGACTGAAAAAACTCCGGCTGTACTCAGTAGCATATCGCTTACTCAGAGGTGATCTCTGCCTGACTTACAAAGCCATGTCTAACTCAGAATTGATGGACATGCTCCACGTAAAGAAATCCAAGTCACTGCATGCCACGCGCTCTAGTGAGCTAAACCTCGCCACAACAATAAATAGAACATGCTGGAGGGATAGATTCCTGTCACAGAGACTCCCCATGCTTTGGAACAAAATTCCTAACTACACTAGGCAGAGCCCCTCACTAACACTCTTCAAGAGAAGCCTTGATGAGTACATCCCTGGGATCACTTCATTGGCTCTGCTTGACAGAGGCTCAGTTAATTAATCTATGGGGCGGCGAAAGCCGACACACTCTGGCTAGGCTTATAAATGCCCTCGGGCAGATAGCCTAGTACCTACCTAAGAACCCTCTTAAACTGGTCTGCAAATGCCCATAGCATGGTCTTGAGTGTAGAGTTTAACCTCTTAACAAGACCATTAGTCTGGGGATGGTAGGGGTGGTCTTTAGGTGCTTCACCCCACAGTACTTCCACAGACAAGCCAGCAGGTCTGAGATGAAATGGGCACCTCTGTCAGTCAGTATTTCTTTTGGGAAACCTACCTTGCTGAAAATCTCTAATAAAGCATTTGCCACCTTTTCTACCTCAATAGGGGACAGAGCCACTGCCTCAGGGTATCTGGTAGCATAATCTACTACCACTAGGATATACTTTTTCCCTGTGAAACTTGGGGTACTCAGAGGCCCCACAATATCCATAGCTACCCTCTGAAATGGTTCCTCAATCACAGGCAAGGATATCAAAGGAGCTTTCACCTTGACTCCTGCCTTGCCTACCTTTTTGCACTGCTCACAGGTCTTGCAGTACCCTGTTATATTTCTGGAAATCCCAGGCTAATAGAAGTTCTGTGTGATATGTCTCTGTATGTTTTATGCCCATATGACCTGAAAAGTGAATATCATGGGCTATGGCTAGAAGTGCCAGACGGTAGGGTCTGGGCACAACCAACTGCTGTATTCTCTCACCCTCTAGCCCTCCCTCAGGGGTCCACTTTCTATATAGTAACACTTTGTCCCAGTATACAGATTCCCCCTTCCCTTGAGAATCAGGTGCCTTAGTACCCACAAGCAGCTGTGGCTCACCTTCAGTATCACTGCTACAGGGTAGGTCCCTCTCAAGTTACCACCTCACCAGTCCTGGCTGCAAGTGTGCAGTCTGTCTAGGTCTCCCCCAGGCTACCAAACCCACATGCTTGTTTCTGCGCCTGACTGCATGTAACTGCATGCACACATGGTACTGCATTATCAAAATCATTCCCTATCAGGACATCAACAGAGATATCCTCAAACACACCTACTTGCTGGATTCCTTTTCCACCCTCCTAGTCAAGGTGAACCCTAGCCAAAGGTATCTGGAATAGGGTCCCTCCTAAATCTCTGACTGGTGTAGACTGCCCAAACAAGTAGTGCTCCTCTGTAAACATTGCAGGCTTCACAATGGTTAGGTCAGAGGCTGTGTCTGTCTTAGCCATGGCTTCTTTCCCATTCACTAAGATAGGATATAACCTCTAGTGGTAGTTTGGTACTCTTGTTGTCTCAAGACAACCTACTGCTGGCATTCTGTCACTCCCAGTTGCTGGCTCTCCCACCTTTTGTTCCCCACCTTGACTCCGTGGACATCTATATACTACATGGCACCACTGATTGAATTTAAAACATTTAACCCTTTGTCCTGGACATGTACCTGGACTAGTGGCCTCCTCTGCTACTGGCAGATGCTGTTGGGTAGTGTGGGCTGCCCACCATGAGGTCCCATAGACCCATGAGCAGAACTGGGTGTCCCTTTCCTGTGCAGTGATGCCCCTGCTTGCTAGGTATAGGTCTCCCTTCTTCCCCAACTCATCTACAGTATTGCATTGTCTATCAGCTAACCAGATTCTCATGTCCTCAGGCAAAGTGCTAATGGCTTATTCCCTCAGCAAAAGGACTGCCAGCCTTCAAATGTGGTAACGTGGCATCCACTCACCCACCTATGAAAATAAGTGCTTAGTTCAGCAACATATTCACACACACTTTCATCTGCCTTGCGTCTATGCTCACAAAACTTTTTTCTATAAGCTTCAGGTGTAAACTAACTTAAAACATTATAGCAAACAGTTCTTTACAACATTATAATTTAAACAATCAGTGTCAGATAGTTTGGAAAGAACAGTTACAGCTTTGCCATGGAGTAAGGGGGTCAGGAACCGTACCCAGTGCCCTTGGTCAACATTATACTGTTTACATACACTCTCAGACAAATGAATGAAAGTATCAAAATTATCCCCCTCTGTAAATTGTGGAAGAAATTTACTGACCTTTGTTGCTTCTGGGATTCGGTTACTCCCCTCCCCATTACCTCCATGACACTGGCAAAGAGTCAGCATCTCCTTTTCATGTTGCCTCTGCCTCTCATTCTCCTCAGCCTGCAGACGTCACAGTTTCTCATTTTCCTCAGCCTTCAGACATTGCAATTTCTAATTTTCCTCAGCCTCCAGATGTCTCAGTCTCTCTGCTGCTTTTATCTCCAAACACTTGGCTTCTAGCTCAAGTCTCTAACTCCAGATGGATTTTAAGTCCTTTGTGGAAAGGCTGAGCTGTCCCATTTTATGAGAGTTGTACATCTCCATGACCAGTCTGACTCTCCCCCTGGTTGCTATTCTCTAATGCAGCTGTGACTAAAGCTGCAATCATGTCTGCTTTAGTCAGGTTGGCATGCACCAGACCTAAGGCCTGGCACATCTCAGCCAACCGGCTCCTTGTCAGCGTGCCATACTCCTCTGCTGACATGCTTGCCTGCTCTCCCTGACTAACTAAGCTAACAAAAAAATAAATAAAACAATTGTGATATGAACTCTGAATGTTCATTGTGTGGCTGACTGAGAGTACAGACACCTTCCGTGACTACTGTACACAGGCTACAGGAATTCAATATCCACACCACTACAAGCCAATTAATATGTGATGTGGCTATCTCACCACAGTCAACCAATTAATATGTGATGTGACTATCCCACCACTGCCTTACAATTAATATGTGATGCCCCTTCACTGGCCCAGTAATCAAGGAGCCTCAATCCTCACCACTAGCACCAGTGAGGGGATGTACACATTGGGAGCATGACAAGTACACACACACAGTAAAGTACAATTTCCCTTAAGAGCACACAGAGATCACAGTCAGTCTGAGGCTGGTTTCTGCCTCTCACTCCACATCCCCAATAAGACTCTTCACTGGCACAGCTATAGAGATGAGTCCTTAGCCAGGGTTCCAAGCCAAGTCCTCTCAGCACTCTCTCTGTCCAACCAGTGCTTCATGTCCCTGCTCAAGTAGCTGACACACATACACACACACACACACACACACACACACACACACACACACACACACACATACACATACACACACACACACACACATGTTGAAATTTAATTTATGCACAAACACACACCTGGAAAAGGCTGGAACAGGTTTACTAGCTATGCCCCCTTCTGCCCAGACCACAAGGTAGTTAACACTATCAGCAGAACCCCTTATCAGCTACTTTAAGACCCTTCCCAAAAGGTGACCAATCCTACTGTGTAATGTTACTATTATCCAAATGGTAAGTGTGACCAAGGCCAAGGCTATTTAGGAGTGGCCTATACAGTACAAACTCCATGCCACCATAGACTTATACTCCCCAGATATAATCATCCTGACAAAAACCTGGCTACAACCTCACATTACCAGTGAGCAAATCCTCCCTATTGGTTACAACATACTAAGACTAGACTGACTAAACAAGAAAGGAGGTGGTATAGCTATAATATTTAAACAGCATCTAAACATCCAGATTCAAAACTCATCAGCTCCCCAAATTGCCAGTGAAGAAATAATATATACCAGTCTGAAAATAAACCAAAATAAAACCATCAACATAATAGGATGCTACTTCCCACCTGGCCAAAATATCCCTCCACTAGAAAACCTCCTCAGCTGGACTACCCCCACCATCTCCCTCAAGAGGCCATAATTTTAGGTGACTTCAATATTGATTGGCAATCCTGTTGTGTCAACCATCCAACCCAGCATTTAAACCTTCATGGCTTCACCCAACCAGTCCAGTCACCAACCAGAATAAATAAAAACTCCAGCAAGCACACTACCCTGGACTGGATACTAGTCAGCAAGATTCCACAGTCCTATATAGCAAGCTGCCTATCAGATAGCCTCAGTGATCATTCTCCAACATTCCTACTCAAAAACACCTATACCAAGTTAAACCTGTCATCTACCATCAAATATGTAAAAAACTACACTTTAACCCAATCACAGTCATCTCATCCCTCAAAGAATGTAACTGGCACCCTCTAAATTACCTCAGCCTAGATGACTCTTCAATAATACCTTCCTAAGCATCCTAAATAACCATGCCCCCATAAGACTTACCAGAACCAAAGCCCAACCCTCCCCATGGCTACAGAAAACCACTATGTCAGAAATGAAAAACCAAGATAAAACCTGGGAACACTGGTGCAAAAACAAAACCCGCTCAGCTAGACAGAAATTCCTAGAACTATGCAATAGAGTCAAAAAGCTAATAAAGGAGAACAAAATCCAATACTACCAGTCTGCCCTCAACTCCTCCCAACACAACCCCAAACAATTCTGGACCTCCATAAACTCCATCCTCCACCCAGGTAAAATCAATACCCCTACACCTAACATTCCTCACTCCTTAGAAAATACTGCAACCTCAGCCAACACACACTTCACACAAACTGTACTATCACTAGTTAGACAACACAACCCCCCTCCCATATACCCCACACTTTCACCCAGTAATCTCCCCACACTCTTCTCATTTTCTCCCATTCCTACCTCCAACATAAGAAAACTCTTAACTAAACTTAAACCCACAAAATTAGCAGTAGATAATCTCCCAAGTGAATTCCTACAAATTGCAGCTGACACCCTAGCCTACCCAGTATCCATCTTGATTAATCAATCTCTGTCAGAATGCTACGTCCCAACACTATGGAAAATATCACACATCATTCCCCTTCACAAAGGTGGCCCCTCCACAGAACTAACCAACTACCCCCCCATAGCGATTCTATCTCCACTCTCCAAAATACTAGAGAGATGCATTCACTCTCAAATCTCAGACTACCTCCTTACTAACAACCTCCTTTCTAATACTCAACATGGTTTCCGACCAAACCATTGCACCACCACTGCCTTACTCTCTTTTACTAACACTATCCTTCACCATAAAAACAATGGCCATCTCTCCTCTGCTACTTTCCTAGACCTATCTAAAGCATTTGACATGGTCCCACACAAACAACTCCTCTCTGTACTCAATAACCTATCCTTTTCTCAGTCAGTCACCAACTGGTTTCAAAGTTACCTGTCTGACCACCAGCAATCTGTTGTATGGCAAAATGACATATCTCCCCAACTACCTGTCTCTATTGGTGTTCCCCAAGGATCCATCCTTGGACCCCTACTCTTGTCTATTTTCACCAATAATCTAGCCTTTACCACCAAACATGGCACACTCATACAATATGCAGATGACTCAACCATCATCTGCTCAGCCCAGTCTCTACCCGAACTGCAAAAGGTCACATAGGATGCCTTTTCCTCTGTTGAAACGTGGCTATCCGATGCCCATTTAATACTCAACCCAAATAAAATTAAACTCCTCATCTTCAAACCCACCAAACATACTCAAAACAACTCTCACTTTAACATCACAGCAAAAGACAACACCACTATCCACCCAACAGATCATACCAAATTGCTAGGAGTTGAAATAGACAACAATCTCAAATTTGGCATTCACATATCCATGACCATAAACAAAGTCCACCAAAAACTGGGAGCCTTATACAGAAAGAAGCAACTCCTCACCAAAGCAGTTAGGATTTCAGTTGCAAACTTGCACCTTATCTCCACCCTACTTTATGGCTTTCCAATGTATACCAACCTAAGGCAATGCAATCTAAATAAACTTGAGACCTGCTACAACAAAATCACCAAATTCATCACTGGGGCATCCTACCACAGTCACCACTGTATCTCACTTACTGAACTAGGCTGGCTAGAACTCCCTCACCTCCTTCAATGGTATCAACTCACACTCGCCCACAAACTGGTTAACCATCCTCTAAAGGTCCCATCCCTCCAGTATCTACTCTAACCCTATCACCACCAGACCACTATGATCCAGCAACAAAAATCAATTACAGGTTACTAGAGCCAATAACACTGCTGGAGAAGCACTATTCTCCAGCACTATAACCAAATTATGGAACACCCCCCCCCAACAATAACCTCTCTACCATCATGCACCCACTTCAAAGCTTTACTTAAAGCGCACCTAAAAACATGCTGGCTATGCCCTTGTAACTCTCCCCTCTAACTTCTCCCACTCCATCTACCCTCTACCGCTCTTCCACCCCACAAACTACCTTTGATTACAGCAAGCTCTGATACTTCCATGCCTATCTACTTATTATATGGCAGTAACTTCTTATTGTAACAATTGTAAATATCTGCTATGACTTTGTGGATAGAAGAGATGCTAGTTATCTACTGAATGTACTATGTTATTCATCTGTAACCATGTTTGCAATATTTTAATTGCTAGGATTCTTCATCTGTAACTATATCTGTAATATTTTAATTTGTGGAGCTTTTCTCCCAGGGCATCCGCTGAAAATGGACCTGTGTCCAGTCAGACATTCCCGGTCAACAAACATAAATAAATAAATAAATATGCAAGTACTCTAAGAGCTTAAATATCTCTAAACAAACCAGCCACAATTAAAAGGTTTAAATATATTTAATAATAAATAATGAAAGAACAAAATGATACTCAGTAACTCAACACAGGGACTACAGAGTTCAGAATCATAGGAAATATTTTAAAACAACATTGCAGGACAGTCTCACATAAATACAGAAAACATCTAATCTAATCCTTACTATATTCCTATCTATATCTAAGAGAGATTACTGTACCCTGGTTACTTACTATTAGCAAGGCAAGTGCTGATAAGAGGATGTTTTCAGGTCCAAATGCAAAGACTCACTCTCTGAGATAGTTCTTAAATTAATAATACACATTACTGCTGGGTTAGCTGGGATGACATCACTCTGTCACCTGCCTTCAGTTCCCAGGCTAATAGAAACATAGAATTTAGCACCTCTGTGTCAGAGGTACATATTTCTCAGAAGTTTGCTTAGAACTGGAAGTCGTAAAACAGTTAAACACTTTTACAATTAAAACCTAGTAATTATTTCTGTTTCAAGACAATAGGAAAACCTCCAACTCTGGACATTGTGCCTGTTCTAAGCTGAAACAGAGATAACAGAATTGTAAAACAATTTCCACTTATTTTCTTGAGGTTTTGCAAGTTAACTCTGTATGCTCCAATGTCTACTATGAAAATGCATATTTGCACAGGCACATCGTCCATATACATTTCTGTTCTTTTCCAGTAGGGTACACTGTGGGTTACATTCTTGAAGCTCAGTACATAATATACAGTTCAACACACACTTCTGTACCAGTAGTTTAATATCTACATAACATATAGTTATCTTACATTTGTAAGACAAGCCTATGGATTATATTAATATTCACAAATGACATATGAGTATTTACAAAATTCCAGACAGCTGGGCTGGCAGCCTCACACGCGCGCGCACACACACACATATATATATATATATATATATATATATATAGACACACACACACACACACACACACACACACACACACACACACACACACACACATATACACCAACATGCACTTATACTGCATTTTTACTGTTTACGGATTGTATTCCTCCCTAACTTATCTCCTATAACCTGTGCTGAGCAGTGCAGCAGTGACTGTGATTTGCAGTGCCCTGTATAGAAGCAGGAACCTAGAGCTGGAATCTCCCATATAAAACTTTCTCTGGTATTTTTTCAAGTATCTAGCTGAGTATAGATCAGCTAACTTGCCAAATGAGAAGCATTACCCCAAGAGCGTTGTTTTAGAGCAATCCTGGACTTCTTCTCTCAGCCCAAGAACTCTAAACCAGATTGCACCACCTGTCATGGATAAAAAAAGAGGATCCACAGCCATGGATGTGCACCATGTCATTGGAGGCAAAGCTCTTGCACACAGACAGTGCTACCACCAAACATGTTGCCAGTAACATACATACTACACCTACTACAGATCTGACACATACATTCATATATGCTGAAGCTCTTAAATGCAACCTACCTAAACCTCAAAGGCCTTCCATATACTGCCCTCAGCAACCTCTGAAACACTTAAAGACACTCCCCAGAACACATACAACCACATCCCACAATGTCTCAACATCTGAGCCCTTAATGCAATCTGCCACATGGCCCAGTATATAGCTTATTGGAGACTCTATTGTGAGACACATAAATACCTCCCTCTCCAGGCCAAGCAAGGAGATGGTCATGGTCAGTTACCTATCAGGGGAAAGGATCTGCTAGATTATACACGCACTCAGGAAACAGTGAACGCACTCAGGAAACAGTGAACCACAAGTACCAGTGTGACTCTGTCATAGTTAATGTAGGCGTTAATCACATGAGATGCAACTCCCTGGACTATATGAAGAGAGACTTGATGGCATTTTTAGATTATGTGTCCCAGGCTGATATGAGCCTAGCACTTAGAAGTATTCTTCCTTCGCCAAGGATGATACCGCAATATAAACAGAAGATGATTGACTTTAACAATTAATTAGTTACTGGTGTCATTCTCAAAGCCTATGATGAGATAAGAAGAGGAGCCCACCTGAGAAGAAGTAATAATAGCCCTAAGGAAAATGAAATCAGAGAAAGCTGCAGGCTAAAATGAGGTCATAGAAGATATGATAAGGATGTTGGGTGAGGCAGAAGCACAAACGCACATCACAATCCACCACACCAAGTACCTCACATTGTACACATGCCTGTGTCTCACAGCCTGCAAGACCCAGCCACAAACCCAACATACTAGTCATAGGAGACTCTATCGTTAGACACAGAGATGTGCTCCTCACCAGGCTAGACAAGGGGGAAGTCATAGTAAGTTGCTTGTCAGGTGCTAGAACCTGCCATATCACTCACACACTCAAGTATCTCAACAACAATTACTGTTATGACTCTGTCATAGTCCATGTTGGTATGAATGACTTGAGACATACATCTCTGGACTATACGAAGAGAGACATGGTTGAGCTCGCTGAATATGCATCCCAGGCAGGTATTTCCCTAGCCTTAAGCAGCATCCTACTGTCACCCAGAATGATGCCTCAGTACAAGCATAAAAACATTGACTTTATCAATTGGCTTAGCTACTGGTGTCATTCCAAGGGGATCCAGTACCTGAGAGCCTGGGAGGACATGATTGATAGACCATGATGCTTTGCCAGAGATGGCCTTCATCTGTCTCCCCTGGGCTTCAGGACTCTGGCAAAGGCTCTTGCCTCCCCCATAGTGCCTTTTTAGGCAAAGTCATGAAGACAAAATTACCAACATGAAAAATTCTCCTAAATGAAATGTAAAGGTCATGCTGCTAAATGCTTGGAGTCTTAACATGAAATTGCACTCATTGCAAGCATTCCTCCCCCCGACAGATGCTGACATTTGTGCAGTCACTAAAACCTGATTTAAAGCTGCGGAGAGTACCCCAGCCTTACCAGGTTACTTGTTCTACCATACTTTCAGACCCCAAACAGAGGGCTACAAAGCCAAAGGAGGTGGAGTTTCAATATTTATCAAAGACATACACATATCCAGGCTGGTCAAATAGTATGACACACATGAAACACTCCAGGTACAGTTAACTATTGACAAAACACATATTCAAATCACAGCTGGCTACAGACCCCCAACCATGACACAGAAGGCCCACTCCAACTATCTGGACTTACTTGAATCCATCAAGATTCAACCCTCTACCCTGAACCTGGGTAACTTTAACTACCCACCCATAGAGTGGAAGAGCTATTCTAGCTCAAACACGAATGCCCAGAAATTCCTCAACTTTGTAAATGGTAAAAAAAACACTAGGCAGGACCACCAGGCTCCAAAAATTCAGTTAAATTTATTGTGTAGTCAATGGATAAGTGCTTTCACATGTAAAACATGCTTCATCAGATCTCAAGAAACAAACAATCAACTTAAAAACAGATTTGAAATGGTGCTAACCAATCCAGTTACAGCAGAAAAATCAATCAATTAATTAACCCATTAAGCGGCAAAGCAAATGCTGACTAAAGACAAAATTCATTCCATGTTAAACAAACAGTAAAAAAGTTATGTATGTAAAAACAGCATTAGCACACATATAAACCTTGAATGGATAAATATGTGTATGTATATATATATATATATATATATATATATATATATATATATATATATATAAATATATATATAAAAATAAAACAAAACATGACAAATATACATCAGATAAATAAGCACATATAAGAAAGAATAAAATAAAAACAACCTACAAAAATTTTTCATACTAATTATCATATATATTATAATCTAATCATGATCTATTCTATAATATTATTTGATTCTACCTTACTCTACTTCATCCCATCTTATTCTATTTTATTTTATTTTATTTTGCTTCATTTTAATGGGTGTGCTTCCAGGACCGGTTTAAGACTAACATGATTATTAAGCCCTGGAAAAATATGAGCACTCAGTCTAAAAATCCACTTTACTTCTACCAACTCTAATTGATTATTCAAACTGCCCCCTCTCATGTTAACAGGCACTATTTGTAGAACTCTAAAGCTAAACGTATGAATACTAAAATTAGCTACATGTTTGGCTAGTGCATTTTGTTGATTTAAATTTTGATATCATACAAGTGATTATAGATTCTGTCTCTCAACCTTCCTGTAGTCTTACCTACATAAAAACAAGTACAACAATTACAGGATGCAAGGTATACTAAATTAACACTATTACAAGTGGCAGTAAATTTGGGAACAAACCTATATTCTAAAACGGGATGGTCAAGATTCTGTATGATAGTTATAACGCTACACATCCTGCAATGCTTACATGGGAAGGTCCCAAGGCTCAAACTCCTATTTAAATCCAAGTTACTATTGGGACACCCTACTACATCCTTGCATAAAATGCGTTTCAAATTGTTACTATTTCTATAAGTGAAATGCGGAGACCTCCTCGCCATCCTGGCAGTGGCAGGATCCAACAAGAGAGCATGCCAGTTACATTTCACTACTTCTACTACACGACCAATATCCCCTGTGTAGGTGGTAACGAAATGAACCTTATTGCTACTACCATAGCAAGTCATGGTTCTTATTGAAGAGACACTCCTGCCCATTACCTCTTCTCTTACATTTACCAAAATAGACTTCTTATAACCTCTCTCCAAAAATAACCTAACTCATCCAACTGTAGTATCAGATCATCTGGATCCCTACAAATTCTCTTTAGTCTATGGTATTGACTTTTGACTATGTTGGAAAAGACCATCCTAGGATGCATACTATTAAAATGCAATAAAGCATTCGTCCAACAGGGTTTCCGATATAATCTGGTACTCAATAGTCCAGCAGAATCTTGATGAATGGTAATATCAAGAAAATCTACAAAAGCACAAGAAGAGGTCATACTAAACTCCAAAAAATGAGTTGTAGAATTTAAATAGGCAGCAAAATCATTCAAAATGTTTGTGAATGATATAAATATTTGGGAAAATGTATCTTAATTTATTCTCCTTGAAGGTGTGAGCCGAGGCGCTAGGGACTTGTGAATAAACTAGTGTTGGATCTTTCCTTTGGTCGTTTTATTTGGATTTGTCTTTAATTTTTTATTTTTGTTGCTGATATAAACAAAATCATTCAAACCTGCTTCATCACCTTTCCATAAAAATAGAATATCATCAACAAAGCATCGATAAAGGGAAATATTCAAAAACCCAGGATGGTCAAACAAAAAAGCCTTCTCCCAATGGTACAAAGCAAGGTTAGCGTAAGAATTCGCACAGGGGGTGGGTGCCATTGCAACATCCCATCGCTGTAAATACAATTGCCCATTAAAAATAAAAATGTTATTAGTCAGCACCATGTCCAGAAGTGTAGTAATAAGCATAGTCTCTTCATTAGACATACAGTCACAGCCAGTAAGAATCTCTCTAACGGCTTCAAGACCAAAATCATTAGGGATAGAGGTAAATAGGTTCTTAACATCTAGAGTAACCAAAATACATTTTGGACATACAGGACCACAATTACAGGTCTTAATATCATCCAAAAGTTGAAGAGTATCTTTTAGTATAGTGGGAATCATTTTAACTAGTGGACCCAACTTGTGTTCAACATAGACCGACTTGGTCTCAGTCACCCAACCACCGCCAGATACAATAGGTCTCATGGGTGGGGATATCAAAGACTTATGTATCTTAAGCAAGCCTTTTATTAAGGGAACCAACAGATGTTCAACACATAAATAGGAACAGAGTTCAAAATCAATCTGCCTACACATTAAAGGATCATATAGATTATCCCAGATTCCTGTAATGATCTTATCCAAAAGCGGGGTAAGAGTCTAAAAGGTCGATACCCCCACCCTTATCAGTGGGTCTAATAGTTAAAGCATCATTTGCTCGCAAGGAAAGAAGCACTCTTTGTTCATCATTAGACATATTAAAATAAGTGTTTTTATGTCGATCCCCACAGGAAAACAATTCATAAAAATCATATTCACATAGTTTAAGAAAACAGTCAACATGTGTTGGGATAATAGGACAAAAGACACTCTTCCTTTTTAACCTAGAGCCATTCTCAGTATTGAAAGAACCTTCATTAGAATGCATTAATTTTAGAGCTATATTCCTACAAAAAGTCTAAGATCTAAAAGTAGATCTGTTAAGTTAGTACCTGCTGAGGGAATATAGGAAAGGCCCTTATTCAACAGGGTGCATTCTGCTGAGGAGGTGGAGTTTCAATATTTATCAAAGACATACACATATCCAGGCTGGTCAAACAGTGTGACGCACATGAAACACTCCAGGTACAGTTAACTATTGACAAAACACCTATTAAAATCACAGCTGGCTACAGACCCCCAACCATGACACAGAAGGCCCACTCCACCTATCTGGACTTACTTGAATCCATCAAGATTCAATCCTCTACCCTGATCCTGGGTAACTTTAACTACCCACCCATAGAGTGGAAGAGCTATTCTAGCTCAAACACGAATGCCCAGAGATTCCTCGACTTTGTACATGCCAATGCATTGGATCAGCTGGTCGACACCCCAACAAGAGGTGAAAATATGCTGGACCTGGTACTAACCAACATGAGTAGCCACTGTAGCACCCCTACAGTGTCATCCTCCTTGGTAAGATTCAACCATAAAATAATCACTTTCGAAGTCACCAACTCCCCTGACCCCCATCCCCTTGCCAGGGTAAAAAAAAAACTTTTCCAAAGCTGACTACAACCTCCTGAGGGAAGGTATAAGCCTCTTCACAACCACCATCCCTTCAGTTGAATCAAGCACTAATGTCCAAGCCTTCACCAAAAAACTATACGAGGACCTACACAGCTCCATGGACTCAGTAATACCTGACATGACCAAATCATTTTCCTCAAGGAAGAGTAAACCTGTCTGGTGGACAGCAGCAATAAACAAACTCTATAATAAAAGAAAAAAAAAATTGCTATCCAGGACCAAGAAGGAGTAGGTGCCAAGTTGGAAGCAATCTCTCCTTTGCCTGAACAAGCAAATAGGGTCACTGGTGAAATCTTCTAAGGGTAACTGCGAGTCCAAATTGGCCACAATTCACACAAGTCACAAGGCCTTCTTTGCATACGTCCACAATCTCAAAGGTAACTCCCAAATCTGCTCTGAACTGGTGGTCAAGAATACCACATGCACAAATGCCATAGATATACCCAACCTGCTGGCATACAAGTTCAGTGAAAACGTCACCACCCTGCCCCCCCCCCATCAGTAAACCAGGACATCCTCAGCATCTGCCACTCTCCCCTCATCACTAGGGAGCAGGTTATTAATGCCCTCTCAAAGGCAAAAAATACAACCTCTATGGGACCCGACAACATCCCTGGCTGTGTCCTACATGAACTCAGGCTCTCAGCACCACTATGCACCCTATTCAGCCAAAGCATGTGCACTGGCTTCATCCCAGCAGAATATACTTTTCTGAGGTGCAAGCCAAAACCAGTGATCTGTGGCTGACCAAGTTGCAGATGACTGCAAGCTGGGCACTATCATAAATTCCCTAGTGATGTGAACATCCTCCAAGAGGGCCTTAACCAAACTGATGACTTTTGCCAGAAGCATGTCCTCAAACTAAATGCAAAGAAATGCATCATTAACCCCTTCAGGGAAAATGGTGTTCCCACTAATTATCACATTAATAACAACATACTAAGCATGCAATCAGTCATGAGGGACTTGGACACCCAGGTTGATAGCAACCTGACTTTTGATCACCATGTTGCCCACCTCATAAGTAAGGGTATTTCATCCAGGAACAAGGAGGTCATAACATCCCTGTACTCCTCCCTTATCAGACCCATTATCAAGTACAATGCCCCTTTCGGTATGAACCTTGCCAAGCATATGCAGCAGATGGAGAGACCACAGAGGTTCCTGACCAGGAAAATTCAGAGTCACAAACACCTATCTTATATAGATAGGCTAAAAGCCCTGTCCCTCTACTCAATCTCATACAGACTGCTCAGAGGTGACCTGTGTCTAGCACACAAGGTTGTCTCAGACTCAGCCTTGATGGAGTTGCTGAATATCCGCAAGTCAAATTCCACTATCACAAACCACATGCAAGATCTCAACCTCATCTGTGACATTAATAGAATTTGTTGGCAGGATAGATTTGTGTCCCAACGACTCCCCCATCTATGGAATAGACTTCCTTTCCATGTTAAGCAGAGTACCTGACTAGCCCTCTTTAATTGTAACCTGGACGACTGGATGGGAAACAGAAAATATATCCCAGGGATCCCACCGGTGTCCCTGTTGAACAGGGAAAACAGGTGCTGACTTTGTGGGAACATGGGTGAAATTCTTGGCTAGGCTTATAAGGGCCTCCAGGTCAATAGCCTAGTATTGTCCTATGAGCGTATAAGATAGGGGAGAAATGGCTCCTGAGGGTACTTGTAGCAGTGTGGATAGAAAGGCATCTCCCAAATGACTGGAGAATAAGCATACTCTTGCCGGTGTAAAAGAACAAAGGGCCATCTACAACTGTGGGCAGTATAAAGGTATCAAACTCTTGTCACATTGCATGAAAGTTCTGGACAAGGTGATTGATAAATGGATATGCAGAGTAGTAGAGAGTAGGATGGGTGATGAGCGGCAAAGATTCAGATCAGAATGCAGCACAAATGACCCGATGATTGCAGTGAGACAGATAGTTGGAGAAAGCATATGGCAAGGTCTCAAGAAAGCTGATTTGGACAGTACTTTATGTAAACATTTCCAAGCAGAAATCCTAAATATTCTCGATTTTGTTGCATATTTGGGAGACCTACATATATCCTCCCAGTGTTTCTTGGTGAACTGCTTATCCAGTCTCTCTTCCAAATCCTTTCTAACCTCCGCTCACTGATTCTTACAGTTATCATGCAATATTTTATATGCCCTACTAATTATTCCTTTTTTAATGGCAGCTTCTGTTCTAGATTCTACTAAAAACTCTACCAGTGCTAGTCCTTTAGTTTAGGACTCCACTATTTCTTTCTCTTTGCCTATACTCTATCAGCCCTTGATAAGAAATGCAATCTCTAACCTGCAGTCCAAATACATTCTTGGCATCTTCCCATTCTACCATCTTTCCCTCTCTAGTAATCTGCTCCTAATACCTTGGTTCCTTTGCCAGTTTTCTCCTATAAATTCCAGGCCCCTTGCTTATTTTCTATATCCCTAATTACAGTCATCCCTATCGGCAGAATCTCTTCTCCATTCCCATGTTGACTTAGTTCTTAGGATACTTTCTGCTACTTTATAGATTTAATATGCTGTATGATC
Source organism: Protopterus annectens (assembly GCF_019279795.1). Classification (NCBI taxonomy): domain Eukaryota; kingdom Metazoa; phylum Chordata; order Ceratodontiformes; family Protopteridae; genus Protopterus; species Protopterus annectens. The sequence continues at coordinate 1,474,826,294 of NC_056729.1, forward strand.
ATTGTTATTTTCCTTAAAGGCCTACATCCAAAATCCCAGTCGCTCCTTATTTCTTGAGCCCCCCCACACCATTTCATCTTCACTCCTTTCCACTTTGAATTATAGTATTCTGTTTGTGCTATATACAGGAGCCTTAACTGTATAGCTCTGAAATATGCCTTCAAATCGAGTAATCCCACTCTGCCCTGTTCTACTGGAAGAATCAGTTTATCCCGTTTGACTCTTGCCATCTTTCCCTCCCAGATAAAGTCCTTCATTTCTTTATTAATTTCTATCTACAACTTCTCCTCTGGTTGGTAAAAATATGCCTGAAATGTGTATAAGACAAATGGGACTAAAACATTTTAACTGCTTGTATCTTACTATCCATATCCATATAACAAACCTTTAATTTTCTCAGTTTTTGTATTATCTTATTTATTATTTATTTACTTCCAGTTTGAATACCGGGGAAGTCCACTGGGCCCAGAGAGCCCGTTTTCTGTGGAAGCCCGGGGTAAAAAGCTCCATGAAACAGGTTACAGTAAAGATAGCACTACAATAAAAATAAAAGTACAAGTACAAATACATATCATATAATACAAAGCATGAGCAATATTGTCCATAGTGGAAAAATATTGTGCAGATACATTTTAACAAATTCACACAGTTAAAGTCAAAAGCTATTTACAATATTTACAGAGTGTGAGAGATCATATGGGGATTAGCTGTAGAAGGTTATATCCAGCTAAAAGGTGCTTAGGAACTCAGGAGGATACCATCTCAGGGGCTTTTGTTAAAGAGTTCTAGGTGCCTCATGTACACAGACAACCCTCTCCTCCTATCACCAACCACTAATACATGTGAGAGATGCAATTATACAGCCAAACTGGAGGCTAAGCTCTCGCAACCCAAGACTGGACCAGACAGTCAAGAGGAGAAGGGAATTACTTGCATCACACCAGCAGTCTCACATAGACCTATGAAACCAGCACCTGCAAAAAACACACATAAATACATGAAAACATACGCTGAGGCTCTAAATAAAAATCTGCAAAAGCAACAGAGACCTCCAAAGCAGACATCCAAACAATCTCCACTCCCCCAACACAAACCATGAAAAACATACTTCACAAAACCAGTGTGCCACGCAATCACAGCCCTTAAGGCAAAATAACATACACAATACACTAGTAATAGGTGACTCTATAGTCAGGCACAAATACGACTCTGTCATTGTCCATGTCATTGTCCATGTTGCTGTGAATGACCTGAGCCATTCCTCCTTGGACTGCATGAAAAGAGACATGGAAGAGCTCTCTGATCACGTAGCCCAGGCTGGTATGACCCTGACCCTGAGTAGCATCCTGCCCTCACCAAGAATGATACAATGGTATAAAGAAAAAATTATCAATTTCAACAATTGGCTAAGCTTCTGGTGTCATTCAAAGGGGATCCAGTGTCTGTCAGTCTGGAATAACATGCTCGACAAGCCACACTGCTTCACTAGAGACGGCTTGCACTTGTCACCCTTAGGCTTTCAAATAGTGGCCAAGGTTCTTGCCACCCCCATACTGCCTTTTTTAGGCAAGGCTCAAAAGACAAACCCTCCGTCATAAATAGCACAAGTAACAAAAAACTGAGGGTAATGCTACTCAATGCCAGAAGTCTAAACCTCAAAATGCACTCACTCAAGGCCCTCCTCAGTATGGAGAAAATTGATATATGTGCAGTAAAAGAAACCTGGTTTAAGGCTCCAGAGAGCACCCCAGCACTACCAGGCTACAACTCATACCATACATTTCGGCCACAAAACCCAGACCAAAATACAAAAGGCGGGGGCATATCCATATTTATCAAGGATACCCACACCTCCAGGTTAGCGGCACAGCACGATGCTTCAGAGATTATCCACGTGCAACTAGCAACGGGCAAAACTGCAATTCAAATTGTAGCTTGCTACAGATCATTCACCATGTCCTAGGACCCCCATTCTGCATTTCTGGAAACACTGGAAAACATAAAGGTCCTACCAAACACCCTGATATTGGGTGATTTCAATTACCCAAACATTAACTGGAAAAACTACTCAAGTACTAACTCCCTTGCCCAACATTTCCTAGAATTTATAAACTCAAAACGCCCTGGATCAACTGGTCAACACCCCCACCAGAGGTGACAACATATTGGACCTGGTCATCACCAACATGGGAGACTGGTGTTCCACACCGGGGGTAAACCCCTTGATGGTTAAATCTGACCATAAACTAATCACTCTGGATATCCGCATTCTGCCCCCACCCCCAGTCAAAGAAACCACCGTGAAAAACTTTTCAAAAGCAAACTTCACATTACTTAAGACCGAGGTGGAAAGTTTCAAAGCCCCCATGCTAAACGATAATGCTGCCCAAGCTGCAAAATCCTTTACTAATGCACTCTACAGGCACCTACAAGAATGCATGGATCGGGCTATCCCAAGCAAAACCAAGACTCACTCCTCCAAGAAAAGGAAACCAGTCTGGTGGACCCCTGCCATAAACAAGCTATACAATAGAAGGAGGAAACTAGTACAGAAAAGAGTAAAATCCCAAGAAGGGAAGACATCCCTGATCAGTATCAGCAAGAAACTACGACCCCTCATAAAATCATCCAAGGTTAGCTTCAAAATAAAAATTGCCAAGGACTCCAAAGATAACCACAAGGCATTCTTTTGCTATGTCAAGAATCTAAGCGACAATTCTCAGATCTGCTCGGAGTTAGTGCAGAATGGCACAAAATACACTGAACTGACCGATATCGCCAACATCCTGGCAGATAGGTTCAGTGCAAACTTCACCCCCCTCTCACCCCCAAAAGGGCCCATAACCATACCAGAAGAATATAATGCCCCTGAAATCACAGACACTCAGGTTAATACAGCCGTCTCCAAAGCCAAAAACAAAGCATCAATGGGACCAGACAGTGTCCCAGGCTGTGTCCTACATGAGCTCACCTAAACACTGTTCAAACTCAGCCTCTCCACAGGCAACATGTCCTTAGAGTGGTGCACAACAATGGTTATTCTGCTCCACAAAGGTGGAGCCACAACAGACCCTGGGAACTATCGCCCTATAAGCCTGACTAGCCTGGTCTGCAAGGCTATGGAGTGCATCATCATGGATCTCATTAACAGAGACATTGGGAACCTTCAAACACTGGACCCTACCCAGCACAGCTTTGTTAAGGGCTGATCATGCCTCCTAAACCTGGTGGACTTCTTTGAGACAGTTACCAAGACTATAGACGAGGGAAAGGTGGTCCACACAGCCTACTTAGACCTCGCAAAGGCCTTTGACACCATACCCCATTCTGGTATTTTAGACAAGCTCACCAGCCTAAACATAAACCCCTACGTCATGAGATGGGTTGTCAACTGGCTCACGGACAGAACCCACACGGTAAGAGTTGTGCCAGCTAGGTTTGACTCTAAACTGGTTATAAGTGGTGTTCCCCAGGGCTCAGTCCTAGGACCCCTCCTGTTCGGCATATACTTCTCACAGGTACAGGCAAGCACAGGAAGACTATGGCTGACCAAGTTTGCATACGACTGAAAACTAGGGGCTATAACTGACTCTCCAGCTGACACAGACATCCTCCAAAAGGGTCTCACTGAGACAGATACCTGGTGTCAAAACAATGGCCTCAAGCTAAATGCCAAAAAGTGCATAGTCATCCCCTTTGGAAAAAACAAAGTACCCACAAACTACCACATAGGTGGTAGCCCCCTAAATACGGAAGACGTAATAAGGGATCTGGGGACCCAAGTAGATAGTAATCTCTCCTTTGATAATCACATTGCCAAAGTGGTTAGAAAATCCTTATATGTGGCCCACCTAATCACAAAAGTGTTTGCATCCAGATCAAAAGAGGTCATTGTGACCCTCTACGCATCACTCATCAGACTCATCATAGAGTACAATGCCCCATTTGGGATGTAACCTTACAAGACACCTGCAACAGCTGGAAAGACCACAGAAGTACCTCACCAAGACGATCACTGGCCTCAAACAGATGCCCTATGCAGCTCGACTGAAGAAACTCCAGCTGTACTCGGTTGCATACCGCCTACTCAGAGGTGATCTCTGCCTGACAGACAAGGTGAGAAAAATAGAGCAAAACACCAAAACTACAAACAAAAGCAAACTAGAACTCTTGATCACTAATAAAAAAAAAAATAACTATAGAAAGAAAAAAAAGAGAAAAAATAACAAAAATTGAAAAATCATCCAAAGCAAAAGAGAATATAAAAAAAAAGAAAAAGATAATCATAGAAATATAGAAAGCTAACTCAAAGAAATGATGAAGATACCTGATCAAAGAACATACTGGAGCCTACTGACTGAGCCATTGCAAACTCTCCCACAAACAGTGCAGGAGAGAAATATCTCCCCCCTCCCCAAGTCTCGCCCCCGAGACAGCTTCATATATCCCCAGGAACTGCCCTCAAACATCTCCAAAACCCAAACGATGGGACTCTCCAGTGTCCAACACAGCCTCCATCATGCTGAACTCAATCCTCCAAAACCCTCAACCTCCTCACCAGCTGATTATCTCTAAACTTACACAGCTCAATATGTGCTTTCAACTGGTGTCCCTACACTGGTGTGTCCGCTTCACAAAGCCCACCCTCCTCCACCGACCCTGGAAATTCCCGCCCATTCCACCGACAAGCCTTTTGCCCACAAGCCTTACAAGACTTTATCATGGTGCCCATCATATGGAAGATAGGGAATTTGCAGAATAAGATTTCAGATCTTTGGAAGGCTTTGTCAAGGCTTCATGCCTTCTAAACTTTAAACTGTCACCAAAGCCATTGATGAAGCCCAAAGGCAGGGAAAAGCCATTGATACAGCTCAGGCAGACCTGATCTGACCAGGCCCACTAATAGGCCACCCATACATCACCATTAAAACATCAGGCCTCAACAACACTCCCCATACATCATGCACCCATGAATCTGGCTAAGTGGCTTGAGGGTTGCAAGGGTCAGAGGGTCAGGAGCCATGAGGTCAGAGTTCACTGTCACAGTCTCAGCAGACTACCACTCAGGTCCTACAGGGCTTGTCCTGCATCTACTTACTTTTCCAGGAAGGAAACAGTTACAAGCAACACAATGACAAATGACTGACAAAGTTTGCTACTGGAAACAAACTGGGCAACAGACAACCACACAAATCTCACAGATCCTTCAGAAGGTCTCACAGAGAGCCGAAGCCTAAAAGTTAAGCCATGAAAAAATGCAAATAAAAAAAAAAAAGAAAAATAAGGCAAAAATACTAAAACATAAATACCAAATCAAGGCAGCAAGTAGGTGGCAACCAAGACAGTAGGACTAGGGACCCAGGGGACCTGGAGTGTTAGGTTGTTAGTTGTTAGTAGTTTGAAGTAGGTAAGTACATAAACTAGTTACATTGCCCACCTTTATCATGAAGGTTCTCAGGGAGGGAGGGGAGGTCATCAAGGTTCCATACTCTCATCCCTCAGACCAATGATTGAGTACAATGCCCCATTCGAATGTATGTACACTTGCAGCAGCTGCAGCTGGAGAGGCCACAAACAAAGTCACCAAAAAAACTCAAAAAAGGTCTCAAAAATCGTCCCCTGACTGACGACTGAAAGAACTCAGCTCTTCAACTCTCAGATTGCTCTTGCTCAGAGGGTGACCCAACATACATACACATGTCAAAACCATGAAAACCCAGATTTGATGAAATCAAAAAAAAAAAAAAATCTTAGATAAAGCCACAAGGGCGAGACTTAACCCCAAACCTCGGCTATTAATAGACGGGGGTGGCTGGAGGGATTCCAAACCCAAATCCTCCTTGTATGCTGAAAAAAAAAATATGTGAGGCAGAGCACCTCGCTGGCCTTGTTCAAGAGAGAGAGAAATCAAATGATGGAATGGGGAGATGAGATATATACCCCAGGGAGTACCTCAGTCTCACTGCAACACAGCAGCAAGCAAAAATATGGGGTCCCCCCCCCAAAGGGGGGTGGTAAGCCACAAAACTATGGGCTAGGCTTGTAAATGCCCTAGGGCAGATAGCCTAGTATGAACCTATGAACCTATAAGGCCATGTCCAATCCAGAATTGATGGACATGCTCCACCTAAAGAAAACCATATTCCCTCGTGCCACACGCTCTAGGGATCTAAACCTCACCACAACAATAAATTGGATGTGCTGGAGGGATAGATTCCTGACCCAGAGACTTCCCAAGCTCTGGAACAAGATTCCACTCTGCATTAGGCAGAGCTCCTCGCTAACACTCTTCAAGAGAATCCTTGACGAGTGGATGGGAAATGGAACGTTTACGCTGGGATCACTTCAGTGGCTCTGCTGGACAGAGACACAGGGAACTAATCTAAGGGGGCGGCGAAAGCCAACACATTCCGGCTAGGCTTATAAATGCCTTCATGCAGATAGCCTAGTACCTACCTATGAACCAATGAACATATGAGAATGTAGTTACATTTCCATTTGGAGGAGCGGTAGGTGTAAAGCTGAGTTTTGAAGTTGTTAATGTTTGACACTGTCCTTAGTGTGGAAGGGGGAGAGTTCCATTTCTTACCCAAGGAGAAGGAGAGGAGAAGTTGTCCAGCAGGACATTTAGGTTTGTGGACAGTAATTAAGTTTTGGTGTTCATATCTGAGAGTTCTATTTGGGGTGTATGGGGGAAGGATGTTAGAGTGGGGCATTTCGTTGGATTAAATATTAGAGGAGGTGGAGTGTGAAAGCAGTGCCAAGGATTAAATGTTGGAAGTTAAAAAAGGGTGATTGTGAAGTGGAGTTTAGGGAAGAGTTAAGACAGGCACTGGGAGGCAGTGTAGAGTTACCGAATAGCTGGCTAACTACAGCAGAACTAGTAAGGGAGACTGCTAGAAAGGTGTTTGGTGTGACATCTGGACAGACGAAGGAGGACAAGGAGACCTGGTGGTGGAATGAGGAAGTACAGAAGAGTATACAGAGGAAGAGGCTGGCGAAGAAGAAGTGGGATTGTCAAAGAGATAAAGAAAGTAGACATGAGTATAAGGAGATGAGGTGCATGGCAAAGAGAGAGGTGGTGAAAGCTAAGGATAAGGTGTATGGAGAGTTGTATGAGAGATTGGACACTAAAGAGGGAGAAAAGGATCTGGCTAGACAGAGGGACAGAGCTAGGAAAGATGTGCAGCAAGTAAGGGTGATAAAGGATAGTGAGGGAAAGGTACTCACAAGAGAGAAGAGTGCGTTGAGTAGATGGAAAGAGTATTTTGAAAGGCTGATGAATGAAGAGAATGAGAGAGAGAAGGTTGGATGATGTGGGGATAGTGAATCAGGAAGTGAAACAGATTAGCAAGGAGGAAGTAAGGACAGCTATGAAGAGGATGAAGAATGGAAAGGCTGTTGGCCCAGATGACATCCCAATGGAAGCATGGAGGTGCTTAGGAGAAATGGCAGTGGAATTTTTAACTAGATTGTTTAATGAAATTTTGGAAAGTCAGAGGATGCCTGAGGAGTGAAGAAAAAGTGTTTTGGTACCTATCTTTAAGAATAAGGGTGATGTGCAGAGCTGCAGTAACTACAGAGGGATAAAATTGATCAGTCACAGCTTGAAGTTATGGGAAAGAGTAGTAGAAGCTAGGTTAAGAAGGGAGGTGATGATAGTGATCAGCAGCATGGTTTCATGCCAGGCAAGAGCACTACAGATGCAATGTTTGCTCTGAGAGTGTTATTGGAGAAATACAGAGAAGGTCAGAAGGAGTTGCATTGTGTCTTTGTAGACTTGGAGAAAGCATATGACAGGGTGCCTAGAGAAGAGTTGTGGTATTGTATGAGGAAGTCAGGAGTGGCAGAGAAGTATGTAAGAGTGGTACAGGATATGTACGAGGGTAGTGTGACAGTGGTGAGGACTGCAGTGGGAGTGACATATCCGTTTAAGGTGGAAGTGGGATTACATCAAGGATCAGCTCTGAGTCCTTTCTTATTTGCAGTGGTGATGGACAGGTTGACAGATGAGATCAGACAGGAGGCCCCGTGGACTATGATGTTTGCAGATGACATTGTGATCTGTAGTGAGAGTAGGAATCAGGTTGAGGAGACTCTGGAGAGGTGGAGATATACTCTAGAGAGCAGAAGAATGAAGGTCAGCAGGGCTAAGACAGAATATATGTGTGTAAATGAGAGGGAGGGTAGAAGAATGGTGAGGATGCAGGGAGTAGAGTTGGTAAAGGTGGACGAGTTTAAGTACTTGGGATCAACAGTTCAGAGTAATGGTGAATGTGGAAGAGAGGTGAAGAAGAGAGTTCAGGCAGGGTGGAATGGGTAGAGAAGAGTGTCAGGAGTGATTTGTGACAGACGGGTACCAGTAAGAGTGAAAGGGAAGGTCTACAAGAGGGTAGTGAGACCAGCTTTGTTATATGGATTGGAGACAGTGGCATTGACAAAAAGGCAGGAGTCAGAGCTGGATGTGACAGAGTTAAAGATGTTAAGATTTGCACTCGGTGTGACTAGGATGGATAGGATTAAGAATCAGTATATTAGAGGGTCAGCTCATGTTAGACAGTTTGGAGACAAAGCAAGAGAGACAAGATTGCATTGGTTTGGACATGTGCTGAGGAGGGATGATGGGTATATTGGGAAAAAGATGCTAAGGATGGAGCTGCCAAGTAAGAGGAAAAGAGGAAGGCCTAAGATAAGGTTTTTGGACATAGTGAGACAGGACATGCAGGTGGCTGGTGTGACAGAGCAAGATGCAGAGGATAGGAAGAAATGAAAAGAGATGATCCACTGTGGCGACCCCTAACAGGAATAGCCGAAAGATGATGATGAAATATTAGTCTATTTGCTGTAGTGAGCTGGAGGAAGTCCAGGTAATTTGTGCATTCTAACCAGTTGAGGGATTGGAGGGTAACACAGTGATGAGTGGAATGTGTGGCTTTGGTGGCAAATTTAGAAATTTTGTTATAACAGCTTTCTAGTTTGGAAGTGATGGAAGAGGATAGGTTAGTTAGTAGCAGGGTTCCATACAGAAGGGTGGGAAGGAGGTAAGAGGAGGCCAGAGTATGCCTGGTAGAAGTAGAGAGGAAGTGGTTTTTCCTGTATGGCATACCTAGTTTTTAGTGGGTTTTCTTTAAATTTTGCTGAAAATGAATTTCGAACTTGAGGTGTTCGTCTATAGTTACACTGAGTAGTTTGGTAAGGGGAACAACTTTGATCAAGAGTTGTTTTGGCTAAGGACTTGGAAGGAATTTTTATCAAAAGAGAAAGATTTTGAGGGTGTGAATAGTAGCATTTTAGATTTGTTAGCACTGAGAGAAAGGTGATTTTGGCGCATCCAGATCTCAGTAGTTGAGAAGGCAGTCTGAGTTTTAGATAAGAGTTCAGGGAGGTTAGAGGCAGAGCAGACAAGTGTAGAGTCATCTGCATATTGGATGACTTTGGCATTAGGAATAGCAGAGTGAAAGTTATTGATAAAGATATTAAACAGCATTGGTCTGAGGATGGACCCCTGTGGTACTCCGGTAGGGGTGGGTAAGAAATGTGAGGTGCCTTTTTTCCATTTCACCGCCTGAGATCTATCTGACAGATAGCTTGAGAACCAGGAAAGAGTGTTTTGGGAGAGATTTAGGTTTGAGAGGTGACCTAGAAGTTGCTTATGGGAAACAGAATCAAATGCTTTAGAGAGATCTAAGAGCACTGTGGATACTAAATTCCCAGAATCTTGGACTTGATTGACAGTTTCTAAGAATGAGAGTAGAGCTGTTATGGTGCTATGTCCTGGTCAGAAGCCATGTTAGTTAGGGGTAAGAAGTTGTTTTTTAGTCAGAAAAAGCATAAGTTGGAGGTGGATGCATTTTTCTAGGATTTTGGAGAGTGGAGAGAGAAGAACTATAAGGCGGAAGTTTGAAATGTTAGTGTTTTTGCCTCAATTGTGGAGAGGAAGAATAAAGGCAGAACACCAGAGATTAGGGACATAGGATTCCTTTATGGATCTATTAATTAGGATACTAATTGGGAGAGCTATATCATCGGCAGCAGACTTAAGAAAGGAAGAGGGGATGTTGTCAGGTGCATTGCAGCAGGGTTTAAGTTTGGATAGAAGTCTTTTTATGTAGTTAGTGGAGACAGGTTTAAGCTCAAACATAGGGGGGAATTATTTCGGAATAGGAAATACACCCCGGGGATCACTTCTGTGGCTCTGCTCAACAGGGGCACAGGAAATTAACTTTCTTGGGTGGCGTAAGCCAGGGAACCTTGTTGGCTAGGCTTACTTAGGCCCTTGGGCCGATAGCCTAGTACCTACCTATAAACTTAGATGAGGTGGAATGTAGGAGAGATGGGTCATTGTTGGGAAAAGTTTTTGTTAGGTTGGATATTGACTCTATAAAAAATAGTTGAATAGTGAGGCTAATTCGAGGTCAGAATTACTTGGGTCTGGGTTATTTTTGGAGCCTGGGTTGAGGAGTAAGTTTATGGAGCTCCAAAAAAGCCTAGGGTTTTTGGGGATGGTTGGACTGGAGCTTAGTGTAGTAGGATATTTTGTCTTTGAAGATTTTTTTTTGCAAAGTTACGAAGCTGTGTATATTGGAGGAGGGTTTTGGAAAGTTTATTCTTTTGGTAAAGCTTCCAGGATTTGTCTCTTTGATGCATAATTTGCTTTGTTTCTTTAGTTAGCCAAGGGGCAGTTATAGTTTTTATTCTTTTTTTCCTTGGTGGAGGTAGGGAATTTAGAGCGTCTAGGAAAGTAGAATTAAAGTGGTCTATGGCTTTATCGAGTGGAAGGGTTTTTAGAATGTTCCAATTCATTTGTTTGAGATAGTTTGAGAAGGTTTTGGGGTCAAATTTACTAAGGTTGCGGGTCTGAATATATTGATGTTGGCGTGGATGGGAGGTGGTTGCACGGTAAGTGAAAGCTGGGAGGTGGTCACTAATAGAGTCAGGGATGGTGCCAGAGTTGGTAATTTTATTTGGATGGGTGACGAAGATCCAGTCAAGAGTGGATCCTGGGGGATTTGTTTTATTGGATCTGGTGATGGAGTAGGTTACTTGAGTAAACTTAAAGAGGTTAATGGACAGGGAGGGTATGGGATTGTTGATTTTATTCCAGTCGATATTTACATTGCCTAGTATGTAAGCTTCAAGGTTAATTTCAGCTGAGGCCCACTGGAGTATGTCTTCAAGGGTTGAGACGTTATTTCCAGGTGAGATACAAAAGGCGACGATACAGAGACTTTTGTGATTATTAATTTTTAATAGACTGACTTAGTTCTGCACTGGCGAATTTAGGGATGGGGTTTTGTATGGGGAATTAAGGTAAGTAGATTGGAATAGATTAATGCAACGCCTCTGCCTTTTTTCTTTGGGTGGTCACATCTAAGAGTGTGAAATCCAGAGGGTAGGATTTCAAAGTCAGAGATGTGGGGTTTGAGCCAAGTTTCAGAGATGGCTACAATGTCAGGTTGGTTATGAATTAGCCATGCTTGAAATTGATGTGCTTTGTTGTTGAGACTCTGGGCAATGAATGTGAAAAATTTAAGAGTATTGCAGGGGGATGAAAGGTTAGAGGAAGGGGGAAGGTAAGTGTTATTTGTGGGTGGGTTAGGTCCGGGGTTAGGGCAAATGCCTCCAGCTAAGACAAGGTTATTGAAGGAAGTTATTTTAGTGTATTTTGGTTTGGATTTAGGGTATTCTGGATGGTCTAGTATTTGTTTAAGAGTAAGTGTCTTAGCAGTAGTGGAAATAATTTTAGGATTAAAAAGGTGTAGAGGGTTGAACTGAAACAGAGAGGAGAAGATGGAAAAGAAATGATTATTTATGTGAGGGAGGAGATGGTTTGTGTGGGAGTATGGTAAGGAGTAGAGAGTGGAAGCTGATTGGAGGTATAGGAGCTGGCATGGTATAAAGTTGTTAGGAGTAGTAGGAGTGAGATGGAGGTTCAGAGTGTTAGGAACAGTAAGGAAAGCATGATTAGAAAAAGGTAGTTTAATATGGGAGGATTTGTAGCTGGAGAGAAGAGCTGTGGGGTGAGAGGGGGTAGTGAAAGAGTGATGTATTTAATTAATTATGTATTTAATTACTGTGTGTGAAAGGAGGAGGGGTAAACAGGGGAAGGCTTTGTTTGGATGCTTGACTGTGGGTGAAAGGAGGAGGGATAAATAGGAGAAGGCGTTGACTGGGTGGTTGTCTTGAGTGGGGAAGAAAGCCAGTGAAAAGTTATCAGTGAAGCTGAGAACTAGCTCAGAGGTAAGGAGGCACCGGCATAAGAAACTGTGTGTGTGTGAAATTAGAAGGCTGCAGAGGGTTGACAGGGGATAGGAGCTGAAAACAGGGCAGTAGCAGTTTAGTAGAATATAGTAAGTATTAATAGGGCTAAAACAGAGCAGTAGTAAATTCATAGAACAATTATAGTAGTTTTGTCTTGTATTAAAAGATAGCTAGTTGTTGAACAGTGCCACCTGGTGGCCTAACTGAGTAAGTACAATGGCAAGCTACAAGCACTCAGTGGAGGGAGAAAGAGAGGGCCTAGGAAACTAAAGGGAGATAAAATCCATGGTAGACTCCTAGTGATGCATGCAGGGTTAATATACAACAGTGGTAGGTATAGGGTATATTTTTATTTTACAATAGGATACATACACGTTTAAAGTTAGTTCTTGGGGAGGCAGAGTAGTTACAGAAGCACTGCAGGATCCCCTTAGGATTAACTTTACAAAAATAGCAATAAGCAGTGGCGGATTTAGGCATGGGCGCAGGGGCGCGCGCCACCCCCTTTTAAAATGTGTTATTTTTTTTTTGGAAATCGGAAAAAAATACCACCAAAAATTATCCATTTTCCGGTTTCGACTTATATTTTTTTTATTACACTATGAAAAAGAAAATCCACTGTGTTTTCCATTTCATAGTGCAGTAAAGAATATAAGTTGAAACCCAAAAATGTAAAGTACATTTGGCAGTATTTTTCAGATTCAACTTCTGAAGGTGCGTTTTTTCTTTGCAAAACATTGTATGCTGTCGACAAACATGCCTACATCTCAAGATGCAATTGGTTTGCTGTCATCATGTGATTTTTCTAATGATTCTCCTCCAACAGCATCTCCCTAATTGAATTAGGCGCGTTGGTGGGTGCGAGCGTTGGGTGACACATTTTAATAAATAGTAAGTTTACTTAAGCTTTTTTATTATTAATTTAATTTTAAACAAGTCCGACTTTGCAGAGTGTGCAGAGAAATGCTCTTCCAGTGTGAGCGAGTCACAGTTGTCCGCAATGAGGTATTTTTTTAAAATATTTTGAAGTAGGGGTTTTCAAGGCACTAATGCAGCACAATTGAGAGAGAGAGTACCGCGTTTGGCCTGCTGTTGAAACTTTCAAAGCCAAGGGCAGGCAGGATTAATCTGTAGTACAACTTTTCTCTCATGGCCCACAGGTATTTTCAACCATGACCCAAACTCCTAAGGAACACAGACAGTCAGTTGTATACAATTGTGTGTACATATATTCAGTTGATAATAATTGTGCATACATAAGGTAATGGTTACAGCAGCTATAAAGAAAAATACAAAGATAGTTTAATAGCTAACAATCCAATTACTGTAGTAATAATCTGCAGAGTATTTAGAATATCTTTACATTATTTACAATTGCTGTAATACTGACATTGTGCTCGCCATTATCCCTATAATGTTTGCAGCTCGATTCGTTGATGAGGTGCTTTTACAAGAAACAGACTAAGATACAGGGCAAAATCAAGGAGAGTCGAAACATATGCTTTCACTTCTAGACCTGGTGTCAACAGCAGTAAAACTAAATCAAAAGAAAAACTGTATATCCTGATGTGGAGAGGGTCTACTGTTACCATGGTCCACTGTTCTATGTAGTTGTGCTAGGACCACTAGCAACAATGTTTTTGAAGGGGGGGCAAAGCCCCCCCTGCATCTGCCACAACCCCTGCAAATTATATATACCAACTCTGAGATTGCACTACAGTGGGGAAAAGGTTACATTCCCTAGTCCTCACTGTACTACAATCTCATTCAAAATGGTCAGTGAACTACATTGTCAATCATATGATCTTGACTATGTGGGTGTCGACAATATCATTCATCAACCAAGTGATATGGACTGATGCATTTTTGCATGCATTTTGTATTTTTTAAAGCTGACAAACTCATTATATATCAGAATCATATTATTTGTGTGGTCTTATGAAATGATGACAAAAATGTAGCATTTCCTGTCATTTTTTTTATGTGGAAGCAAAATATATGTATTTTACATGCTCTTAGAGACATGTCCATATTTAAGATTGTCTTGTCTACTTTTCTTAAAAGGTGAAAAGTTGTGCAAAACAATATGAAAGTGGGATAATCAAAGGGTCTTGCTTGGAAAATTCCATAAGAATCTCTTGAAGCAGTACAGAGATATTGTTGTTTGAAGTCAGGGTGGAATTCAGGTCAGAATAGCCTTTATAAATTGACAGAGTGTTGTCAAGTTTTATAGTACTGCAAGGTAACAGACTGATGTTACTTGCATCTAGTATTTCAATATGTTTACCCAGTGACATAATCAATATTTTATGATACAGCCATATAAGCTTCCAGGTTTTTGACATCTGGCCTTTTAAGTTTGATCTTTCTGCATTTGATCTTTTGGCATTATGGATTTTAGCAATGCTATCTTTGAAATACTGTGCATTGCATAAAAAGCCTATTTGTTAATCTCGCCTGCGTTTTGTTCCTTGTGTACTGTTTATATTAGCTGTACTTTGAACAGTGTTTTATGTGTACATTATATTGACTGCCTTAATTGAATGACTTGTCTACCTGTAAGGTTAATAAACACTAAGTAAGTAAATAAAATGAGTCTAGATATGGACAGAACCCCAGTGTGAATGTCATGCATATGTTTCTTGATGATGGTATAAATGTCAGTGTGCTTCTGTCAAATGGAAATCATGCACCCCGAAGGCCATTGCCTTTATGCATTGCAATTTAAATAGTGGATGCAGTTTAGATGTGGCATCTGATTATGTACTAACAGACACATTTATATCTCCTCCTAATATTGTCACCCTGGAACACTTCTGTATTTACATCCCCAAAGCTTTCTAGTTTATTTTACTGGAGTAGCTGGAGGAGATCAATAAATAGTAAACATTCTATTCTTATTAAAATATTTTATGAAAATATATGCTGGTTATTCTGGAAAGTGAGGGACTGTTTCTAAAAGAGATCAGGTAATCTGAATATAGAAAATTGTTTCATGTTGGTAATAGAAAGGTACCATATTATGTGTATGGATGCTAATATAGTATGTAAACATCATGTCCATGGCCCTGGCCTTCAGCACCTCCTACTGATTGTACATTTCTGTAGAAGTTTTCTTATGAATTCTGGCTGCAAATATTCTATTGTTTGGATAATTTGTTGCCTTGTGACAGGCTGTCATGAAGATGTCAAGTGAAGTTGATTTATTAGAATTAATTAATTTACAGTGTCAAAGACCCCTGCTTTTACTAGATTTCTTGTGCTGCAAAGGATTTAGTTGATTGTCAAGTGAATTTTACAAGGAGCTAAGAGCTTTTGGGAAAGAGAAGTTCTACTTATGCCCAGTTTGCATTGCTAGTAACACAGCAGATAGTATACTTGCTTTTGATGCAGAAGGCTGTGGGTTCTAATCCCTCAGTATGTAGATGGATTGCTGATATGGTACTATGTTGTACTTTAAAGGGGGTGGATGCTGCAGTCCTGTGTAGATTCTCCTTTGGAGGAGATAAGTTTCATCATTACTAGGTAATCAGTTTGCCATCTATTCCCTATTGCAATATTACTAGCTTATCATTTTTAATGTAACATGGGTAATTTATTCTTCAAGGGCAACAGGCACTTTATTTGTAGATGAAACAATGAAAGATAAAGTTGTTTGCTAGCAGCAACTTCATTAGTTACAGATCTCTTTAATATGGATTTAGATGACTTGCATAGATTAGCATATTTACTGATATTGCTGGGTTGTAATGATAGAAGTTTCAGTAGACTTTGATGGAAATGTTCTGAATTGGGCAGTTTTGTCATTGTTGCTTTATATATTAAATGTTCAAAATAATAAATTAAAAACATGCTCTAATAAATGTGCTGTATTATATAAGGAATATAATTTAATACAATCAAGAAGGTGAATCAAAGAACACATGTATGTCTGCATGCTCCTAAATATGTGTGCAAGTGGCCTATGATTTGAAAAGAGCCCAAAGTTAAACTTTTTATCCATCACTGGCCAGATGCATTTTCTTTGAATGTGAGTTTCAATGCTGTTTCAATGAATGTGAGTTTCAATGCTGTTTCAATGAATGTGAGTTTAAAGGGCAGAGACGTTTTAATGCTAAGTCTATTTTCATTGTGAGACTGTTTTCCTTTGTTTAGCAGATTTCTATTATCAGTGTTTGTGCCATAAAATTTTAAAATAAATATTTAAATGAAATCCATAATAGTAAATGTAGAAGTAAAGCATAGAGCAGTATGCACATTAGTGTTTATGGTAAATGGGGAGAAATGGCCGAGTAATGGGACACTGAAATGACTGTGGGGGGTCTGTGTATTGGGAGTTCCATTTGACCATGATTTTTGTGAGGGGGGGGGCTGCAAACTCAGACATTCCTGGGCAGCACAGACTCTAGCTGTGCCACTGCTTTTGGTTAAGTTAAAGCGCTATTGTAGAATATTGTGTCAGATATTTGAACTGAAGCCCAAGGATGACAGCACTTTATATGTTTGAATGTAAATATATCTCCCTTATTTTTCTCTGTAGGGGATTTGCAGACCTAATGGTTCTTTTCTTCTGAGCTGAGAATTTTAAATTTGTAACTGAATAAGAAAATACATAGTTTGATGATTTTGTTTGGGCTGAACTGCCTATTGATAGACTATGTAACTGCAGTCAAAAACTGACCACAGTGTCAATTAAATTCAGTTTTATTTGACCCTAAATAGGTTATGAGACACTCATACTGGCCGACTTTTCAACCAACAGCCCTGATCCATCCATTCACAGCCCTCTTTTTTTTTCCCCCATTTGTGCGTAAGGCATCAGGTTGTCACTTCAGCAACAACCCTAGTGTCCTTAGCAAACTGAAATGATGATTAAAAATATAATTGAAATATAAAAGAAAAAATATATAATTGAAATAGATGCAAGGAAAAGAGAACATGTGAAAAATAATAAAAAATTAACTTATTTACATTTTAAGAGCGGTATGCACAGCAGCCAGTAACAAGTGATTGAACATGATTTTTAATTGGTCATAGTTGTTTTAAAGTTTCCAGGTAACTCAATACTGTTTGTATATATTCATGTAGCTCTCCTTAATGTGAAAGTTTTACTAACAGCTGCATCTAGAAAGCTCATGTCATGGTTAATAATGCTGTAATTAAGAGTATATTGATGAATTGACATGATTCTGTATTTACAAGAGATATTTGTTAAAAATGTCATCATTAAATGTGTGACAGACCCTTTTAATGTGGAACATGCAGTTTAAATAAAGTACATTTGAGAGGTTTATGTTGGGTTGGAACTGGAAAGAAACTGACACTTTCATTACACAAAATAAGAAAATTGAAGCTGAGTAGCTGATTAAGAATTGTAGATGTCTTGGGGATGGTAACAAAGGCAGAGTTGCAAGAATAGATGGAGGATGGGAAAATAAGGTAAACGTTTTATTGCTTTGGAAAATGAGGTGGTTGATATCCTCACTGGCATGGATTTTATCCTGTGTAGTAGTTCCAGTTATACAGAATGTTTCTGGATTGGTAAGGAGCTTCTGTGATGGATGCCACATATGAGGTGAATGTTTTGTGCCTCTGAGTGCTTGAATGTGTTTTTCGATAATGCAGAGGTGAGTTATGGAAAAGGTGGTTGTATATGTGAGTTGATAGGAGCTTAATCAGTGACTGCTAATCATTTATGGTACCTAAGCATTTGGGAGTACATTTACCATTTGAAGTAAGAAATGTAGAATGCTTTGATGGTAGTATAGAGCTCATGTGATGAATGGTATGTCTGAGGTGAACATGCTGTGGCTTTAGGCGAGATTCTGACCTTTTTAATAGTGCATAGGAGCTAGCTGAGCAATAGCTAGGGAACAGGAGGTTTGCATATCAGGACCGATAGGAGCTTAATCAGTGGTCGGTATTCATTTTATGGTTTTTAGGCATTTGGGAGTACATTTAACATACAGAGTAAGAGATTCGGTTTTGAATTGTTTGAAGGCACCTATTGGAATGTGTAGCAGAGAGAATGAGCCAGGGAAAGGTTTGACACATTGGGCAATAATTTTATTTTGCTTTCTTGACTAAAAATGTGTTTTATGGCATAACCTGCTTTTATCTGCTGATTTATGTGGGTGGCAAATATCAATGATGCATCTATCCAGAGGCTGAACTGTTGTTGCTAATGGTGTAAACTGTTTCATTAGGCTACTAAGCCAGAAGATATAGCAAACCTACTGGCTGATTAAATTCAGCTTCAACTTTACCCCTCTCTCCCCATTAACCTTCCCTCAGAAATACCATCTAATATAACCCCCCTGCTATCACTAGGGAACAAGGTCCTTGAGGCCAAGAACACTGCATCAATGGGTCCAGACAGTATCTCAGTATGCCTTCTAAATAGCATGAAAGTGACCTGCCAGAGCCTCTGGAATTGCTATTTAACTATAACTTCTAAACAAGCTTTTTGCTGCATGAATGGAGAACAGAAAATTCATACCTCTGCACAAAGGTAGGCCGTTTACAGACCCTGGAAACTACAGACCCATAAGTCTCACTAGTCTTGTATGTAAATCCATGAGAAGAATTATCATGGAAATGATCAACAGTGATATAGTAAACCTCCAAACACTGGATCCAACCCAGTTTGGTTTCATCAAGGGCATATTATGCCTACTCAACCTGGTAGACTTCTTTGAGAAGGTCACCAAAGCAATGGATGAGGGAAAAATGGTTCAAACTGCCTACCTTGACCTGGCTAGGGCATTTGACACAATACCCCACTCAGGCATTGCTGACAAACTCAAAAGGTTGGGTACAAACTCATACGTTAGTTAGAACTGGGCAGCCACCTCTACAAATAGGCCAGTTACAAGTGGAGTCCCTCAGGGATCAGTCCTTGGACCACTCCTTTTTGGCATTTACTTCTCTGAAGTCAAGGCCAATGTCAGTGGTCTCTGGCTGATAAAAATTTGCAGATGATTGCAAATTAGGAGCTGTCATTGAATCTCCAGGAGGGGCTGAAAAACTGGTGTCAGAGCCACGGACTAAAACTAAATGCCAAGAAATGCATGATAGTATCCTTCAGGAAGTCATCCACCCCTGGTAACTATCATATTGACAACATACCCCTTAGAGTTGAGCCAGCAGTCAGGGACTTGGGAACATGCATGGATAGTAATCTAGCCTTTGACTATCATGTGTCTACAGTAGTGAGGAAATCCTATGCTGAGCAACTTATAAACAAAGGTATGGCATCTAAGTTCAAGGAAGTCATTGTTCCACTGTATTTGGCATTCAGAAGACCTGTCAACTAGAATACCCCTTTGGTATGTACTTAACTATGTCCTACCTCTCAACCTCTTAGAGCAAGAAATCTGGACAAAGGCATTTATAAAAGTGGGACAAAGGCCCAAAAGTAGGGGCAATTTTTAAATATTGCTCTTACAAACTTAGAAAGTTAGTAGAACAGGTTTTGTATTAGCATGACTTTACTGAAGGGTATGAAGTTGGAAACTCAAATGTCATTATTTTCTAACTTGTCTTTAGTGATTTGCCACTAATTTGCCAGAAAACCACAATTTTATGAAAAACAGACAAAAAATATGTGGCAAAAATCTGGACATTCTGGAAAAATTGTGCAGTTGAGAGATATGCCAGGCATATCTAACTACTGGAACGTCCACAGAGGTTCCTCACTAAAAGAATACAGGGTTAAGTAAAATGTCCTATGCAGACTGCCTTAAGGTTCTATCCCAGTATTCTCTCTCTTACATGCTTTTGAGGTGAAAGCTATTCCTGATATGCAGGGCATTGTCAGACCCCACTGTGCTGGACCTCCTGCATGTCCTAAAAACAAACAGTACCAGAATTACCTGTTCTAAAGACTTAAACCTTACCTGTGATATAAATTGGATCTACTGGAGAGACAGGTATGTATCCCAGAGATTACCCAGTCTCTTCAAGTGCTGTGTGCTGCACAAGAATTACCTGTTTCTTCTGCCATATCTACAGCAAAATCATATGCAACTGAATGTTCATTGATGTCTTTCCACACGTCAGAGCTTCTTAAGATGGTCTTTTCACAACCAACAAATGTAGTGTCCCACTTGACCGCTTACACCCCGGTAGTCAACTAATCAGACTGCGCCCCCCCCCCCCTTGCAAATTCCTGGATCCGCCACTGATAAGAATCACAAACAAAAAGGGCACTTGCTCACTAAAGATATTATATAAGTCAGCACTAAAAAATTAAAAGCACTACACTCTCGCAAAGTCCTCTTGAGTACCTTGTTCCCCATTGGCCCTTTTTTTTCAATTATAAAGGAATTCCCAATACCATTCTAGCATGTCCAAAAGTCAGTTGTCAATCTTCTCTCCGGTCCAGCTGGTGAATCTGGGAATCTTGAGGCAATGTTACAACTGCCTCATGTACACAGACAACCCTCTCCTCCTCACAACAAATTCCAACACATGTGAGAGATGCATCCATATAGCCAAACTGGAGGCTAAGCTCTCTCAGCTCAGTAATGGCGTAACCAGTCAGGAGGAGAAGGAAACTACACTCAGTACAATTCCAGTCTCACATAGACCTACCACGACAGCAAACCAAACACATAAACACACAAAAACATACTCGGAGGCTCTAAATAAAAATCTGCCTAAGCAGCAGAGACCTGCAAAGCAGACACCCAAGCAACCGCTACCCCAAAACAAAACACGTGCAGCACATAGCTCACAAAGCCAGTGTGCCGAACAGTCACAGCCCTTAAGGCTAAACAACACATCTGATACACTTGTAATAGGTGACTCTATTGTCAGGCACACTGAGGTCCCGCTCACCAGACTGAACAAGGAGAAGGTCACGGTGAGCTGCCTGTCGGGCGCTAGGATCCGCCACATAACACAAGCACTCAGGTCACTCCAAGGCAAGTACAAATATGACTCTGTCATTTTCCATGCTGGTGTGAATGACCTGAGATGTACCTCCCTGGACTACATGAAAAGAGACATAGAGGAGCTCTCTGAGCATGTGGCCCAGGCCGGTACGACCCTGACCTTGAGTAGCATGTTACCCTCACCAAGAATGATGCCACAATATGAAGACAAGATGATCAGTTTCAACAATTGGCTTAAGTATTGGTGTCATTCAAAGGGGATCCAATGCCTGTCAGCCTGGGATGACATGCTCGACAAGCCACGATGCTTCGCTAGGGACGGCTTGCACCTGTCACCCCTGGGCTTTCGGATATTGGCAAAGGCTCTTGCTACCCCCATAGTGCCTTTTTTAGGCAAGGCTCAAAAGACAAACCCACCTCCATAGGTATCACAAGGGATAAGAAACTAAGAGTAATGCTACTCAACACCAGAAGTCTAAACCTCAAGATGCACGCACTCAAAACTCTCCTTAGCATGGAGAACATCAATATCTGTGCAGTAACAGAAACCTGGTTCAAGGCTCCAGAGAGCACCCCAGCACTACCAGGTTATACCTCATACCATGCTTTTGGCCCCAAAACTTGGACCGACCCACAAAAGGAGGGGAGTATCAATATTCATCAAAGATACCCACACCTCCAGGTTGGTGGCACAGCACGAAGCATCAGAGACTATCCATGTGCAACTAACAGTGGGTAAAACTGCCTTCCAGTTTATAGCCTGCTACAGACCACCCTCCTAACCCAGGAACCCCACTTGGCCTTCCTGAGAACACTGAAAAATATGAAGGTCTCTCCAAACACCATTATATTGGGTGACTTCAACTACCCAAACATAGTCTGTGAGCATTACTCTAGCTCCAACACCCTAGCCCAAAGGTTCCTAGAATTTATAAACTCAAATGCTATGGAACAACTTTTACCACTCCCACAAGAGGGGAAAACATACTGGACCTGATCATCACCAACATGGGGACTCTATGCTCCAGACCAGAAGTGTATCCCTCACTGGTAAGATCAGACCATAAACTAATCTCACTGGATATTCACATCCCGACACCACCCCTGCCCAGAAAACCACAGTGAAAAACTTCTCTAAAGCAAATTTCACACTCCTCAAAACTGAGGTGGAATCCTTCAAAGCCTCCGGGCCTGTGGAAAATACGGCCCAGACCACAGAATCCTTTATAAACGCATTCTATGAACACCTTCAGGAATGCATGGATCATGCGATCCCAAATAAAACCAAGACCCAATCCTCCAAAGGCAGACGTCCTGTCTGGTGGAGCCAGCCATAAACAAACTATACAATAGGAGGAGGAAGCTACTAAATGATAGAGCAAAATTCCAAAAAGGGAAGGCATCTCTGATCAGTATTAGCAAAAACTCATAAAATCGTCTAAGGCCAGCTTCGAGAGAAATATTGCACAGGACACTAAGGATAATCACAAGGCTTTCTTTAGTTATGTTAGGAACCTGGGTGGTAATTCCCAGATATGCTCAGAATTAGTCCAAAATGACAAAAAAATACACCGAACCCACAGACATTGCCAACATCCTAACTGACAGGTTCAGCACAAACTCCCGCCCCCCCCACCAAAAGTGCAAATATCTATCACAGTAGAGTGCTGCCCCTGACATCTCAGATGCTCAGGTAAGAGCCGCCCTCTCCAAAGCAAAAAACACAGCATCAATGTGACCAGACGGTGTCCCGGGCTGCATCCTACATGAACTCCAAGAAGAGCTAAACCCAAACACAAAACTACTGTTCAATCTCAGCCTTACTACAGGATATGTACCCAAAGAGTGGCGTACAGCAACTGTGGTCCCTCTCCACAAAGGTGGTGCCTCAATGGATCCTGGAAACTATCGCTCCATAAGCCTGACTAGCTTGGTCTGCAAGGCTATGGAAAGAATCATCATGGACCTCATAAATAAAGATATTGGGGACCTACAGACACTGGATCCTACCCAGTTTGGCTTTAAGGGCAGATCCTGCCTCTTAAACCTGGTCGATTTCTTTGAAACAGTCACCAAGGCCATTGACGAGGGGAAGGTGGTCCACACAGCCTACATGGACCTCGCACAAGCCTTCGATACAATACCCCACTCGGGCATTATAGATAAGCTCACCAGCTTAAATATAAACCCCTATGTCACTAGATGGGTTGCAAACTGGCTCAAGGACAGAACCCACATGGTTAGAATTGCTGGAGCCATGTCAGACTCCAAACCAGTTACAAGTGGCGTCCCACAAGGCTCAGTCCTGGGACCTATCTTGTTCGGTATATATTTCTCAGAGGTACAGGCCAACACGGAAGGACTGTGGCTGACCAGGTTCGCAGATGACTGCAAACTGGGCACCATAATCGACTCTCCAGCCGACACAAGCATCCTCCAAAAGGGCCTCATAGAAACAGACGACTGGTGCCAGAGCCATGGCCTCAAGCTAAACGCCAAAAAGTGTATAGTCATCCCCTTTGGCAAAAACAAAGTGCCCACAAATTACCACATAAGTGGTAATCCATTAAGTACAGAAGAAGTAATTAGGGACCTGGGGACCCAAGTTGATAGCAATCTCTCATTTGACAACCACGTGGCCAAAGTGGTTAGAAAAACATTTTATATAGCCCACCTAATCATGAAGGGATTCACATCTAGATCAGGGGAGGTCAACGTGCCTCTTTACTCATCCCTCATCAGGCCCATAATTGAGTACAATGCCCCTTTTGGGATGTACCTTACCAGACACCTGCAGCAACTGGAAAGACCCCAAAAGTACCTCACCAAGAGGATCAAAGGGCTCAAACAGATGCCATATGCTGCCCGGTTAAAGAAACTCCAGCTCTACTCAGTGGCATACCGCCTGTTCAGAGGCGATTTGTGCCTGACTTATAAAGCCATGTCCAACCCAGAATTAATGGACATGCTGCACCTCAGAAAATCCAAATCCCATTGAGCTACATGCTCGAGAGACTTGAACCTCAGCACCGAAATAAATAGGACATGCTGGAGGGACAGATTCATAACCCAGAGGCTGCCTTCACTCTGGAATAAAATCCCAGTCCAGGTTAGGCAGAGTCCCTCATTGACTCTCTTCAAGAAGAATCTTGATGAGTGGATGGGATCGTAGGTTTACCCCAGGTATCACTTCTGTGTCACTGTTAGACAGAGGCACAGTATAATAACCTCAAAAAAGGGCATAGCAAAATTAATTTAAAATGGGTGGCGAAAGCCAAACACATTCTGGCTAGGCTTATAAATGCCCTAGGGCAGATAGCCTAGTATGAACCTATGAGCCTATGAGCCTATGAATACCAGGTAGTACTTACATGTGAACACACTACTGGGGATTCCTATGAAGCAAGGCAGAAAAGCTAAGTTTAAAGATGGTGCCTTTCTACATCAGGTTTTTTTTTTTTCAATAATATTTCTTTGTTGTTTGTTTTCAATATACATCATTTCACAAGAGTAAACACAGGTGATATAAAACTGATACAACAACAATATTTTTAGAACATATTTACACTATTTACATGAATGCTTTCATATTTTGATAGTATGAAAAGAGATAACCGTTGTTTTCTCCAGGGTTAAAATATCAGGTTAGTATAGTGCTATATAATGTTATGCTTTTATTGTTTATGTTGTAAATGTCTTCCAAAATCAATTTTTTATGCAAGTATTATATTGAAGATTTGTTCCCAATGTTTCAAAATATTGGGGTTTTTGTTTTGTCTATTATGTATTTGTGGGCTAATATATGTTTTATCGCTAGGTTCCTGAAGTTATTCCATGAGATTTTAGATGGGGTCAACCAGTTTGTAGCTATGTACAGTTTCATTAATAGGAAGATATTAATGAGGATGATTGTTTGAGTTTTAGATAGGTTAATTGGAAGAATATGTAGTATTGTGAATTCCCAAGTGAGCGTTGATGATTGGTATCCCATCTTTTGTAGCTGTACTTTCAGGGAGTTCCAAAGTTTGCATACACATTTACAGCTCCAGAACATATGTAAATGTTCAGCAATCTCATCTTTACAATGTGGGCAAAATTGGGAGTTCCTAGGGTTAAATTTATGTAGTCTAAGGCATGTATAATAAGCATTATTGTATATCATGAGTTGAGTAAATCCTAACTTTTGAAGAGGTATGGATTTTATTGTTAGGTTGATTGCTTGTAATATTTTATGGTTTTCTACCGATGGTATTTTTTCTTTCCAAAAATTTGATAAGAGTATGTGTTCTTGAAATTTCAGGTCCTTGATCATTTTATATGAATATGTTATAAATTTACTGTATTGTAGAATGGCTTGGCATAATGAGTTACATTTCATTAAGTCATCTTTACTGATGCTTAAATCCTGTAGGTAGCTTATACACAATTCTTTAATCTGTCTTAAGATCAACAAATATGTCTTGGGAAGACCCAGTTGGTTTCTTATTTCGTGAGTGGGACAGTTCAAATATGGGTAAAGATCTTGTAGTGTTATATCAAATATAAGTGGGAATTTTTTCAGGTCTAGTAACTGGTTATTAATTTTTAGGTTAGGATTTTTGTGAATAGGTTGTAGTATCATGATGGGTTGAAGGAGATTTACTGACTTAAACAGATTTTGTGTTACTATTATAGAATTTTTAATGCATTCCAATAGGTTATATGCTTTGATGTTTTTATTACTTAAGAAAGGTATTGATTTGGGATTTATATTCAGGCTTTCGATATGTTTAAAACTTATTTTTACCCAATGTGGGGTCCAGCTGGTTCCTAGCTTATTGTAATTTGCAATTCTTAAAATTCTATTGGCATTTATGATTGAATAATAGTTTTCGAAATTTGGTAGGTCTAATCCACCTTTGTTTTTCAGAGTCATCAGTTTATCATATGAGATTCTGCTTTTTTTTTGGTTCCCATATAAATTTAGCAAATTCAGTGTGAATTTGCTTGAAAAATTTCTTAGGTATTGATAACTGGGAGGACACAAAGATATATACAAATCTGGGCAAGATATTAATTTTTATAATTGTGACTTTAGCTAATGGTAGTAATTTCAGATTTTTCCATCTTTTTAGATCAAGTAGAATGTGATCTCACTTCTGTTTGATATCATTGAAAGAAGTTTTTATTATCTGTAGAGAATGTAATTCCTAAATATTTAATATTTTCTTCAGATTTTATTTGACCTATCAATGGGTGCAGTGAGAAAGGTTTCGGAGTTTTTAACGGGAAAATGTTTGTTTTTTTTAGGTTTATTTTATAGTTTGAAATTAGTGTGAAGTCTTCAACAGCAGATAGTATTTTTTTGGTGTCTGTGGTTGGTGTTGTGCAATGTATGTTGAGGTCATCGGCAAAGGCTGACAGAGAATTTTTTGTGTTGTATATTACTGGGTCATTATGATATACATTGTGTTTGATGTTTAAAAATAGGGGTTCTAGATATAGGTTAAACAATAATGGAGATAAAGGACACCCTTGATGTGTGCCATTTCTAATTTGTATTCTATTAGATCACCTTTTATTTATACATTATGTTGTATAAGGGTTGTTGTATAGTGTTTGTAGGGTTAAAATAAATTCTTGGGGTATATTAAAGTAAGGTAGGATTTGGAATAAAAATTTTATGTTGACTCTATCAAAGCCTTATGAGCATCTATAATTAGTACATATATATTTTGGTTATTCTGGTTAGCATATGGAATTAGTGTGTGCAGTGTTAGTGTATTGTCACTGGTTTGTCTAGATGTTAAAAAAAACAGATTGTTCACTCGAAATAATTATATCCTTTATTTTTTTCAGTCTATCAGCCAGGATAGATGTTAGAATTTTAGTATCAATATTGAGTAATGATATGGGTCTGTAACTGTCTGGGTTTTGAGGATCTGCCTTTTCTTTGGGTATAAAGATAATTTTGGATGCATTAAAGTGTACATCATTAATTTTATTGTTTATTATATAGTTTAATACATGATATAATATTTGTGCAGCGATGAGATAAAATGTTTTGTATAATTCCGCAGTAAGGCCATCTGGGCCAGGAGATTTATGTGATTTCAATTTTTTGATTGTTGTTATTATTTCTTCCATGTTTATTGGCTCTATTAATTTTTTCGTTGTTTCGCATCAATTATCGTAAAGTTTAGTTTTTGTAGGAAGTCTGTACTGTTTTGATTTGTAAGTAGGTGTTTTTGTTCTCCATAAATTTGTGAGTATAAAATTTCAAAAGTTTTGATAATGTCTTCAGTTTTTGTGTAGATCTTATGCTTATAAGATAATTCTGAAATTTGAGAGGGTGATTTAGACTGATTAATAATCCTTGCCAGTGCTCGTGACGGTGTCTGTATATGGTTAGCATATTTTGCAAGCATTTTAGTTTCATGAAATGATAAATTATTGTTGTGAACCAAGAATAGGTCTTTCTGGCATTTCAATATTTCTGTTTCAGTTTATGTGTTGTAGTTTTTAATCAGATCCTGTTCCAATGATTTAATTTTAGCCTCTAGTTGTTCTTCTTTGAGTTGTATTCTTTTATAGTGAGACGCTTTCTGTAGAAAGATACATCTTATCTGGGCTTTAGTTGCCACCCATTCAATATCAGGAGGGTGATTTTGTTTTATTAAATTGTCTAAGGACCTTTTAAGCATATCCTGTACTACTTGAATTATTTCCTTTTTGTTTAAGAGATTGGGGTTTAAAGACCAGTTATATCCCCGATGTAGTAAGTTGGTTTTGGTGGTCTTGTTAATGTATAAGGTAATTTTAGAGTGGTCCGATAGGTAACGAGTATGTATAGATACTGCGGGGTCAAGATTCATTAGTGCTTCTGAAATTAGAAAAAAGTCAATTCCCAACCACATTTTATGGCAGCTGGAGTAAAATGTGAAATTATTTGAGTTATTTGTGTTGTTACCATATTTGAAGGGATCAAATGAGTTAAAGTCATATTTAAGTTTGCTTAATGTTAAAACTGCTTGCTTGTTGCATGATTGCTGTGGACTTGATTTATCCTTTTTTGGATTCTGATATGTATTCCAGTCCCCTCCTATGATCATGTAATGGTTATTGTATTGGTTTAAGATAGGGTACAATGATGCGAAAAAGGAGTGCTGGTTGTTACAGGGTGCATATACATTGAGAAGTAATATGGGTTTATCATAAAGGGGAGTTGAAAGGATTATATAACACCATCTTCATTCTTTATCTATTTTGGCTTCTAAGATTTTATCTTTGTAATGATTCTTAATGATTATAGCTACTCCTGCACTGTTTGTTTTGCCTTCAGGTGCTATAATTTCTCTTATCCACTTTTTTTCTTTGATATCCGACCATTGTTCACCAGTTAAGTGTGTTTCTTGAATTAGTAAAAAGATTGCCTTAGACTGCAGAGCTAGATGTAAAATCAGTTTCCTCTTCTTAATGTTCTGGAGCCCTTTAATGTTCCATGAGTCTATTTCTCACATTTATAAAGCTTTTTGTTTTGTGAAAGACGTCTTGAATATTTGTGTAAGTATGTTGGGAAGTTTTTAATTCTTATCAAAAACATGTCATGAAAGCATTCTTTTATTCCCGTCCCTTCCCTGTGCCTACCCACTAATCTCCTGGACCAGGAATTTAACAGGACCTTACAAGATTTGGTTTTTGTATTTGTTTGTGTTATTGGTATATGAATACCTTGTGTATTAGTATACCATGGGTGAAAGAGTCTTAATGGTCCTGTGTGACCTAACACTATTTGTACAAAGCCTATCCCACTCATTCCCTCAGAAACACTACTTCTGCAATCCACGTCTCTTCTTGTGAGATTTGAAATAAGGTATTAAAGTTGAAAGAAGACTATTTTAACCAATTTTGATCATGTCAAAAAGCAGGTAACAATCATTTAAGCAACTTACCCAGAAACATTACTCCCACTGTTTTTATTACCCCTGCCCTGTGCTGTTTCAATCTTGGGTGTATTTATGTTTAAATAAGATCTTAACCCTACTTTTGTTTTGCAACAGATCCGCTATATGGCTTCTGACTTACTTTACCCATTTCTATTCTGATGAGTCCTGGAAAAAACAATATAACTATATAACTATCTACACATATGCATATACATGAATATAGACACAGTTAGGGAATCATTAGAGATCAATTCAAATAGGTGCGAACCTTATTATTATTATAGCATTGTGGAATATAGGATATAGACAAAAAGAAAGTAAGTACTCTATTACCCTTACTGCATTGTCCAGTAAATAATACAAGAGAACACCTAGTTCCAATCTAAACTTTTAGTAGACTCAATACATTAACCTATGTATTCCTTTAACATCAACGTTAAGCAAGCTCATGTTATGTTAGTTTCAGCATGAAATGTAATGAGTACTGTATGCATTCACATAAACTGTGTTTAGGTATACTGTGCCAAAATAAAAATTCCTCGGTAGCATGTCTTATGTTGGGCAAATCAGCCAGGATTGTTCCTTTATACTATTATTGGATAGTAGAATGTGCGGACTTCGTTTACAGTTCTATGAGGTTAAATTTACCTAGGTCAATAATATACTTTCCAAGGAAGGATGCTTTAAAGCTGAGTTCTCAGGTATTATTAATATGTTTCTGTATGTGGTACAGTATTAACTTTACTTGTATTATAATTTGTATTAATTTACTTTATTTACTGTTTTTCTTGTAATGTTTAACCAGCAAATTTCAAGTCCTGATATATTAATGTCAAAAGGTGATTTTATATAGGACAGATATTTCAGCTCTAGTGTGTGTGTTAATGGTAGCACAAGGATTCTCATATTATGCAGATTATAACGTTTGATTTTGTATAAGGTACCAAACTTGTCATATACTCTTCTATTAAGTATAATTAAAGGTTTAAAGAGGGCATACTAATCAATGTTAAGTTTACCATAGTTGAAAATAAGCCCTGTGTTTAAAACCTCAGGAGTGTGTTCCTTTAAGAATGTGTAGTTTATTGTATTACCATTTTGTGTTTACATGTCTATTAGCAGTGTATTATAATTTGGTAACTCTATTAATATTATATGAAGCTGGAAACATTAGCTATAACTGGTGACCTTTAAAAATAACTTTTGGTATCTGTGTGTAGAAAGACTATGTGCTTAAACTGTAACATTTTCATTTTTAAAGATTTCTCATCAGTATATTACTTTTTTTTTTTTTTTTTTTATTTACAGTTCCATTGATCTTCTTTCCGAGCTTCTGGACAGCTAAGCCGATTACTTAGCTTCTCGAAGGGGGACTGAGTATGCAGACAGACTTCCAGAAGTGTCACCTCTAAAAATGGCTTCTGTAGCAGCAAAAGGACTTTCAGTTCCTCCCATGGGAAAGCGAGTGTGTTGCGGATGTTGTGCACTTCCTGTTGGGGCCCTCGTGACTTGGAAAACGAGCCGCAGGGTCGCGCCTATCCAAAAAAGCGGCCTGGAGTAAAATAGGAGCAAACTAAAGGAAAAGTAAGTCAGTGGCTGTTCTTTTGAGTTCTATCCAATCTCGGAGGCTCAGTAATCGCATCGGGAGGTGCAGTTAGATATCCAAGGTGGTAATTCTTTTAAAAACAGACAAAAAAGGTAGATTTTGCTTCTGTGATGTTGGTAACTGAGTACTTAACCCCATCCACAGAAAACAGGAAAGTATTTGGGTACTTCATCTGAAATTTTATGTTTTTATCAATTAGAAATTTACAATAAGGAGATATAAGCTGTCTGACTTGCCTAATTTGAAGGGGCAAGTCCTGGGCTAGAGAGATTTTGTTGTTATTCCATATTAGGGGACCCCATTTTTCTTTGCAGATAATAGTACTTTATTAACATCTTGAAAGTTAAATAATTTGACATAGACTGATATTGGAATTTTTGAGGTTTGGGATTCTCTCAAGGCTCTGTGGGCTCTCTCAATTATTATTTGCTGTGCTGTTTTTTGGTCTTTGAGTAGTGTTGCAAATATATGTATGATGGAAGGAATCAGATCATTGTGCTGAATATTTTCTGGTATGCCTCTAATGATTATATTATTCCTTCTGGATCTTGCCTCCAGGTCAATAATTTTAGCTTGCATGGTTTGTATATTTAACGAAAAACTGGAAACCTGCAGCCTGCGAAACCAGCACCAAAGTGAAAAGCAGTCAGAATAACGTTCAGGAAGTTTATTAAAACTAGCAACGTTTTCGTCGTTACAAATGAACAACTTCTTCAGAAATGAATAATCACAGCAAGTACTATCAAATTTAAAAATTCAACTCTATGAGTCATGTTTCTATCGACCAATCAACTAGAGCTGTAATGTTTAATTAATCAGCAGTTAAAAGTGTATTGTATAAAAGTAAAAAAGGTAAACAAAGTATATACAAAGTATCCTAAATATGCAAAGTATTTTCTGGCGCAAACAGTGAAATGTAAAATCAAATAGTATACTAGTCTTATTAACAATTATGAAACTGTATATAAATAAAATAAAAAATATATAACTACTCATAAAAGTGTGATAAACTGATGGATAATCCAAAAATTGTTATTATACATGTACAAACTCAGGGTTTAAACGTTAGTACTTCTAGGTAAAACAATACATTCAATACCTAAGATAACTTTTTAGTTTTAACCAACATGAAATGTTGCAGTTGTCATTTAGACCTGGGTATGAGAATGCATTAAGTTTTAGTTGCCATTCAAGTTCGCAACATTCAAGTAATGATGTAGGACCACCACTAGTATTATCTAAGATTTGTTCAATTGCCACAAATGAAAAGGAATGGTCAAATTTATCGCTAATGTGTTTAGGTAAAGCTTTGTCTGTTTTGCCTTTAGTAATAGCATAAGTATGTTCATATACTCTATCTTTGAATTTACAATCTGTTTTTCCAATGTAATATGCAGGGCAGGAATTACACAAGGCTAGATAGACAATGCTTTTAGAATTGCAGTCAAGTCTGTGTTGAATGAAAAATTTTTTGTTAGCAATCTGGAAAAAGTCAATAGATTTTACATTTTTGCACATTTTACAAACACCACATTGAAAGCAGCCTTTAGTTTTATTAGTAAATTTTAGTGTCTTAGTTTCCAATAAATTCTTTAAATTGGCACCTCTCTTATATATAGTAAAAAAGTTAAAACCAGTCCTGTCAAATAATGCATTGTCTTTACTGAAAAGTTGCCAATTCTTGTGTAAAATAAATTGTATCTGTTCACTGTCTTTATTGAACACCGTAATGAAGCTCGGTTTCTGTACAAAGGGAGTCACTTTCTTAAACTCTAAAGGTCTAATACATGTGTCAGTAGAGCAAACATAGCTAGACATCTGATGTTCAATTATTAGGTTATCACCTTGTATACCAACAAGTTTTTGTCATGTAAGATAGCCTTAAAAACACCAGTTGTCCGCTTATTCTGAACTTCTATTACTAGTTCAGAAATTAATTGGTTAGGGTACCCACGGTTTACAAACATGTTAGTTAAATTTTCACATTCCTTAGCAAAGTCAATTTCTAAAGAGCATAGTCTAGCTGATCTGACTAATTGACCCTTGACAATAGAGCATTTTTGCTTAAATGGGTGTGCACTAGAAAAGTGTCGATACGAGTTGCAGTAAGTAGGTTTCCTATAAATGTTAGAACACAAATAATTCTGGACTAAATTTTTAGTCAATTTCACATCTAAATAGTCGATACTCATTGTATCAAATTTAAAGGTAAATTTGAAAAAAGGTGTAGTAGTGTTCAAATAGTTCACAAAGTTACTGGCCTCTACTTGGTCACCTTTAAAAATGACAAAAAAATCGTCAAGGAATCTAGTATAGTACCTAATCATACCTTTCTTAACTGGTATATCAAATATGAAAGTTTTCTGCCAGTAGGCTACAAAAATATTGGCTAAGCTTGCTCAACCTGGTGAGCCCATAGCTACACCATGTTTTTGTAAGTAGTGTTGACCATTAAAGGTGAAAACGTTGTTAGTTAAAATGATGTTGATTAGTTCAGTAACCAACTCTATTTCGTCGGTTGGAGCATTATTTTCTTTCAGAAATAAAGCTGTCCATTCAACAGCTTCCATATGTGGTATAGATATATACAGATCTACTACATCTATTGTCAAGAAATTGTCATGGGAGTCTATAGTTAACTCATTCAATTTGGCCAAGAGAGACCAAGAGTCTTTACATACTTGGGGTAGTTTTTTTCAAATATTTCTGCAAAATGTAATCAACAACATTGGCACATGGATAAGTTAATGATGCTCTACCATCTATTAAAGGTCTCATTGGTGGATTAAAAAGGTCTTTATGGATTTTTGGGATTCCAAATATAATAGGAAGTTTGGGGAATTGAATGTTTATATAATTAAACATATCTATGTTAATTCTTCCTTCAATAAACAAATCCCTAAAATAGCCTTTGACTCTAGTTTGAGCAATATTATACTCATTAAGTGAAGCTTTTAGGTAGGCTGGACTACTAAGAACTAAATCCATCTTTTTATTATAATCACAGGTGTCAAATATCACTAAGCCTCCACCTTTGTCTGGTTTAGTATATCTCACTGTTTGGGACCTTAATAGTTCCAAAGCTTGAGACTGTTCAAGACTCATGTTGTTAAGGTGTTGAGACTGTCTTCGTTTAAAGGGGATGTGTCTAATGTCCAACTCACAGATGTTTTCAAATAAACGAAGCAGTGGGTGTAAAGTGGGGGTTGAAAGTACTAAGTGGTTTAAACTTAGTGTTTGTACACACGTTGTTACCTAACAAGAATGAAAGGTTCAGTTTTCTAACAAAGCATTTTAACTCAATGATGGTATGAGCCACATTCATATTCCTACTAGGAACAAAGGAATTATCTTTAGCTAGTAGGTCAATCAAAACTAGATCAATGTTAACTGAAGAAAAATTATAAATATTGAAATCATATTAGAATTCTTCAGTATGTCCAGTTTTGGTTGAGATTGTGGTTCAGTTATGTCTATTAACGTTTCTTTTTGTTCCAACCCTTGTTTCTCTGATTCTGAACAGTCTTTGAATTTGATATGTTCACAGTCTGCCCTGTAAGCTAGTCGGTCAAAATTAAAAGAGAATAAAACTAAGAAATTAAACCGTGACCGACTAGCTTACTCTAATGGATCTGCTTACCCTAAACCTCAACAAACTCAAATATGGGTTAACAAGAACTTCGGTTCTACAAGTAATAACCAGCCCATTTCTCATGACACTTCTTTTCAACACCATTCTAACTCTAATAATAAAGCAGTCAACCACTCATTAGAGGAACCAATGAGACGTAGTGAGAGACTACATTCTAATAGGAATAATAATTGTCAACAGCCAGCTCAATCTTTAAATAACGCTACCAACGAGCAGGTTTTTTACAAGGAAGGGCAGACTGTGAACATATCAAATTCAAAGACTGTTCGGAATCAGAGAAACAAGGGTTGGAACAAAAAGAAACGTTAATAGACATAACTGAACCACAATCTCAACCAAAACTGGACATACCTAAAAGCTTCACTTAATGAGTATAATATTGCTCAAACTAGAGTCAAAGGCTATTTTAGGGATTTGTTTATTGAAGGAAGAATTAACATAGATATGTTTAATTATATACTATACTAGATTCCTTGATGATATTTTTGTCATTTTTAAAGGTGACCAAGTAGAGGCCAGTAACTTTGTGAACTATTTGAACACTACTACACCTTTTTTCAAATTTACCTTTAAATTTGATACAATGAGTATCGACTATTTAGATGTGAAATTGACTAAAAATTTAGTCCAGAATTATTTGTGTTCTAACATTTATAGGAAACCTACTTACTGCAACTCGTATCTACACTTTTCTAGTGCACACCCATTTAAGCAAAAACGCTCTGTTGTCAAGGGCCAATTAGTCAGAGCAGCTAGACTATGCTCTTCAGAAATTGACTTTGCTAAGGAATGTGAAAATTTAACTAACATGTTTGTAAACCGTGGGTACCCTAACCAATTAATTTCTGAACTAGTAATAGAAGTTCAGAATAAGCGGACAACAGGTGTTTTTAAGGCTATCTTACATGACAAAAAACTTGTTGGTATACAAGGTGATAACCTAATAATTGAACATCAGATGTCTAGCTATGTTTGCTCTACTGACACATGTATTAGACCTTTAGAGTTTAAGAAAGTGACTCCCTTTGTACAGAAACCGAGCTTTATTACGGTGTTCAATAAAGACAGTGAACAGATACAATTTATTTTACACAAGAATTGGCAACTTTTCAGTAAAGACAATGCATTATTTGACAGTACTGGTTTTAACTTTTTTACTATATATAAGAGAGGTGCCAATTTAAAGAATTTATTGGAAACTAAGACACTAAAATTTACTAATAAAACTAAAGGCTGCTTTCAATGTGGTGTTTGTAAAATGTGCAAAAACGTAAAATCTATTGACTTTTTCCAGATTGCTAACAAAAAATTTTTCATTCAACACAGACTTGACTGCAATTCTAAAAGCATTGTCTATCTAGCCTTGTGTAATGCCTGCCCTGCATATTACATCGGAAAAACAGATCGTAAATTCAGAGATAGAGTATATGAACATACTTATGCTATTACTAAAGGCAAAACAGACAAAGCTTTAGCTAAACACATTAGCGATAAATTTGACCATTCCTTTTCATTTGTGGCAATTGAACAAATCTTAGATAATACTAGGGGTGGTCCTACATCATTACTTGAATGTTGCGAACTTGAATGGCAACTAAAACTTAATGCATTCTCATTCCTAGGTCTAAATGACAACTGCAACATTTCATGTTGGTTAAAACTAAAAAGTTATCTTAGGTATTGAATGTATTGTTTTACCTAGAAGTACTAACGTTTAAACCCTGAGTTTGTACATGTGTAATAACAATTTTTGGATTATCCATCAGTTTATCACACCTTTATGAGTAGTTATATATTTTTTATTTCATTTATATACAGTTTCATAATTGTTAATAAGACTAGTATACTATTTGATTTTACATTTCACTGTTTGCGCCAGAAAATACTTTGCATATTTAGGATACTTTGTATATACTTCGTTTACCTTTTTTACTTTTATACAATACGCTTTTAACTACTGATTAATTAAACATTACAGCTCTAGTTGATTGGTCGATAGAAACATGACTCAGAGTTGAATTTTTAAATTTGATAGTACTTGCTGTGATTATTCATTTCTGAAGAAGTTGTTCAATTGTAACGACGAAAACTTTGTTAGTTTTAATAAACTTCCTGAACATTATTCTGACTGCTTTTCACTTTGGTGTTGGTTTCGCAGGCTGCAGGTTTCCAGTTTTTCGTTGCTTACATAGTGTTTGTTCCTTCCTGTTTTTCTTGGTTTGTATATTTGCTTCATGTGAGTCAGCTTTTTTAGATAGCAGGGCTATTTTTCCTCACTCTCCACTGTTTTGGCTTCATATTTGTCCATTCTTTCCAAGATTTGGTTGAAGGAAGTTCCACATGATTGCAGTTGAGCAGACGTTTCTTTTATTGCCTCCTGGATAGGCAGAAAAGCAGTTTTTACATCATCCAAGTTTGCTAATTGATCTGTTTTATTTTTATTCCCTGATTTAGCAGTGTCTTGTAGTTTTGTTACTTTCTGCCTTTTAGAGTTCAAATCTTTCTCCGGAGATAATAATTCTGAGATTTTGGTTTTTGTTGTTGCAGTGTCCATATTTTTAGCTTCTTTTGACATTTTGTGGAAGTAAGGCATATAGGTAGAGGTGGATGTGTAAAGTACCCTGAGCACACGGCTTCTTTTCCCTGTTTCTTCTCTCAGCTCCAGATAATCTGATGTAATCTTGATAGATTAATTCTTCAGGTTTATTTTCCCCTTTTTGGTTTTCTGGATATAGATTAGAGTTGTTATTTCTGTATATTTTGCTTAAATAGGTCCTGGTATTTCCTCTGGGTTGATTTTATTCCAGGAGTATTGAAGAGCTGTAGATTAGCAGTGCTTACAGAACGGCAGCCATCTTTGAATTACATCAGGCTTTTTGATACCTCTGTAATTAAGCAGGAGTGGGAGGGAGGTGTGCAGGTTCAAGGTGGGGGAGGGGGTAGACACAAAGTAATACAAGGTTATGAGTCAGAAAAACTGAAGTAGGCCAGCTGCTAAAAAGAAAACAGGAAAACCAAGCTAAGTCAATTCCAAGTCAGTGTAGTGCAGTTATCTTCCTAATGAGTAATGACTACAAATCTTATGCTACTAATCTAGTACAGTATGATGAAAAGGACCACCACTTCTACAGGGAAAAACAACTGAAGTATGGGCTGCAGGTACACAGGTAAACTTTTTCCAAGAGAAAGTAGTTTTAAGTAATTGACCTAGGAGTACAATAGGAAAAAAATGTGGGGGGGGTATCAGTAGTGTGCACCCGTACAGTGAAAGGGGAAAGAGTCTTCAGTTC
Source organism: Protopterus annectens (assembly GCF_019279795.1). Classification (NCBI taxonomy): domain Eukaryota; kingdom Metazoa; phylum Chordata; order Ceratodontiformes; family Protopteridae; genus Protopterus; species Protopterus annectens. Next base: position 1,474,863,925 of record NC_056729.1, read on the forward strand.
AGAGGACAGATTAAATACAACTCTAACATACTAGTGTGTTTAGTCTCTTCCCACATATCACAGGTTCATAGGTAGGTACTAGGCTATTGGCCCTAGGGCCTATACAAGCCTAGCCAGAAAGTTACCCTGGCTTTCGCCACCCAAGAAAATTATTTTCCTGTGCCCCTGTCAAGGAGAACCACAGAAGTGATCCCCGGGGTGAATTTTCTATTACCCATCCAATCAGCAAGATTTTTCTTGAAGAGTGCTAATGAGGAGCTCTGTTTGACATAGATAGGTAGTCTGTTCCAGAGTATGGGAAGTCTCTGGGACAGGAATCTATCCCTCCAGCATGTTCTGTTTATTGTGGTGACAAGGTTTAGGTCCCTACAGCATGTAGCTCGGAGAGATTGGGATTTCTTTAAGTGGAGCATGTCCAACAGCTCTGGGTTCGACATAGCTTTGCATGTTAGGCAGAGATCGCCTCTGAGTAGGCAATATGCGATGGAGTAAAGCTGGAGTTTTTTGAGATGGTCTGCGTAAGGCATCTGTTTGAGGCCAGTAATCCTCTTTGTGAGGTATTTTTGTGGCCTTTCCAGTTGTAGATGTCTTGTGACGTGCATAGCAAAAGGGGCATTGTACTCTATAATGGATCTGAGTGATAAGTAGAGGGGAACAATGACATCTTTTTTCTGGATGAGAAACCTTTTGTGATGAGGTGTGCCACGTAGAAGGATTTCCTGACCACTGTGGCGATGTGATTATCACCTGTGTCCCAAGGTCTCTTATCACACTTCTGGTGTTAAGTAGACCACCGCCTATGTGGTGGTTCATGGGTACAGAGTTTTTACCAAAGGGGATGGCAATGCACTTTTTGGCATTGAGCTTGAGACCATGGCTTTGACACCAGGCATCTGTCTCAGTGAGGCCCTTTTGTAGGATGTCCACATTGTTAGGAGTTTCGATTATGGCTCCTAGTTTGCAGTCATCTGCAAATTTAGTTAGCCAAAGACCTTCTGTGTTAGCCTGTACTTCAGAGAAGTAGATACCAAACAGGAGAGGACCCAGGACTGAACCCTGTGGTACTCCACTTGTCACTGGTCTGAAGTCTGATTTGGAGTCTGCTACTTTCACAGTGTGGGTTCTGTCAGTAAGCCAGTTGGCAACCCAGCTTGTGACATAGGGATTTATACCTAGTTTAGTGAGTGTATCTATAATTCCAGAGTGGGGGATGGTGTCAAATGCCTTGGCGAGATCTAGATAGGCTGTGTAAACTACCTTACCCCCATCTACGGCTTTGGTGACTACTTCAAAGAAGTCTATCAGGTTTAGGAGACATGATCTGCCTTTTACAAACCCGAACTGTGTGGGGTCCAGACTTTGGAGATCTCGAATGTCTTTGTTTTTGAGTTCCATGATGATACGTTCCATAGGCTTGCAGACCAGGCTCGTCAGGCTAATGGGGCGGTAGTTCCCGGGGTCTGCTATGGCCCCCCCCCCCTTTGTGGAGTGGGATAACCATTGTGGTGCGCCATTCAATGGGCACAAAGCCTGAGGTGAGGCTATGATTAAACATGGTACTTAGGTGGGGTGCCAGTTCATTCTGTAGTTCATGTAGAAGGCAGCCCAGGATGTTGTCAGGTCCCATGGATGCTGTGTTCTTGGCTTTGGAGAATGAGATTTTTAACCGTGCAGCTGTGAGTACAGGAACTTTGCATTCTTCCCGTATAAAGATGGGCCCTTTAGGGGGTCGGGGTGGGGGGTAAAGTTAGCACTGAACCTATCTGCCAGGATGTTGGCAATATCAGTTGGTTCTGTATATTTAGTGTCATTGTGCTGTAACTCAGAGCAGATCTGAGTGTTGCCATTGAGATTCTTGGCATAGCTATAGAATGCTTTGTGGTTGTCTTTAGAATCAGTGGCGATTTTGTTTTCATAACTAGCTTTGGAAGACTTTATGAGGGATCTCAACTTCTTACTGAGGCTGATCAGGGAGTTCCTCCAATCGTGGGATTTTACTCTTTTTTGCAACAGCTTCTTTCTTCTGTTGTAGAGTTTGTTTATGGCAGAAGACCACCAGATTGGCTTTCTGTTTTTGGAGGATAGCATCTTGGTTCTGTTAGGGATAGCATGATCCATGCACTCGTGTAAGTGCCTATAAAGTGCATTTCTGTAGGATTCAGCAGTCGTACCTCTATTGTCCATCTGCATGGGTGTTGTGAAGTTTGCCACTTCTGTCTTAAGAAGCGTGAAGTTGGCTTTGGAGAAATTTTTTACGGTTGTTTTCCAAATGGGGGGTGGGACCGGGATGTGGATGTATAGGATGATTAGCTTGTGGTCAGATCTGACCAACGAGGAGCTGACCTCTGGTGTGGAACACCGGTCACCCATGTTGGTGATGACCAGGTCTAGGATATTGCTGCCCCTATTGGGGGTGTGGATAAGTTGATCCAATGCATTGGAATTGATGATTTCCAGAAAACGTTGAGCAAAAGAGTTGCTACATGAGTAGTTTTCACAGTTAATGGTAGGGTAGTTGAAATCACCTATTATTAGAGTGTTGGGTTGTACTTTAATATTTTCCAGTGTATCAAGAAAAGAGGAGTTGGAATCCTGGGGCATGGTGGGGGGTCTGTAGCAAGCTACAATCTGGATTGCGGTTTTGCCCAGAGTTAGTTGACCTTGGATAATCTCGGATGCATTATGCTGAGCAACTAGCTTGGAGGTGTGGATATCCTTAATGAATATGGACACACCTCCACCTTTAGTGTTTCGGTCTGGGTTTAGTGGGCGAAATATGAATTATAGCCTGGTAATGCAGGGTGCTCTCTGGAGCTTTGAACCAGGTCTCTGTCACTGCACAGATGTCAATGTTCTTCATTTTAAGGAGTGCCTCGAGTGAGTGCATTTTGAGGTTTAGACTTCCAGCATTGAGTAGCATTACCCTCAGATTTTGCTTGCTTGTACCTGTTATGGTGGTGAATTTGTCATTTGAACCTTTCCTAAAAAAGACACTATAGGGGTGGCAAGAACCTTTGCCAGTATCAGGAATCCCAAGGGCAACAGGTGCAGGCCATCTCTGGCAAAGCAGCATGGTCTGTCGATCATGTCATCCCAGGCAGACAGATAATGGATTCCCTTAGAATGACACCAGAAGCTTAGCCAATTGTTAAAGTCAATCATTTTGTCCTTGTACTGTGGTATCATTCTGGGTGATGGCAGGATGCTACTCAGGGCTAGGGCCATACCTGCCTGGGCTACAAGATCGGAGAGCTCCTCCATGTCTCTTTTCATGTAGTCCAGGGAGGTACGTCTCAGGTCATTCACACCAACATGGACAATGACAGAGTCATATTTGTACTTGTTGTGGAGTGACCTGAGTGCGTGCGTTATGTGGCAGATCCTGGCACCTGACAGCCAGCTGACAGTAATGTTTTCCTTGTTTAGCCTAGTGAGTGGAACATCAGTGTGCCTGACTATAGAGTCACCTATAATTAGAGTGTTGGGTATGTTATGCCTTATGGACTGTAGTTGAGGGGCACACTGAGTATGTGGGCTATGTGTCATTTGGGTCGTCTTGGGGGGTGGAGGTTGCTTGCATTTCTGCTTTGGCGGTCTCTGTTATTTGGGCAGGTTATTACTGAGAGCCTCTGTGAATGTAGGTGTGTGTTTTGTGCTTCTGTGTGTGTGTTTTGGTGGTGTAGGTTTTGAGGGACTATGTAATGAGTGTGGTGCGGTGCAGGTGTTTACCTTCTACTGTTGACTGTCTAGTCCAGTCTTGGATGAAGAGAGCTTTGCTTCCAGTTTGGCTATATAAGAGCATCTCTCACAGGTCGTAGTGTTGGGTGGTAGGAGGAGAGGGTTGTCTGTGTACATGAGGCAATTGCTGCATTGTCCCAAGATGCCCAGATTCATTAGATAGACAGGAGAAAACACCGGGAGCTGACCTTTAGACATGCCTGAATAGGTGTTTATTTATTAAGTACTAAAAACTGTTTTCCTCTAGACAAGTCAGGAAAGTTGAGTGCTGTAGTAATTTGTAACTTATTTAGTGCTTACAATGAGTTCTGAACAAATGCTGAGCTCAAAGAAACAGATTTGAGTGCTAAAACTTAAAAGCTGGCTAGTTGCAAGGGAAAATTTGAAGAACAGACTTTGGCGCCAGGAATAGTTTAACCCTAGTTAAGTGGGAGGGGGGGCTCAGGAGCTCACAAACAGTCCTGGACACAGCAAATCAGTATCTGGACAAGACCTGCCACAGGAAAGGGGGGAAGCAAGCTTAAATTTTTTATTTTTTTTTCAGTAAAAGTGGAAATGGAAAAAGCTGGAACAGAAGTTAATTCAACGTTAATAATCTGAGTGGGTTGGCCTTCACAAATGTTCTCTATTAGACTGAATGAACTAATGACACTAAATTGGAAGGAGTGTCACAGATCAAATATACAGTATGGGTGGGCAACTGCAAAGCCACCAAGTATAAGAACCTAAGCTAACACACCAGAATCATTTTAATCCGTACTCCTAAATACTTTATTTTATCATGTCCCCATAAATATGGATATTGGTGAACCAATTATTATGTGGCTACATAATTTTACTGGTATTGCCTTTGTTTTAGCTTCATTAATTTTATATCCTGAAAAGATTTGAAACATCTCAAAATGTGCTACAACACTGTAATGTCTCTTTCTGGTTTTGTCAGGTATAAAATAATATCATCTGCAAATACAGCCAGATTTTCTTGACTACCATACCAATTATATCCTTGAAATTCTGAGTCCATTATTTTCTTTTCCAATGGTTCTAAATATTCATAGATTCATAGATTAGTACTAGGCTAACTGCCCTTGCGAGCCATTTTAAGCCTAGACAATTATCCCCTGTGAGATTCAAACCCTGTACCTTGTGTTTGTAAGGCAAACACCTTAACCATTAGGCCATCCTCCCAACCCCTTAGGCCATCCTCCCAACCCCATATAATGCAAATAACAAAGGAGGAAGAAGACACCCCTGCTCAAGCAGAAATTATCAGACAGGACCCCACCCACTTTAATTTTCACTTCCGTTCCCTCAGATATCCTCCTAATCAACCTTATAATTTTTTTCAGGGAATGAAAATGCTTCCATTGCCCTGCTCATAAAGTCCCACCTTACTCTATCAAATGCTTTCTCTGTATCAAGACACACCAACAACAATGGTATTTTCTTACACTCTGTTTCCCTCTGAATCATTAATGTTTTGTTAATGTTGTCAAATGTTTGCCTCCCCTCCACAAAACCACATCAATCAATATTACTTTTGCCATTCTTTTAGGCATTATATACATGAACACTTTACGGGGTGGCCATGGTGGTGCAGCAGTTAGCGTTGCCGCCTCACAGCAAGAGGTTCTCCAGGAGTTCAATCCTCAGCTGGGGTGCCTTCTGTGTGGAGTCTGCATGTCCTCCCTGTGGTCGCATGGGTTTCCTCCGGGTGCTCTGGTTTCCTCTCACATCCCAAAGACATGCTGTAGGTGAAGTGGATACTCTAAATTGGCCCTAGGCGTGAGTGTGTGTGTGCCTTCTGTGGAAGGTTGGGTGCCGGGCTGGCAACTCGACACCGTAAAACTCCACTGCCAATCGTGAGCGGACAGGTGATCTGCTGTGGCAATCCCTAACCGGGAAAAGCCGAAAGAAGAAGAAGAAGAAGATACATGAACACTTTATAATCATAGCTTAGTCTTGAAATGGAACTATATGAAGCTGGATCTGATGGATTTTTACCTCTTTAGGTATTACAGTAACCACTCCTTTCTTCCAAGATGTTGGTGCTTTTCATCCTCTTAAACTACTGTTAAAACATTCCAGATCTTTATCAATTTTCCCTCCTAGCTTCCAAACTTCCACATCTATTCCTCGGGACTTTCCTGTAGATTGGTCATGCATCACAATTTTTATCTCATGTCCTCCTATCCTAACCATTATTAATTGAGCTTTATCCACCTCTAACCTTGGCATATTTAATTCTTCCATAAACATTTCCATTTCTATCTTTTCTTGATTCCATATTTCTCTGCTTTATACAGACTTTCATAGAATTTCCAATATATTTCTAATACCTTTACAGGATCTCTTGTTACTTTCCTTCTTATAGGCTCTCTAAGCTTGGTGACAGCCCTTTCTACTTTCTGTTGCCTAAGTCATGCTAAAAGTTGTTGTGCTCTATTGTTATAATCAAAAACAGTTGCTTAACAGCAATCTTTCTAAACTCATGTACATTATCAAGGTAATCCCTTATTTTCTGCTTAGCATTCTGCAGTTGATCCTCTTCTTGTTCTCTGAGATTTCCCCAATTCTGCAAAACATTTTCAGTTCCCCTAAATAAAGTATTTACCTTACAGATACAAAGTGCAGGGTTTGACTCTGACATGGGGTAAGTGGCTAGGCCTAAAATGGCCCACAAGGGCAGTTAGCCTAGTACTAATATGAGCCTAAAAATCAACCGTAACTCCCTTTCTTTTACTTCCACCCTATTTTTAAATTCCACATTAATTTTATCCCACTCCTTAGCTGTATTTTCAGAAGTAATTTCTATCCTCTCAAATACTCCTGAATAATCTCCACTACTCATTTCTTAAATTCCTCTCTTTTTAACAGATAGGTGGGAAAGTGCCACGTGCAATGAAATACTTATTGGGTGTGTATCAAGATCTTCAGTTAAATGCACATGTTCCTGTGAAATGTAAATTCAGTGTAGCCTAGCCCAGTTTTTATATCTTGGGGAATAATATGCACATTCACGCCAAACTCCTATTATTGAATTAACATCTTCTACACAAATATTTTCATATATTTCTTGAAAAAATCTACCCTCCTTTGTTATACTTTCCCTTCTGGACCCCTCATACACATCTTCACTGCTGCAAATCAAATTTCATTCCCCACCTATAAGCAATATTCCTTACTGAAAATGGACTATTTCTCCAACAATTTTCTTAATCTCCATTATAGCAGTTTTAGGTGGAATATAGATACATGCCAGTATAATCCTTCTCCCTTGCCAGTAGCCCCTTAGCACTGCAAATCTGCCATTATATTTTTATCCTCTTCTATCACTATTGGAGCTCCTTTTGCAATTAATATAAGTATGCTTCTTTTCCTTTTCCCAGATATTCCAATGAATAACAATCCTGAAAACCTTTCTTTATAAACTTAATTCACATGTTCAGTTCTTTCCAAGTGTGTCTCCTGTAACATAACTATTTGCACTCTACATTTATAATATAGTTCACTATTCTTTCTTTTTTGCATTTATCTGTGAGACCAGTGACATTTAAAGACTACAGAAAGCATCACTGAATTAAAAAGTTATCATTCTCACTTTTTATGTATAACACCTTTTTTGTTAAATGTCTAGTTCCTGCTTTTGTTGAACTTTTATATAGTTGTTTCTTGTCATTTCCATTTGAGCCTATGTCACATCTTACAAAACGTTTTGTTTTACTGAAAGCCTTCAGAAAACCTGTTAATTTAATACTGACACACAAAACTATGTACATTTTCAAATATTGAAGCTTTCCCCTCCTAATCCGAGCAAATGCCCCAAACTCACAGCCACACTCACAAACTTGAGTTAACCTAAAAGAAAGGTTATCCATGCAACGATGCATGCTGCAGTCTATGTTTCTACCAAGTGCTAACTGGTTTTGTCTTATCTTTACAGCTCTCTCAGCTGAGAAAATCCCTGAATGTTTTCAGGGAAGATTGTATCCTAGCCGGTTTCTCTTTTCTTTTTTTTCCCCCAGCCAATCACTCTCCACCAGACTGCAACCAATTTCTCTTTATGAGATTCTGTCCATGGAGACATGAGAACCAGACAGCCAATGTCTCATTATCAGACTGTCTACATAGAGGCATGAGAACCAGACAGTTAATTTCTCTTTATCAGACTGTCTCCATGAAGACATAAGGGCCAGATACAGAATCGCTACTAAGCATGCATCCATTTGCTAGAAAAAAAGCCTCATAATATTCAATATTCTTTTTTATTTACTTGCTTTCTCTTATAACTTGTTACTAAGTAAATCTAAGGTCTTTAATCCAGTCATCCCCCCATGCAAGAATGAGAAAAAGCAAATAAATTTTTCTTTTCTCATGCTGTTTGAACCAGGCTTTTTTTTGTTGTTTGTTTTACATTGAACTGCCTACATTTCTTAAACCTGAACAAGAAGGAAGAGAGACAGGAGAAAGAAAGGGAAAAGAGAACAGAAGCACCTATTTACAATCCCCATTGCACTTAAAAATAACCAAGAAAACGTTACTTTATAGCATGCAAAGAAAAGAAAACCATATACCACAATAGCACTATTAAGAAGAAAATGTTTTCTTGACTTACAGTGAAATTTCTCCCCTCTCTTCCCCTCCCCAAAGCATTTTTCTGAATATTAATGACATGAAGTCCCCTACAAGTCCCACAATTTCTGAAAAAGTCCAATATTTCTAGATTGTCTTGTTCTGTCATATGTCACAAATAGAATTATTGCATTGTATTTCCCCAATAAGTTACTGGTTTTACTACTCATCTCTATCTTTCATATCCTCTCTCTGCTTCATTTCTAATGTACTCTCAATTTTTCTTGTCAACTTTCTTGGACCCTTCCTTCTCTCCAACATTTTCCATTGAAACAGTAGAAAAGATTTCACAGGTACAGTCTCTCTGTGGTCTTTATTACCAGAAGAACAAGAAGCAGAATCTCCTTCTGTTTCACAGCTCACTATTTTGAACAAAGTTTTGTATTTCCTCCTTAGCATGTATTTCATCAAAAAATTATTTTGTCTCTCCAGGGAAGAATACCTTGAAGACAGCTGGGCACAGTATTTTGAATTTCACACCTGCATCTCAACATTCTCTGAATAGTGGAATGAATTTTCTCCTCTTCTGCCTGGTGTGCAATGAGTAATCATACTCCACAAACACTCTGCTTTCTCCCACTTTTATTACTTTGTCCTTCTGCCACAGTTTTGTCAGAATCAACTCCTTCTCCTGGTAGGATTGCACCTTTCTATTAAAGGTCTAGGGTGTTTTCACATAGCCAGGTTTAGAGCATAGACACAATGTGCCCTTTCAGCTATCATCTCCTGCTGTGGAACACCAATCCAGTTGCTTATTCATGCTTTCATAAAATTAATGCAGTCTGTTCCTTCCAGCTGCTCTGGTATATCTAAAAAATCTCAGGTTTTCCCACCATGCTCTGTCCTCTAATTCTATTATTGTTTGAAACATCTCTTTCTGAGCAGTGTCACATTCAGCCAAGCCTTTTCTTCATTTCTTCCTCTGATTTTTGCAGCTTTATCAGCTCATCTGAATATCTGTTTACAGCTTCTTCTGTTTTTTTCCAGCCTTTTTTAGTTTGTGTTGATATACTCCATAAGTGTTTTTATTTTAACCAGGTCTTTGTGCAGTTGTCTTATATCTTCCTGTAGGTTACTGGAAGTCATGTCTAGAGGTTGCATTGCTTTTTGCTGAATAGCTGCAGAACTTTCCCAGGTCAGTGTTTCTTCTTCACTTTTGTAGCCGATTTTTTTTCAGGTGCTCTGTATTTCTTTTTTCCTGGCATTCAGGCAGGACACTTACTAGCCAATTACTGAAATTTACCCATAAACACAAAAGTGTACTGGGCATCTCTGTTGAGTTTCTATTTTCACACTGGGAAAGCTAGAGTTAAGTTGTTACTCAATGTGCAGCCCTCTTGGAAGTCTATGAAGTCCCAGAAACATTGGTAGAATTAGTGCAGTCTATGTATAAGGACCCAATGACTCAAGTACGAACAGTGTTTCGTCTCACATAGGGGTTCTCAGTGGGAGTGAGTGTGCACCAGGGTTCAGCTTCTGGTCCACTACTGATCATACTGGTGATTGACGACATTAGCAAACAGGTCGGAGGGGACAGATCAGCAAAGATACTGCATGCAGATGATGTGGCATTACAGGCAGACTGTGCAAGAACTTCAACAAAGGATAGGGAAATAGAATGCAAAACTGAAGACAAATAGGATGACACTAAGTACAGATATGACAGTGGTAATGGCAGAAAAATGGGGAAATCAGAAGAAGCTTCGAACTGAGATAGAAGGGAAGTGGAATGCGGTAATAGCTTCAAGTATCCAAGAGGGGTGATTGAGGAAAAGGGAAGTCTGAATGAAGAGGTCAAAGCTAGAATCAGAGGGGCTGCAGCCAACTGGCATAGAGTGTTGGGTATAGTGTAGTGTGTGACAGAAGAATGCTAAAGAAGCTGAAAAGTAAGGTGTACAAAACAAAAGTGCAACCAATACTACTGTATCATACAGAAACCTGGGCAGTAAAGGCAGAGCAGGTGAGAAAGCATGAGGTGATGGAAATGAAGTGCTTAACAAGAGTAAGATGCACACCGTGGGGCAGAAGAAGAAATGAGGACATAACAGCAGAAACCAAAGTAGATCCAATTGCAAAAAAGATCAAAGAGAACAGATTACTGTGGTTTGGGTACATGTGCAGAAAAGCAGAAGTCAACCTGGTGAATAAGATTTGGGGCAGACAGGAAGATAGTAAGAGGAAAAGAGGGCATCCAGCAAAGAGATGGATGGATTGCCTGAGAGAAGATCTGTGACAGTCAGGTATGAGTGTCAAAGAAGGCAAGGAGTGTGGTACTGAATTGAGAGAGATGGTGACAGTTAACATGACACCCCAACCCCATTTAGAAAATGAGGAAAAGAGGGTTTATGATGATGATGATGACTGATATCATTCTAAGGGGGTCCAATATTTGTCAGCTTGGGAGGACATGATCAATAGACCACGCTGCTTTGCCAGAGATAGTCTGCACCTGTTCCCCCAGGCTTTTGGATATTGGGAAAATATTTTCCACCCCTACAGTGCCTTTTTCTTAGATAATGCCAATCTGATGAACCTTTCAACATGGTACAATGCTCAAAGTCTCAACAAGAAGCCCTGCTGCATAGACGCACTCCTCAGCCTAGTGAGTATTGACATCTGTGCAGTTACTGAGATATAGATTAAAGCTGTGGAAGGCACCCCCACAGTAAAAGGCTATAAGCCTTCTACACATTTAGACCAGCTACTGCTCAAAAAGGAACAAGAGGTGAAGGTGTATCATCAATCCACATAAAAAGAAATTAGACCTCAAGTCTGGTCAAACAATAAGACATGCTTAAGCTACTCCATGTCCAAATAACCTTAGTTAAAGTCAAGTACCATATCCTTGCTAGCTATAGGTCCCCACCTATGATCCAGGATAACCATACCACATGCTTGAATGTACTGGAGTCACTCATAATTCAGCCCAGCACCAAATTCATGGGTGATTTCAACTATCCCACCATAAACTGGGATACATACACAACCACTAACCTGGAGGCTCAAAGATTCCTGTACTTTATCAATGCAAACACTGCAAAACAGCTAGTCTGTGTACCTACTTGGGTGGAAAAATCCCGGATCTGCTACTCACAAATATGAGGGAACACTACCCCCATTGTGTAATGTCCTCACTGGTTAGATCAGATCACAAACTGGTAACCCTTGAAATAAATACAAAGACTGAACTCCCAGCAAACCTCGGAACCTTTAAGAACCTTTCCAAGGCTAACTACCTTCTATTAAGTGAAAGCATGGCTAAATACCAAGCCCCAACAAACTCAAGAAAACAAGGTGGCCTATGTGGAAGAGTTTACAAAAACTATATGCAAGCATGCAAATAACTGCACAGAAACAGCAGTACCAAACTGAAATAAATTTAGGAGAAACTCCAAAACAAGCCCCTTGGTGGACCCCAGTATTAATAAGTTGCAGAACAAAAAAAAAAAAAAAAAAGAAACTTCTGTCCAAAAATAGGAAGAGCCATGCACAAGAGAGAAAAAAACTCCCTCATCAGTCTCAATAAGCAAGTTCAAAACAAAAACAGCCTCCTAGGCTAAGGATAACCACAAGGCATTTTTCAATTATGTACAAAGTCTTAAAGGGAACACCCAACAACATACTGAACTAATACTAAATGGAAATTCCTATGCCAAACTGGGGGACATAGCAAATTTGCTGGCCAATAAATTTAGCTCCAGTTTTACCCCCCATCACCCCCAGTTTCCTCCCAGAAAAAAACATCTACGAATTCTCCAGCAAATAATACTAAAGAACAGGCCCACCACTGTACTCTCCAGATCCAAAAACACTGCATCAGTGGGCCTGATACTACCCGAGGATGAGAAAAATAATTGTGAGTCAACCGTGTTGGTTGACTCACAATTATTTTTCTCATTTTGGTTGTTTTGCTTGTAAGTCTCCTTTTGCAGTGTGGTTAGCTTATTTTTGCCTTAATATCCAAGGATGCCTTCTAAATAACTTGAAGCATGACCTGTCAGGCCCCCTTGAATCTTTGTTCAACCACAGTCTCCAGACAGGCTTCATCCCTAGGGAATGGAGGATTGCAACTGACATCCCTCTACACAAAGTGGACTATAAACAGACCCAGGGAACCACAGACCCATAGGTTTGACTAATCTTATATGAAAGGTCATGAAAAGAATTATTGTGGAGCTTATAAATAAAGACATAGAAAATGTTCAGTCACTGGTTCAGTTTCATCAAGGGCAAGTCATGCCTATTAAACCTAGTGGACTTTTTCTAGAAGGTCACTAGAACCATGAAAGAGGGCAAAATGGTACATACTGCCTACCTTGACCTGGCCTGTGACACAACACCTCACTCATATTACAGACAAACCAAAAACATTTAGGCATAAATCCCTATGTCACCCGATGGATAGCCAAATGGCTCATAGATAGAACACATGAAGTTTAGAGTGGGAGAATCCACCCCCACCAAGAGGCCTATTAGTAGTGGTGTCCTACAGGGCTTGGTACTGGGAACGTTCCTGCTGAGAATATACTTCTTTGAAGTCAAGGCAAATGCAGAAAACGTTTGGATGACCAAATGTGTTGATGAATGCAAGCTGGGTGCAATCAAAGATGTAGATATCCCCCAGGAAGTTCAGACAAGAATAACTGTTGCCAAAACATGGCCTAAAACTCATTGCAAAACAAGCATAATTATACCCTTTTGGAAGATGACTATCCCTGCAAATTACAACATTGTTATCACTTTCCTAAGAGTAGGCCCAATGTTAAGGGACTTGATAACTCAGGTTGATGGGAACCTGAACTTAATCACCATGTGTCCATAATAGTGAGAAAATCCTTCTATGTGGCACAACTTATAAGTAAAGGAATGGCTTCCAGATCTAAGGAGATCATAGTCCCACTATACTCAGCCCTCATCAGACCAGTAATTGAATAAATATGCCCTTCGGCATATACCTGACCAGGCTGCAACAGCTGAAGTGGCCACAGAGGTTCCTCACTAAAAGAATACAGGATGTAAATGATATGTACGATGTAGACAACCTCAAAGCCCCGTCCCTGTACTCAGTCTCCTGCAGACTACTGAGAGGCGATCTATGCCTAACCTACAAAGCACGCTCCTATCCAGCCCTTATGGATCTGCTACACATCTGCAAAGCAAATGGCACTAGAATTACCTGATTTAAAGTTCTAAACCTTGGCTGTGACCTAAACAAAACATATTGGTGTGACAAGTATGTGTATCAGAGATTACTCCTTCTCTGGAACAGACTCCCCTAAACCTATTCAAATGCACTTTGGACAAATGGATGGAAGATCACAAATTCACCCTGGTTTGTTGCTTGTGGCCCTTATGGACAAGGGCAGTTTGTAGATGCCCTAAGGCACAGGCATCTACCAAAGCCATCCTAGCCCATAGGCATTGATAATTGGGAAAACTGGGGCATGAATGGCTAGGCTTAAGGCTCTAAGGCCATTAACCTATCAACCTCCTATGATATAGATTATGTCATCTGCATAAACCCATCTTAAAATGAAGCTAATTTACAAAGAAAAAGTGTACTTAACTGAGCAAAGTACCCAAGCCACAGCTTCCTCCTCCATGCTATCAAGCCTTCTCTATGCTTACAATGTGTTCACAAATCTGCATTCTACTCAATTATCCAAACTTGAACAGTGTTTCAATAAAATAACAAAATATACGTTCAGCTGCTCTACTAAGACTCATCACAGTATAGCCCACAAAAAGCCTGATAAGCTAGCACTAACAAATGTAATTACTTACAATTAAAAATGTCACTTAAAATTCTACCAAACTCCAGCAGTCTCCAAGCTTGCCATGCCAGAAACCTAACAATCCAAAGAGCAATACCAAATTGAAACACACAAATATCATAAATCAAATGAAAATGCCATTTTCTTGGTATACACAGTAAAACTATGGAAGAAATTCCCACCCTCCGTCAGACTTAATAATATTCTCACTTTCAAATCTCAGCTCAGACTTCATCTTCATAATCAGTGCTCTGTCCAAGCACTGCTTCACAAGGTTAACTTGAAGAATAATCATGTATGTCATATACCACTGTTTTCAGCTGTCGTTTTTTTCTCCAGAGATGCTGACAGATCTCAAGCAGTCAAAACAAATTGGGTCTATATTACATGATCGAAGTTTCAAAACTTTGAATCTGATATGGTTGGCACCATATGATGGAAATTTTGAAACTTCGAAAATGTAATACAAACAGAAAAACCTACACAAACAAACCAGTTAAATGCTCAAAGCAGGGGGGGTGGGGGCAAGCCCCCCTGCACCCCCCCCACTACTTAAATATACCAACTCCAAGATCGAACTACAGTGCAGAAAAGGGAAATCTTCCCTTTCTGTGCTGTACGAAGATCTCCATTAAAAGATTCAAAGTTTCAAAACTTTGATCATATGGTGTCGACCATATCAGATTCGAAGTTTTGAAACTTCGATCTTATGATATAGACCCAACAAATCTTAGAAAGTTAGCCTGACACACATGGATCATATTCTGTGCTAACTTTCAATCTATCCCTACTGTCATAGTAACAAACAGTGTAATTGAAAATAAACTTCACTGTTCTTGTACTGCACAGTGCTAGTCAATTACCTAGAGTGTCTGCTTTCATTTTTCGGAAAGAGTCTGTATGTTTTGTCTACTCATTGCCTGATTATATTCAATGGCTTTCCATTGCCATAACCTGATTAAGTATACTGCCTGTCCAATTATCGCTCTGTAGTGATACAGATAAGCTTGTGCAGCTATTACAAAATGACATAGCTATTTTTAATTTATTTATTTACTTATTCATTCAGTCATTCGTTGCATGTCATAACTGTGTGGTGGTCTGGTCGAAAGACCTTCTTCAGCCACAACCAGAGCCAGAAGGTGACAATTATATCATATTGTCCATAATAATCCCCCCTGCACAAAGGAGGTAAATGCTTTGATATCTCAAATTATCGCCCCATTGCTATTCTTTCTGCCTTATTCAAAATATTAGAAAATTGCATACATAAACAACTGCCTAATCACACCCTACAAAATAATCTCCTCACCCCCACCCAACACGGCTTCAGACCCTTTCATAGTACAACCATTGCATTGCTCTCCTTTACAGATACAATCAACAAAGCCAGAGATGCCGGATTACTAACTTCTGTTATATTCCTCGCTCTATCCAAGGCCTTCAGTACTGTTCCCACCCAAAACTCCTGCAACAACTCTCTACTCTTGGCCTTTCTCCTTCTGCCCTGCTATGGTTCAACAATTACTTAACAGGCAGACAATAACAATGTGTAAAATGGCAGAAAACCCTCTCTTTCTACTTAACAACAGTGGATTTCCTCAGGGGTCCATTCTTGGACCACTACTCTTTAATTTCTTCATAGGTTCATAGGGTGGTACTAGGCTATCAGCCCTAGGGCCTATACAAGCCTAGCCATAACAATTCCTTGGCTATTTCTTCCCGCACTATTTACTTCTCTGGACCCCTGTCTAGCAGGGCGACTGACGTGATCCCCGGGGTGAATTTCCTTTCTCCCATCTACAATCTACACTGTGCCTCACACCAAAGCTCCTTGATACAATACACCGATGATTCTACCATCATCTCCACCTCTAATGACATAAAACACCTCCAGCCAATAACACAAACCTCCTTCACTTCCATAGAGACCTGGCTAAACAACACCCAGCAACTGCTGAACTCAAGTAAAATTAAGCTCCTCCTGTTCACACCCAAAAAATCTCTCAACCAAATTTAAGATATTTTCTCTTAACAAAACCCAACTAGAAGTGGTCTCCCAAGCCAAACTATTAGGGCTAACCATAAACAATAAGCTTTCTTTTGATCAGCATATTCAAAATGCAATCAAGAAAACTCACTATAAACTCGGAATGCTATACCACCACAAAAAGTTCATGAGGTCAGCCACAACAACCACCTTAGCCACTACCTACCTGCTCCCCTCTCTCCTCTATGCTGCCCCCATTCTGACAAACATCCAGACTACCCTAAAAAAACAAACTGGAATCCTGTTATAATAAGATCGCCAAATCTGCTGTAAATGCACCCCACAACACTCACCACTGCATAGTTCTCCAAACCCTTAACTGGCTCCAACTACCTCACCTCTTACACCACCAACAACTTTATATGGCACACAAATTAATATATCAACCCCACACTTGCCCATCACTTAACTCTCTTCTCCAATCCTACTTACCTACCAGGACCCTCCGATCTGAAGACAAACAACTAGTAACCCTACACAGGCCAAAGAAAAAAGCCAGACAATGTTTATATTCCTACACAGTAGCTAACCTTTGGAATGACTTACCATCAGACATTAGGGCAACATCTAACCACAAACATTTCAAACTCACACTAAAAAAACACCTCCTAGAAACTGACATCTGCACCTGCTTCAAATAAACCCAGGGACTATGTTTCCACTCCACCTCCCTTCCACCCCTCCTCCCAAGCCCTAAATCCTTTTTTTTCTTTTCCTTCTTTCCTCCCCCTCCTCTGTACTCCCCTCTTCCCCTCTTTAAACTACCCTTTTTTTCCGTGACTAACTTCAAATCCCACTCTTTACTCATTCCAGCTTGAGCCTTGCATTCTTCTATCTTTAGTCTATAAAGGTCTACTTATTGACTACCTAAACAACACTACAAATATCCACCTCAACTAGACTAACTATTTAGAACCACACCTCTAGCCTTCCAACTTTTCAAATTAGATATACTAACCAACTTGCTTTCTAAAAGCTGCCAATGACTCCAGACATTCAAACCTAACTGCTTTTATGCCATGCTAGCTATCTTCTAATGATGCAAAATTTTCACCTGTATATAAATGAAATGACTATATTGCCTACGCCTGTTAAAGGTTTTACTTTGTAACTCTCTAATGAAAATGTTAAGAAAATGTTTTACTTTCTATCTTTAAGTCATAAATATTTACTTTGTATTTCTCTAATGTAAATGTAAATCAAATACCATTGTGCCAATGCTTTTTCAAATATGTTGTTAACTGCACTAGTTTGTGGAGCTTTTCTCCCCAGGCCTCTGCTGAAAATGGGTTTCTGACCCAGTCGGACTTTCCTGGTCAACAAATGCCAAATAAATAAATACATAAATTATAACAACAGGAAAATACAGAACAGTAGAACAAAATAGCAGAATAACATATGACAATTATAACAATTTTAGAATTATATTAAACAGGTTTTGGAATTACATTAAACAGGTTATAGTACATATATTTACATTCAGAGAGTTTGGTATGCAGAATGAGAATTGCAAAAGAGTAGATATAAAATAAAAGTAATATTTCACTTTGGTCACATGGGAAGAAATTTCAGATATAGGAATTTACAATTATAAAGCCAATGTCAAATCCTGACTGTTGATGTCAGACCACAGAGCTGTCTCCTTTGAAATAAAAATCTACTTTGTAACCCCAACAAAACCCTATTACAGTTAGGAATTATTCCAATGCAAACTACATCCTAATAAGCAATAATTTGTCAAAGTTCAGTGTCCCTCCCAACCCTGAGCACACAGCAACCTAAGCAAAATTGTTCTCAGAAACCCTGTACACCCATGTAAATGTCTGTATAGAGGCAACTGCACCTATTAGAAGTAAGCTCAAAACAAACTCTAAAACACAAATCATACTGGTGGAATACCAAATCTTAGTAGGGTATATAACAGAAGGAAAAAAGTAATGGGAAATATCAGGGAGATTAACTCCCATAATGACAGAAACTCTCTAATTAAACTAAACAGGAAACTAAGAGGGCTAATTAAGTCCAACACGGCTACTTATGAGGTAAAGACAACCACAAGACCTTCTATGGCTATGTCAGGAATCTTAAAGGCAGCACACAGCAGTGTGCCAAACTGGTGATCAATGATGTAACCTTCATCGAGCAAAACAACATAGCAAATTTGTTGTGTTACAAATTCATCTCACGCATCATCCTGCATTGCCCCCTGCCATTCCTTATGAAACACCTACTAGCATAACCTCCCCCTAACTACTAACAAGCAGCAGGTCCTGGGAGTGCTCACTAAGGCCAAAAACACAGCCTCAGTGGGTCCAGACAATATCCCAGGATTACTTCTAAATAGTTTGAAACATGACCTATCAGGACCACTTGAGTTACTTTTCAACTATAACTTCAAAACCAGTTTTGTACCATGAGAATGAAGGACTGCAATGGTTATCACACTTCACAAGGAGGCACCACGAACTGACTCTGGGAACTACAGACCCATCAGTCTGACGGGTCTAATATACAAAGCCATGTAATGAATTATCATGGAAAAGATCAACAAAGGCATAGGCAATCTTCAGACACTGAACCCAGCCCAGTTTGCATTTGTCAAGGAAAGGTCATGCCTACTAAACCTGGTGGACTTCTTTGAGATGGTCAACAAGGCAATGAATGAGGGGAAAATGGTGCATGCCACCTACCTTGATCTGGCTAAGGCATTTGATGCAATATTCCACTCAGGTACAGCTAACAGGCTCACCAAAATTGGCATAAATCCCTACATAACTCACTGGATTGCCACTTGGCTCACAGACAAGACCCAGGAAGTCAGGACTGGTGAGACCACATCCACTAAGAGAACAGTCACCAGAGGGATATACATCAGGTCTTCATGCTGGGACTGCTCTAATTTGGCTTATACTTCTCAGAGGTAAGGCTAATCTGAAGGGCCTTTGACTGATCAATTTTGCAGATGACTGCAAATAGGGAGCTATCCCATGACGCAAAAATCTTACAAGAGGATCTAATGCAGGCAAATAAATGGAGCCAAAGTCATGGATTAAAACTCAATGCCAAGGAATGCATTACAGTGCCTTTTGAGAAAACTGACATCCAGGCTGATAGAGGCAGACAGTAATGCCCACAGTAATATAAAACCCCATTATATAACCTCTAGAAGCTTCCTAACTAACATACCCCCACCTAATAAATGTTCAGGATACATAAGGACACAAACAGGTTGGGTGGTAATCTTTACCCTAGTATTTACCTATGAACTTATGAACAGTAATGAAGGCTGTTTGACAATGCTAATAAGGGGTTGGGTGACACATTTAGAAAGCATCTTAGCTAGTATCACAAAAACAGTTACATTTATCTTCATTTTACAGGTGTTACTTAAATTATTTTGATTGTTTGAATGCTTTTGATGTTGTTTATATCATCTGGTAGTTTGTTCCATATAACTGGTCCCATACTGGTTATAGCCTTTTTACCTATTGCTAGTTTAAATATAGGTCTAGCCAGGGTGAGTGAATTACCTTGGCTATTTCTGAGACTGTAATCATGATCACGGATCTGTAGCAATCTTTTTAATGGAGGGCAGTAACCTTGTGTAAGCAATATAAATATGACAGTACATAGTAGGTATGTGGCTCTGCTTGTAATTGGTAGCCATTGAGCCTTTGCATACATGATACCATGGTGGCTGTGTCCAGCTACCAGTGTGAATCTGATTATTCCAGTTTCCACTAGTTGTATTATTTGTGTATTCTTTGCAGCGTATAATGTCAGATGGGGAAGGTTATATTCAATTTTAGGAATTAGAACATTTTGGCTATGGACATGTGTGAGTCCGAGAACAGAAGGTGTGAGTGTCTGAATACCTTTTTAGAGAGTTTATCAGTATGTGTGGTGAAGTTAAGTGTAGGGATGAGTATCACATTAGGCCTCCAAATTAGTCCTGCACCTAAATGTACAAGGTAATCTGAAAATATAAATTAAAATTATCTTAACTTACTTTTGGCCATTACCTGCCCTGTAAAGTGCATACTGATTGTCTCTGCAGTCTTGCGATCTGTTTGGGCCGCGCTACGCTCAGCTCACCCTGCTCCCCTACCCTTCCCCCATTTCCCACCTGCCTCCACTATACCTACATTTATTTCTAACCACTCATCACCTGAGCGCAACCGTATCAATCACCTACCTTATATTATCTTTTTTCACACCCCTATCTGACTCTCCACCTTCTACACACACATAATTCCTACTAACCACACCCCTACATCCTCCTCTATACCTCAAGTACCTTACCATCTATACCCAAACATAGTTTCTGAACAACATGCAAATCGCACTACTATCTATCTCATTAGCTGTCACAACACTAGGCTACATCACATCCATCCAAACGAACATACCACAAGACAACACTACATTCCATACAACACTTACTTCCATACTTACAAAAACACACACAGACTTTTCTATCAGTTCTACAATATTTAATGATAGCACAATATTACATGTATACAAGTCCCACATACCAAGATGCAAAACTAGAAAAATATCACCTAGATCCAACAAAGAAGTCACAGACATAATCAAACACTTAGTATCATTCACAAAGAGACTGCTTATCTCAGACGACATACACCCAAACCCAGGTCTACACAATACCATACTTATACCCAAACAAAAATCAGACCTATTAATTCTTAACATCAATGCAAGAAGCATAGCTAATAAACTACCTGACCTACATGCATTTATAACCCACTACACTCCTGACATACTGATCATTACAGAAACATAGCTAAAACCCAATATCCAAAATGAAGAAATCCTCCCACCAGGTTATAATATCCTAAGATTAGACAGAGAAGGTAAAAAATGAGGTGGAGTAGCAATTCTCTTTAAAAACACACAAAACCTCCAACCTCTAAAAAAAACCCTACCTAAATTTAATAATGCCAAAACCCTTGGTTCAGTTCTATGCATAAACAAAGTAAAAAAATCAATACTCTCTGCTGCTACATCTGCCAGTAAACAACGCTCCCATAACTGAGGAAATCTTACAATGGTCTAGAGATAATCTCCCACAAAAACTATTCTGCTAGGTGACCTAAATACTGACTGGTTAGCCTGCAATTCCAACTGCCCCTCTAACCACATAAATCTCTATGGGTTCTCTCAACTCATTGAAGAACCCACCATTGTAGATAACAAATCACAAAATCAATCCATACTCAATTGGATACTGGTCAACTGCTCCAAACAAAACTACCAGACAGGCTGTCTACCAGACAGTCTTAGTGACCACCTCCCCACATTCCTATTACGCAAACACACTAGCATACCCAAGCCCATAGTTCATAGGCAAATCCGACATGACCGTAACCTAAATCTTCAGGATCTTAACACAATTCTAAAACAATGTAACTGGGAACCTCTATAAACCCTTGGACTAGACCAGGCAGTCAACTACTTTAATAGTACATTTACCAATGTCCTTAACAGTACTGCCCCAACCAGGAAGGTCAGAGTAAAAACTAACTATGCACCATGGCTAAGCAGGGACACTAGAGCCCTACTAAAGTCCAGAGATAAGGCCTGGAAAATCAGGAAGAGGGAAAACACCACCTTATCCAAACAAAACTACCAGCAACTTAGGAATCAGGCCAAAAACAAACCAAACTTGACAAACACAACTACTTCCTTGGTGCCCAAAGTAAACACTCAAGAAAAAAATTGGCAAGCCATCAACTCCTTAATAAAACCTTAAATTTGCCACTCCAACTCCCAACTTCACTAATAATGACATGGACATAGCCTCTCATTTTAACCACCATTTCACAGACTCCATTCTAGCCTTATCCAGCCAATTATCCAAAAATAATCCTTCATATACATTAACCAAATGGACAAACAACATTCCCCCCCAACTCTCGCACCTGTTCTTACCTTGAGAATTAAGAAACTCCTCCTAAAATTAAAACATACCACCCTTGCAGTTGATAATTTACCTGCTAACTTCCAAAAAATGGCCACTGAGTCCATATCCTACCCTGTTTCCATCCTCATTAACCGTTTCATACAAGAATCCTATATCCCTTAACTGTGGAAAGTTTCATATAGCATTCCTCTTCATAAAGGTGGAAATTCTTATGACTGCTCAAATAACCGTCCAATCACCATTTTATCTCCCTTTTCTAAACTACTAGAGAAATGTATTCACTTTCAAGTCATAAAATTCCTGCACACACAAACTCCTGTCCACCACACAACATGGTTTCTGGCCACATCACAGCACAACTACTGCTCTTCTCTCCTTTACTAACATAGTTAACCAACACAGAAATAATAATTTTACATCTGCCATATTCTTGGATCTCTCCATAGCGTTTTACATGGTCTCACACACCATACTACTAAATACTCTAACCTCCCTATCCTTTGCCTCATCTACTAGTGCCTTGTTCAAGAATTATCTGACAGGCAGCAGTCTGTCCAATGACAAGGTATACTTTCCCCTTAACTTCCAACTTCCATAGGTGTACCACAAGGCTCAATTCTAGGCCCACTTCTCTTTTCTATTTTCACCAACAATTTACATACTTTAACCCAACAGGCCCACTTATACAGTATGCAGATGATACCACTCTAATCTGCTCAAACCCTTCCCTCTCCTCCCTTCAACAACTCACCCAGGAATCCTTTAGCTCTGTGGAAAAGTGTATTACTGATATACAACTCATCCTAAACCCCAACAAGACTAAATTTTGTTATTTACCCCCAACAAATCAAAAACTCCTCTTTCCTTTACCATCACTTCCAGAAATGGCACTACCATTTCTCCTTCAACCCACACCAAACTCCTTGGCATCAAAATTGACAAAAAAATTCACTTTGATGTCCATATAGCCCAAACCATCAAAAAGGTTCACAAAAAATGGGTACAGTCTACAGACACAAAAACTTCCTCTCAGATCAATCTAGAATCACCATAGCACAAACTCACCTATTGTCCACACTAATGTATGCAGCACCTATTCTTACCCAAATCAGAAAAACAGACCTGGATAAACTTGACTCATGCTATAATAAGATTGCCAAGTTTGCTAACAACTCCACCTTCAGAACACACCACTGTATAGCTCTTAGGGACCTACAATGGTTAGAATTTCCACAACTTCTCAATTGCCACCAGCTAGTCACTGCTTACAACATTCTAAAATATCCTGATAAAACCCCATCACTAGGACAACTATTTACTCAATACACAGCAAATAGCCCCCTCTGCTCTAATAACAACTCACTCCTCTGTATCTCTAGAGCTAACAATACTGCAGGAAAAGCACTAATTTCCCACACCGTTACTAGAAACCAGAATACCCTCCCCCCTTCATTGACTGCTAGCTCCTCTACCTCATACTTCAAAAACACCCTAAAATCACACCTAATGAATACCTGGTTATGTCCATGTATTACATAAAAAATTAATCTTTCCTACCTTTCACTCCCTACTGACCAGGAAGGCTTTTCTACTAATTCACTGTAATATTCTACAGTACTAAAACTCTAACAGTTAATATAATAGCTAGTAAGTAGCTCATTTAACCATGCTCTCTGCTGAGATGTATTCTGTCTGTATTTATATTCCAGTTTGAAAATGTTAATAATGTTGTTTAAATGTATCTTATCTGTCTTAAAATTCCTACATGTAAATATTTATTACTGTTTGTCACTGTGAGCTTGTTCTTAAATTTCTGTATAAAACATTTACTGTTGTTAATTATTGTGGAACTTTTCTCTCCAGGCCTCCGCTGTAAATGGACTTTTCCAGTAAACAAATGTAAAATAAAATAAATAAATAAATAGAAACCATAGCATAGACTCATACCTCTGTGAACTTTGTTCACCTAGCTATTAAAATTGGGAAATTTGGATTAAAATGGCTAGACTTGTAAGGGCTCTAGGACTGATAGCATAGTAATCTCCTATGAAGTAAAAGAATTCATAAAACCATAATGCTGAACACGTAAAAGTCCATATATGTTTCAATAGCTGCTTGTAAATTTGTTTTTTCAAATATTTTTTTGAAGTGGGGTATAAATTTGAAATAGGTCTGTAATCTATCAGTTGGGAGGCAAATTTGTTTTAGGCAGATGAAGATAACTGAGTTTTGAAAGTAGGTGGGGCAGTATGGGTACTTAGAAACAGAGATTAAAATGTAAGAATGTGACTTTAAAATCGAAGCTGTTGTACGTTTTAAGTATTTCATAGGTTCATAGGTTAGTAGCAGAGTTCTTATACTGGCTATGAGCATGCTTTGTGTTGTCTATTATGTCTCCTTTGAGTTATTTTATTTCCTTCCAGAACATTTTAGGATTGGATAAGAGGCTATTCTGTCTTTGTCCAATGTATTGGGCTTTGACAGTTTAAGTTAACTTCTGGGATTAGTAAGTCAAGGGTTGAGTGGTTTCCGGTTATTGTATTTCATCCAGTAGGTTATTTGACCACTTGTATCAGCCCTATATTATTTAACACACAGTATTGAAATTAGATCTGAGCGATCCAATTTTTTTAAAATCATTATTGTAAATTAGATGGAGCACTCGGCATCCCTCACCATTGTGTGCACGCATTTCTCCAGCAGCTAGAAACTCTCGGTACTGTCACCCTCCCCCACTCTGGCTTGCAAATAGAGAAATTAACCACCCACACAAAGTTGCAGAACCCACGGGTATCTGCCAAGCAACAGAACTGCCATTTAACAAATTCTGCAGCAGCTAGAAACTCTCAGGACTATCACCTTACACCATCCTGGCTTGCAGATAAAGAAATTAACCACCCACACCAAGTTATAAAACCCACTTGTATTTGCCAAGCAACAGTACTCCCATTTAACAAATTCCCCAGCAGCTAGAAACTCTTCAGGACTGTCCATCTCCCCCAGCCTGGCTTGCAAACAGAGAAATTACTCTCCCACACAAAGTTATGGAACCCTAGTGTATCTGCCATGCAACAGAACTACTATTTAACAAATATCTCAGCAGCTAGAAACTCGCGGGACTCTCCCCCTTCCTTAACCTGGCTTGCAAATAGAGAAATTACCACCCACGCAAAGTTACGGCACAAACGTGCATCTCCCAAACAATATAACTACCATTTAACAAACTCCCCAACAGCTAGAACCTCTCAGAACTGTTCTCCTCCCCCAGCCTGGCTTGCAAATAGAGAAATTAACCACCCACGCAAAGTTACAGAATCCACATGTATCTGCCAAGCAACCCAACTAACATTTAACAAATCCCCAGCAGCTAGAAACTCTTGGGATGCTCCCCCTCCCCAGCCTCACTTGCAAATAGAGAAATTAACCACCCACAAAAAGTTACAGAACCCATGTGTATCTGCCAAGTAATAAAACTACCATTTAACAACTTCCCCAGCAGCTAGAAACTCTCAGGACTCTCCTCCTACCCCAGCCTGGCTTGCAAATACAGACATTAACCAACCATGCAAAGTTACGGAACCCAAGTGTATCTGCCAAGCAACAGAACTACCATTTAACAAATTCCCCAGCAGCTAGAAACTCTAGGGACCACCCCCCGAGCCTGGCTTGCAAACAGAGAAATTAACCACCCACTCAAAGTTATGGAACCCACGTGCATCTGTCAAACAACAGTACTACTACTTAACAAATTACTCAGCTGCTAGAAACTCTCAGGACTGTCCCCTCCCATAGCCTGGCTTGCAAACAGAGAAATTAACTACCATGCAAAGTTATGGAACCCACATGTATCTGCCAAGCAACAGAACTATCATTTAACAAAGTAGGTCACTGGCATTAAAGAGAACTGGCTCTTACTAGATTTTTATCAAATCTCAGACAGACTTTTGGTTGTTGTTAAACCCTGTGAACTTATCTGCAGTTAATATTAAAGCTGGAAGGGCATGCACACACATAGGGACAGCTGTCACTAGACTCCCGCATCCACTCTCTATAGTCTCCCCTTTCTCCTGTCTTAACTTGATACTCTGTTTAACTTGCTATCCCTCAATCTACACTAGCTAGCAAGTAAAGCAAATAGTATAACTTCAGCTCTGCCCCTGACAGCCCCCCACAGATTTTACTAAAAACCAAGCCAAGTATCCTACCTGAGATGTATTACTAGACACTGCTGTAGAACAAGCACAGTTTTCTCTCACTCACCAATCACAGATAGTTTTATTTTTTACTTTGCTCATCCAGGAACCAGGTTCTACCTGCTTCGTTCTTCTACCCTACCTCCATTCCCACCCATCTCTACTTCACCTCACTTTATACTTAACCTAACCACTCCCTAAACCCTGGACAGCCAATCAGCAAACACTACCTTCTATAGTACTATCAAAACTGATTCAGTGATTCCACCCCCCACAGATATACTAACAAATCACAGTACACTCTGCCAGTTCCACTACAATGACTAATAACAAAGCTCCAAGCAAACAAATAAAACCTGCTCCCATCCAGACACAGTCCTGCTATAGCAAGATATTATACTTACACATTGTTTCTCTATTAATCCTATTACTGCTCACAATTCCTCTTATCACATAAACCTAGAAGACTCAACCCCAACCTACACCACCTTCCCCTACCCACATAAACTTAAACCTAGCAACATTATATTCTCCTCTGTCTTTAAAATTTCAAACGTTCAACATACCCACTACTCTCTACTTTCTCACTCCAATATCGCTACAATTTTTCAGAAATATGATAACTATATAGTTAAAAATCTTAAAAATTTTAGTTACTATAGTATCCAAACTAACACTCAGTGGGAACATTCACCCAAATCCTGGCCCAAACACCATTCAAAACTGGTCAACTCCACATGACACCAACCACTCACAACAACCAACAATCCTCCCTAGAAACACATCTGATATGTTATTAAATATACATTTTAGAAGTATCACCAACAAACTCAATGAACTTCACACCAATCCATTTCTATACTCATCTGATATACTAATAACTGAAACTTGGCTTAAGCCCAACATTTCCAATAATGAGATTCTACCTCCAGGGTATAATACCATACGGAAAGACAGAATAGGCGAAAGAGGTGGCGGTGTAGCATTACTCTTTCAAAACTACCCTTCTTTAGAAACTATAGAACTAAAATCCCCTAATGTTGGCAATGCTGAAGTGATACTTACCAAACTTAACATCAATATGAAAAAATATATAAACATAATTACAGCCTTGCCCTGCGAGCAACATCCACACACTTGAAAATATGAAAAATATCCAAAAGCCACAGGACCCGGAGCCAAGTAAAATCAACAGCAAACTTTAATATTCTTTAAAAAGAAACAAATCCAACCAAGCACTTTCACCTAGCTTCTGCCAAGCTTTCTCAAGGACTGAGTACAAATACATTCATTAATTTATCATTTAAATACATTGTTTTAATGTCAGCTGGTCAACAATTAATCAATTACATAGTCATTTTCAAACAATCTAACAATTAATTAAAAAACTACTGAATCCTAAACATTAAAAATTCATTCTGTCATTTAAAAACTTTTTGTTCCCATATTCAGCCCCATTTAAATACTTCAAAGCCTAGCTTTCCTTAGTTTTAAAACTGGTGCAATATTAATGTTTTCATTTAATCCTGGGAACCTTGTAGCATCTAATTTAAGCTGCCAATACAATTCACGGTATTCCAACCGTGTCTCCCAGCTCCCTCCACTTGCTTCTGGGGTGATCTGTTCCAGTACCATAAACTTCAATTTAATCTCCCTACATTTTTGCGAATGCTTAAAGAAAGCATTCGTTTCTTTACCACTGGCGATGTCATAAAAATGCTCATACACCCTTCTTCTTAGGGGTCTTTCTGTTTTGCCAATATAAAAACCTAAGCAAAGGGTGCAGACCCCCAAATACACCACCCCCTTTGATGCACAGCTGTAATAATTGTGCGATCTAACCAAGAATTTCCTCTGGGGTAAGTATAATGTACCTTGGTTTAACATGACAGAACATTGATTGCAGTGATTGCACTTAAATGTCCCCATTTTGTTCTTATTCGTTTTAACATTTTCCTTCTTTTCAAACCATTCCTTTAAATTATGTCCTCTCCTTCTTATAAAATGAGGGTTTCCCAAAAATAATTCCTTCTAATCCTCATTCATTCCCAAAATCGGCCAATATTTTAAAATAATTGCCTCAACTTGAAAATATATTGAACTGGTCCACAACATCACTGGCCCATGAAACAGTAATCATGGGTGACTTCAGTATTGACTGGTCAAACTGCAGTTCCTATAACCCCACTAACCACATCGACCTCTGTGGCTTCACCCATCTTATTCAGTCTCCAACCAGGATTGACAAGTCATCCAATAAGCACTCTAGCCTTGACTGGATCTTAATAAACACTCCTCTCACTCTGGCTGTCTCCCAGACAGCCTCCATGACCATCTCCCAACCTATCTTCTCAGACAAAGAATCAACCCAAGAAAACAAACTATTTTCCAACAAATAAGGAAAAGAAAACACCTTAACCCCAAAGATGTCACCAACATCCTCAAAAACTGCAACTGGTCACCTCTTAAACTATTTCCCTTAGATGAGGCTGTAAAATATTTTAACACTACTTTCTTTTCTATCTTAAACACACGGCCCCTCTCAGGTCTATAAGAGTTAAATCTAACTTTGCCTCATGGCTTAACAAAGAAACCAAGACACTGCTAAAAGCAAGGGACAAAGCCTGGGACAAAACAAAATCCCAAATTGCTAAACAAACATTCAGAGAACTTAGAAACAAAGCAAAGAATCAATTAAACAGGACAATATAAACTACTCTGAAATCAAAACTAAACACCAAAATAACCCACAAAAAATTTGGTCATCTATTAACAACATACTCCTACCTGGCAAAGTCAGCACCCCCCACACTACTAACAATAACTCAGACAACATTGCCACACAATTCATTAAATACTTTACTGAAACTATTCTAGCTCTTTCTAACATACAAACATCCACTCAAATACTAGATGCTCCTTTACGTAAAGAAACTAATAACACCTTTTCCCTTCAGCCTGCCTCAGCCAGGGTAATAAAAAAACTACTCAAGAAATTAAAACCCACTACACTAGCTGCAGACAACTTACCTGCAGAATTTTTTAAAATAGCTGCTGACAGACTTGCCTACCCTGCATCCATTCTTAACAACAGCTCTATAACTGAACAACAAATCCCTACCATTTGGAAAACTTCCCACATTACCACTTTACAAAGGAGGCCACTCAACGGACCTGTCCAACTATCAACCTGTTCCTATCTTATCCCCTCTAAGATACTAGAGAGAATTGTACATAAGCAAATCTTGAATTATCTGCTTACTAACAAATTAATATCCAATACTGAACATTGCTTCCACCCATACCACAGTACCACCACTGCTCTAATGTCTTTCACTAACACTGTACGCCATCACAGAAATAATAGTGAATTCATATCCTCTATCTTTCTAGACCTATCTAAAACCTTTGATATGGTCTCTCATAACAAACTTTTAAATGTCCTCTCGAACCTGAATCTAAGCCATTCTAGACTTGCCTGGTTTCAGGACTACCTATCTGGGTGCCAGCAGGCAGTACAGTGGCAACAAAGTCTATCATCCCTTCTCCCTGTGAACTTAGGAGTTCCCTAAGACTCCATACTAGGCCCCGTACTCTTATCAATATTTACAAACAAACTCCATACCTCAGCCCCACATGCCTCATTCATTCAGTATGCAGATGATTCTACTCTGATATATGCTGCCACTACCTTACAAGAACTACAAACACAACAGTCATTGTCAACAGTAGAAACCTAGCTAACTCCAACCTGATTCTAAACCCCAGCAAAAAACAAAATCATGCTATTCCATCTCACTAAAACTACTGTACCCCTCCCAACTTTCAGTATAGTATCATCAAACAATACCATCATCTCAATGCATCGCATTACAATGTTTATTGTATTTTCTATATTTTTTGTCAACATATGTTTAAAACTTGTAACTTGTATATCTATACTGTTATGTAAATTTTTTTTGCATATGATGGAGCTTTTCTCCCCGGGCCTCCGCTGGAAAAAGGGCTTTAGCTCATTCGGACACTCCCGGTCAACAAATGTAAAATAAATAAAATAAATAAATAAATAAATAAATAAATCTAAATCTCACCTACACCCCACACCGAACATCTAGGGGTCAAAATATACAACAACATAAGATTTGACAGCCACATTTCCCAAACCATTAAAAAAGTACACAAAAACGGTTCTACTGAGTTTTCAGTAGAGGATTCGTGTTCTACCAATCGACCGTTACATGGAAAGGCACTTATTGGCGTTTCATCAGCTGTGGACTGGATAAAGAACACAGGTGACTTTTTTCTTTTTTGCAACCATTACATGATGGACCGCCGGTGCAGTTAACAGCGCACTCTAATGAAGATAATTTTGATATTTCCGAGAAGCTTAAAATCCTGGACAGTAAAACTTTAAAAATACGTAAGCTACAACTGGAAGTTGCTTACTTCAAACAGTGCATTTCCGAAAATATGATACCTAAGGGTTTAAGGAATAATTTTACACCCTCAGGTTTAATTATGGACAATGCTTTCCTTTCTGATTTAAAGGGTCTGTTTCAGAAACAAGGACTTGACCTTTTAGAGTTGATTGTTAAATACTATTCCGCACATATTGATATCTTGAGTGCAGAAATCAACCAAATAGATGAGGAAATTAGAATGTATGTTTACTTCGAAAAGTTCAAGTTTGATTACGAACGCATTTTTGCAAGTATAGACACCTATATGGGAAAGTTAAAAAATCAAAAGACAAGGAAATTGTTTAGGGACAGGCAAGTTTATTCGTCTAACACAGCTTACCCAAAATTAACAAACTTTGTCACTCATGAAGAAGGTCTGGCCTCTGGGCATGATGAGGGTCCAGGGACGGACATTGAGCATTTGAATGAGGGGGATTCCACAAACCCTACAAGTAATTGGAATGTAGTTAGAAGAAGCAACAGGAATAGGAACAAAGCAGGGGGGCATGAGACTCAACCCACAAATGTTACTAATCCAAAAAATGATAGCCAGCATTTTTAACCAAGATCAGGGAGGAAAAAGAACAAGAAATGGAAGAATTAAACGCTGAGATGCTACCTCCCCAGTTATTGTTAAGAATAGAAAAGGGGATTTTACAATCTACAATTTTTCATCACTTACTCTAGAACCAGAGTTAGTTGAGTTGCTTTCACTAGGTTACAATTTTGTACCATCAAAACATTTTGATGTTGTCAAAGTACTTATTGACCTTAAGTGCTTTGTCAGGAAGCTGAATTTAAAACTTTTGTTTAATAATTCTAGCAATGAAGATAGAGCTGCATTAAAGCTTCCGAGCACCTTCAATCCCCCTTTGCATGTAGGCTTACGTATTTTTGAAAATGCCTGCGAACTAGATATTAGACATCTAGATAAAACAAAGGGGGCTAGGAAAAGTACTTTTAACACCTCAAAGGAACAGTTACAGGCCCTTAACCAACTTAAAGAATCCTCTGTCAGGGTCATGAAACCCGACAAAGGAGGGGGTCTGGTAGTCTTTGAACACAGTTTGTACAATGAAAAAATGTCATTGGTTTTGGAAACACCTGCATACAACAATTCATCCCTCAATGAAATGAACACCAACAACCATAGGATCAAGGGTTATTACAGGGATCTTTTCATTGAAGGTAGAATAGACCTTGACACTTATGAATATATTAACATTACTCAACCATGTTTGGTATACCCAAGATTCATAAGAATCTTGGGGATCTATGAGGGCACTGGTTGATGGAAGATCTTCCATTACTTACCCATCAGCCAAGTATATAGATTTTCTGTTAAGCAAATACTTGGAATGCATTCCAAGTATTTGTAAAGACTCATGGAGTTTTTTAGGAAGTATTAATAATATTGAATTTGACAGCGATTACAACTTTTTGACAGTCATACACTTCAATACCACATTTGGAGGCCATTGAGTGGTTGGAGTTGTTGCTGTCTGAATTAAAAGCTCCAAGAGATGAGATCAACAATATTACAGAACTTTTAGACATAGTCCTGTCCTCTAACTTCTTTATCTTTGGAAAAGACTATTATATCCAGAAGCAGGGCGTTGCAATGGGTTCTCCGTGTGGTGCCATTGTAGCCAACTTGTTTATGGCACACTGGGAGAGAAAATTTGTCCTGAACCATCCATCATGGAAAGACAGAATATGTCATTACACTAGATTCCTTGATGACATTTTTATTCTGTTCAAGGGCAATGAATAAGAGGCACGGTTGTTGATTGATTATTTTAATAATACAACAACATTCCTTAGCTTTACTTCTAAATTTGACACCTGTGAGATAGATTATTTGGATGTCAAACTTAAAAAGGACACAAGGAATCTTAGATTCATTTCATCTATTCACCGTAAGGATACTTACATTAATTCATTCTTACACTACACAAGTGCCCACCCATTCAAACTAAAAAAAGCAATTATTAAAGGACAACTAGTCAGGGCAGTTAGGATGTGTAGTGAACTCAAAGATTTTGAGAAAGAATGTACTGTTCTTACTGAATTTTTCTTGGACAGGGGTTATCCATTTTCAGTTATAGAAGAAATGACTTTAGAAGTTACTAACAAAAGAAGGAATGGTACTATCTGTCCTTTAATATTTGATCATAAAACTGTAAATTCAGGTGATCAAGGCACTCTAATTGAGGCGACAGGTACAGGATTTAGTCCCGCCATCGTGATTGAGGAACCTAGAAGTGACTTTACTTTGTCCTTTTCCACTGTCTTTAATTTGAACTCAAAAGAAATATCAGAGATCATCGTTAAGAATTGGTATTTCATCACCAATAATTCATTGTTGGTTGAGAAACTTGGTATTAAACCAAGGATTACATTTAGGAGAGGTAATAACATTAAAGAATTATTACAAACAAATTCATCTAGTCAAGCTCTCCAGAGAACAAAAGGGTGTTTCACTTGTGGGTCCTGTAACTGGTGCCATGTCCTGCGAAGTGGTAATTCGTTTAGCATAGGCCACAAAAAATATTGGATAAATTGTAGAATAAATTGTGACACCAAATCTGTTATATATGTTGCTCTCTGTGTATGTTGTCCGGCATTTTATGTCGGAAAAACTGATAGAAAATTCAGAGAGCGCATATCAACATATATATGCCATTAGGAATAAAAAAAGTGAGAACGCACTTGCTAAACATGTGGAATCTAATTATGGGCATAATTTTGTGTTTATGGGTATTGACTGTAAACAGAAGTCTATCAGGGGAGGACCTATCTCTCTGCTACACGAAATTCTAGAACTACATTGGCAACTCAAGTTAGATGCCTTTAACATGCCTGGCTAAAAGGAGAGCTGTAATATAGCCCCTGTGCTGAAATATAGGTCCTATCTACGCTGATAAATTATAATATGAATTAAACTATAATATGAATTAAATTAGATTTTTACTTTTATGTCCAGTATAGAGATAAAACATTATTGTAAAATATGCAGTATATAATTTTCACATCTAAAATTGCTATTGGTATTATACATTTGGTTGTCTTATTAGAACTTTTTATTCTAGTATGAAATACCTTATACACACATATGTGTATATATATTTTTTATTGTCATACATTGATTTTATTTTAAATGTATTTGTCATTATTGGAAGGGTAGGACATATTATATAAGATGGTTGTTGAATGTGTTGTTTAAAAAAACATTGTTTTGAAAATAACCATTTAACTTTAAGGAAGTGATGTACTACGTACTACAGCTGATTTTAATAAGGCTGCCTGTAGTATAAATTCTTTTTTTCTGTGTTTTTAGCCTCTGATGAAGCTACACTGGTGTAGGCTATTTATTTTTTGTTTTAATAAAATTGCGTTAAGGCTTTGTGACTTTATTGGCTGCTGAGCACTCTTTTTGTTTTTCTAAAGTTTGTTCTCACGAGTTTATCAGTTTTACAAAAACGTGGTACATGGTATAGGAGCAAGCACTATCTTAGAAAAAATACAGAATTTACAGCTGCTTAAACCTGCTTGATCTCAACACTGCTCTATGCATCCCCAATACTCACTAACCTTAGAAAAGCTGAGTTAGCAAAACTAGATGCCTGTTATAACAAAACTGCCAGGTTTGCAGCAAACTCACCTATCGGTCACACCACTGTACAGCCCTCAAACAACTCAAAATGGTTAGAATTTCTTCAACTCCTATTCTTTAATGAACTAACGATGGCCCAGAAAATATTCTACTAACCAACACCTGTCTGCAAGAACTACTACAGCCATACTACAGTGCCAGACCTCTCTACACTCCAGCAAGAAACCCTTTATAAAAATAACCACAGCCAACAACCTTGCTGGAGAATTCCTCTTTTCAAACTACATATTCAAAATCTGGAACACACTACCTTCCAATATAATATCCACTCCAGCCGTAATCCACTTTAAAAAAAAATACTGAAAACTCACTTATACAACAAGTGGCTATGCCTTTGCACTGCTCCTGATTAAACTGGCTCTTTCAGCTAATACTAACACTTCTCTAAGCTGATGCTTCTGCTCTACCTACACTGATCTTTCAAACTCTGTTGATTATGAAGTAAAATTGTTTATAAACTGCTTAATGAGAATTCCATCTGACATATATAATAGTTACAAATATACATATATACCTGAATGGGTCAAAATATCCTACTTTACTATGTTCACTATATGTAACTGTTTGTTGAATTTTATGCTACATAATATGTAAGCAATTGTTTCTGTAACCTGTATGTAGTTTGTGGAGCTTTTCTCCCTGGGCCTCTGCTGAAAAAGGACCTGTGTTCAGTCTGACTTTCCCAGTAATCAAATGTAAAAGAAGATAAATAAATACATTTGTATTGATATTAATATCTCCTAAACTAATATTCTGCCTGCTTACATTTGTGACAATCATTTTGGTTATTGTGTTTTCAGTTACAGTTGTTGATGAGGGAGGTGTGATGTATGATGCACTTACACATATGTTTGATTTGTTACCTACTTTTATGTAGGTTAGTAACCAGTCAGGACTGTTGTGTTCCTGGGTAGTGGTTGACACATGATTAACTATTTTTTAGAGAAGAGCCTCCTTTTTTATTAAGTGGGGTACTGTCTCCTCCAGGTCTAATGTCATGTTTGTCATTTTGTAGGCTGCCATAGTTGTCCATAATGAATAATGAGGGGTAGAAGTTGTCTTTTACCCATGTTTCTGTTACAGCTAAGATGTGAGGGTTGTGCCACTGAATCCAGGCTTCTAAAAGGGTCCAGTTGTTGTTTATACTAAAAATGTTGAGGCTTGCAATTTTTACTTGAGTGCTATTAGGTTCATAGGGTCATACTAGGCTAATGACCACCAGCCTCTTTACAAGCCTAGCCATGCAACCCAACCCAGTTTTGTCCCAGAGTTCCTTAGATGCCTATAGGGTGGGGCATGTTAGTAAAGATGTAGCTAAGGGTTATGTGGCAGGGTATGTCAGTTGGGGATTAATTTACTTACTGTCAACTTCTGCCAATCAGAGACATGGATGACAGGCCGGGGTTGAATTTGTGATTTCCCATCTAGTGATCAGGGTTTCTTTTGAATAAGATCAGGGATGACCTCTGCTTTATGTTGATAGGGATCTTATTCCATAGCATGGGGATCCTTTGATACACATGTTGGTCCCTCTAGCAGGTTCTCTTTATGTCACAGACAAAGTTCAGGTCCTTGGATCTACTGTTTCTGGTGTTGTTTGCCTTACAGATGTGCAAGAGAGTCAGAGCTGGACCCAAGGACACCCTTACATGGTAGGCATAGATTGCCTCTCAGTAACCTGTAAGAAACTGGTTACAGAAATAGGACCTTAAGGCAATCTGTGTAGAACAGGGTATTCATACTCTGGATTCTCCTGGTGAGGAAACTTTGAGGGCATTCCAAAGGTTGCAAGTGCCTGGCTAGGTACATGCCAAAGGAGGCATTGTACTCAATGATGGGTCTGATTAAGGCTGAGTAAAGTGGTACTATTAGTTCCTTGGACCTGGATGCCATATCCTTGCTTATCAATTGGGCAACATAGAATGATTTTCTTAAGTATCTTGGCTACATGTTGGTCAAAGGCCAGATTACTGCCTACATATGTTCTTAGATCCCTACCTATCAGGTTAACTCTTGGGAGTGTTTTATCAACAAACTAATTTGTTTTGGAGGACATTTTCCCAATGGGCATTATAATGGATTTTTTTGCATTAAATTTTAATCCATGTCTTTTACATCAGTCATTTGTTTGTGTTAAACCCTTTTGTAGGATGTTGGTGTCTTCGGAGGAATCTATGATAGCTTCCAATTTGCTGTCATCTAGAAAATGTGCTGCCTACTGTTAGTGCAATGGGTACTATTGCTACATGCTTGAGGAATGGGTATATATTATGGGAATTGGCAATGGGACCTGCATTTAAATGTATATCTTCTACATGCTTCAGTTTTTGTAGGTGGTAAAATAGTTTTTAAAATAGTTTGTATACTTTAAATACTGGAAATTTGTGTGTATTTAAAAGATGGAGTTGAAGAATGTATTGTCTTCTGTTTAGACAGGTTAGATATTTAACAGTCTGTCTGTAATAAAAGAATATAGCTATTTTAATAGGCATCATTAATTTGTTTGTTGTAGCAGTGCAATCATATGACATTTTGAATGTATTTAAAACTTGGCATGGGAAGTGACACTTTGGTAAGAGTCAGATGAAAACAAAATTACTAGTAAAATGATGGCCATAGTGATCAATTTTAAGGAACGTCATTACTTTGGATGGAAATAATGTGATGTGAGAGGAGGAAATGAAGTTGGAAGGGGGTTGGTTACGTGTGGTAGTTGAGTGGCTATGTGAGTATAAATTAACTGATATGGGGGTGGGTGGGAATGGGTGTAGGGTAGAGAGGGGCTATTCCCCTGTGATTCAATTAAAGCAATCAGCAGGATGAGCACAGACTAACTCCATGGCAGCAGCTTAGAAGCAGGATTAATACAAGGAACAATCAATTAAAAAGTAGTAACTTTGAATTAGAGGGAAAAAGTGCACCTGTTGTCATGGAACTTTGACAACAGATAAGAATAGAAAAAAGCAGGAATGACGATAGAAGGAAACCTAATGAATGAACAAGAAGGCTTGCAACAGTTGGGTATAAAGTGAGAACCAATTGCTGTATGCAATCTTGTTACATGAATGGGAGGCATAGTATGAGTGTGATTGAATTATAATGCTACAATAAAACAGCACTGATTACAAGTGAGGCAATTTGTACTGAATGCACTGGTTGCAATTATTCACAAGGTCTTCTAAATTAACTTATATTAAAAATATAGAGACAAGTGAAGGAAGTTCACTTTCTTCAGTTAGAAAGCAATGCAGAAGGCTTGTCCATTCCTTGGTGTAAAATATGTGCCCATTGTGTTCCTTCACCAAGACCTTGAATTGCTTCCCACTACAGAAATCTCTGTAAAACTATATATTTTATGCCATGGAGCTTTTCCCCCTGAGCCTCTAATGAAAAAGAGTGACCACACCATGGGACTTCCTCTGTATTCAAACAAAAACAAATAAATAAAGAAAGCAGCACTGTGCATTAAAGTATATGCTGAGGCACACACACAATATTTCCTAGTATTTTCCTTTGTTATTATTTGCTCAACAAATGCCAAATTGTTTAAATTCACCGTTATATAAAAATGAACACAATTTCAGACATGGGATTGTTTGCCAGAAAACTCAGGTTATACATACCAACAGAAATGTCAACATTTCCACTGTTTTCTTCACTTTTTGTTTTGGGACTCTCCGACAGAGTCGAGGTTTGCATATTTTCTGGTTCAGGGCACTGGCCTTGATTTTGACATTCTTCTTTAGAATCCAGTGAGCTATGGTCCTTCTTTTCATTTGTACCTTGTGCTCCATCAGACACTGGAGTAATCTGCAATGACCATTTGTGTTTATTATTTGGAATGAAAAACAAAAGGTAGGTTGTGAAACGGTTGACCATACATTGTATAAGAAATGCTTACATACCACAGAGCTATCCCTTTTTTAAAACAGATTTTCTACATGGTTTACATCAACATCATTACAAGGGTGATGGGTTCACAAATCTGACTGTCAACCTTATGATCTACTGCTCCCCAGGAAATAACCTCATGTTGTTATATATTTATAAGGAAAACTTAAATCCAGGAAGATGTTGCATAATGTGCCTGTCACTCTTTTCAGTTATTGCACATAGACTTTCAGACAGAACTAGATCAAGCATTGCATTATAATTCTAAACAAAGTTTCAGTAAAGATACAGAAACAATGTACTTCAGGCAGAAAGAAGTGTCAGCATTACCCATTTTTATTGCTGACACATTTGGCATTTAGCAAAGCTATGTTCAAATGTTTACCTATGATTGTTTTTTTTACCTTTTTTTAAGAAAGTGCTTGTCTGGCAGTTAGAGCAGAGGGTTAAGGCTGTGAGTTGTAGCAACTGTGATAAAGGGTTTGATTATCTCTGCCCTAATTTCCCTACTGTGTGACCTTCAGCAAGTCAGTTAACCAGACACTGCTCCCGAGTTGACCTTAAAAAGGGATTCATAGGTTCATAGGTGCCTGTGTCTATTAGAGGCATATGTGCCAAACCAGGGATGAATTTCCTGTTCTCTATACAATTTTCCAATTTACGCTTGAATTGGGTTAGGAAGGAAATCTGCTTCACATGGATGGGGAGCCTATACATACCTGTCCCTCCAGCAGGTCCTATTTATATCACGAGCAAGGTTTAAGTCTTTAGAATGGGTAATTTTGTTGCTGTTTATTTTGTCGATATGCAGGAGGTCCATCAGAATGGGGTCTGACAATGCCCTGTGTGCCAGGCATAGATCTCCCCTCACCTAGCTACTGAAACTTGGGGAACTCAGATTAAACATGTCTAGGTTTGTAAGGGATCTTGGGTCAGCAGCCTGGTAATCTCTTATGAAGCAAAGGAATTCATAAAACTAGGGGGGTGATTTCCTGAAGGATACTATTTTGCATTTCTTGGCATTTAGTTTTAGCCCATGGCTCTGACACCAATTGTCTGCCTGTGTCAGCCCTTCCTGGAGAAATTTGTGTTGGTGTGGGATTCAATGACAGCTCCTAACTTGCAATCATCTGCAAATTTAGTCAGCCAGTGACCATTGATATTGGCCTTGACTTCAGAGAAGCAAATGCCGAAATGGAGTGGTCCAAGGACCGATCCCTGAGGGATGCCGCTTGTGACTAGCCTCTTTGTACAGGTGGAATCCCCAATGCTAACTTCCTGGGTCCTGTCTGTGAGGCAGAAGGCTATCCACCAGGTGACATAAGGGTTTGTACCTAACTTCTTGAGTTTGTAAACAATGCTCGAGTGGGGTATTGTGTCAAATGCCTAGGCCAGGTCAAGGTAGACAGTGTGAACCCATTTTGCCCTCATCCATTGCTTTGGTCACCTTCTCAAAGAAGTACATCAGGTTCAGTAGGTATGATCTGCTTTTGATAAAAAACAAACTGGGGTTGGGTCCAGTGTCTGGAGGTTTAATATATCATTACTGATCACTTCTGTGATAATTTTTTCCATGGCTTTGCATATAAGAGTAGTGAGACTTATGAGTCCGTATTTTCCAGGGTCTGTAATTGGCCTGCCTTTGTGCAGAGGGGTGACTGTTGCTGTTCTCTACTCATGAGGCATGAAGCCTGTTTGGTGACTACAGTTAAATAGCCCTTACAGAGGACCTGATAGGTCATGTTTCATGCTATTTAGAAGGCATCGTGGGATATTGTCTTGGCCCATTGATGCAGTGTTCTTGACCTTAGAAAGATATTTGATAGTATTTCCTGAGAGAAGGTCGAGGGGGAGAGAGGGGTAAAGCAGGAGCTGAATTTATCAGCCAGTAGATTTGCTATATGTTCTGGCTCAGTATAGGTGGCTCCATTTACAATTAGCTCTACACACATTTGGGTATTGCCTTTGAGGTTGCAGACATAGCTAAAGAATGCCTTGTGATTATCCTTGGCCTGGGAGGCCAAATTTACCTCAAACTTGGCTTTGGTACACTTTACTTGTTTATCTTGATGAGAGTGCTTTCATCCTGCTAGGTGTTGCACCTCCTAATTTTTGTCATGATTCATTCCTTCTGTTATACAGCTTACCGAGGTTGTGATTCCATTGACTCATAGGTTCATAGCAGGTTATTACGCTATTAGCCCAAGGGCGTTTAGAAGCCTAGCCTTGTTATAACATTGTTCCCTTTGACCAAGTTGTTACATGGTCTATATTTGCAGTGCAAGTCTATGATCAGCAATGACTGCCCTTATCCAAGAGGGACATAGGGGACACCCCTGGGGTGAATTTATTGTCCCCCATCCAGTTGTCTAAGTTATGCTTAAATAGGGTCATTGAGGATCTCTGTTTTACATGAATTGGGAATTTGCTCCATTGGAGTGACAATCTCTGGGAGGCATAGCTGTCTCTCCAGAATGTCCCGTTAATGTCACAGACTAGGTTAAGACAAAAGAGTGAGCGAATCTTGTCCCATTTGACATGTGGGTGCACAGCATTTCCATTATGGCAGGGTCCGAGACTGCTCTATAGTCCCAGCACAAGCACCTCTCAGCAGCCTGCTGACAGAGTTTATAGTCATTTAGAAGAAAACTCAATTATGGCAGTAGAACAAAAGGGCAATAAAAGAAAATCATATGGAACAAAGGAAAATTTGTTGTTAAATAAAGTCATGGTGTCTCAGGTCTTCACCGAAAATGGGCCACAAGCCCAGTTGGACAAACCTTGTTAACAAATGTCAATAAATAAATAAAATAGTGTAGAACTGTAAAAAGGTGAAGAATCAAAGTATGGCATGGACTGACTACAAAAAAGCATTTGATAGTATCCCTCATTCACGGATAAAAGAGTGATTAAAAATGTATAAGATATACCACACATGGATCGACTATATTACAGTGACCATGAAACAGTGACAAACCACCTTGCAATTAAGCCATGATAAAGGAAAAATTGTTATCCCAGGGATAAAAATTCAAAGGGGGATATTTCAAGGTGACTCTCTGTCACCATTACTATTCTGCCTTTCCCTTAATCCATTAAGCTGTTTACTCAACAGCTTAGGCCATGGCTATAATCTGGCTCCTAGAAAACAACAAAGTGTAAAAACTTCTCACCTTCTCTTTGTCGATGATTTAAAACAGTATAGTTCATCGGATGAGGAACTGAAAGCATAACTGCAAGTTGTCAAAACTGTTTCAGATGATACAAGAATGTCATTTGGTATTTATAAATGTGCAAAAGCAATCTGTAAAGGAGGAAAACTGCAATGCCAGCAAAACATCAGTTTGGGACAAAGAGGGAGTGTATAAATATTTGGGAACTGATGAAGGATCAACACTAAAACACGAAAAAAATGTGAATAAAACTTAGTAAGGAATACTTCAGTAGACTTGAATTAATTCTGAAAACAGCACTGACATCTAGGAACAAAATTCAAGCTATAAACCAATTTGCTCTTCCAGTCCTAACTTACAGTTTTGGAGTCATTGACTGGCCCCAAAACATGCTGGATACATTAGACAGGAAAACAAGAAGGATGCTTCATGCTCACCAAATGATTTATAAAAATCAGTGCATACCAAGATTATATATTCCCCGTTCTGAATGAGGGATGGTACTCCTTGAAATTGATTATATGTATAGATCTGCAATTGTGGGACTCCACACACATCTGCTGACCTCGCAAGACCCAAACATAGTGAAAGTTTTGAAACATGAGCAGAATAAATCTAAGATGACTTATCTGCTTAATCTAGCAGAAGCTTATAGGCGTCAAGCAGGAATGGAAATCAAACCAGAAGAACATAAAAATCAGGTAGCAACTGAATGTGCCAAAAACAAAAGAAAGAATATAAGGTGACGGATCAGATGAGAAGGCAAGAAATGTGGAAAATGCATAAATCCTCTTCTCTTACCTCCCAACACTCAGACTTTTGAGAGATGTGCTTATATCTCCAAACTGGAAACCATGCACTCTCCAGCCAAGACCGGAATAGCTGGTAAAAAGAAGGTCAACACCTGCACCACATCACATGGAACACATAAATCTCCAGAACACCCACCATCACAGCCCTCACATAAAAACACAAACCACACACCAACCGTCATGGAGGCTCTCGATAGAAATCTACCCAAACAGCAGAAACCTCCAAGGCAGAAACGCACTTGACCACCACAACACAGCACAAACCACAAGACACATAGCTCATCTACACAGTGTGCCCCTCACCCTAAGCCCCTAAGGCAAAACAGCTTGCCCAATACAATAATCATAGGTGAGGCAATAGTGAGGCACAATGATGTCCCAGTAAGCTGTCTATCAGGTGCCAGAATCTGACACATAACACATGCACTCAGGTCACACCACAACAAATAGAAGAATGACTCTGTCAATGTCCATGTGGGTGTGAATGACTTCAGACGCACCTCCCTGGACTACATGAAAAGAGACATGGTGGAGCTCTCAGATTATGTGGCTCAGGCAGGTATGACCCTAGCCCTGAGCAGCATCCTACCGTCACCCAGAATGATACTGCAGTACAAACAGAAAATGATTGACTTCAACATCTGGCGTTTTTGGTGTCATTCTAAGGGGGATCCAGTATCTGACTGCTTGAGATGACATGATTGACAGACCTCGATGCTTTCCAGAGATGGCCTGCATCTGTCACCCCTGGGTTTCTGGGTACTGGCTAAGGCTCTTGCCACCTCTATAGTGCCTTTTTTAGGCAGTGTTCCAAAGACCAAAGTAACACTGTAACAGCTATAAATAAATGCAATATGAGGGTCATGTTGCTCAGTGCTAGAAGTCTAAATCTTAAGATGCACTCGCTTGAAGCACTCCTCATAATGGAGAACATTGACATTTGTGCTGTAATGGAGACCTGGTTTAAAAGCAGCAGAAAGCACCCCTGTGCTACCAGGCTATAACTCATTCCACATCTTTCGGACCCAGAACATGGACCGAAGCTCTAAAGACAGTAGTGTCTCTATATTCATAAAGGATATGCACACCTCCAGACTAGTAGCCCAGCATAATGCATTGGAGATACTCCAGGTACAATTAACATTGTTAAGATGGCGATTCGGGTCGTAGCCTGCCATAGGTCCCCAACCATGTCCAAAGACTCTCACTCCACATTCCTAAGCACCCTGGAAACTATAAGATCCAACTCAACACTCTCATACTAGGTGACTCCAACTGCCCCTCCATCAACTGGGAAATCTATGCATGCATCAGTGCACTGGCCCAATGCTTCCTGGAATTCATAAATTCCAATGCCCTGGACCAGTTCATTCTTACACCCACTAGAGGAAGAAACATCCTTGACCTGGCTATTATGAACATGGGCAACCATTGCTCTACACCAATAGTCAATTCCTCCCTGGTTAGATCCGACCACAAACTAATCACCACGGAAAGCCACATCTAACTCACACCCCCCGCAAAGGCATCCACCATGAAAAACTTCTCCAAAGCTGACTTTGGACTCCTAGAAAAAGAGGTGGCTAACTTCACGGCACCCATGCAAATGTAAAATATATGCATGACTGCCGAATCACACACCAATGCACTGTACAAACACGTACATAAATGCATGGAACTAGC
The DNA here is from genome assembly GCF_019279795.1 of Protopterus annectens. Classification (NCBI taxonomy): domain Eukaryota; kingdom Metazoa; phylum Chordata; order Ceratodontiformes; family Protopteridae; genus Protopterus; species Protopterus annectens. The sequence continues at coordinate 1,474,907,951 of NC_056729.1, forward strand.
CATACCCAAAAGAACCAAGATGCTCTCCTCCAAAAAAAGGAAGCTAATCTGGTGGTGCCCTGCCATTAATAAACTGTACAACAGAAGGACGAAACTGTTGCAGAAAAAGGTGAAGTTCCTAGACTGGAAAAAGTCCCTTATTAGCCTCAACAAAAAGTTGAGATCCCTCATCAAAATCTCCAAAGCCAGCTATGAAGGCAGAATTATGGCAGACACTAAAAACAGCCACAAAGCCTTCTATAGTTATATCAAGAATCTTCACAGCAATACCCAGACTTTCTCTGAGTTACTGCACAATGGTACCTCCTATACTGAGCCAACAGATATTGCCAGCATACTAGCCGACAGATTCAGTGCCAACTTTACCCCTTTCTCTCCCCTAAAAGACCAATCTCAATACCAGAAGAATGCCAGGCACACAGCATTACTGCAGCACAGGTTGAAGCTGCATTGTCCAAGGCCAAGAATACAGCTTCCATGGGACCAGACAATATCCCTGGCTGTGTTCTACATGAATTACAAAGTGAACTGGCACCACATCTGTGTGCCCTGTTCAGTCACAGCCTCACCTCAGGCTTTGTCCCTACTGAATGGTGCATTACTACAGTCATCCCTCTCCATAAAGGAGGAGCAACTACAGACTCTAGAAATTATCGCCCCATTAGCTTGACGAGCCTGATATGTAAGGCTATGGAGCACATCATCATGGACCTAATTAACAAGGATACAGGGAATCTCCAAACTCTAGATCCCATGCAATTTGGTTTTGTGAAAGGTAGATCATGCCTGCTCAACCTGGTTAACTTCTTTGAGTCAGTCACCAGAGCTATGGATGAAGATAAGGCAGCTCATACAGCCTACCTCGATCTGGCCAAGGCTTTTGATGTCATTCCTCACTCAGGAATCATTTATAAACTCACCAAACTAGGCATCAACCCCTATATCATTAGGTGGGTTACAAATTGTCTCACAGACAAAACCCAATCAGTCACAAGTGGAGTCCCACAGGGATCGGTCCTGGGTCATCTCCTGTTTGGCATCTGCTTCTCAGAAGTCCAAGCCAACATGGAGGGACACTGGCTGACCAAGTTCACAGATAACTGCAAGATGGGAGCCATTATTAACTCCCCAAGTGATGCAGACATCCTACAGAAAGGCCTCACTGAGACCAATGACTGGTGTCGAAACCTTGGCCTTAAGCTTAACGCCAAAAAATGCGTCATCATCCCCTTTGGGAAAAACTCAGTTCCCACTAATTAACACATCAATGAGAGCCCACTGAAGGCGTTATAAGAGATCTGGGGACACAGGTTGACAGCAACCTCTCCTTTGACCATCACATTGCCACTGTGGTTAGAAAGTCCTTCTTTGTGGCACATCTCATTACCAAGGGTTTTGCATCCAGGAAGAAAGAAGTCATAAATTCTCTCTACTCTTCCCTCATTAGACCATTCATAGAGTATAATGCCCCATTTGGCATGTACCTCACTAGACACTTGCAACAGCTGAAAAGACCACAAAAGTACCTCATGAAGAAGATCCTAGGCCTTAAACACATGTACTACATGGACAGACTCAAAAAACTCCAGCTATTACCTGTCTCATATCGTCTACTAAGAGGCGATCACTGCTTGACTTGCAAAGCCATGTCTGACCCAGCTCTGTTAGAAATGCTACATCTAAAGAAATTCCAATCCCTCCACACCACAGAGACCTCAACCTCATTACCACAATCAACAGAACATGCTGGAGGGACAGGTTCATAACTCAGAGACTGCCCATGCTCTGGAACAGACTTTCCATACATGTCAAGCAGAGCACCTCACTGGCCCTCTTCAAAAGAAGTCTTGATGAGTGGATGGAAAATAGAAAGTTCACCCTGGGGATCACTCCAGTGGCCCTACTTGATAGAGGCACAGGGAACTAACATTGGGCGGCACAATGCCAAGGCACTTCTATGACTACGCTTGTAAAGGCTCCAGGGCCATTAGCCTAGTACACATCTATGAACCTATGAACCTAAATATAGCTGCAAGCACAGAAAACTTCTGGAAGAACTTCATGTTGCTCAGGAACAAACACAGGAATGGTTAAGGAGAGGCAAATTCAAACCAAGAGATGAAAGTTTAATATTGGCGGCCAAAGATAGTGGGCTGCATACACGTTGGTTTATAAAGTCCACTGATCATGTGGGAGAAACAGACAAATGTAGGTTTTGTAAAAGTGAATTGCAAACAGTTGCATACTTCGTTGCTGGTTGCAACATATTAATGGCAGAAAGACTGTATACTGAAAGGCACAATAATGTGTTGAGAGTGTTGTACTGGTGATTGTGCAAACATTATGGTATCGAAATGACCGAAAAACACTGGAAACATGAGCCACACAGCAGCATAGAAAATGAAGACATCTACATCACATGGGCTCATCCATTACCAACAGTACAAAAGCTAGATGCCAGAAAACAGGGTATACTGGTCCAAGAAAAGAAGACAAGAGTAGCACTGATCATTAAAATTGCCACTCCCAGTGACTACAGTGTCTTGCTTACAGAGAGAGAGACAGAAAGTCATAAAATATCAGGATCTGCAGGCAGAAATGAGAGCAATGTGGAAAAAAGATACCCAGACAGTTCCAATAACAGTAGGAGCAATGGGTCTTATAAAAAAATAATTTACAATCGTATTTAGATATGTTACCAATACATGTAACTCCATACAAACTGCAGGAGGAGTCATTATTGGGCACATTGCGGGTGCTGCGAAGAGCACTACTGGCTGACATCAAAGATAGAAATAATACTTTGACTTAGGAATGGGGTCCATTCCCATCATGGTATTAGAAACACAGAAGATTTGGAGAAATGAAAAAAAGAGAACAGCCTATAAGATACAGCGTACAGTGACATGGCCTTCAGCCTATCCATGTAGGTCATGTGTTGAAGGCCATGAATTATGTTGGTGAGAAATCTCTGCAGTCTCTCCAACTGCTGCAAATGTCTGGTGAGGTACATAGAGATGGGAGCATTCTTCTTCTCTTTTGGCTGTTCCCATTAGGGGTTGCCACAGCGGATCATCTGTTTCCATTTCTTCCTGTCCTCTGCATATTGCTCTGTCACACCAACCACCTGCATGTCCTCTCTCACCACGTCCATAAACCTTATCTTAGGTCTTCTTTTCCTCTTACCTGGCAGCTCCATCCTTAGCATCCTTTTCCCAATATACCCATCATCCCACCACAGCACATGTCCAAACCAATGCAATCTCGCCTCTCTGACTTTGTCTCCAAAGCATCCAGCCTGAGCTGACTCTCTAATATACTAATTCCTAATCCTGTCCATCCTTGTCACACCCAGTGCAAATCTTAACATCTTTAACTCTGCCACTTCCAGTTCTAATTCCTGCCTTTTTGTCAATGCCACTGTCTCCAACCCATACAACATAGCTGGTCTCACTACTCTCTTGCAGACCTTCCCTTTCACTCTTACTGGTACCAGTCTGTCACAAATCACTCCTGCCACTCTTCTCCACCCATTCCACCCTGCCTGTACTCTCTTCTTCACCTCTCTTCCACACTCACCATTACTTTGAACTGTTGATCCCAAGTACTTAAACTCATCCACCTTCGCCAACTCTACTCCCTGCATTCTCACCATTCCTCTATCCTCCCTCTCATTCACATACACATATTCTGTCTTTGTCCTGCTGACCTTCATTCCTCTCCTCTCTAGAGCATAGCTCCACCTCTCCAGGGTCTCCTCAATCTGGTCCCTATTCTCACTGCAGATCACAATGTCATCTGCAAACATCATAGTCCATGGGGCCTCCTGTCTGATCTCGTCTGTCAACCTGTCCATCACCATTGCAAATAAGAAAGGGCTCAGAGCTGATCCTTGATGTAATCCCATCTCCACCTTAAACGGATCTGTCACTCCCACTGCAGACTTCACCACTGTCACACTACCCTTGTACATATCCTGTATCACTCTTACATACTTCTCTGCCACTCCTGACGTCCTCATACAATACCACAACTCCTCTCTAGGCACCCTATCATATGCTTTCTCTAGGTCCACAAAGACACAATGCAACTCCTTCTGACATTCTCTAAATTTCTCCATCAACACTCTCAGAGCAAACATCGCATCTGTAGTGCTCTTTCCTGGCATGAAACCATACTGCTGATCGCTAATCATCACCTCCCTTCTTAACCTAGCTTCCACTACTCTTTCCCATAACTTCAAGCTGTGACTGATCAGTTTTATCCCTCTGTAGTTACTACAACTCTGCACATCACCCTTATACTTAAAAATAGGTACCAAAACACTCCTCAGGCATCCTCTGACTTTCCAAGATTTCATTAAACAATCTGGTTAAAAACTCCACTGCCATTTCTCCTAAGCATCTCCATGCTTCCACTGGTATGTCACTGGTATGTCATCTGGACCTACAGCCTTTCCATTCTTCATCCTCTTCATAGCTGTCCATACTTCCTCCTTGCTAATCTGTTTCACTTCCTGATTCACTATCCCCACATCATCCAACCTTCTCTCTCTCGCTCATTCTCTTCATTCATTAGCCCCTCAATGTACTCTTTCCATCTGCTCAACATACTCTCCTCACATGTGAGAATGTTTCCCTCACTATCCTTTATCACCCTTAGGGAGCATTGTACTCCATTAATGGTCTACTGAGGAATGAGTACAGGGGAGTTATAACATCCTTAGCTCTTTCATGCAATGCTCTTACTTATGAGGTGTGCAACATACAAGGCCTTCCTTACCACTGTGGACACATGATGATTAAAGTTAAAGTTGCTGTCAACCTCTTTTCCCAAATCTCTCACGCAGGATTAGAGCTAAAGGGCTACTGTTAATATTGTAATTTTCAGGGACTTCCCCTTTGCCAAAATGGATGATAATGCATTTTTTTTTGCATTTAGTTTAAGTCCATGGCTTTGGCACCAATCATTTTGTACTATGTCAACATCACCGGGGTCTCAATGATTGCACCCTGTCTGCAGTCATTTGTGAACTTGGTAAGCCACAGGCCATCTATTTGCACCTGGAATTCTGAGAAATAGATTCCAAACAATACGGAGCCCAGCACAGATCCTTGTGGTACTCCACTGGTAATTGGTTTGCTGGTAAAGGTGGAATCCCCAACTGTGAATGCATGTGTTCTGTCGGTGAGCCATTTGGGGACCCATCTAGTGACATATGGGTCAATTCCCAGCTAGGTGAGTTTCTCAATGATGCCTGAGTGGGGGATTGTGTCAAAAGCCTTGGCTAAGTCAATATAGGCCGTTTGTACTGCTTTGCCTTCATCCAGGGCTTTAGTGACATTCTCGAAGAAGTCCACCAGGTTTAATAAGCATGATCTACCCTTAAAGACAAATTGGGTCAGATCTAGAGTTTGAAGGTCCCTTGTGTCTTTGTTCATAAGGTCTATGATGATTCTCTCCATGGCCTTGCAGATAAAGCTGGTTAGCCTTATGGCTCTATAGTTCCCACGGTTGGTTGATGGACCCCCTTTGTGTACTAGGGTGGCTTGTTTTTTGAGTTAGCTCTGTACTTCTTACTGGTGGGTTCAGCTGCCTCTATGCAGCAATTAACATTTTTTTCTGTGAACAGTTCTGCATAGGAAGCAGTGTTCTTAGGGTTTATGGGGGCTTGACATTCTTCCAGGTTATCACTTCATAGCAGGAAGTTAGCCTTAGAGTAGTTTCTGAATATTCCATGGTTAGCGCGGGGTTCAGGTTTTATTTTTACCTCAAAGGAGACCATTTTGTGGTTTGTGTGGCCAGTGGGCATATCTAGTCAACAAATGGGTATTATTATTTTTTTGGAAAACATAAAACAGTTCACAGAAATAAAACTGAAAAACTGATAACAATACCCATACAAAATTTATTTAGTAAACCTCAACTAAAGCAAAGTGAGAAGGAAGTGATTGCTTTGCTTTCACACTTACCCACTTTGTTAATGCATATCACATACAACATTCCTATCTCACTTCAAGGAAGGTTACTGTAAGAATAAGTCATGGCATATTGAAAGCATTTTAAGAGTAAAATGCATAACCCAAGAATATAAACAGCTGCAGAATCCTCAACCAGCACAGCCACACTAAAACATCTTTTATTTCTAGAGCAAGTTTGAATCCGTTTTATGAATTTATTGACAGTCCTGACTGGAAACATTTCTAACATATGCTACAGTTGTTGGTGTTGATCAAAAGCCTGCAGCATTTTATTGTGTTTTTACAACAAAAGGCAATACAAAAGGCCATAAAACCTGAATAAATGAAAATTATGTACTTACCACAATGCTAGCACTGTGTTAGCCTTCTTCTGTTTGTCTCAATCTATGAGTTATTGAATTTGTTTGGATCCAAGGCTGGCAGATCAGAATCTTCAGATATGAAGCTCCTCCTCCTCTCCCACAATGCATTATGTGTCTAAGCCTCCTCAGATTGAGTTTGCCCATCTCTACCTAATTTAAATAAAGGAACTCCTACCAGACTGACGGAAAAATGTGGGGTCCTAAAATCATGTCAGGCTGGCCAAGACAGTCCTCCAACAGTCTCAGACTCTAGTACTGACAGTTTGGAAGGGAGGGTAGAGGAAAAGGATGCTTGAGGTGGACAGGAAAGGACTGCACCAATCTAGCATTATGTTAAGTACATAACTTTTGTATCTGATATTGTCCTTTCTGTCTGACTCAAACTGTAGGTCAGAGTCCCAAGCCAAACAAATAGATAGTATTAGGCAAGAAAGTTCCAATAAATGGTGGAGCCAGAGGACGGCCTGTATCTTGACCGACTATCCAATATACTATGAGCAATAAAAGTACAAATGGAAGACCACATTGCCACTACACAAATATCATCCAGGGTTGCATGATCAAAAAAGGCATCAGGTGGCAACTGCCACAGTGGAGTGAGTTTTTGGCTTATTGGTGTAGATGAAGGATATGCACTTGGAAAGTCATCTGGACAAAATAAATTTATCAACTGCTTTACCCAACTTAGCCTAAGAAAAGGACATGAAAAGCTGGTCTGTCCTAAACTGCTTGGCCCTTTCCAGATAAAATCTCATCCAAACAATGAAGCATATCTTTTCTTTGATACAAAAGTTTCGGAGTAAAAATGGTAACTAAATCATTTGATTCAGATTGGATTCTGAGGCCACCTTAAGCAAAAAAGGAGTTGTCCAAAAGGAAACTCTAGCTTTATGAAAGATAATATAAGGAGGATCACGTGATACTGCTAGCAGCTAAGTAATGTTGGTCAAAAACAGGGTTTTTTAAGAGAAATAAACTTAAAATCTACTGTAGCCTCCAGCTCAAAGGCAGCCTGTATCAAAGCTTGAAGAATGAAAGGCAAATCCCAAGCAGGAATGATTTTGCTTTCAGGAGGCCTGAACAGAAAAATCCCTTTCAAAAAGGCATCTGATAATCTAAGAGATGTAATGGACGTGTCCTTGACCCACATAAAAATTAGAAATAACTGCCATTTGAATTTTAGTGGTAGAGTAACTGAGCCCAGAGTGAAAAAGCTCTGTAACAAATTCCAGAATCATCTCCAATGGAGCTGAGAATGGATTCATACCCTTAGAAGAGGCCCAAATAGAAAATATCTTACATTTACTAGTAAACACTTTTCTTGAAGAGGGCTTCTGAGATGAAGACAGAATTTGCTCCCCCCTGCAGAAAAGCTTGGAATTAGAGAAACAAACCATTTAACCTGAAGGACTTCAGATTTGAGTGAGGCTGGCCCAATAGATGGGAAAACAAATCTGGAATAGGATCCAAAACCACAGGAGGGTGTAACATGTGAGGCAATTCAAAGGGGAATCAAATGTATCTGGCTCTGAATAGGGCTTTGAGGATCACAGTCACTCTGCAGTTGGTTGCATTCTGCAGAAACTAGACCATTGGGGCACTGGTGGTTAGGCATACAGGAGATTCGGGGACTAAAGATTTAAAAAAGAATCCCTCTGTGACTCTCCCGTGGGAGGGATCAGGGCAAAAAAAAATGCTGCATTTTGCTTTGAAGGGGATGGCAAAAAGACTGCAGCATGGTTGGCCCCAATAGGTGAAAATCTGTGCCTTCACTGGTGGGTTGAGGGACTGCTCTTGAGACATCAACATATTCCTGCTCAGAGTGTCCACTAGAATGTTGGATCTCTCCGGGATGTGCATTGCTATGAGAAAGTATTTCAAGGACATCACTTATTGTCACACCCTCATGGCTTTTTGACAGAGGGTATACGATAGTATTCTCCCTTGCCTGTTTATGTACCAAACTGCTGCAGTGTTGTTGGTCTGGATAGTTATCACACCTTTGGGAAGGCAGCCCTGAAAGTCCTGCAATACTAGGAGGACTGCTTCCATCTCCAAGAGACTGATGTGATTGAGACCAGGAACTCTGGGCTGTCTTCCCTTCAAAATGCCCCTCCCCCACACCACCCCATGACAGAAGCATCTGTGGTCATTGTGGTTTGTGGATGGGGAAGAACAAAGTGATGGTCTGCCGAAACATGGTCCAATATTAGCCACCAAGAAAGGTAGTGGCAACAGATGCCAGTAAGATGAATTGGAAGGGACCCTGGAAAGGTAAGCAGAGACCACTGAATTGACAGGTTCCACTGAAGAACTCTCATGAAGAACCTGGTCATATGAACAAGATAGATTGCAGCTGTCATAAAACCAAGAATGTGTAAAATTAAGAAATAAGATCTGTCTGGATTGGATGTGTATTTAGGAAAGCCTTGAAGATGGCAGCCTTTTGATTTGAGTAGTGGTGTCTAGGTGGCATCCTATAAAATCTAGAGCTTGCACAAGTTCTAATTAGGAAGTCTCAAATTATAAGTTATGTACTCACCATAACTTGACATCTGTATTGTATCTGTGTTGTCAATTTTCATTCTTCCTTACCAATGGGTTCTGTTCCAATCCTCGGATCTGACTCAGTCACATACACAAGACTTTGGATCCAGCTCTCAAGCTCCTCCCTTGACCCATAATACTCTAGTCTATCCCCAACACCTCAGATTGAGTTTGCTGCCTAATTTCCCACTTTATAATAAAGATAGATATAGACATAAGAAAGGTCAGGCTCAAACCAGGAACTGAATGGTTCCAATACAGTACATAACTTATAAACCTGATGTTGTCCTTTTCATTCTTCCTCAGCAGTGGGACAGAGTCTCCAGCTACATAGCCCTCAGGAATACCTCATGGAAGGACATGTCGGAGCACTGCTGAACCAAAAGAAGCTCTGCTTCTGGAGACAGTGTCTACTTTGTAATGTGTAATAAAAGTATGAGTCTTTGACCTAGTGGCTTCAGTACATATATCATCAATGGAAGCCCTTGACCAAAAAGTAGATGAAGTAGCCATAGAAAGAGTGGAGTGAGCTCGAGTAGGTCATGGCAAATGTAGTCCTTTTTGAGAATAAACTAATGAAATGCAAATGTAGTCCTTTTTGAGAATAAACTAATGAAATGCAATCAGTAATCCATTTGGATAGTGTAATTTTAGATACTGCCCAACACAAGTGGTTAGGGGAAAAGGATGCAAACAGCTGATCCAACTTCTTGAACTGTTTTGTCCTGTGTTCTCAGCTAATTTTCAAGGCCATCTTAGTTAGCAAAAAACATCCCTCACTACAGTGAGAGTGTAGTGTTTGTGGTCATTGCTGGTTGGGGTTGCCAGGTCTACGGCTTGGAGAAAGCACCTCATTGGTTCTTTTGAGATTTTTTAAAGTTGTTTCAGGTTTCAACTTTCTGTTACTTAAGAATTTAACTTGAGTGTTTTCTGCCATTCCACACAGAGCTATTGGAGAAGGAGCACTGACTAAAACTCTGATCTGTGATATATAACAATAAGTAGACTTTTTTTGCTTATTTTTACTAGTTATTGGTTATTTTAGACATTTACAGCACTTTTATTGTCTGCTGCATACTTTATTACTGTATTTTATAGCTATTGGCCCACTGCCTGTAGTGTTTTCTGCCTGAAAAGTTTCCATATTTAAGATTGCGTTTCTGGGCCTAGTTGTTTGTTAGAGGCTGTGTTCTCAGCTAATTTTCAAGGCCATCTTAGTTAGCAAAAACCATCCCCCACTACAGTGAGAGTGTAGTGTTTGGGGTCATTGCTGGTTGGGGTTGCCAGGTCTACGGCTTGGAGAAAGCACCTCATTGGTTCTTTTGAGATTTTTTTAAAGTTGTTTCAGGTTTCAACTTTCTGTTACTTAAGAAGTTAACTGGAGTGTTTTCTGCCATTCCACACAGAGCTATTGGAGAAGGAGCACTGACTAAAACTCTGATCTGTGATATATAACAATAAGTAGACTTTTTTTGCTTATTTTTACTAGTTATTGGTGATTCTAGACATTTATAGCACTTTTATTGTCTGCTGCACACTTTCTTACTGTATTTTATAGCTATTGGCTCACTGCCTGTAGTGTTTTCTGCCTGAAGTGATTTCTGTAGTGTGTTCTGACTAGAGAGATCCCCACCCTCCCTCCTTATTGGTATCTTGTCTTTATACCTGCTGGCCTTGCAGTTGCCACCCCTACTCTAAATTTGATCGTGGACACTCCTCCCAGTCTAATGTCATTAGCTCATTCTACCTAATATAGTGAGAACATCTGAAAAGGCCAACCCACTTAGGCTCTTTCCTTCTATGGTTGCCACCTGTCCCGTTGTCAGTGGGACACTCACGGATTGAGTCTTCTCATCCCGTTTCCTGCATTCACAGACAGTGGGGCTTTAAAAGTCCCGTTTTCCCCTTTTCACACTCTCAAATTGCCGTTGCCATGGAAAAGCCGAAAATACTTCCAGTTTCTCCATGGTAATGTGGCTACGTCACCAACCCAGACCAACAGTTAATGTAGTGCATTTATTATTCTAGTAGGTACATGTTGCCAACTTGCCGAAGCTGTTTCAAGATTGTTTTCATTTATACTGGTAAATGTGTGCATTTAATTTTTTATGCATTTTAATAAGGTTAAAATGTCCTGATTTGCTTGTAATGTGAATATGGGTGTGCTGCTTTTACTTGGGCCTGTTTATTGCATCACTGTTCTGGGCAAATTACTCTTAATTGCTATTTTGAGGTAAAAGGAGCCCATGGAGTCTGCTGTACATTGTAGTTTATTTTACTTCTCTAGCAAGAAGTATTTTTAAAAGGTAAAATGTTTACGGACTTTTTTCCTGTTTATTTATTTATTTATTTATTTTGTGGTTGCATGCTCAGAAGTTAATGCAGTGTATTTGAAATTGTGCTAAACTATGTCGTTGTTACAGGGTAGTTTGCTTTTATAAGTAGCAAGGTTTGTATTTTGTGTTTTAGTGATGTCTTCAATAAACTTACAATGTACTGTTTTCATTATAATCCGATTACAACCAGTGCTGCCATTGGGCATGTTCATTAATAGATCATTGTGCTGTGTAAAGTAGTGCTATACATTTCTTTTAACTGCTGTGGTCAAAAGCTGAATCAGGTCTATGGCATCCACTGTGCATTCTCATTCATTTTAGTGTTTTTTTAGTTCAGTGAATGTGGTTAACATTTTTTTCTTGAGGGGTGGGGTGAGGTGGGGGGCATGTTCGGGGGTAAAAATAATGCATTTCATTTTCTACAAGCTGTGTTAATGTTAGTTTTCAATGGCCAAAATGCTCCCTACATTACCTCATTTACTATTTGACCTTTTTCAAACTGTTTGCAATAACTCTTTTCTGCTCCATTCCTCAGTTCATTCGCATGCCAGTGTTATTTGAGCCAGTTCTTTTGACTGCCCATGTTTTTCAAGCCAGTTTTTTCAAATGCCACTGTTTTTCAAGCCATTTTTTTGAGTGCCACTGTTTTTCAAGCCATTTTTTGCGCATGCCAATGTTTTTCAAGACAGTTCTTTCAAGTGCCAATGTTTTTCAAGCCAGTTCTTTTGCATGCCATTGTTTTTCAAGCCAGTTCTTTCAAGTGCCAATGTTTTTCAAGCCAGTTCTTTCAAATGTTAATGTTTTTCAAGCTAGTTCTTTCACATGCCAATGTTTTTTAAGCCAGTTCTTTTGCATGTCAATGTTTTTCAAGCCAGTTCTTTCAAGTGCCAATGTTTTTCAAGTCAGTTCTTTCAAGTGCCAATGTTTTTCAAGCCAATTCTTTCACGTCAATGTTTTTTAAGCCAGTTCTTTTGCGTGCCAATGTTTTTTAAGCCAGTTCTTTCACGTGCCAATGATTTTTAAGCCAGTTCTTTTGCGTGCCAATGTTTTTCGAGCCAGTTCTTTTGCATGCCAATGTTTTTCGAGCCAGTTCTTTTGTGTGCCAATGTTTTTCCAGCCAGTTCTTTTGCGTGCCAATGTTTTTCAAGCCAGTTCTTTTGTGTGCCAATGTTTTTTGAGCCAGTTCATTTGTGCTGTGCATCAGTATGTTACTGTACCCTACTAACACAGTTTTGCTAAATATGTTGCATATCAGGCAAGTACAGATTCAAGCATGAAGAGAGCAGCAGCTTCATCACAGTCAACCAGCAGCAAGAGAATGTGCAAGTGGCAGGATGCTTGGAAAACAGAATTCGACTGGATCGAGAGATGCAGTGATGTCAAAGCGTTCTGCAGGTACTGCAAGAGAGAATTTCTAGTGACCCACGGTGGAAGAAACGATGTCGACCGACATGAGGCAACTGAACAACATAAGACTGCTATTCTTCAAGCTAAATCCAGTCACCTGATGACAAAGTGGGAAAGGAACACAAACCTTGAGGGACAAGAACTTAGGATCATTGCAGCAGAAGCCTCTGAGGTGTTCCATGCTGTTAAGCACATTTCCTATAACAGCTTGGACTGTGCAGTAAAGTTGGCCAGCCAGTTGTACAGTGACTCGGACACTGCAAAGAAACTATCTTGTGAAAGAACCAAGGCTGAAGCCATAGTGAAAAATGTTTTGGGACCACACTCATTGGAATGCCTCCTGCATGACCTTCAAAAACCAGGCACTTCATTTGCAATTTCATCAGATGCTTCCAACAAGGGGAACATAAAATTATTTCCACTTGTTATGAGGTATTTTTTTTAAAGAAGAAGGGGTGGTGAATGGCCTTCTGGTCTTCTATGAAGACCCTGATGAATCTGCACAAGCTATTTCACAGCAAATTTCCAACATTATGGAAAGGCACTCCTTGCCCTGGAACAGCATTTCAGCTTATGGGGCTGATAATGCCAGTGTGAACTATGGGAAGAAATCTGGTGTGTATACCAGATTAAAAGAAAAGTGCCCATCACTCCAGAAGGCTAACTGTGTTGCCCACATCATTCACAATGCAGCCAAAAAAGCTGCAGCACAACTACCGTACGATGTGGAAGTATTTGTAATGAAACTTTTCAGCCACTTCTCAGGTTCTGCCACAAGGACCAGAGACTTGAAAGACCTCTGAGTTTTGTGACATGGAATTTAAGAGTCTGTTAAGACATGTGCCACAAGGATGCTGTCACTACTCCCAGCCATTGAAAGAGTAGTGAAAAATCTCCCAGTGCTCCAGTCCTATTTCCTCTCCCAGGGAGAAGAGGAGACCCCCCCCGGCAGATATGGCAGTACTTTTCAGCTAATGAGCATGGTGAGAATGAATTTCCTACGCTGCCACAGTACTATTTGCACTTTCTCTATGCTGTTCTTGTTGATTTTAATGAACATATAAGTACATTAAAAAAATGAGCACTTACTGCCATGGAAACTTTTTGTGTAATGGTCTCTCTGAAGCAAAATCTGCAGGCAAGAGCTGAAGGTGCTTTCTTTGGAGGGAAACTTAGGGCACTTATGAGCACATTAGATAGCACTTCTTCTAACAAACTGAAAAGAGACTTCATTGTGTTCTTGGAGACAGCAGTAAAATATCTGGAACAGTGGTTTGATTATATTGAAAGCAAATACTTGTTTACACTATCTAAATTATCTCTAAATGAGCCCTTTGCTTTCAGTGACTTACTTAATGTGACCACTGCCCTGAGTCTGCAGGATGTAGATGAAGACTATCTTTTTAGGGACTACTTGGCAATTAGGCCCTTTCTCGAACTGTTATGTAACACAAGCTTGACCCCAGGAGAGAAGTGGCTGAAGCTTTTCAAAGAAGGGCCTGAACTGGCTATACTATATCCGGTAATTGCTAGGGTTTTATCTATACCGACCTCAAACGCATTTGCAGAAAGAGTTTTTTCTTTGGTGAAAGGTAAATAGACAGATGTGCGAAACCAATGTAGTGTGGACTTGTTAAAAGCCGAACTAATGATGACTGTAAATTACCGGATGAAATGTTGTGACTTTTACTCAAACATTGTTTCAAATCGGGCCCTTTTTCAAGCCATAAAATCAAATTCAAAATACACTTTAAAAAAAGTGATTTAGTGTACTAGTGTGCAGTATAAAGTACTAGGGTGCAGTTTATAATTTTGTGTTTTTCTTTGTTTAGCATTAATTTGCTAGTGTGCAGTATGTAGCACTAGGGTACAGTATGTAGTTTTGTGCTTTTTCTTTGCTTTAGCTTTAATTGACAATAAAAAGTCTTAATTTTATACTTGGCTTGTATGTGGTATGCAGACTTTTTTAAGTTTTCTTTCTGAATAGTCATGGTTGGTTTATGAATTTTTTTACTTTTTAAATAAACAAGTGTCTGTTTAATGAATAGTGTGTTTTTTATTCCTTTAAAGTTTATTTACTGTTGCAACTGAGTAATGTGTTTTTGCAGTAATAGTTCACTTCATTTAAATGGTTTGAGTTTTCAGTATGCTGTAATGTCACAATGTTGTATCCATAACTGTAATACTGCATCTCCTTTAAGACCTCTGGTGATGTTGTGGTGGGGGTGTGGCCAGTGTCATATTGGTCACACCCCTGTCCTATTGGCCACACCCCCATGTCCCACTTTGGCCTTGTTAAAAGGTGGCAACCCTATTTCCTTCTGTTCCTCCTTTCTCCCTTTCTTAAAAAAAAAAAAAAATGCCTGAAGCTCCTAGTGTTCTGACTGTGCTTCACACACATTTTGGAAATATAGAGTATATTTTAGAGCATTTATTAAAACTGTATTTGCCTTAATATTGCTACAACTCAAGTGCTCTAGGTTGCACTGCATCTGAATTGTTTTAGTGTTGTTTTAGCTGCTTTTCTGTAAATATAGACTTTTCTGTATATGTAAACTAGCTACCTATTCTACTGTACTACTGCCTCTTAAATCGTTTTTCAGTTGTACACTTGCCTTGCTTCATTTAAAAAGTTTTAAATTGATAATTTTGTAAAGTTTTAATTGCATTTACTGTTTAGGGCTACACACTCAAGTGCATTAGCCTTTTCTGTGTTTATTTACTGTATTATTGCATTGTTTAGCCTGTTTAACGAACAAAAAAAAAATGCTATCTTGTTTGCTCGTTTCCTGCCTTTCCTAACTAGTATAGTCCAGATCCCAGGCTTTGCTGGTTTCAGGAGTTCATTTTCTGTGTTCAGAGCTATACAGACCTTGCTGTGGTAGAGGGAAGTCCTACTGCTTACCAGTGGGAGTGGTGAGCATTTAGGGTTACCACCTGTCCCACTTTGCGAGGGACAGTCCCTCTTTGGGCAGTTGTGTCCTGCAAAAAAATTGTAAAAATGGCAAATGTCCTGAGATTTTAGGGCAAAATTATTTCCTCTATTTTATGTAAGAGTTGCATAAAACAGTTATTCTGTATCTGAAACATCTAAATGTTATAAGAAACAGAATAAGCAACTAAAATGCTACAAGAATAAGCATTTATTTAGGCAAAAAAGTGAAGTTCTGTCCTTTGTACTGGCCATGGGTATGTTTTGGCATGCAAAATCTGACGTTTGTACCAAAAATGTTCCACTTTGGGCATTTGAAAAGGTGGCAACCCTATGAGCATTGTACTGTCTATCTAACACTAGAGGAGTGGTTTCCAGCTCTGAAATTGTAATTTTATTAGCCATTTTGGGCTGATTTCTATCCCTTTCAACTTTTTGGCTTAAAAACACGTGTGTTTGCATGTTATTTGCATCGTGCAGCACCACGGGGCTACAGTTAAACTATTCCAGGTGCCAGAAAGTCTGCTCTTCAAATTTCCCCTTAGAACTAGCTGGTTTCTCAGTAGTAGAATTAAAATCTGAAACCCTGTGACTAGCATTTGCTCTAGAACCTGCTGGAAAGCACTAGAAAGCCTTAAACTGATACAAGCACTCAACTCTCCTTGTTAATAAGGAGAAATTAATCGTAGGCACTAAGCCTATAATTGCAAAGTACCTTGCAAAGGTAAGGGAAAACAGTTCTTGTACTTTACAAAAAAAACACCTAAACAGGAATGTCCAAGGGTCAGCTTCCACTGATTTCTCCTGTCCACCTGGTGAATCTGGGCATACTGGGGCAATGCAGCAACTGCCTCATGTACACAGATAACCCTCTCCTCCTACCATACAACCTGCGAGAGATGCATTTACAAGACCAAACTGGAAGCAAAGCTCTCTCCAGCCAAGATTGTGCTAGACAGTCAAGAGGAGAAGCTTAACACCTGCACTACACCTCAAGCAACATATAGCCCTTAAAAACACATACCATCAACACCCACACATAGCAACACTAAACCCACATATGCCGAGGCCCTTAACATTAACCTGCCCAAGCAACAAGGACCTCTGAAGCTGAAACACAAACACCAGTCACAACCAAAGTGACACATAGCTCACAACACTTGTGTGCCACCCAACAACAGCCCCCAAGGCAAGAAAATGTACCCAACACTTTAGTCATAGGTGACTCTATAGTCAGGCACACTGATGTCCCACTCACCAGACTGAACAAGGAGAAAATTACAGTCAGCTGCCTGTTGGGTCCCAGGATCCACCACATAATGCATGCACTCAAGTCACTCCACAACAAGTACAAATACAACTCTGTCATTGTCCATGTTGGAGTGAATGACTTGAGACGTACCTCCCTGGACTACATGAAGAGAGACATGGAAGAGCTGTCAGATCATGTAGCCCAGGCAGGTATGATCCTAGCCCTGAGTAGCATCCTGCCTTTGCCCAGAATGATACCACATTATAAAGACAAAATGATTGACTTCAACAACTGGCTAAGCTTCTGGTGTCATTCAAAGGGGATTCAGAATCTGTCTGCCTGGGATGACATGATTGCCAGAGATGGTCTGCACCTGTCACTCCTGGGATTCAGATTACTGGCTACAGCTCTTGCCACCCTATAGTGCCTTTTTTAGGCAAGGTTCAAATGAGAAAACCACCACCATAACAGATACAAGCATGCAAAATCTGAAGGTAATGTTTCTCAATGCTAGAAGTCTAAACCTCAAAATGCACTCTCTCGAGGCACTCCTAAAAATGGAGAACATCGATATCTGTGCAGTAACTGAGACCTGGTTCAAGGCTCCAGAGAACACCCCTGCAATACCAGGCTACACAACTCTTACCACACTTTTCAGACACCAAACCAATACTGAAACACTAAAGGTGGAAGAGTGTCCATATTCACCAAGGATATTCACACCTCCAGGCTAGTTACCCAACACAATGCATCTGAAATTCTACAGGTG
This sequence comes from Protopterus annectens, assembly GCF_019279795.1. Classification (NCBI taxonomy): domain Eukaryota; kingdom Metazoa; phylum Chordata; order Ceratodontiformes; family Protopteridae; genus Protopterus; species Protopterus annectens. The sequence goes on from NC_056729.1 coordinate 1,474,925,537, forward strand.
CAACTAACACTACGTAAGACTACAATCCAAACTGTAGCTTGCTACAGATCCCCCCACCATGCCGCAAGATTCTCACTATACCTTTCTAAACATACTGGAAAATATTAAGATACAACCAAACACCCCAATACTGGGTGATTTCAACTACCCTGCCATTAACTGGGAAAACTACTCGGATACCAACACCTTTTCCCAATGGTTCTTGGAATTCATAAATTCCAATGCCCTGGATCAACTAATCCATTGTCCCACCAGGGGCTCCAATATCCTAGACCTGGTCATTACCAACATGGGAGATAGATGCTCCACACCAGTGGTCACCCCCTCATTGGTCATGTCTGACCATAAGCTAATCACCCTTGACATCCACATCCCACCCCCCAATAAGGAAGCCTCTGTAAAAAAACTTCTCAAAACCCAACTTCATGCTACTCAAGTAAAAAGTGACAAACTTCATGACACCCATGCAGACGGGAGCTGAAAGTTCGACTGCTGAATCCTACACTAAGGCACTGTATGAGCACATCCACTCATGCATGAATCGTGCCATCCCAAATAGAACCAAGATGCTCTCCTCCAAAAAAAGGAAGCCAATATGGTGGTCCCCTGCCATAAACAAACTATATTACAGAAGGAAGAAACTGTTGCAGAAAAGTGGAAAATCCCAGGATGCAAAAAACTCCCTTACCAGCTTCAGTAAGAAGCTGAGATCCCTCATAAAATCCTCTAAAGCAAGTTACAAAAATAAAATTGCTAAAGATTCCAAAGACAACCACAAGGCATTCTATATTTATGTCAAGAATCTAAATGGCAATGCTCAAATCTGCTCTGAGCTACAACAGCAGAATGGCATTAAAGATACTGATCCCAAGGATATTGCCAATATCCTGGCAGATCGATTTAGTGCCAACTTCACCCCCCTCTCACCCCCTAAATGGCCCATCTCAATACCAAAAGATTGCCAAATTCCGGTAATCATGGCCACACAAGTAGAAACTGCACTCTCCAAAGCGAACAATACAGCATCCATGGGATCAGATGACATCCCGGGCTGTGTACTACATGAACTACAAAATGAACTGGCATCTCACCTAAGTGTCATGTTTAATCATAGCCTCACCTCAGGCTTCGTGCCCACTGAGTGGCGCACAGCTATAGTTATCCCACTCTACAAAGGGGGATCCACCTTGGATCCCGGGAACTACCATCCTATCAGTCTGACGTGCCTGATCTGCAAGGGCATGGAACGCATTATCATGGAACTTATAAACAAAGACACTGGCAACCTTCAAACATGGACCTCAACCAGTTTGGGTACATGAAGGGCTGATCTTGTCTCCTGAACCTGATTGACTTCTTCAAATCAGTCTCCAGAGCCTTTGACACCATCCCCCACTCTGGAATCATAGATAAACTTACTAAGCTGGGCATAAATCCCTACATCACTCGATGGGTTGCCAACTGGCTTACTGACAAAACCCAGACTGTAAAAGTAGCAGACTCCAAATCCAGCTTCAGACAGGTTACAAGTGGAGTACCTCCGAGTTCAGTCCTGCAATCGCTCTTGTTTAGCATCTACTTCTCTGAAGTACAGGCCAACACTAAGGGATGCTGGCTAACAAAGTTCGCAGATGACTGCAAACTGGGAGCCATTATTGAATCCCAAAATAATGTGGATATTCTACAAATGTGCCTTACAGAAACAGATGCTTGGTGCCAAAGCCATGGGCTCAAGCTTAATTCCAAGAAATGTATAGTTATCCCCTTTGGGAAAAACCATGTACCCATGAATTACTAGGTGGCAGTACACTAAACACCGAAAGTGTGATGAGAGACTTAGGGATGCAGGTGGACAGTGGTCTCACCTTCGATAACCACATCACCACAACAGTCAGGAAATCCTTCTATGTGGCACACCTCATCACCAAGGGCTTTTCATCCAGAAAAAAGGAGGTCGTTGTCCCACTATACTCATCCCTCATTAGACCCATTATAGAGTACAACGCTCCATTTGGTATGTACTTCACAAGACATCTGCAACAGCTAGAAAGGCCACAGAAATACCTCACTAAAAGAATCAAAGGCCTAAAGCAGATGCCCTATGCTGACCATCTAAAAAAACTCCAGCTATACTCTGGCATATCGTCTACTCAGAGGTGATCTCTGCTTAACATACAAGGCCATGTCAAACCCTGAGCTGTTGGACATGCTCCACTTAAAGAAATCCCAATCCCTCAGAGCCACACACTCCAGGGATCTAAACCTTGTCATTACAATGAACAAAAACATGCTGGAGGGATAGGTTCCTGACCCAGAGACTCCCCATACTCTGGAATAGACTGCTCATACATGTCAAGCAGAGTGCCTCCTTGGTCCTCTTCAAAAGGAACCTTGACAATTGGATGAAAGATAGGAAATTCAGCTCGGGGATCATGTCAGTCACCCTGCTAGACAGGGGTCCAGGGAAGTAAATATTGTTGGAAGAAATATCCAGGGAATTGTTATGGCTAGGCTTGTATAGGCCCTAGGGCCGATAGCCTAGTACCAACTTATGAACCTATGAACCTATAAGATAAAAACTTAATTGTCTGTGCACATCAATGAGATGAAGCATGCATTCTCCCTTATTCGTAAATTTTGGAAAGAAGACTGGTAATTGTATGGACTGGTTAATGTTACTTTCTGTCACCACTTTAGGAAGAAAGGACGGGTTGGTCCAAGAAACACACTGTCCTTTTGAAAAATAATGTAAGAATGCTTAGTTGATAGGGCCTGCAGCTCAGAAATTAATTTTACTGAAGTGATAGTCACTAAGAAGATTGTTTTCTAAGAAAGAAACTTCAAATTGCGTTGGTCTGCTGGTTCAAAGGGTTTCTGAGTTAATCCCTAAATGAAAACAGTAAGGTTCCAAGGAGGAGGAGGAGGAGGGCACTTTATTGGGGGTCTGAGAAAAAAAACACCTTTCATGAAGGCTCAACACAATCTGGACGAAGCCAGAAAAAAAGATTGGTTTCCAGAATGGAAATTAGAAATTGCTGCCAACTGAATTATAACTGTAGAAAAACTAGCTCCTTCTTTGAAAAGAGTTGTTAGAAAGAGAAGACTGGCTGAAGTTGGTGCTAAAAAAGGGTCGGTATTCTGGTTGGAATCCCAAACAGAAAATCTTTTCCATTTGCTTCTGTAGACTTTTTAGTAGATGCCTTCTGGGACGCCAAGATAATCTCATGGACTGGGGAAGAAAACCTGGACTGTTTAACTATTACTTGAAGTGGAGAAACTATGTGGTTAGCTTGAGGCTATGGAGACTGGGGTGTTAAATTCTCGATGGATGATACAGGAGATCCTGAGTGGGTCCCAGTATCCTTGGAGGATATCTCAAGTGGGACTACAGGAAGGAAAACCATACCTGTTGAGGCCAGAAGGGGGCAATGAGGATGAATGAGCTCTTCAGCCTGCTTGCTTTCTCTAAGAATTCTGAAATCAGAGGAACAGGAGGGTAGGCCTACAGGAGACCTGGAGGCCAGTTGTGAATCAGAGCATCTCTCAGTGACTCCCCCTGAGGTGGGATCTGAGTGAAGTACTTGCTGCACTTCTTGTTGAGGTGCGAGGCAAACAGGTCACAGGACAGCTGGCCCCGGCTCCTGAAGATCATATTCGCTACAGATTCATTGAAAGACCACTCATGAGGCATAAGAATGGATTTGCTGAGCCTGTCTGTTAGAACAGTGATTTTCCCTGGGATGTGCATTGCAAAGTGAAAGTGGTCTGAAGTAATCACCCACTCCCAAACCCTCATGGCCTCTCTGCATAGTGGGTAAGACTGGGTTCCTCCTTGTTTCTTGATGTATCAGACTACTGACATGTTGTCTGCTTGGGCTATAATAGTCCCCAGAAGGAGAACGTTTTGAAATGCTTGCAATACTAGGAAGACTGCCCTCATCTCTAGGACATTGATATGCAATTTGGTCTCTCTAGGGGAACAAAATGCCTTGGACCATCTTTCACAAGAAATGTCCCCCACTCCAGTTAGGAAGTGTCTATGGTCACTGTGGCAACTGGGGGTGGAAGAATGAATGGTCTGCCTAGAAAAAGATCATTGGACTGAATCCACCAATGAATATGCCATTTACAGATTGGAGTTAGTCTTATGGGAAAAGATAAGGGCTGATAAAGAATGTACCATTGTACCACCAAGGTCCACTGAAGAATTTACATAAAGAATCATGCTGGAGGGACCAGAAGTATGGCAGCTGACATTGACACCAGAGCTTGTAGTACTAATCTTGCAGGAAGAGATGGGTGATTGAGAAAAGAGCAAACTTGAAGTTTCAAAGATGTGATGCAATGGAGAGGTAAGGACGCCACCTGAGGTGTAGTATTCAAAAGAGTTCATATGATCTCCAGGATCTGTGTACTGGGACTGGATTTGACATGGCATGTTCTATTGAAATGCCTAAAGTGTTGGAAACCTGGAGCAAGTGGTCCCTGGCTTGTAAAAGTTGATGCTTGGATGGGATGGTGAGGAGCCAATCATCGAGATATGGAGACACGTGGAATCCCTTGAGTCTCTAGTGAACTACTGTGACTGCCATGCATTTGGTAAACACCCTGAGATCTCTGGTGAGTCCAAAGAGCAGTGCTCTGAAACTGTAATGATAGTCTCCCATCCGAAAGTGTAGATGTCTGATAGGATCATAGGAATTTACTAGGCTAATAGCCCCAGGGCCCTTACAAGCCTAGCCAAGTTCTACCCTTATTTCCATGATTAGCACCTATTGCCCCTGCCAAGAGGGACACAGGTGGAACACCCATGGTGAATTTACAGTTATCCATCCAATCATCCAGATTGCATTTGAAGAGGGTCAATAAGGTGCTCTGTTTGACATGAAGTGGGAGTCTGTTCCAAAGATGTGGTAACCTCTGGGAGAAAAATCTGTCCCTACAGCAGGTCCTATCAATGTTACATACCAGTTTAAGATCTTTAGAACGAGTAAGCCGTGCATCATTTGACTTGCGGACATGCAGCATTTCCAATAAATCAGAGTCAGAGATTGCTTCTGAGTAGTCTCTAGGAAACAGAATAAAGTGGCAGTGATTTCAGACAATCCACATGGGACAGATGCTGAAGACTTTGAATTTTTCTTGTGAGGAATCTCTGTGGTCTCTCCAATTGCTGCAGGTGCTTGGAAAGGAACATACCAAAAGGGGCGTTGTACTCAATTATTGGCCTGATCAGGGAAGAGTGCAGGGAGGTTATAACCTCTTTTTTTCTGGATGCAATTCCATTACATATGAGATGAGCAATACAAAATGCCCTTCTTATCACTGTGGAGACAGGGTGATCAATGTTAAGGTTGCCGTCGACCTGTGTGCCGAGGTCTCTCACCACTGAGTGTATATTTAGGGTGTTGCTATTGACATGGTAGTTAGCAGGAACATCACTCTTAATGGAAAGGGCTGATAATACATTTTTTGCATTGAGTTTAAGGCCATGACTTTGGCAATGATCATTTCTTTGTGTAAGACCCTCTTGTAAGATGTTGACATCATCTGGAGATTCTATAACCCTTCCCAGTTTGCAGTCATCAGCAAACTTTGTGAGCCACAGACCTTTAGAGTTTTTGCTTGTACTTCAGGGAAATAGATTCCAAACAAAGTAGAGGTCCCAGGACTGATCACTTTAGAACACCACTGGTTAAAGGTCTGCTGTTGGAGGTGGATTCCCCTATTTTGACTATATGTGTTCTATCAGTGAGCCAGTTAGCGACCCATCTAACGATATAAGGGTTGATACTTAGCTGGGTGAGTTTGTCAATGATGCCTGAGTAAGGGATAGTGTCAAAAGCTTTGGCTAAGTCTAGGTAGCTTGTATGCACAGATTCCCCTCGTCCAAGGCCTTGGTGACTGTCTCAAAGAAGTCCACCAGTTTTAACAGGCATGATCTCCCATCCTTTGACAAATAAGCTGAGTAGGGTCAAGTGTTTGGAGATTACCTATATCTTTGTCGATAAGGTCCATGATGATTCATTCCATGGCCTTGCAGATAAGGCTAGTTAGGCTAATTGAAAAACCACACCAATACCTCCACACTCTGAATTAATGCAACAACCAAAAACTCCAAATGTGGAAAAAAGTTAAATGTTGTACAATAAAGCAGCCAGGCAGTAAAAAAACAGTACTTTATTCTAGCGCCTCAGTGTCACCACCTTCTTGGAATACAAACAGGTACCCATGACACTCCACCTTTATACATCTTATTCACAAATTACAATTGCATTAGTTAGGATAATAGGTCTATAGTTCCCAGGGTCAGTGGAAGCACCACCTTTCTGCAAGGGAATAACAGTGGCCATTTTCCATTCAGCTGGGATGAAGTAGGTGCTTAGACTGTGATTGAAAAGAGTACCCAATGATGTTGCTAATTCTTCTTATTGCAGCCCATGGAGGATACAGAGATACAAGGTAGGGGACAGGTGGTAGAGATGTTATGAGGTACGTGTGGTGGGGACAGGGGAGTGAGGTTTTCACAGAACCTGTTGGCCAACAGGTTAGCTATGTCCAAAGGTTCATTATATGTGGTATCATTAACTACCAGTTTGGCACAAACGTGGGCCTTTCCTTTCAGGTTGCAGATGTAATTAAAGAATGCCTTATGGTTGTCCTTAGTTGAGGAAGCTAATTTGGATTTGTAGTTTGCTTTGGAGGATTTCACAAGAAATCTTATTTACTTGTTTAAGCTGAGGAGGGAGTGTTTCCAGTTTATGGCTTGCTCCCTCTTACTCTTAGCAATTTCTTCCTCTTTTTGTAAAGTCTGTTAATGGCAGTTGTCCACCAGGCAGGTTTGCTCTTCCTTGAGAAGCTTGTTTTGGTCCTATCAGGTACGGCCGAGTCAATGCAGTTATACAGGTTTTTGTTTAAAGCAGTAGTTTGTAAAAAGAAGAACTTGACATAGTTGCCAGTTCCATCTGAGGGGGGAGGTGCAGTGAAGCTAGTTATACCATCCCATAACCTCTTACCGGGGGGGGGGGTTACTTAAAATGAGACTGATTTGTGGTCATATCTCACCACAGAACACCTCAGAGTGGGGATGCTATAGTAGTCCCCCATATTGGTAAGGACCACATCCAGGATGTTGGCACCTCTTGTGGGGTGTCAACCAGATGGTCCAGGACATTGGAGTTAACAAAGTCAACGAACCTTTAGACAAGTGAGCTTGGGCACAAGCAGTTTACCTAGTCAATGGATGGGTAGTCACTCAAAACCATGGTGTTCGTTTGTATCTTGATAGACTCAAGTAGATCCAAATAGGAAGAGTGAGTGTCCTGATTCATGGAGGTGGTCCTGTAGCTGGCAATGACTTGAATAGGTGTGCTACCAACAGTTAAATTGACACCTGACATTATCTCCAGGGAATCATATTGTTTAACCAATCTGGAGGTGTATTTATCTTTAATGAATATTGATACACTGCCTCCTTTAGTTTTCATGCCTTCAGTTTGCGGTCTGAACATGTGGAAGGAGGTGTAACCCAGTATGGCTATGGTTATCTCCACAGCCTTGAACCAGATCTCCTTGACTGCACAAATGTCTGCAACATCCAAGGTGAGGGCTGCTTCCAGAAAGTGCAGTTTCATGTTAAGACTGAGATTGCTTTTACATGCAGTTTTTATGTTGGGAATTTTGTCCTTGAGACACTGCCTAAAAAAGGCACTATTGGGGTGGCAAGAGCCTTAGCCAGTAGCTGAAATCCCTGGGGTGACAGATGAAGGCCATCCCTGGCAAAGCATCGAGGTCTGTTGATCATGTCATTCCAGGCTCACAGATACTGGATCCCCTCAGACTGACTCCAGAAACTAAGCCAGTCATTGAAGTCAATAATTTTCTGTTTGTAGTGAGGCATCATCCTAGGTGAAGGTAAAATGTTGCTTAAGGCTAGGGACATATCTGCCTAAGACACATAATCTGAGTGGCTCAGTCATGTCTCTCTTCATATAGTCTAGTCTGGTACGCCTCAAGTCGTTCACACCAACATGGACTATGACGGAGTCATAACAGTACCTGTTGTAGATCCTAGCACCTGACAGACAACTGACTGTGACCTTTTCCTCATCCAGCCTGGTGACAGGGACATCTGTGTGTCTCACGATGGAATTGCCTATGACTAATATGTTTGGTTTTGTGTTTTGCCTTAAGGCCTTGACAGGTGAGATACTGCTGTGTGAGCTATTATGTGTACTGTGTTCTGCAGAGGAATTATTATGTGTAGTGTGCTTGTGTTTGTGTTTGGGAGGTCTATGGTGTTTAGGTATGTTTCTGGTGAGGATCTCCATATATATAGGCATGTGTGATGTGTGTTTGGGTGGAGTAGAAGGTGAGGTGTGCATGCTGACTACCTGCTCATTGTTATATGTACTGACTTTTGTGTGACAGAGCATGGATTCAAGATTCTTAATATAGTTGCATCTCTCACATGCTGAGTTTGTGTGGACGAGGAACAGAGGGGTTGTCAGTAAACAACTGAATTGTGTGTCTATTTTTATGTGACACTATGCATCCTGGAGACCTATAGAGCACATCCAATCATCATTGGACAGAACAGGCAGGATGGACAGAACCATAAACATGTTGAACTTCATCTTCTTTACATACTGGTTCAACTTGCTTAGATTAAAAATGGGTCTTAGGTGCCCTGTTTTCTTTGGAACTAAAAAGAAGTGTGAATAAGTTCCTAATCCTATCTGGTCAGTTGGGACCTCCTGGATGACTCTTTTTTGTAGCAGCTTTTGTATTTCTTGTGTTGCATCTTTCTTCTGACTGGGTGGAACATCAGGAAGTTTCCTCTTTTGGATAGCAGGAGGAAGGGAAAATGGTATGTAGTAACCTCTGCATATGATTCTTATCACCCATGAATCTTTTCTGATGTGTGTCCAGGTGTTTAGGTGCAAAAAGAAATGAGTCCAGATTGCCTCCACAGTTGGATAGTTGGGCAGCACTTCAAGAATGCTGATAGGTCCTATCGGAAAAAGAATCTTTGAAGCCCTGGGTTCTGCAGGCCCCTCCGCCTGTAGGACAATGTCTTCCATTAAAGTTTGCTCCTCTGCCTTTGGAGGAATTATCCCCATGTGAATCCTGAAGAGGTTCCTGAGATTTTAGGAACCACATCTTCTTACCACCTCATTGGTTTCTACAGAAGGTTTGTTGAAGGGTAGAAAATGTAATTCCTATGGCAGACAGAGTTTTTTCCTCTTGTTCGCTGTGGGTAAGCATATCTTTAACTGATGACCTGAATAAGAAAGTGCCATCAAAGGGGGTATTGACAAAGAGCATCTGAAAGGACTCCGCAAAATTACATAGCCATATCCATTCATGTCTCCTTATGTCTATGCCTGAACCGGCTTCGCATGAGGTACCTTCCACTGTACGGGAGGTCAGCCTCATCGATGCATTAGAAATGCATAGCAGTGTGGCCAGTTGAGAGGAAGTCTTTTTGAAATCCTCCACAGAGATGGACTCCAAGAGAACGTTTGATAACTCCTTAGTCAAATCTCTCTGTAGCCAAGTGAAGTGTGCCAAATATTTTAACAACCAAAGAGTGAATGTAGCTGAGGTGAACAATCACTTTCCAAATCTGTCCATTGCTCTGGAGTCCCTGTTCAGTGGATGAACAGAAGATCTCTGCTAAATAGCGCCTTCTTGATGGCTGCCACCGCTACCATAGCATTAACTGGGACTCCCTTGCTCCTGTGGGGTCTGTCAGCAGGAGGGACCAGAAATTTGTCCAGGCACTTGGAAAAAGGTCTGACAGTGTCCGGTTCCTTCCAAGCCTAGTGGGAAATCAAGTCAATCAATTAATCTGATGGGGGAGTCATTCAAGACGTAGACTGTTCAAAACCAAAAGCCTCCAGAAACACTGATTCTTCAGGAGAAGGAGATTGGGAAGACCAGCCACCCTTTTGTTTGAGGATCTCAAGGATATCTCCAAAGGAGATGTCATTGAGCGGTAATCTGGGGGATACTTCTCCCTAATCCAAATCAATGTCTTCTGTGAAAGACTCCATAGACGATTCTATGTGCCTCCACTTACATGTCCTCCTCCAAGGAGCCTACTCCATGGGGTGTTCGGAAGAGGTATAGGAAGGGTGGGGGTTCTCTAGAGGAATTGTCTGGAGACTTCCCAGAACTGGCTGTCCTTGTGGAATAGGTCTGATGGGCTCAAAATCAAAGATGGGAGATGGGTGGGATCTGAGATAAGAGAAGAAGGTTCCCTGTGAAGAGTGAAAGCTCTTTCTACCATCTTGAATGCCAAAGGAACAGGGGAAACCTCTCCCCACCTCCTTGGAGCTGAAGCCTCCGAGGAAGGTAGCTCAGTGCCGCCCCTGGATCCAAGCCTCAAGGGGAGAATCAGATCTGAGCTGTCTGGGACCGAAGCTCTGAGGGGAATGGATGGATGGATCTTATGAATTCGGAGAAAAAACAAACCGCTTGTACCTGGCTCCAACCTCTCAGATCCAAGACCTGTACCAATCTGAAGGTTTTGGAGCAGAGTCAGTCAGGGACACCGTTGAAGTAGAAGATGGCACCTTCCTTGGATCAAACAATGAACCTCTCTGGGCTCTCGTATCCTGGGACTCTAAACCACTGGTTGAATTGGGGAAGGAGAGAGAATGGACTTAGCAGGTGCACTCACGGATCCAGGAGGAGGTGGAGCTGGAAAAGCTCCCATCTTGATCTGAGCCCTGAAAAATTTCCATATCATCCTATCTACATCCACCTTTTACAAACTCCTAGAAGACATGGAATATGCTGTGGATAAGGATCTAGTGTGCGTCTTCAGAGTCTGAAAAAGTTGAGTTGGCAGAGAAGATGACAAGTTTCAGTGCATACTCTGGTGTACGGCTTCTGCGGCTTGAAGTAAGTCTCAGATACAAGGACTTAGTATTTGAAAATGAAGTAGATGGCAAGGGTGAAATGACAACAGGAGCAGAACCTTTTGGATCCAATGAAGGCTTTGTATATAAGGACAGCCCAAGAGGTTTCAGGTCCGAGCTGGATTGATCAGAAACTTTTTTTAATCTTGTCCAGCGGCTCTGAAGAAGCCCTTGGGAACTTCTGAGGAGATCTCTTTCTGCCCAAAGAAACGAATATGAGTGTTTTTGAGGGGGGTTGAGCTCCAGAAGAAGCAAGAAGCAACCCTTTTAAAATCAGTCTATTGCATTTGTCTGATAATGCCCTGAGATTAAAGGTGGCACAAATGGAACCATACGTGTCAAGATGATCAGGGCCTAGGCAATGCACTCACTTCTAGTGGCATCTGGAATTGGGATCCTATGCCCACAAGAAGTGCCCTTTATGAAGCCAGTTGGTTTCTCCTTCATGGTCAAAGAGAAAAACATGGTGTAAACAAGAAAACCACAAACAATTTTATTTATTTTTATTTAATTTTATTTTACATTTGTTGACCGGGAGAATCCGAATGGATAAATGTCCATTTTCAGCGAAGGCCCGGGGAGAAAAGCTTCACAGTTTGTAACTATACAAAGCCAAGTAAACAAACAAGAAATTAAATAACAGTTTTTTTAAACAAACAAACAAGTTTTAAGAAATGAAGGGGGAAAAGGAATACCAACTATGGTTAATCAGAGAATACCTAAAAAAGGTAAGGAAAGAAAGGTACCAACAATGATACTAAGACTACTCAAGCTGAGTAGAAGTTAAAAGTAAAGACAAAAGAAATCTTAATGTCACTGAAAAGCTCTAAAGGCAGGAACTAGACAGAAAAAAATATAAGTTTTAGTAAATAAAGTATAAAAATTAAAATTATAAGAGAACAGCTGCTTAATATGTTTGAGAGCAGAACCTACTTCTAACCAGAATGGTGGCAAGCAAGATTTCAGGTGTTGGGGATAGAGTAGAGCATTATGGGTAGAGGGAGGAGCTTGAGAGTTGGATCCAAAGTCTTGTGTATGTGACGGAGTCAGATCCGAAGATCAGATTGGAAACCATTGATGAGGAAGAATGAAAAGGACATCAGATTTGACTGTTATACCCAGTGACAGGCAATGCTGGAGCAAAAAGTCCCTCACTTGGATTAAGGACGCCTTTGATGTCACCATAAAGAGACAGTTGTCTAGGTAAGGAAAGATCCAAAAGCTTTGCAACCTGAGCCAGGCTTCTATCACTGCCATATACTTGGTGCAGACCTGGGAGGAATGGTGAAACCAAGTAGCAGAGATTGGAGTTGGTAGTGACTGGTTCCCAGCCTGCAGCACAGGGACCTTCTTGATTGCCTCTCTATTCTGATGTGTTATTAGGCAAAGTACAACCAAGTCATCCTTCCTCGGTAGAGGTAGAATGGACTGGGCTGTCATCTGGAACTTGGTCTGTTTCACAAAATGATTTAACCTGCTGAGGTCCAAGATGGGCTTGAGAGCCTCGTTTTTCTTTGGCACCAAAATAATCTTGAATAGACCCAGCCCCTAGTTGGTCTGATGGATCCTCTTGGATGACTCATTTGAAACACAGCTTTTGAACCTCTGCTGTTTCCTCTCTTCTCCTCTGATGGGGTGACCCATCTGGAACAGATTTGTCTCTCACTTTTGGAAAGGCCTGAAAAGGAATCATGTAGCCTCTGGAAACTCTCAACACACAAGGATCTGATGTGATGGCCTCTCAAATTAGGGTGGAAAGACAAGCATCCACTGACTGCAACAAGCAGGCAAACTGTCAGGAGCACAGGCAGGGCTTCCCAGAAATGGGTCACCTGAAGCCCTGGTATTACATGCCATCTTTACCTCTACTAGTGATGTCCAGTAAAGTCACACAACTCTGCCTCACTGGGCACTTTACACTGGAGCTTCCTGGGCAAAGTGTTGCAATTTGTGGAAGAAAATCTTCCTCCTCCTCTGGTTCCTATAATATGTCATCTGTAGGATGAGAGATGCACACCAATGGCAGACAAAATATTGTCCTCATGATTAGTCCTAGACAAAGCATCTTTAACCGTGGGACCAAATAAGGTGGTCCCATCAAAGGGGTGGTGGTTAAGAAAAAATGCCTTACAGCAATTTGCAAAGTTACTGAGGTGCATACAGGTATGACTGTGAATGGTGATACTGTTGTCTGCTGTTTGGGCCATACCATCCACTCCAGTAGAGATGAAGCATGTGGATATATTTGATATAGAACACATAGTGGCCAAATGAGTCTCCAAAGTCTTATAAGACTCAACTGAAGTTTGAGCCACCACAAACTTAGAAACTTCAGAAATAAGGTCTCTCCTAAGTCTAGTTAAATGTCCTATGTAGTTCAGCACATAAAGGGCAAATGTGGCAGAAGTGTAAGATCACTTCCCAACTCAGTCCAGCACACATGATTCCATGTTCAGGACACTGAGGGGAAGTGCTCTCTTTCAAAGTCTTTCGTGGCATCTGCAGTGATGACAACAGCATCCACTGAGGGGCCTTTGCTCCAAAAGGACCTGTCCTTGGCAGGGAATCAGAAGCGTGTCGGGCTTGTAAGGAGGGGCTCCACCACATCATGGTCTCTCAAAGTCCTCCAGGACAAAGGTTGATGATCACATCTGGAGGTGGTACCACCCAGGACGTGGATGGGCCTGCACCAAAGTCTTCAGGAAAAACCGACACTCCCAGGGAAGGTTCTTGGGCATCCCCTGCCAATACCTCATCAATTCTGAGAGGTTGCCAAAGAAGGCATTCTCATGAGGGACTCTTCATCGGTGAGGGATTCTTCAGGAGAATCCAAGTGTTTCCTCTTGCATTGGTTCTTCCTATACACCCCCTGGGGAGTAGCCAGGTGGACAAAGAAGCAGCAGGGGATCACAGGGTCCTTGGCTGCTCAGAATCTATTGGTGCAGGCTTTCCTGAAGACAGCTCATGAAAAGTGAGAGCCTGAATGAGGATGGGGATGGAACAGACACCCAAAGACAGGCACACATCTCAGATTGAGGCAAAATCCTGTCTATGATATTGAGTGCCTACACTGAGGCAAGGCAACCAGAAAGGGACCCTGCTCAACCTTAGGATCCAAGAGAGAGACCAAGACCGACCCATCTCAATCTCTGGCATGACTGGGTCAAACACTGAGACTAGAACTGAGATTTTGAGAGCCAAAGCACCCAAAGGCAGGGACAACTCCAATAACCACAGAGTTAAACCCAATCCTGGATCCTCTGTACTGACACTAGACTTCTGGGACACATTCAGTGAGAGGACTGGAATAGAATGCATCAAGGCAGAAGCCAGCACGGAAGGCAGACAAGCTGTCAGCATTGGAAAAAGGGAGATGTAGATAAGTGTCAGAACCAAGGATACTTATGCTATTAGGTGGCCAGTGGAAGAACAACAATATTCAAGGCTGTGGGAACAAGTTCCCTCATCCACTGTATCAAGGGAGCAGGGATAATACCAAAGTCCATCTGGGCCTTTAGGAAGGTTTGCATGAGCTAGGCCAGATCTGGTTCTTTGGCACTCCTGGAGAACCATACAGACTGAGATGAAGCCATGGAATCAGGCTTGCTGGAACGAGACATGTTGAATGATCTCAAAAGGGGAAGCCTAGACCCAAAGAGGTGAGGACTGTGTAGAAAACTGGTTCTGGATTAATAATCATAAAAGGCAAATGGATTTTACTGGACTACATATGTCCAAGTGTGGTAACTTGGTTGGATCCAATGAATGAGAAAACGGAGATCACTGCCAGCACAGCACTGATTCCAGATCCATAGGAAACTGGAGAAGCCTAGTGTCTGGGGGCATTCAGATCTGACTGCCCCTCACGAAGGGATGCAGAAGCTCTCTTATTTTCTTTATATTTCTATTTAGCCTCATTTTTCTTCCCTTATTATCTATCTGTCCTTCTCCCTCCTGGCTTTATCTATATCTCTAAAGCCAAAAAGGAAGGAAGAATACTGCAGCAAACTGTGTTCAATACAAACATAAATAAAATAAAAAACTAACAGAAACGTTCACAATTAAATCATAAAACCAAATAAGAATACAAAGCTTTTGGGTTTCCCCTTCATCTGTGCATAACCAATAATGAATTAAAACCATTTAAATATATACCCTCTGACATAGCCAACCAATCAACATGAAGATTTCATTAAGTTACTAATAAAATTTTAAAGACATATTTTCTGTTACTTGTGCAAACTCATTTGCCTCTTAAGTAAGAAAGGTTTCAAGCTTACGACCCCATTCAAACATGGGGGCTTTTGATATGTTCACTCTTTAAACAGGATATACCCACTGGACAAAATGTCCTTTTTCAAGGGCAAACTGGAAGCACTGCCTGGCTAAGTGACTTGCGCAGAGTCACACAGTAGGCAAATTAATGTGGAAAGAATTAGACACTGTACCCTGGGCACACAGTTCTTTATTCTTTCTGTGCAACTCCATTGATTTGTACAGTGCTTTGGTTACAGGTACTATAATAAAGTTTAAGCTGAAAAAGAAGCTCTGGTTGGCTATTATCGTTATATCCAAACATTGGCCAAATGCTTTAACTTACAGCAGCTTTAAGTGGTAAGACTGAAATAGTGATACTTTTGCAATTTTTTCACACTGCATCCCTTCCCAGTATGGTAAAATTAATACTGATTCTGGGCTTCGCTTGCAGTATGACAGCTACACAGAAATTTGAAATGCTTTCTAAGCATGACAATGCTAGATTCTGCACTAATAATAGTAAGGATTGCAATTCAAATGGTGTAAAAGTTACAAATATGAAACGGGTGGCTCAAGAGATGAGCTTTTTTATGTGTCAGGCATGATACATCACAGGGTGCATCAGAATGGGTATGCAGATATCCCTGCATAGGAGTCGGAGATAACAGCTAGCCAGCTTTCAAAACTTCAGAGCATCTTTCATGCACCCAAACCATAAGTCAGCTCAAAATGAGCTGACTAAAGGTCAGTTTGAGTGTTAAGGCCTTCAGAGGTTTCCTGCTGCCAAGAAGAGTGCTCATATGTGGGCTTTACTGAATCGATAGTTGACTAATGTTCCATCGTTGGGCAGGTAAGTTTCCTTTGGCGAAGAAAAAAATGCTTTACTTTTCTCTTGTAGAAAACGTACTTTTTCTGAAAAAGAAGCTCTTTTAAGTCGGGAAAAAGTTTTTTTTGACTGCCTCAAGACTTTTATATATTTTTACATGGGAGCGTACTTTTTTACTTTTGTGGTAAAAAGTTGTTACAAGTTGTTTAAAACTCCTTTTTCTGTGGACATACTGTTAGTTTACTTTTTTGGCTGGGGGAAGTGTTTAAAATTGGTTTTGCTGTTTTTTTTTTTTTTTTTTTTTTTTGTGAAAAAGTTACTTTTTTGCTACTTTTCTGTTTTACCAACTATTGCTGTTATATTTCCCTGAGGAACCATTTTTGGCTTGACCATGGAACACCACAGCAGTTCCTCAGCTGGGCCTTCTTCCAGGAAAAAAAAGTAACAGATTGTTAAGCAGCCTTTGCCATGACACTGGGCTAGTATTTTGCCTCAGTTACAGGTTGGTGACTCCAATGTGGCCATCTTTTGCTTTGGATTTCTCTTGTGCAATCTCTGTGGAACATGGACCGGGAATTTGACATATATTATGCAGCTAATGCGGTCCCCTTAGTGAGCAAGGGAAAGTCATTCTTGTCAGTCTTGGGAAAAGGGGGAAGAGAACGTGCCTCTGCTTAGCAAGAATGTTGTGCCCATGCCTGGGAAATGTGCGTCTGTTTCTTGAGAAATTCCTGTGAAAATGAAACAGAAAACTAAATATTTGTCTTCTCCTGTATCAGTTACTTTACACAGGAGTAATATATTAGGTTTGGCTCACGGTACTGTGCAGATTCTAGACCCCTCCAATAAAGCTATTTCTGGTAAAAGTAAAAAGGGATTCCTCTTTCCCTGAAGAGGTTCAAGAGGTTGGATCTGTGGGAGAATGCGGCAGGACAGATGCATTTTTTACTGATATAAATTCTGATGAGAATGTAGCATCTGAATCTCCTTATGAGGGATTGTGTTTCTCAGATACTATTTCCAGAATGAATCAATGTTTTCAATTTGAAAATGGGTTTCTCAATCTTTCAAAAAATATTGATTTTCTAAAATCAGAATTTCCAGAACCTTCAACTATCCTTTCAGTTTTGTTAAATTTGGAGGATATGTTGGTCACACCCTGCAATTTCCCTGACAGTCAGTCTGCTGCCCATGAAAAAGCTGATAGATTACATAAAGTTCCCCAGCTGTTCAGATTTTAATACACCAATCCCAGAGCTGACCCAGCAGATATTGCTTTAGAAAATCCAGCTGCTGCTCAACACTTTATTAATTCTAATCTCTGGCATTCTGACTAGGATGGGAAGTCTTTTGGCAAGTATGAGAAAAAAAGTGTATGCTTCTGCAACTTTATTTTTTAGAATTTTAAACCATCAGACTTGTATGTTGACATTTATACTAGCTTACTCAAAGTATGAGAAATGTTTTGGCATCCGTTTCCTCCTTTGAGGAGAAATCTGCTTTGTGTGATTTAGAATCTTCTGTTTCTCAAGTCACTACTCATAGCTTAACATGTGTTTATGATTATGTGGTTACTACCTCCAGGGCTGCTGCTACCAGAACTGTTTTGAGGAGGTTTGCCTGACTGAGTTCAAAAAACCTCTCAGATGTCAAAAATGAAATTTTAAATTCTCCCTCGAAAAGAGACTGCATTTTTTAGCTTGTGCTGTAGAAGTCAACAAAAACTGATGAGCGGGGGAAGATGATTTAGGGAATCTTCCAGATTTTTTTCAGCCTTCATCCTCTTAAGTTTTCCAAGGGATTCTCTGCTTCCTCATCTAACTTCATCAAAAAAACAAAATAAAAGCAGTCCCAGATGAATGCAGGTAAGCTAACATTTTAAAAACAATGTCAGGGTGCTTCCAAAAACAAAGCAGGAACCTCCCAAAACAAAGGACAGTCAAATAAGTTAGAATGATTATATGAGGAACCTTGTCCCCCATTCCCACCCTGGCAGTCTCTTAATCCTCCCAAAATGTCTAAATCTCCATTTCTCTCTTTGGCAAACTATTGTTTCAGATAAATAGGCCCTGAATGTGATCTATCTAGGCTGGAGATGGCAATGGGAGGCTGTCCCTCCTTACCAGTGGCTTTCTCCTCACCCACTACACCAAACTCTTCTTTTTTCTCCCATTGCACAACATATGCTGTCTCAGGGATTAAAAGAAGCTGTAACTCATCTTTTGTTGTTATAGTGCCCAAGTTCAAAATGCTTTCACTTCACACCTTGTTTCTTAGTGATCTTAGATTTAAAAGATGCACGTCTTCATATTCATATTCATCCAGATTCCAGGCATTTCTTAAGGTTTTGTTTGTCTGGATCAAATTATCAGTTCTCTGGTTTACCCCTCGGATTATGCACTGCTCCAAGAGTGCTCACAAAGTGCCTAGCTCCTGTGATAACTGACTGCAGAATGTGAGTATCTCGATGTTTCCATATTTAGAAGAAATTCTTATTTTTGCAGTTTTTTTCAAAGTGTCAAGCATCTCTTTCTTGGGTAAGGGATCTCCTACACAGGTTGGGTTTCCAAGCAAACATTCAGAAGTCATTTCTGACTCCTAACAGGTATGTTTTTTTTTTTTTTTTTTTTTTAACGGGGGGGGGGGGGGGGAGTAACTGCTGGACACCTCAGTACAAAGAGCTTTTCTTCCATAGGAAAAAAAAAGGATTTATTCCTAGGGTTTTCCACTCAAATTCCTGTTTCAGTGAGGGAATTCCTCAGGATTCTGGGTCTCATACAGGTGTCTTGCATACAGAGAGACAAAGTCATAAAATATCAGGATTTGCAGGCAGAAATGAGAACAATGTGGAAAAATGACACCCAGGCAGTTCCAATAGTAGTAGGAGTAACAGGACTTATAGAAAAGAACCTACAATCGTATTAAGATATATTACCGATACATGTAACTCTATATGAATTACAGGAGTCGTTACTGGGCATATTGCGTGTGCTGCAAACAGCACTTCTGGCTGACATAAAAGATTAAAACAATACTAATGTCATGAACTTTAATCATACTTTGACTTAGGAATGGGGTCATTTCCAGTCATGGTATTAGAAATCCCAAAGATTTGAAGAAATTAAAAAGTCAGAAGATATAGCAAACCTACTGGCCGACAAATTCAGCTCCAAGTTTACCATTCTCTCCCCATCAACCTTCTCTCAGGAAATACTGTCAAATATAACTCCCCTTGCTATTACTAGGGAACAGGTCCTTCATGCATCAATCGGCACAGATAATATTCCAGGGCGACCTCTAAATAGCATGAAACATAGATCTATCAGGTTCTCTGGAATTACTATTTAACTGTAGCCTCCAAACAGGCTTCATGCCTCATGAATTCTCAACAGTTCAGTCACCGCTCTGCACTAAGGTGGGCCATCTACAGACCCTGAAATCTACAGACCCATAAATCTCAAGTCACAACTGCAAAGCCATGGTAAGAATTATCATGGAAATTATCTGTAATGACAAAGGAAACCCCCAGACACTGGACCCGACCCAATTTGATTTTATCAAGGGCAGGCCGTGCCTATTCAAGTTGGTGGACTTCTTTGAGAAGGTCACTAAAGCAATGGATGAGGGCAAAATGGTTCACACTGCCTTCCTTGACCTGGCCAAGGCATTTGACACAATCCCACACTCGGGCTTTGTTGACAAACTTAAGAGGTTAGGAACAAACCTTTATGTCACCCTGTGGATAGCCGGCTGGCTCCCAGACAGGATCCAGAAAGACAGAACTGGGGACTTCAGCTCTGCAGAGAGGCCAGTCACAAGTGGAGCCCCTCAGGGTTCGGTCCTGGGACCACTCCTTTTTGGCATTTACTTCTCTGGAGTCAAGGCCAATGTCAGTGATCTCTGGCTGACTAAATTTTCAGATGATTGCAAATTAGGAGCTGTCATTGAATTACCCACTGACACAAATGTTCGCCAGGAAGGGCTAACACAGACAAACAACTGGTGCCAGTGTCATGGACCAAAATTAAATGCCAAGAAGTGCATAAAAGTATCCTCTGGGAAGTCATCCACCCCTGGAAACTATCATATTGACAACACACCCCTATGAGTTGACCCAGCTGTCAGGGACTTGGAGATACACACAGAGAGTAATCTAGCCTTTGACCATCACATTCTATGTTGTCAACTTATAAACAAAGTATGGTATCTCGGTCCAAAGAAATCATTATTCCACTGTATTCGGCATTCATCAGACCTATCATTGAGTACAATGCCCCATTTGGTATGATCTAACCAGGCATATCCAACAATTGGAATGTCCACAGAGGTTCCTCACTAAAAGAATACAGGGTGCAAGTAAAATGTCCTATGCAGACTGCCTCAAGGCCCTATCCCTGTATTCTGTCTCCTACAGACTGTTGAAGAGAAATCGATGCTTGGCATAGAAGGCATTGTCACAGCCCACTCTGATGGACCTCCTGTATAGACACAAAACAAACAGAACCAAAATTACCCATTCTAAAGGCTTAAACCTTACCTGTGATATAAATATGACCTGCTGGAGATACAGATATGTATCCCAGAGACTATACATTCTTTGGAACAAGCTCCCCATCCACATGAAGCAGAGTTCCCTCCAAACCCACTTCAAGTGCAACTCAAACAATTGGATGGGGAAAAGGAAATTCATCCCTGGTTTGGCACTATGTCTGTAATGGACACAGGCAGCCTGTAAATGGTTCATCTCCCAGGGCCCTGCTTGTACACTTTTCACTTCCCAAGCCCCTGTTTACACTTATTAAGGGTACCCAAATTTGTCAGAGATTTGGGATGCATGATTAGGCTTAAAAAGGCTCTTGTGTTCATTAGCCTAGTACACAGCTATGAACCTATAAATCTATAATTCTTATTTTATGTTTAAAGTTATATCTGAGTTTAAATTAAGCCAATCTATTCATCTCCCCGTCTTCCTTCCAGAAGCTAAAATTGAGAGAGAAAAGACACTTCATACCTTACAGATGGCTCAGACAGTATCTTTGCATAAGTTAAATCTTTTTTCTGATCAGTTGTTCATTGTTTGTGAAGGTAAAAAGAAAGGACAACCTGGGTCAAAAATGTACAGTTGCGCAAAATCTTACCTTAACAGTAAATGTCCTTCTCTTCACTTTTGCAGTAAGGCATATCCTGTCCAGGGCAGCTCATCACTTGGCCAGTATTGAAAATCTTGAAAAGATCTTGTTTGTGCCGTATATCCTATTTATGCTCCTCACACAGAATTTACGGCATAAAAAGGGAAGTACAGACGCAACTACACAGAACTGAATTGACCTAAGAGAGAACAATCCTCATAGGACAAAGGAGTCCATGCACACCCAGAAGGAAAAAAGGCAGAATAAAGAAGAGAGGGTTGGAGGGAAGGAGGGAGTGAATACTGCAAAGTGAAGAGAAGGACATCTACTGTTATGGTAAGATTTTACACAACTGTACTATGTCCTTCTATATCACTGTTGCAGTATTCTTGAAAGAAGGGAGAGTAAAAAAGCTCAAAAAACAGAATGGGAGGTGGAAGGCTGAGATCAGCCCCAAACAAACCCACATAAAATGGTTTAAGCAAAACCTGCTCTGGCCCTAGAAGCCATATCCAACTTATAATGCTTAGTAAATGTATGCACTGAAGACCAAATAGCAGCTTCAAGGATGAAATTTGTGTCCAACCGCTTAAAGAAGGCAATAGCCCTAGTAGAATGAGCTCTAACAGAAGCAGACAGAGATTTGCCATGAAAAGAACAAAAAGAAATTGCCTTAGCTATCCTGAGATGGTTTGCTTAGAAACAGTCAAATCCAAAGACCTGAGATGAAAGGAAGCAAAAAGCTGGTCAGACTTACTAACAGTCCTAGTTTTATCCAAACAGCACCTGAGCTGTCTGTGCAAATCGAAGGGATGCAGGACCCATTTAGTAGAAGAATGAGGAAAAGGAAAAAAAAGGGAGTTGTGCTGACTGCTTTAAGGTCAACTCATTTACCACCATGGGAATAAAGAAGGATTAGCATGCTATCCCTGTGAAAAACCAAAAAAAGGAGGAATGGCCATAAGGGTCTGGAGCTCAGAAATCCTCTGAGCAGAAGTAAGAGACAGTTACAGTCTTCCAGATACAATGCTGTAAACAAGCAGAAACTGCAGGCTCAAAAGAAGCCTGAGTAAATTTTTCCAAAACAAAATTTAAGGTCCCAAGGAGGAGAAATGGGTTTTCCTGGAAGCTTAATATGCAAGACACCTTTAAGAAATTGTTTGACTTCAAAATGACAATTCAAAGGAGTCAAGGGCAGACAAGCAGAAATGTCTGACAAATGGGTCTTCAAAGAAGAATAGGCCAAGTCAGACTGGAGCAACTCACACAAATAAGAGAGGACCAGAGGGACCCCCCCCCCCTCCAAAAAAAAAAAAAGGATCCTGGTTACGAGCATGGCACCAGACTGAAATTCTCTTCCATTTGGATATACAAGATTTTCTTGATGAGACTTACCTTGCCTCCTGTAAAATGATAAGCATGTCCTTAGAAAAGAGGTGCTGGAAAGGGATCAAAACCCAATCACCCACAATGTCAGCTGCAGAGTGGACAAGTGGGGATGGATGAGAGACCCCCTTGTCCTGTTTGAGGAGATCCAAATGGTGCAGTAACTTGTGATGACTGTCCCTGGCCAGATGCATTAAGAGGGGTAACCAGTGCTGTCATGGCCAAATGGGAATCACTAGCAAGATTTTTGAGGAGTCCAGCTAAATCTTCTGCAGGACTCTTGGAAGGAGAGGAAGAGGAGATAAAGCATAAAGAAACCTCCCTTTCCATAGAAAGGATAGGGCATACATTTTCCAGGCCAGATGGCATGGCACTCTGGAACAGAAAAAAGGATGCTGTCTGTTCAGAGGGGAGGCAAAAAGATCTAGCTGAGGAATACCCCACAGACGGGCAATGTCCAGAAACACATCTCTGTGACACATCCATTCATGAGCCTGTGTTTTAGACTTGCTCAGAGGTCCGCCACAAGATTGTACTCTGAAGGAATGCAGACTGCCTGAAGAGTTAACAGATAACTGAGAGTACTTCCCAAGCTTCAACCACCATCCTGCACATAAGAGTTCATGCCCCCCCCCTTGCTTGTTGACATACCACATCACTGTAGTGTTGTCTGTATACACCTTCAAGGGGCTCACAGAGAACATGGGGCAAAAAGCCTGAACAGCCAGAAGCAGAGCCCTCACATCTTTGACATTGAAATTGTATGATTGCTGATGGGGAGGCCAAAGACCTTGAACTTTCAGGTGTCTAAGAGATGCCCTCCACCCCAAGTATGAGTCATCAGGGAATATCTCCTGAGAAGGGACTGGAGGCTGAAAGGGCCAGCCTTTGTTGAGAGCTAACTGTCAAATTCACCACTCAAATTCCTTCTTGAAAAATGGAAGGAGAGGGACACAAAGTCAGAGGGTGACAATGCTGCAGCCAAACCAAACTGAGGTACCACTGAAGCTTCCACATATGCAGTCTGGCCAGAGGAAGCAATGGAATAGAAGAGGCCATGAATCCCAGGACCCGAAGAAACTCCTTGGCTGGTATGGCAATCAGAGGAAGAACAGATTGAAAGAAGGCTGTCAATGACAATACCTTTGGAGTCGGAAGAGAGGCCAACATTGGCATTGTCTGAATCCTGCAACTCAGATACATATGATTGCAAGAGGGAGACAGGATGGACTTTTGGAAGTTGACAGCAAACCCCAGACTCTGAAGAAGAGAGATGGTGAACTGCAGATCCTGCAACAACTGACTGTGAGAAGGCACCTTAAGCAACAGGTCATCTAGATTAGGAAAAATCTGAATGCAATGGAGCCTACAGAAGGCAATCACAGGAGCTAGGCATTTTGTGAACACCTTTGGGGCAGTAGAAAGGCCAAAGGACAAAGCAGAGAATGGAAAATGAACTCTTAACTAGTGATAAAAAATGCAAGACCAAGAAGGAAACTTTTAAAAGAAAAAAAAAATAACCCCAACGTGGCACTTATCTGGTGTTCTAAGTAGTCAGAACAGCAACAAAACATTCAAAACAACCGACAACAATGGCGTTTGAAATGGCGGCAAAAGTAGTTCTGGGTAGTTGCATCTGTACATCCCTTTTCATGCCCTACTTTCTGTGTGAGGAGCATAAATAGGATGTACAACACAAACAAGATCCCTTCAAGCTTTTCAGTAATGGCCAAGTGATGGGTTGCCCGGGAGAGGGCATCCCTTCTTTCAAGAATACTGCAACAGTAATACAGAAGGACATAGACTCTTTCCAAATGGGTATCTCAGGCTATTATCTTTTGTTACTCCTACCACAATGAAACTATTCCATGCAGGGTCAAGGCTCATTCGACTGGGGACTTGGCTTCATCTATAACTTTTTGGAAAAAAGTTGGATTCTAAAAGCATTCTAGAAGCAGTAACTTGGTCCTCCTTTGTGCATACTTTTACAAAGCACTATAAACTAGGTTCCTTCTCCAGGTCTAGGAGAGACTTGCCTAGGACAATTCTCGAGGGACTCCTGGACTCTTCTTCCACCTCCCAGTTCGTTTAAGCTACAATAATCGACCAATATAACTTAGGCTAATTCAGCAGTGTTGAAATGATGAACATAATATAGTTGTGTAAGTAAATTAACCATAACAGTATATGTTCGAATAATCACTGCTGCAGTAACTGCTCCATTCCTCCTTCCCCCTTATGTTTTGCAAGATTGTGAGCATGTATTTTTTTCTTTTCCTAGTAATGTTTTCTTATAGTTTCATAGGTGGTTACTAGGTTATTGGCTCAAGAGGTATTTTATACCTACCCAAGATTACCCCAAATTTACCAAAATATTGCTGATTTGTCAATACCCCCAAAATGTTATCAGTTAAGAGTGTTTAGATGCTGCACCTGTCCATTAGGGACATAGCTGCCACACCAGGGGTAAACTTGCAATTTGCCATCCATCGCTCCAAATTACATTTGAATATGGTTAGGACTGAGCTTTGCTTCACATGCATGGCAAGCCTGTTCCAGAGAAGAAGTAATCTTTGAGACACATACCTGTTCTCCAACATGTATTATTTATGTCACAGATGAGGTTTAGGTCTTTAGAACACAACTAATCCATCAGTGTGGGATCAGAGGATGCTTTGTAGGCTAGGCACAGATCAGTGCAAAGCAGTCTGTAGGAGACAGAGTACTGGGATAGGGGTTTGAGACAACATACATGGAAATTGTTGTTTACTCCCTGTATTGTTTCTGAGTGGAAGCTATTTGATCTGTCAAGATGCTTCAAGTGCCTCGGCAAGTATGTGCCAAAGGGTGCAGTGTACTTGAAGACTGATCTGATGAGAGCCGAGTATGGTGGAATGATGATCCCCTTGGACCTGGATGTTATGTCCTTACTTATAAGTTGTGCAACACAGAATGATATTCTTACCACATTAGACAAGAGGCAGTCAAGGCACAGGTTACTGTCAACATATGTTCCCAGATCCCTGACCACTGAATCTCCTTTAAGGGGTATATTATTAATGTGACAGTTTTCAGGGATGGCCATCTTTCCAAAGAGTACTAATGTGCATTTTCCTTGTATTGAGTTTTAGCCCATGACTCTGGCACCTGTTGTTTGTCTGCATCAGGTCCTCTTGAAGGGTGTGTCTTTAGGGGATTCAATGACTATGTCCAATTTGAATACATCTACAAACTTGGTCAGCCAGAAAAGCCCTTGACATTTGCCTTGTCTGCATAGAAGTAAATGCCAAAATGAGAGGCCCCAGCAGTAATCCCTGTGGGACTCCACTAATGACTGGTGTTTTTGTGGAGGTGAATTCCTCTATCCTAACGTCTTATGTCATATCAGTGAGCCCTTGGGTGATATACAGGTTTATGGCTAACTTTATAAGCTTATCTACAATGCATAACTGCAGTATTGTATCAAGCTCCTTGCCCAGGTTGAGTATAGACAGAGTGCACTGTTTTGCCGATGTTCATAGCTTTAGTGACCTACTCAAAGTAGTTCACCAGTTAAGTTGGCATGGCCTACCTTTGACAAAACCAAACTGGATAGGGTAATATCATTTTACCGACTCATACTTTTCATTAATTAATCTTGTAGAATTAGGACATTAACCTCCCTCTGTGTATCCCTGCTCTGAACTTCATCACCTACCTATCTTCAAATTTTCTGTATTCTAGTAAATTTATCTGTTTCTTACCCCTGCCACACATCTGTCCTGCACCTTTGAATAACCGCACCTTTCACATGCCCGTATAACAGTAAATCACTTCTATTCCTTACCTGCCACCATTTCAACACTTTCTCCACTATAAAGAAACCCTGACATTCCTAAAACACTCCTTGGCAAGTGACATGCAGGTACGTACCTCAGGAATTACCCTCTCCCCAACACACCTTGAGCACTTCAGCCTGCTGTTGTTCCCTTATAACTTTCTCCATCTGTTTTGATCTCCCTTCTTGATCTCCCCTAAAGTTTCCTATATCTTCTACCTATGCCACTCAGACCCAGTATGTGGTCATCTGAATCTGTTAGCACCACTTTCCAGTGCCATTCTGCTCCTGTCTTCTGATCTGCCCATTCATTCTGACATTGCTTGCTGCCATTAACCGGTGTTCCCACATCCTAAGTCCCTCACCAGTGCTTAGACCCATTTGCATGTGTTAAAACCTGAAAGCCATGAGGATACACTGTCTATGCTAGTATCTGTAATCCTAAGACCCCCTCACCCAGAATCCATATTTCAATAACTTCCTATGCCCCTCATACCATACACTACCCTATCAGCTGAGAAGCATTCTGTATCTCATTTTTGACCATATAAACTTTAGTTCTAATACTATGCCCCACTAGGGATTCCAAATTAATTTAATCTTGAAAACAATCCAAAAGATCAACATAGCAGCAAGAGATAGCTAAAGTAGGATTAAGTTATTATTATGTTTCTGTTTTTTATTAGTGCAGAAGTTTTTCTTGTAGTGTTATGTGCTTTACAATTGTGAGTGCACCACTACGAAAAAGTACAATGATAACATTTAAGCTAAATATTAGCATGTTCCAGTACAACCTGTGAAATTAAAAGGCATATATGGATGATGTTATATCTCTTCTTACACTAGTAAGAACTGAGAGTCTTAAATCTAAATTTTCTGAATTTGTTCAGTTTCACATCTTCATGTGAAACTGAACTGTGAAGATATCAATTTACATAGTAAAATAAGAATGTCCTGTCTGCTGAAAATGGTGATAAAATGCAAAGAAGAGTATGGCAATGTCCTCACTCAACCTACACAGAAATACTACTCTAACAAAAACAAATGCATGCAGAAGCAGGGAAAACTAATAATTGTCTTAGTATGTATCAGAAAAAAGAAGTTATGTTCTTACCATAACGTTCCATGTGGAGTGTTCATCTCGCCTTTGTTGTTACACACGGGTTCGGAGCCGATCCTCGGCTCCGAGTCGGCCACATAGCAAAGCTTAGCATCTTAAGAGAAGCTCGAGACCAGGCTATATCCCACAATCCTCCCTGCCATTACTCAGATCTAGTTTGCAAGCAAACCAGACCAACCATAAACCTCAGGTGCTAAGGCTACACACAGCCACAAAAAATCAGAGACACTATCTCACTGACAAATTAACTAAAGGGTAGCGAAATATACCCCATGAGGTAAGAGACAATATACCTGGAAGAGGTTAAGGCATGTGGACCAGACTCTAGTCCTACTCGTTCTTCCAAACACGTGAGGGAGGGAAGGGAGGGAATGTAAGAACAAAGGCAAGATGAACACTCCACATGGAACGTTATGGTAAGAACATAACTTCTTTATGTGAGAGTGTTCAATCTCGCCGTTTGTTCTTACACACGGGTAGCGTCCCTAGCTCCGCCACCCCGAGTGACTCATGGAAGAATGTTCCTAAGCACAGTGGAACCAAAAGATGTCCTGTGTCTTTGGAGGCTTTGTCAACTCTATAATGAGCGATGAAAGTATGTGGTTTAGACCACGTGGCTGCTGCACAAATCGTGTCTAAAGGCAGGCGAGCTGCATGAGCCAAGGAAGTGGAAACGGATCTAGTAGAATGGCCCTTAGGTTTGGTGGGCAAGGCCTGATTCGACTTAGAATATACAAAAGCTATACAATCAGTAAGCCATTTAGAAAGTGTACGTTTTGTAACTGCCATGCCCTTTTTATTGTCTGCAAACGCGACAAAAAGTTGATCTGTTTTTCTGTAATCTTTAGTCCTGTCCAAATAAAATCTTAGCTGTCTGTGGACATCTAACTTGTGCAGCATATATTCCAACTTGCTGGTATGGTTTTTGAAAAAGGTAGGGAGTTCAATGGACTGATTAATATTTATGACAGAACATACCTTAGGAAGGAAAGACGGGTTTGTTCGTAAGGAAACTCTATCTGGGTGGAAAATTAAGTAAGGTGGTTTGACATATAGTGCCTGCAGCTCTGAAACTCTTCCAGCTGAAGTAACCGCTACAAGAAAAAGAGTCTTCCAAGACAAAAACTTCAGGAGGCAAGAAGAGGTTGGTTTGAAGGGTGGCAACATTAGTTGCGACAATAACAAATTTAAATTCCATGGGAATAAAGGGTCTCTGACGGGCGGTCAAAGATGGAAGGAACCTTTCATAAAAGCCTTACAAAGCCTGTGGGACATAATAGAAGAACCATCCTCACCAACATGGAAGTTGGATACGGCCGCCAACTGTACTCTTAGTGTGGAAGTAGAGGCTCCTTTGTGAAAAAGGATGGATAGAAATTCTAGAACTTTATGTAAAGGAGCTACCAGGGGGTCCAAGTGTTGGCTAGATGCCCAGTACACAAAGCATTTCCATTTACTCCTGTAGAGTTTTGTAGTGGAAGCCTTATGAGAGGCAACCAAAATGCGTTGAACTGCCAGAGAAAGTAGATCAGACCTGGCTAGGCGGGGAAGTGGAGCAGCCAAGCTGCTAGTTTGAGGGATAGAAGAGACGGGTGTGGAACTCCCGACGAATGTGTCAGTAGATCTGGTACTGGGTCCAGGATCCACGGTTCCTCTGTTTGATGGGCTCGAAGAAAGGGGAACCATATCTGTCGAGGCCAGAATGGGGCTATGAGTATAATTGTCCTTTCCACGTTCATGGCTTTCTGAAGAAATTTGGGAATCAAGGGGGTAGGTGGAAATGCATATAGGAGACTCGAGGGCCAATCGTGTATCAGTGCGTCCCTGGGGACATCCCCTGGAGGGGGTAGAAGAGCAAAATAGCTTCTGCATTTGGTATTCATCGAGGAGGCAAATAGATCGCAGCAAGGCTGGCCCCATCTGCGGAAAATTCTTTCCGCTACCTGTAGCTTGAGGGACCACTCGTGAGGTAACAGGATGGCTCTGCTCAACCTGTCCGCAATGACGTTGGATGACCCCGGGATGTGCGTTGCTATCAGAAAGTGACCCGTGGACTCTGCCCATTGCCAAATTCTCATGGCCTCTCTGCATAATGGGTAAGATCTGGTTCCCCCTTGTTTGTTTATGTACCAGACTACAGACATGCTGTCTGTCTGAACTGCTACTGTTCCTAGAGGTAGGAGGGTTTGAAAGTGTTGCAACTCCAAGAACACCGCCCTCATTTCCAGAACATTTATGTGCAGGTTGTACTCCATGTTGGACCATTCCCCTTGGACTGTTCTTCCCTGAAACAGTCCCCCCCACCCTATCAGGGAAGCATCCGTGGTTATCGTGGCCGTCGGACTCGGTAGAACAAATGGACGACCCATAGTGAGATCCTGACTGTACACCCACCATGAGAGGTCTCGCTTGCAAGAATCTGTTATCAGAATCTCGTGCATTAGGGGTAACTGCTGAAATGACCACTGCGTGAACAGCAGCCATTGGAGGAGCCTCATGTGCAATCTCCCCATAGGAACTGCAATCAGGGATGCTGCCATGAGTCCCAAAACCTTCAACACTAGTTTGGCTGGGGCTTTCCTGCTTTGCAGTAGAAGAAGAACCTGTTATGAGGGATGAAGCCCTTATTGGAGGGAGCTTTACCAGTGTTAAGCGCGTATCTAGGTCTGCTCCGATGAATGAAATATGCTGTGAGAGCAGTAAGGCAGATTTTTCGAAGTTTATGGAAATCCCTAGGTGGGAATTAGAAGTTATGTACTTACCATAACGTTCCATCTGAGTAGGTGGATTCATTTGTCTGCAACCTGTGGGTTATGGATCCGATATCGGATCCGAACCGGCATGATTATCCAGCTATGGATCCGAGCTCCTAGCTCCTCCCCTCACCCATAATGCCCTGCTCTTCCTACATGACCTCAAATCGAGTTTTCCCTGAATAAAACTACCCTGGAAAGGGTAACACGTAATATGCAGGAAACTGACAAGGCCAGGGGGATAGGAGGGCGGGATGGTTGCAGACAAATGAATCCACCTACTCAGATGGAACGTTATGGTAAGTACATAACTTCTAAATCTGAAGTAGGAGATTCATTTGTCTGCAACCTGTGGGACAGAGTCCCCAGCTACCTGAATCTTGGGCGGCCATCATGGAAGGATATTCCGGAGCACCATGGAGCCAAAGGATGCTCTACCTCTAGATGTGATATCCAGCTTGTAATGAGAAATAAAGGTGTGAGATGAAGCCCAAGTGGCTGCTGAACAAATGTCATCCAGAGGAATCCTAGCCTTAAAGGCCGCTGAGGTAGAAACTGACCGGGTGGAATGGGCATGGACTCCCTCCGGTGCGGGCCTCCCAGAAGCCTGATAAGCTAAAAGGATACATTGCGAAATCCAGCGTGACAAGGAGACTTTGGAAATTGGCTTACCCAGATTGAATTTGGCAAAGGAAATGAACAACTGGTCGGATTGCCTATGACCAGCTGTCCTGTTAAGATAAAACGAAGCTGCCTGTGAACATCCAAGGAATGCAGCTTGTATTCACCCTTGTTTTGATATTTAGGAAAGAAAACAGGGAGGTTAATGGACTGATTAATGTTTGCTTCTGAAGCTACCTTAGGAAGAAAGGAGGGATTGGTCCTGAGGTATACGCGGTCTGGATGGAAGACCAAGTAAGGAGGCTTCATGGATAAGGCTTGAAGTTCGAAACTCTTTGGCCGAGGTAATAGCTACTAAAAAGGCAGTCTTGAGGGATAAAAATTTAAGATCTACTGTGGCCTTGAGGTTCAAGGGGAGCGGTCAAGGCCTGGAGAACCAAAGAAAGATCCCATGGAGGAACCGCTTGCTTGATAGGGGTCGAAGGAGAAAGGTACCTTTCAGGAAGATTTTACACAATTTGGCAGACATAAGAGGTCCAGAGTCATGACCAACATGATAATGAGAAATGGCATGAGCTGCACTTTGACCGTGGAACTACTGGCACCATCATTAAAAGAGTAGTTAGGAAGTCTAGCACCAGAGGAAGGGAACGTAAAGGGATCTAGACCTTGCCGCTCCGCCCAAATGGAGAATCGTTTCCATTTACTGCGGTAAACTTTCCTGGTAGATGGTTTATGAGCCGCTACCAGGATGGCCTTAACGGGGGACGAGATACCGGGAGTCCTAATTAGGAGTGGAACTGGAGCAGCCAAGCAGTCAGCTTCAGGTTGTCCAGATTCGGAGTTGGTAGGTCCGATGGGTGCGATATCAGATCCGGAATGGGATCTAGAATCCAAGGTGGATTCACCGAGTGAGACCTTAGGTAAGGGAACCAGATCTGTCGAGGCCAGAATGGGGCAATGAGGATCATTCTGCACCCCAACCGAGAGGCTTTCTGAAGAACTTGGAGCATCAGAGGCAAAGGGGGGTAAGCATAAAGAAGACCGGGAGGCCAAGCATGCACCAGAGCGTCTCTTGGGGAATCCCCTGGAGGAGGGATTACAGCAAAAAAACTGTCGCACTTGGTGTTTGAGGGAGATGCAAAAAGATCGCAACAAGGAGCTCCCCACCGTGCAAAGATACGTTTCGCTACTTGAGCATTGAGAGACCACTCGTACGGGGAGAGAATGGTGCGACTGAGCTTGTCCGCAGGGATGTTGGACCGACCCGGAATACACGTTGCGATGAGAAAGCGGTTGGTGGAGATCGCCCATTCCCACACTCTCATGGCTTCTCGACATAAGGGATAAGACCTGGTTCCCCCCTGTTTGTTGATGTACCAGACTACCGACATGTTGTCTGACTGAATCGCAATTGTTCCCAGGGGAAGAAAGGCCTGAAGTGCTCGCAACGTCAAGAGCACTGCCCTCATCTCCAGAACACTGATATGCAGGGAGGTCTCTGAGTCGCTCCACGTGCCTTAGACCATCCTGCCTGCAAAATGCCCCCCCACCTGAGGCGGGAGGCATCCATGGTCACCGTGGCGAGAGGGGGAGAAGCACAAAAGGGGCGGCCTCCGTGGAGATCCTGTGAGTGGAGCCACCACAAGAGGGACCGCTTGCAAGCCTTGCTGATCGCGATGGGATGATGCATAGGTAGAGCAAGGTAAGACCACTGAACTTGAAGTGTCCACTGAAGGACCCGCATGTTGAATCTGGCGAGTGGAAGAAGAGATATTGCTGCCGCCATGGACCCTAGAGCCCTCAGGACCAATTCCGCCGGAACAGAGCAGGAGTGGAGAATGGCCCGCACCTGGAGTCGCAGATTCTGAACTCTGTCGGCTGTGAGGAAGGCTCTTAACTCCCTTGTGTCTAACCTGGCACCTATAAAATCTAACAACTGAGAAGGGACCAGGTTGGATTTTTCCACATTTATCGTGATGCCCAGGCGGGGAGCTAGATGAAGAAAGGAGTCTTGTGCCAATGATAGCAGATGCCTTGTTGGGGCGCTAAGAAGCCAGTCGTCCAGGTACGGGAAGACCAGCACCTCCTGAAGCCTCAGGTGGGCCGCAACCACTGCTAATACTTTGGTAAACACCCTGGAGGCTGTGGTGAGACCAAAGGGAAGGACCCTGAACTGGTAGTGACTGGCTCCCAGCCAGAAGCGAAGAAACCTCCTGGAGCGTCTGTCCATTAGTATGTGGTAGTACGCATCCTTGAGGTCTATAGAGCACATCCAGTGATTCCCTCCCAGAAGGGGAAGGATGGATTGCAAGGTGACCATCCGGAACTTCTCTTTGGGAACTGCCAGGTTTAACAGGGACAGGTCTAAAATAGGTCTTAAGTCCCCCGTCTTTTTTGGCACTAAAAAGAACCTGGAGTAGAACCCTGATCCGATCTGGTCTGGGGGGATGGGCTGGATGGCTCTTTTCCCCAGCAGATGGCCAATTTCTGCCGAAGTGGCCTCCCACTGACCGGGTGGAATGTCGGGAAGGGATTTTAATTTTGGAATGTGATGAAAGGGGATCTTGTATCCTCTGGATATAATGCGGAGGACCCAGCGGTCTGATGTTATGGACTCCCATGCCGCTAGGTGCTCCGAAAAACGTCCCCTGACTGCCTCCAGAGTGGAGCAGTTGGGCAACCCCTCAGGGCTGCTGCGCGGGCCATTCAGAGAAAGGTTCTCTGGACCCGAAATTCCTAGGAGCTCCTCTGCCCCTGGGGCGGCGTCCTCCCTGTCCTCCTCTGCCACGGAAGGACTGGTTGTCCGGAGCGGGTTGGGATTGCTGCAACTTCCGGAACCACATCTTCTTCTGGCCCTTTTGGTTCCTAGAGTAGGACCTCTGGGGCACAGAGAAGAGGAGTCTGACGGCAGACAGCGTCTTCCCGTCCTTTTCGCTCTGGGTCAAGGTGTCGCGAACCGTTTTGCCAAAAAGGGAAGAACCATCAAAGGGGGCATTCGCGAAGGACACCTTGAAGGGCTCCATGAAATCGCAATGATGGAGCCAGGCCTGGCGTCTAGTGACTAGGCCTACTCCTGCAGCTCTAGCGGCTCCCTCAGTAGCATGGGACAGCAACCGCATAGAGGTATTTGTCACGGATCAAAGAGTGGCCATACGGGTGGAGTGCAAAAGCTTGTCCTCCTCCGATATGGACTCTGGGGGGGATACAGCGTATTCTTTAATAAGATCGCGCTGCATCCTGGTAACATGTGCCAAGTAGTTGAGCGCCCTCACTGAGAAGGTCGCAGAACTAAACATTCGCTTCCCCAAGCGGTCCATCATCCGAGACTCCTTGCTTGGAGGATGGACTGAAGGACACTCCTGTGTGAGTTCCTTCTTGGTGGCTGCTGCCGTCAACATGGCATCTACTGGAGGCCCCTTACTCCAATGGGCAGGGTCTGCAGGGGGGCTAAGGATTCTGTCTGGCCTTTTGGGAATTGGCTCCATGGTGTCCGGTTCCTTCCACGCCCTGGTGGTAATAAGGTCCATCAGGGGGTCGGCAGGAGGGGACACCCAAGAGGTAGAAGGGCCCACTTCGAATGCCTCCAAGAACACAGACTTGTCCGAGGAAGACTTGGGGGCAGACCACCCCCCCCCCTTATGCGAAGCATTTCCATGATGTCTCCAAAGGAGACATCCTCGGGGGGGTGATCTTGGGGAGCCTTCCCCTTCCTCCAAATCCGTGTCTTCAGTTAAAGACTCGGGGGAGTCTATGTGCCTCCTTTTACACGCATGCTTGCAAGGGGCTTCCTCGGGGGGGGCTGTCCGAGGAGCCCTCGCAAGCAGTGTCTTGTTCCAAAGGAACAGCTTGGGGCACTGAAGCGGGCTGTCCCAGTGGCCGGATGGTGGAAGCCTGGCCCAGTGCAGATGGAGCGCGGGACGGAGCCGAAGCAAGTGCCGGGGGTCTGGAAGCCCTCAACAGAGCCCTCTCCACTACATCAAAAGCCGAGGGGGAGCCAGCCCCGACCAAAGGATCCGAAAGTCTGCTCCCCCTCGGATCCGAAGAGTGGATTGGAGCCGGCCCCGAGACACTCGGATCCGAGGGACCAGTGTGCTCCAACACAGATGGCGCCGAAGGCACACTGAGTCCCCCTGGATCCGAAGCTCGGAGCCAGGCTCCAAGAGGTCGGATCTGAAACACTCGAGGGCAGGGTCGGATCTGAAGTACCTAGTACTATCGGCTCCGACCCACCCCCGGCTCCAAAGCTGCCTGGCTCCGAACGCTCAGAACCCGGGTAGCAGGTCTGAGAAGGAGCTATAGGCTTGAAAAAGGGGGTTGAGCTCCCCCCCAGAGGGGGGGGGGAGGCAGGAGCACTCCCATCTGCATGTGGGCCTGGATGAACCTTCTCATCATCCGGTCCAGATCGGCGTCAGAAAGGCTATATGTGGATCTCGAAGAGGCTACCGAGGTAGGCCTTGAATGCCTCCTTGATAGCCTCGACGGAGATCGGGTCTCCTCCTCCTCAGGCCCCGGTGAAAAGCAGACCGGAGACCAGAGCCGAGGGGGGAGAGGCAGCAGCCAAGGAAGCCAGAGGAGAAGCTCGCTTATCTGGCAGGGCCGAAACGGAGGTCTCGGCCCGCCGCTTGTGCTGCTTCTCTCTCCGGACCTTTTTTCTTGCCTCTCTCTCCTCCAACCTAGCAGCGGGAGGTTGAGTCCCAGGTGGAGGAGGGGGAGCAGGCGAGGAGGGAACCGTGGCCACGGTACCCACCACAGGAGCAGGAGCCGAAGCCGAGTCCGGGGGTAGAAGTCCCGCCAGGACCAGCTTCGACCTCCGCTCCTTCAATGCCCTGGGGTTGAACCCTGCACAAATGGAACATCCAGAAGTGAGGTGTTCAACCCCAAGGCACACACTGAGTGTGGCCATCAGCAGGGGAAAGCTTATGCCCACACTCGGAGCACTTGGAAAATATTGCCTTAGGGGCTTCACACATAATAAAGTCTCTCTTTTTTTTTTTAACCAAAAAAAAAAAAAACAAAAGACAGAAAGTAGTGCTACACAAGCACACAAACAAGGCCCCAAACAATACACACACACAGAAACTCTGACCAGCGAGGGGAGGGGATAAACTTAAAGTTTAAAAATTTAAAATTTTAAACTGAAACTATCAAAAGATAAAAGGGAACCTAACACAATCACTCAACTCTGACAACAATTTAAGAAAATAAAGCTTTTTTTTATGTTTAAACAACACTTAGCTGAAGGGCTCAAGATCCAAGATTTGGTCACCAGCACGGCAAACTAGATCTGAGGTCATGTAGAGAGAGCAGGGCATTATGGGTGAGGGGAGGAGCTAGGAGCTGGGATCCATAGCTGGATAATCATGCCGGTTCGGATCCGATATCGGATCCATAACCCACAGGTTGCAGACAAATGAATCTCCTACTTCAGATCAAAGGTTGACTGTATAGTCTCTGGCTTGTATGAGGCGACGCTCGGTGGTGGCGGTGAGGAGCCAGTCGTCCAGATAGGGAAACACCCGGAATCCTAGACATCTCAAGTGAGACGCTACCACTGCCATGCATTTGGTGAATACCCTGGGGGCTGAGGTGAGCCCAAAGGGCAGGGCTCGAAATTGAAAGTGACTGGCTTCCAGCCGGAAGCACAGGTGATCTCTGGACGGTCTGGCCATCTTGATGTGGTAGTACGCGTCCTTGAGATCTATCGAGCACATCCAGTCTTCCTTCTGCAAAAATGGAAGGATCGATTGAAGCGTGACCATCTGGAACTTTTCCTTCTTCACGAAGGTATTGAGATTGCTGAGATCCAAAATGGGTCTCCAGTCCCCTGTCTTTTTTGGAACTAAAAAGAACCTTGAGTAAGTTCTGGATCCTTTTTGGTCCACCAGGACTGGCTGAATGACTCTTTTTTCGAGCAGCTTTGAAATTTCTATTGCTGCTGGGCCTCACAGATGGGGTGGCACATCTGGAAACCTTCTTTGTTGGGGTGGAGTTGACATGAAGGGGATTTTGTATCCTCTGGTTACAATGCTTTTTACCCAGGAGTCTGAGGTGAGAGTTAGCCAGGCCTGTGGGTATAAAGCCAAGCGACCCCCGACTGCCTCCAGAGCAGGACAGTCGGGCCCCCATTCAGGAGTGCTGGAAAGGCTTACCAGGGATAGGATCCCTGTCGCCTTGGTTCTGTGGAGCCCCTCTGCCGCCGGGGCGACATCTTCCATTTCTGCCCCCCCTCTGCCTCTGGGGGGGGTGATCACTCTGTGTGGCCTGGAAAGATCCTTGAGTTTTACGGAACCACATTTTTCCACCTAGTTACCCTTTGGGGTACGGTCTAGATGGAGCGGAAAAACGGACTCCGACAGCAGACAGAGTCTTTCCTTCTTGCTCACACCGAGTTAGTGTCTCTTTCACTTTGGGCCCAAAAAGAGTGGCACCATCAAAGGGGGCGTTGGCGAATGAAGACTTGAAGGCTTCCGCAAATGAGCACAGCCGCATCCACGATTGTCTTCGTAGAGCAATCGCTGAAGCTGCGGCTCTACTCGACCCTTCAGCCGCATACAAGATGAGCCTCATGGACAAGTTCACTATGGAGGTAAGGGTGTTAAGCTGTGCTGTTACCTTATCTGAAACAGCAGCATCTGTGTTACCCTGGAGGGTATCTCTCAGCTCCTTGATGAGATCCCTCTGTAGACGTGTAAAGTGTGTCAAATAGTTTAGCGAACGCATGGAAAAAGTTGCTGAACTAAAAACGTGCTTCCCATATCTGTCCATAGTCCTAGAATCCTTATTAGGAGGATGAACAGAAGAGGAAGACTCAGACATCTCCTTTTTAGTGGCTGCAGCCACCACCATAGCATCAACCGGGACTCCTTTGGTGAGATAAGTCTTGTCCTGGGGAGCGGTGATAAACTTGTTTGGTTTTCGAGGGACCGGTTCCACTGTGTCCAGTGTCTCCCACGCCCTTCGAGCAATTAAATCCATTAACTCATCGAAGGGCGGAGTAACCCAGGAAGTAGAAGGTTGAGCACCAAATACCTTCAGCAACACCGACTCGTCCTCAGTGGGGGCTAGGGACTGCCAATCGCCTCTCTGTTTTAAAATCTCCAAGATGTCCGCAAATGAGACATCCTCAGAGGGGGATTTTGGGGACCCTTCTGCCTCATCCAAGTCAGTGTCAGATGTTAGAGATTCCTGCGGGGAATCCAAGTGCCTCCTCTTGCACAGTCTTTTCCTCTGAACCTCATCGGAGGGGGCTTCCGGTGAGGCCTCCGAGGAAGAGGGGGCACCCTCTGGGGGTGGCTGAGGCAATGGTGCTCTACGCTTTGGATGTGTCGTGGGAACAGAAACAGAGAGTGGCTCCTTAGGGGAGGGAGAAGACACCTCCGATGAAGTGGTTGTCTGTGTAGACAAAACCTTCCTCATGAGGTCAAACACCCCTGAACCTCGGGTCGAGGACTCCCCCGGTTTCGAAGAACATGGAAGAATCCCAGACATGGGGCCCGTGGGCCTCGACCCCGAGGACGGAGCCCAGCCAATCTGTGCCGAGGCCCCGAGAGGGAGAGTCGGCACCGAAAGGTCGGTATGACTCTCGGTCCTGGAACCAAGGAGAGATCGTCGACTCCGCGACTCACCTATAGGTTCCGAAGGAGTCGAGGTCAATGGTGTTGATCGTGCAATGGACGGTTTCGGCACCAAGGGCTCCACTATCATCGGCTCATCCTCTCCCGGCTCCGAAGACTGGATGGGTCTCGAAGGAGGACCTGTTGGAGATAAAGGGAGGCCTTCTAGTTTCGACACCAATTGGGAGGAAACTGCAATCAACTTGGAAAGGGCCGTGTTCTCCATACGTTTCTGCACGACACGATCCACATCTGTATCGGATAACGGTCTGGAAGATCGGGTCGAAGGGGCCGAAGATGGCACCGACCAAAGAATGGAAGGTGGCGGTAGCTCCGACACCGGTTCCAAGACCTGGGACTCGGTGAAAGATAAACGTTCGACGCTGGGCCCCGAAGTCTGTGGAACCGGGGAACGAACTTTCAAAGATGAACTCGGAGCCGATGACATGGGCTCCGACATCTTCGACCCCTTCGAGGACTTAGAAGCCTGGTCCGACTTGTCCAAAGCCTCCTGGAAAGCAGGCTTAAGAAGTCCCCTATCTATAAGTTTCCTGCGTCTATCTGTCATGACCCTCCCAGTGAAGGAATGGCATATAGAGCAATCCTCTTGCAAGTGGAGAGTAGACGCAGGAAGTGTGGTTGTCAGTGATGGACATTTTCTGCCCACACTGACACCTTTTAAAACCGGATTTGGCTTTTTCAGACATAATCAGCAGTAAGACACTTTTACTGTGAAAAAGTTTAAACTCTAGCTATAAGTAAAAGAAAAAAATATATATATATATTGCTATAAGTGATAGAAGAGGTAGGCCCCAAAGGGAAACCTATGAAAAAATGACAGAACTAACTACAATAACACACACACACACACACACACACTATAGTATGATCAAAAACTAAATTCCCAATAACTATAAGAACTTTTAAGTAAAAATATATAACTATCTTATCTGAACAACAAAT
Source organism: Protopterus annectens (assembly GCF_019279795.1). NCBI lineage: Eukaryota > Metazoa > Chordata > Ceratodontiformes > Protopteridae > Protopterus > Protopterus annectens. The sequence goes on from NC_056729.1 coordinate 1,474,964,953, forward strand.
TTTCTCTGGTCCGAGCTCTCTTTCGATGTGATCCGTTGCAGCGGCAAACTAGATCTGAGTAATGGCAGGGAGGATTGTGGGATATAGCCTGGTCTCGAGCTTCTCTAAGATGCAAAGCTTTGCTATGCAGCCGACTCGGAGCCGAGGATCAGCTCCGAACCCGTGTGTAAGAACAAACGGCGAGATTGAACACTCTCACATTAAGTCTTACATGAAGAGCATACCTGATTGTTGGCCAGCATACAAATAGGGTCACCACCAATGATGAGCTCCAACATGAGCTGCTACCTCTGGAGGTGGCCATTTCTGATTCAGAGACATGCCCACTGCAGTGATCCTTCACAGTCTGTAGAAACAATGTGATGGGATATCTCCACAGCCATTCGACACCCTAATGAGGCACCCTGGGAAGCAGCTGATGCTAATTAGCTATGTGCTCTCCCTTGAAAATGCATGTGTTAAGGCAGTTATACAGCCAAGTGATTCATTGCACTACTCAACTGCATAAATCACTACCGCAATTTGAGCTAATTAAGTTAGCTAAAAGTTTGCAATCACCCTTTACTTTCAATGGGTAGCATCACGTTAGAGGTAGGTGCCAGGGAGTTTAGCTGACAGGTGGTGGTGCAGAGTGCATCCATGTATCTGTGTATATGTGCGGCTGCATGTATGAGTGTATGGAGGGGGTTGTGTGGTCACAGGTGAGTTTGTGTGTGTGTGTGTGTGTGTGTGTGTATGGCGCATGTTTGTGTGTGTATGTGTGTGGCGCATGTTTGTGTGTGTGTGTGTGTGTGTGTGTGTGTGTGTGTGTGTGTGTGTGTATGTGTGTGTGTGTGTGTGTGTGTGTGTGTGTGTGTGTGTGTGTGCACCCTCACGCATGTGTGTCTGCCTTGGTGGACACAGTAGGGGATTAGTTAGGGGAATGGCAGAGTAGGTGTGTGTGTGTGTGTGTGTGTGTGTGTGTGTGTGTGTGTGTGTGTGTGTGTGTGTGTGTGTGTGTGTGTGTGCGTGGAAGGGGGCTTTGATATCTCCAAATAGAGTCTATATTAAAAGAACGAACGTTTACTTACCCAAATACCTAAACACCGACACGTCTTCATCGAACCGCGAAAACATTGATCGTCTAGAAGCGCAAAATCTGAAACGTCGAATTGTCATGGTTGGCCCTTCTGCAGTATAGCTCCGTAAGGTAAGTGTGCGATAATTACGGACCTTAGGGTTAGGGTGCGGGTAAAGGTAAGTGCATAGATGGTAATGTATGTTAGATTTAGTGTAGGGTTAGAAGTAGGGTTTTGTTAAGTGTATGTGTGTGGATTATTTAGTTTGTTTGGGTATGGCATTTTAAGGTAAGTGTGCGATAGTTACGGACCTTAGGGTTAGAATGCGGGTTAAGTTAAGTGCATACATGGTGGTATATGCAAGATTTAATGTAGGGTTAGAAGTAGGGTTTAGTTTAAGGTTAGAAGTAGGGTTTTGGTTAGTGTATGTATGTTGTTTATTTGGTTTGTTTGTGTAGGTAGTATGTAGCAGGTGGTGGGGTGGGACAACTATGACGGTTCAAGTTTTTGAATTTCACGGTTTAGGGCGTTCAGTGTATTTGCAGTTCGTGGAATATGTGTCCGAGTTTAGGTATTCAGGTAAGTAAACGTTTGTGCTTTTAATATAGACCCCTCCAAATATCCCCAAATCATCTGTAATGCCCGTGCCCTTGCCCAGCAATCAAGGAGCCTCAGTCCTCACCACTAACACTAGAGAGTGTGTCTCATATAGAAGAAAGGATAACAAATACACACAGTAAAGTGCAATTTCCCTTAAGAGCACACAGAGATCACAGTCAGTCAGGGGCTGGTTGCTCCCTTGCTCTCCAGGTCCCCAATGAGATTCCCCACTGGCACAGCTATAGGGTCCAGATCTCAGCCTAATTGGCAAGCTAACATCCAGTACCTCTCTGTCCAACCAGTGCTTCATGTCCCTGCCCATGTAGCTCACACACACTCACACTCTGAGGTATTTATGCAACTTCACAGACACTCTTGGGAAAGGCTGACACAGATTCTCCAGCTGTGCCCCTATACCCAGACTATATGGCAGTAATTCCTGCCACTACCAGCTAATAATTATCAGCTACCCAAAGGCCCTTAAAAGGGTGTCCAATTACTACTGTGTAATATTATCCAATGGTAGTGTAACTAAGCAATCAAGGCTTATTGGAAGGGCTTAGTACAGGATCACTTATAAGCATGCAATGTACTCTAGAGCTTAAATTATCTCTACATAAACCAGCCACAGTTGAAAAGGGTTTAAAATATTTAATAACAAATACTAAAAACACAAGACAATACTACTACACCACAGTGCTATTCAAGAGTTCAGAGATCAAACAAACTTAAAATAATTCAGTAGTACAGTTCTGACATAACAGAAAAACATTTAGTCTAAACCTTCTAGCTATTTCTACAAGAAAACACAGTGCTGAAATCCTACTTACATACAGAGCATAAGGCAGTGCTGATGAGTTGGATATCACGACAAAAATGCTTTCAGTCTCTCTCTGATCAATAGTTTTTAAAATCACTAACAAACATTTCTGCTTGGCCCTCCCAGATTACATCACATTTTACACTTGGGTCGCCCAGTATACACATTACATTATTTTGACACTTAGCCTGGGGTTCCCAGGCCAACAGGCTACATTATTTAGCAAATTAACACCTGCTCAGGAAGCTACAACAATAAAAGACATTTCACATGTACACTTTAGTAATTATTCCTTAAGGTAAAACAATAGAAATAATGTGTTAGCCCAGACAAACTGACTCCAAGCTCTAGAGATCAAAAGGATAGATTTGAAATAATTTTAACTTCAAAAGGAAGATTTGAAATGCTTGACTTAGTTTTCCTTACAGCAGATGGCAATGTTGCTACAATCTTGAAGTTCAACATTTTACAGTATTTTCTTTCATTTAAGAAACAAGATTGTATTTTACATTTATATTTACAAATGCCATAATTATTTATCAAATTATATTTGACTAGGCTGGCAGCCTTCATCCATCTTTACCAGGTCTTCACATCTCTTCACCCATCTCTACCCAATCTTCACACCCCCCCCCCCAAAGAACTCAAGCTAGCTTTTCAAGTGACCCATAAGAAACGCCGCTTGAGAGGGTTAGGTCTGTCTGAGTGTACCTCACCCCATTCCCTGTCTTGAGAGCCCATCTGCATTGGCATTGCTAATCCCACTGCGGTGCTGCACTGACATATCATATGCTTGCAACCCCAGGCTCCATCTTAGCAACTTGGCATTTTGCTGACTGGCTCTATTTATCCATGTTAGAGGGTTGTGATCTGTCATTACAGTGAATTTTCTTCCATACAGACAAGGTTGAAGTTCCTGCAATGCCCACAATATGGCTAGACATTCTTTTTCTGCAGCTGCATAGCATTCCTCCCTGGGTTGGAGCCTACGATGGAGATAAACCACTGGGTGCCTTTTCCCCTCTGAAGAAATCTGGCTAAGTATAGCCCCCATCCCATGGTTCGAAGCATCCACTTTCACAACAAATTATTTGCTGTAATCTGGACTGGCTAACATAGGGGGTCCTCCCAAAGCTTCTTTAAGCTTCTGGAATGCCTGCTCACATGCTGGGGTCCACACTACCTTATCTGGCCTGTTCTTTCTTGTCAGGTCTGTGAGGGGAGCTGCTATGGTACTATAACTGGGGATGAACTTTCTGTAGTACCCTGCTGTTCCTAAAAATGCCCTCACCTGCTTTTTAGTAACAGGTGCAGGCCATGCCTGAATGGCTTCCACTTTGTTCTGGCCTTATCTTACCACTCGCCACTCTATGTCCTAGGTAGGAGACCGCTGCCATACCCACCGGACATTTGCTCGACTTAATGGTCACCCTGCCCTATGTAGTCTGCCCAGCACCTCCCTGACATGATGAAGGTGCTCTGGCAAGGAATGGCTGTAGATGGCAATATCATCTAGGTATGCAAGAGCAAACCCTCCTGCTCCTGCTAGGAAATTATCTACCAGCCTCTGGAAATTTGCTGGGGCATTCTTCATCCCAATGGGCATCTTTGTGAACTCGTACAAGCCAAAAGGAGTCACAAAGGCTTTCTCTCTAGCACTGGGAGTCAAGGGCACCTGCCAGTAACCCTTGGTAAGATCAATGGCTGTAAGATGCTTAGCCCCACCCAGCTGCTCTAGGGCCTCCTCTGTCCTAGGCATGGGGTAAAAATCAGACTGTGTCTGACTATTTAATTTCCTGTAGTCCACACAGAATCTGGTGCTGCCATCCTTCTTTGGCACCAGCACCACTGGGGAGGCCCAGGGACTGCTGGACTCTTGAATCACCCCTAGTTCCAACATCTCCTGTACTTCCTCCCTCAGAGTCTGTCTGACACTCTCAGGCACCCTATATGGGGCCTGTCTAATAGGCCTTTGGGGTCCTGTATCCACCTGGTGCTATACTAGGTGGGTGCACCCAGGTTTCCCAGTGAACATGTCCCCAAATTCCTGCAATACTGGTCAGATTTCTCAAATCTGGGTAGGAAATAGCTGCTGGGACATTGCTATCCCTTCCACTGAGGTGTCAGCTCGAGCCTCACTGAGGAGATCAGTCACCAGATCTCCCTCAGACTCCTCCTGCACTCCACTGCAAATGCTCAGCACAAGGGCCTCCCTATCACGGTAAGGTTTCATCATGTTAACATGGTACAATTTGTGCCCCTGCGATCTGCCTAGCAGTTTCACAATGTAGTTAACATCACTTTTCTTACCACCTGGTAGTGTCCCTCCCATGCTGCTTGCAGCTTGTTGTGTCTGACAGGAATGAGAACCATTACCTGCTGCCCCACAGCATACTCTCTAGCTCGAGCATTCCTGTCATATCACACCTTTTTCTGTTGTTGGGCTTCTGCCAGGTTCTCCTGGGCCAAGCCCATGAGTTCCCTAAGCCTTGTCCTGATGTTTAGGACGCATGTCACAACAGACTCCTTGTGAGTCTCACACTCACCTTCCCACTCATCTAGAATTAAATCTAGAGGTCCCCTCACCCTATGCCCATACAGCAACTCAAATGGTGAAAAACCTGTGGATTACTATGGAACCTCTCTGTAAGTAAACAACAGATGGGGCAAATATGTGTCCCACTCCCTCTTAGACTGCTCTGCAAATGCCCATAGCATGGACTTCGTTGTAGAGTTTAACCTCTCAACAAGACCATTAGTCTGGGGATGGTAAGGGGTGGTCTTCATGTGCTTCACCCCACAAGACTTCCACAGAGAAGCCAGCAGGTCTGACATGAAATCAGCACCTCTGTCAGTCAGTATTTTTTTTGGTAAACCTACCCTGCTGAAAATCTCTAACAAAGCATTTGCTACCTTCTCCGCCTCAATGGAGGACAAAGCCACTGCCTCAGGGTATTGTGTAGCATAATCCACTACCACTAGGATATACTTCTTCCCTGTGGAACTTGGGGTACTCGGAGGACCCACAATATCCATAGCTATCCTCTGAAATGGCTCCTCAATCACAGGCAAAGGCATCAAAGGAGCTCTCACCTTGTCTCCTGCCTTGCCTACCTTTTGGCACTGCTCACAGGTCCTGCAGTACCCTGTTATATCTCTGGAAATTCCAGACCAATAGAAGTTCTGCATAATATGCCTCTTTGTACATTTTATGCCCATATAATCTGGAAAGGGAATATCATGGGCTATGGCTAGCACCACCAGATGGTATGCTCTAGGCACTAAAAACTGCTGTACTCTCTCACCTTCTAGCCTTCCCTCAGGGGTCCACTCTCTGTATAGTAACCCTTTGTCACAGTATACAGATTCCCCGTTCCCTTGAGAATCAGGTGCCTCCCTAGCTACCTGCCTCAGGCCTTGCAATGTAGGGTCTGAGAGCTGAGCCTGTCTCAACTCTCTCCTTGTAACCTTTTCCAGCTCCCCATCCACAGGAAGTCTGGCATCCTCTGGCAGTGGTAGCTCACTGTCAGCCTCGGTACTACTACTCACCTCTACTTTGCAGTCACAATGTCCAAGGGACCATCAGTACCCACAAGCAGCTGTGGCTCACCTTCAGTTTCACTGCTACAGAGTTTCTCCCTCCCTGAAGTAACCACCTCACCAGTCCTGGCTGCAAATATGCAATCTGTCTGGGTCTCACCCAGACTACCAGACCCACATGCTTGTCTCCAAGCCTGACTGCGTACAACTGCTCAAGCACAGGGTACTGCACTATCAAAATCATTCCCTATCAGGACATCTGCATGTATATCCTCAAACACACCTACTTGCTGGCTTCCTTTTCCACCCTCCCAGTCATGGTGAACCCTAGCCAAATTTATTTGGAATAGGATTCCTCCTAAAGCCCTGACTGGAGTAGACTGCCCAGGCAAGTAGTGCTCTTCCGTAACCATTGCAGTCTTTACAATAGTTATATCAGAGGCTGTGTCTCTCTTGGCAATGGCCGCTTTGCCATTCACTACAATAAGATATAGCCTCTGGTGGTAGTTTGGTACCCTTGTTGTCCCAAGACAACCTACTATTGGCATTTTGTCTTTCCCACTTACTGGCTCCCTCATCTTTGGTTCCCCACCTTGCCTCCATAGACACCTGCATGCCACATGGCCCCAATGGTTGCATTCAAAACATTTAATCCTAGCTCCTGAATGTGTATCTGGACTAGTGGCTACCCCTGCCACAGGAAGATTCTGTTGGGGTAGTCTGTGTTGCCCACCATGGGTTCCTTTAGACCCATGAGCAGTACTGGGGGTCCCCTTCTTGTGCAGGGCTGCCCTGCTTGCCAGGTATAGGTCTCCCTTCTTCCCCAACTCATCTGAAGTAGCACATTGTCTATCAGCTAACCAGATCCTCATGCCCTCAAGCAAAGTGCTAAGAGCTTGTTCCCTCACCAAAATGTCTGCCAGCCCTTCAAAAGTGGTGACCTGACATCCACTCACCCAACTATGAAAATAAGTGCTCAGTTCAACAACATATTCACACACACTTTTATCTGCCTTGTGTCTATGCTCACAAAACTTTTTCATATAAGTTTCAGGTGTTAGCTTAAAACATTCTAAAAGACATTTTTACAGCAGTATGATCAAAACAGACAGCATCAGGCATTTTTGACAAAAAAGTTACAGGTTTCCCATGGACTAAGGGGGTCAGGAACCTTACCCAGAGCCTTTGGTCAACACTATACAGTTTGCATACCCTCTCAAACATATGAATGAAACTATCAAAATTATCCCCCTTTAAATTTTGGAAGAAATTTACTGACCTGTTGTGCTTCTGGGGTCCAGTTACTCCCTTCCCCATTACCTCCATGACTCTGGCGAAGAGTCAGCATTTCCCTCTCATGCCTCCTCTGACGCTCCTTTTCTTCAGCTTCTATTGCCAAATACCTGGCCTCCAACTCAAGTCTCTTTAGCTCCAGCTGTATTTTTAAGTCCACTGCAGAAAGTTTCAGCTGTCCATTCTCCGAAGATATTGCATCTCCACTGCCAGTCTTATTGTCCTTCGCAGAAAGGTTGAGCTGTCCATTCTCCCAGGATATTGCATCTCCACTGCCAGTCTGATTGCCCTCCTGGATGCTGTTTTCTGATGCAGCTGTAACCAAGGCTGTAATCAGGTCTGCCTTAATCAGATTTCCATGCACCAGTCCCCTAGCCTGGCACATCTCCACCAGATGGCTCCTTGTCAGCTTTCTATACACCTCTACTGACATGCTGCCTGCCCACCCTGACTAACTAAGCTAACAAAAGAAATAAAACAATTGTGATATGAACTCTGAGTATTCACTGAGTGGCTGATTTAGAGAACAAAACACCTTCAGAGATCACTGTACATAAACAACAGGATTCACTCTACCCACACCACTAAAAGCCAATTAGTATTTGCCAACTAATTAATATGTGATGTGGATATTCCACTAATGCCCACCAATTAGTATGTGTAGTGGATCCCACCACTGCAAACCAATTAATATGTGACACCCGTGCCCTGGCCCAGCAATAAAGGAGCCTCAATCCTTACCACTAACACCAGAGTGGGCGTCTCATATAGGAGAAAGGATAACAAATACACACAGTAAAGTGCAATTTCCCTTAAGAGCACACAAAGATCACAGTCAGTCTGGAGCTGGTTGCTCCCTTGCTCTCCAGGTCCCAATAAGACTCCCCACTGGCACAGCTATATGGTCCAGATCTCAGCCTAGCTGGCAAGCTAACCTCCAGCGCCCTCTCTGCCCAACCAGTGCTTCGTGTCCCTGCCCACGTAGCTCACACACACACACACACACACACACACACACACACACACACACACACTCTGAGATAAGTATTTATACAACTTCACAGACACTCCTGGGAAAGGCTGACACAGATTCTCCAGCTGTGCCCCTATACCCAGACTATACTGTAGTAATTTCTGCCACCACCAGCTAATAATTATCAGCTACCCAAAGGCCATTAAAAGGGTGTCCAATTATTACTGTGCAATATTATTATCCAATGGTAGTGTAACTAAGCAAATAAGGCTTATTGGAAGGGCTTACTACAGGATCACTTATAAGCATGCAATGTACTCTAGAGCTTAAATTATGTCTACATAAACCAGCTACAGTTGAAAAGGGTTTAACACATTTAATAATAAATACTAAAAACACAAGACAATACTACTACACCACAGTGCTATTCAAGAGTTCAGAGATCACACACATCACACATAAACTTAAAATAATTCAGTAGTACAGTTCTGACATAACAGAAAAACACTTAGTCTAAACTTTCCAGCTCTAGCTATTTCTACAAGAAAACACAGTGCTGAAATTCTGCTTACATACAGGGTATGAGGCAGTGCTGATGAGTTTGACATCAAGACAAAAATGCTTTCAGTCTCTCTGTCTGAGCAATAGTTTTTAAAATCACTAACAAACATTTCTGCTGGGCCCTCCCAGATTACATCATATTTCACACTTGGGTCTCCCACAATACACATCACATCATTTTGACACTTGGCCTGGGGTTCCCAGGCCAACAGGCTACATTATTTAGCAAGCTAACACCTGCTCAGGAAGCTACAACAATAAGAGACATTTCACATGTACACTCTAGCAATTATTCCTTAAGTTAAAACAATAGAAAGAATGTCCTAGCCCAAACAGACTGACTCCGAGCTCTAGAGATCAAAAGGATAGATTTTAAATGATTTTAACTTCAAAAGAAAGATTTGAAATGCTTGACTTAGTTTTCCTTACAACAGATGGCAATGATGCTACAATCTTGAAGTTCAACATTTTACAGTATTTTCTTTCATTTAAGAAACAAGCCTGTATTTTACATTTATATTTACAAATGCCAGAATTATGTATCAAATTCTATTTGACTAGGTTGGCAGCCTTCATCCATCTCCACCCAATCTTCACATCTCTTCACCCATCTCTACCCAATTTTCACACCATCAAGCAACTTCTGCAATTGGGGGAGGGGGAGACAGGCACAAGGGAATTGTATGTATTACTCTAATGTTACTTCAAATATTCTTCTTTCTTTCGGCTTTTCCCGCTTAGGGGTCGCCACAGCGGAACTCCGGTCCACTAATGATTGGTGGTACATTTTTTCGGTGCCGAGGTGCCAGCTCGATGCCCAACCATCAACGAAGGCACACCCATTCACGCATGTCTTTCGAACGCCACTCCACCACGGGGAGGACATGCAGATTCCACACTGAAGGTGCTCTAGCTGAGAATCGAACGGGAGAACCTCTTGCTGTGAAGCAACAACACTGCCGCTGCACCACCGCGGCTTCATAATGTTACTTCAAATATTAATAGATATGTTTTGCCAACACAAAATCCTTATGGAGGTAACAGTAGACACCAGGATCTTTTTATTATGCTTAATCACTTAAAAAGTTAACAGAACAGCAGGTTTTTCAGTCCATAAAAATAAAGCTCATTAACAGCTCGGAGCTTTAGTTCACCGAGTTAACACAGGAGTTAACAGAGAAATGGGTCTTGCATCATGATATACTTTCAAAACCAGATTGATTAGAAAATGCATCACAAAGCAAGACCTGTCTTCAACTAAGCATTCTATCAATGCAATGAACTAAATTTAGCTCTAACTTTTTAATGAACTGCTTTTGGTGTCAAGGGCACAAGGTCTGAATATTTTTACTACCTTGTAAGTTGGAGGCTATGTCTGTCAACAACTATGCTCAGACCTTACAAACAAAGCTGGGAAGAACACTAGATGACACCAGGGAGACTTTTTAAGTATTACACTGACTCACATAAGTTAACAGATCAGCTGGAGGACTGAAACTCTAATGCCTAGTATTGTTGCCTGATTGTAATTTATGAAGGGCAGCAAAAAAAAAAAGAGGAAACACCAAGAACATTCTTTAAACTAAGTAGCAAGTAAGAGGTGAAATGGTGGGGTCCGTGTGTGTGTGTGTGTGTGTGTGTGTGTGTGTGTGTGTGTGTATGTTTGAATGTGTGCAAGTGTGTGCAACAATGCAAGAAGGTGTGCTTATGCCAATGTGATGCACTGGCCATCAGTGGTGATTACTGCAGGAAAGTGCAGATTACACTAGTGGTAGCACCATGCATTTCAGAGACATTCCAATTAGCTAATCATGAGGTCTTTCCTTGTTCTGCTTCTGTATCTCTGAACTGCATTTTCGCAACCATGGAACAGACCCTTTTGGCCCCATCTCTTAGCGCCCATAGAGGGGTTCTTTCACAATCCCAGCCATGTTTTCTACCATTGCTAAAATCACAGTTGATCAGATCATTTTGCATAACAGAAAAATGGGTTACTGTATAGTGATCTGTGACATACATTCTAGCACAACTTGTACTTGTTCTCTTAGTCTCCTTTCTTTTTATGTGAAACTAATGGCAAGAGTCTTAATAGAGCTGAGATTAGAAGAATAACAATACTCCTCCCCATAAAAAGAAACATACATTTTTTAGTCATCATCCAGTAGCAACTACAGACTAAACAAATATTTTATTGATAAATATCTCTCTGCATATTAATCAGGACTAAGTGGAATATTTTAAAAATGGTCCTCTAAAATATTAGTGTGTGTGTGTGTGTGTGTGTGTGTGTGTGGGGGGGGGGGGGGTCAGTATCTCCTCAACTATTAGAATTTACAGTTGTGATCAACAGCACCCGTTTTAAATTTATGATTCTGATGGCCTAGCTAGATTCATAAAATAATCCCAGAAGGAAGGTACCAAATACAGTTCAATGCAGGAATATCAGTTTTTAGAGCGAGTCTGAAACTCAGTATTATTCTAGCCATATAAAAGACATGCATTGCCTTATAACACTCATTTTCCTGTTACTTGCAAAAAAATAGCAAACAAATACATTTCCATGACTCTGTGATGTTCCTACTTGATTCCCGTGACTGCATGTACTGCTAATATTCTGCACAATGTCCCATCCTTATTAAGATTTAGTATGGAACCTTGAAGCCAGTAGATGTCTGGCTATGGCTTTAAGGTAGCCAATAAACTAAAATGGATTAAAAATGCCAGATGTGCTGCTTCTGTCATTTGCACAATGTAGCAATCTGTTAGAACTAAGGTGAATTGCAGGATATATGCCCTTTGCAGATCTGTCAGACTGGTGTCATTTGTATACCTTACAATAAAACGAATGAACACAACGTACTGGTAGTAGTTTAATGCAAGGCTTTCAGGTATAAAACCCTTCCTCAGTGCTAAACAAAACAAACTTGTGAAACCATTTTATACATGATTAAAACATCACACAGCCAATAAAAAACCTAGCATAATTAATCAATTAAAACAACATATATTAAAATCACACATATATTTTGTTGTTTTAATTGATGAATTATGCTAGGTTTTTTTACTGGCTGTGTGATGTTTTAATCGTATAAAATGGTTTGACAAGTTTGCTGTTTTAGCACGGAGGAAGGGTTTTATACCTGAAAGCTTTGCATTAAACTACTACCTGTATGTTCATAGGTTCATAGGTGTGTACTAGGCTAATGGCACTGGAGCCTTTACAAACCTAGCCCATAAGATCACCCTGGCATCGTGCCACCTTACCTTAGTTCCCAGTGCCTCTGTCGAGTAGAGCCACTGGAGTGATCCCTGGGGTGAATTTTCTATTTCCCATCCACTCATCAAGATTTCTCTTGAAGAGGGCCAGTGAGGTGCTCTGCTTGACATGTATGAGAAGCCTATTCCATAGTGTGGGCAGTCTCTGGGTTATGAACCTGTCCCTCCCGCATGTTCTGTTGATTTTGGTAATGAGGTTGAGGTCTCTGGAGCATGTGGTGCTGTGGGATTGGGATTTCTTTAGATGTAGCATTTCTAACAGATCTGGGTCAAACATTGGTCAGACATAGCTGGGTCAGACACGTTATCATGTTTGTTTGTTTTATTGTATGTATATTACAAGTATTACTTTATTCTAACTTTGAATATTGCTTTTGGTCTTATGTATATCTGCCAGGCTTAGCTTTCAAAAGCCCCCTGATTTTGCAGAACATTCCTAATTATGCCTCTGTTTTTGCCCTGTCCCTCATAAAATTTTTGATTTTCTGGATAATCACACAGGATTACTGTTAGTCAATAATGCAAGACATTAGAGTCTCATAGTTTTTAATTCTTCAGAAAATGTAATTTAAAAGTTGCATCTGATTTTGTTCATTAATTTTGCTTTATCCCTGATATTTTAGCTAAATTGGCCATACTAAATGTATTACATGTACAAATGCTTTGGTAATTTTTTGCAGATCTGTCAGAATCACATACCAGATGTATCAGTTATGTTAAAGGTGTTATATGAATGTCCTTGATTATATCTGCATCATAAGTTTTCTTCTGGAGCTTTTCTCCCCAAGACTTCTCTGAAAATGAAGAGTTCTCAGTTGGGCATTCCTAGTTAATAAGTGTAAATAAATACCTACATATATACATGCATACATAAATTTATAAGGAAATAAGAGATAAATTTAAGTAGACAAGTTAGTGCATTCAGTCTAAAACTGGTGCTCTCATATGTTTGTTTATATACAGTAAGACTCACCATACTGAACTGGAAAAGATCAGCTCTTCTCTGCTTCTCTTTAAAGCCATCTGCTGATGTCTGGAGCTGGAAATTTGTTCCAAGAGCACCACTGTTTGTCAAAGTTATAATCCGTGAAATTGTTTCCCCCACCACGTGAGCACCAAAGTCAATGAGGTCTTTATCTACTGCCAGCTGTGGAAAAGAAATAACATCAAGACTTTTTGAGGCACACAATAACGTCATAACATTAACAAATATTGTCCTACTCACAGTTCATCTAGTTCAATTCACTCTTACCAAAAGCTATTACAAGAAAACATATATTCAGGACATTTTATTCACAAGCAAATAAATACATGCATAAATAAATAAACTTGTTACAGACACTACAGATAATAGCAGAGATTAGGATAACTTAGACGAAGTTAATTAAAAACACTCATGTTTTTTTTTTTTTTTTAGCAAAACTATTCTGTCCATTTCAGTAAAACAACAGATTTCTATTAGTTTTGTACCTGATGATTACAAAAGTAAGTCAAGATGAATTATAGAAGATAACAGAAAAATGAATGTTATATAGTTACCATAATGCTAGAGCCATGTTGTCATCCTCTGTCCATCTCAACATGTGGGCTGTTGGATCTGATGAGATCCAAGGCTGGCACTTCAGAATCATTGGCTCTGAAGCTCCATCTCTTCTCCCATAATGCCCTGCATGACTAAATCTCTTCAGATTGAGTTTTCCCAACCAACATCTGACATGTGCATAAAGAATCCCTCTGAAAGAAACTGACGTCTAGACCAAAGGGTCTCAACAAAAAACTTCAGACTTGCCTTCAAGGTCTAGCAAAAGCCATAAAATACAAGTGACAATTTAGAAGAGGGATAGCGAGAGAGAGGAAGAGATGGCCGAGATGAATGGAAGGAGTATGCATACAGCTTTTGTATCCAATGTTGTCTTTTCCATCTGCCTCAGACTGTGTTCAGGTGATATCAGGACAGAATATATACCACAAAATGGTGTAGCCAAATGAAATCCTAGATCTGGAATATACTGTTTGGCATCTACTTTTTCTGAAGTAAAAGCCAATAACAAAGGGATCTGGCTGAGTAAGTTTGCAGATGACTGCAAAATCGAAGCAGTTATTGAATCCCCAAATGACTTAGCCATCCTGCAGGAAAAGTTGTCTCAAATAAACAACTGGTGCAATTCATGGAATGAAACTAAACTCCAAAAAATGCACTACTGTACCCTTTGGGAAGTCATCTACTCCAGGGAACTACCACAATGACAATACATCCCCTAAGAGTTCACCTAGTTGTTTCATATTTGGGAAATTATCTGGACAGTGTCATAATTTTTGACCAAATTTATCTACTGTTGTAAGAAGTCATTCCATATTGCACAACTTTTAAAAAAGGGATTGTGTCTAGAGCTAGGGATGTCATTGTCCCGTCTTTACTCAGCCCTTGTTAGGTCAATCATTGAATATAACGCCCCCTATCCAGACACATGCAACAATGGGAACACCCATAGTGATACGTTACTGAAAGAATCCATGGTCTAAACAATATGCCCCCACATGGACTGACTATACTCTGTATCCTACGGACTACTATGAGATGACCTGTATCTTGGAAACAAGGTATCCTTCGACTGATTATTGATGGACTTAATGCATATCAGCAAGCCAAACAGCATCATAGATTCGTAGACTATCACCAGGCTAAAGACCAGGAGGGGGGGGGGGCTTTCTAAGCCTAGCCAAGTTTTTCAAAAAGAATAATGGTGCCTTGTAGTCAAAAAGGACATTGAGTGCCAGGCATTTATAAGCTACCTCTGGTCATAAGGGACTGGGGTGCCAGACCTGATGTAAATTTCCTATTTCCCATCCACTGATCCAGGTTGTACTTAAACTGGGTAGTAGACGAACTCAGCTTCATATGGATTGCAATCCTGTTCCATAGGAGGGGCAGTCTCTGGGACACATATCTCTCTCTCTCCAGCATATTCTATTTAAGTCACAGAAAATAATTTAGGCTCCCAGACCTTGTATTTCTGGTACTCTTTGACTTACGAATATGTAGGAGATTCATAAGTGAAGGGTTTGCAGATGCCTTGTACGCCAGGCATAGATCACCCCTCAGCAATCTATATGAGACTGAGAAGAGGGAAAGTTCTTTAAGGTGCTCTGCATAAGTCAGGTTTTTTACACCTTGTATTCTTTTTGTAAGGAATTTCTGAGGGTGCTCTAGTTGCTGTATATGCCTGGTCAGGTACATACCAAAGGGAACACTGTACTCTATGACTGGTCTGGTAAGAACAGAGTACAGTGCTATAATGACCTCTTTGGACCTAGATGCCATGCTCTTACTTATCAGTTGCGCAACATAAAAGGATTTCCTCACCACTGTGGCCAGGTGGTGGTCGAAGGTAAGGCTACCGTCCATGTGCATACCCAGATCCCTGACCACTGGGTTGATTCTTAGGGGTGTATTATCAACATGATAATTAGACAGGATGGTTGACTTCCCAAACGGAGCAACTATGCATTTATTAGCAATGAGTTTAAGACCGTGGCTTTGGCACCATTTGTTAGTCAGAGATAGACCTTCTTGAAGAATGCTAGCGTCTGCAGGGGAGTTGATGATAACTCCCAGCTTGCAATCATCTGCAAACTTAGTTAGCCATAAACCTTCAGCATTTGCTTCTAATCCAGAGATGCTGATGCCAGAAAGGAGAAGACCCAGTACCAAGCCCTGGGGGACTCTACTAGTGACTGGCCTCTTGGTGGAGGTAGCCTCACCTATTGTGACCTCATGGGTCCTATCAGTGAACCAGTTGGCTATCCAGCAGGTGATAAAAGGGTTTATACCTAAATTAGTGAGCTTGTCTATAATGCCTGAGTGGGAATTGTATCAAAAGTTTTAGCCAGGCCAAGGTAAACTGTGTGCACAGTCTTACCTTCATCCAAAGCTTTGGTAACCCTCTCAAAAAAGTCCACCATATTTAATAGGCATGACCTTTCTTTAACAAAGCCAAACTGTGATGGTTCTAGCATTTGCATGTTTCTTATGTCCTCAGTTATGTCCACGATGATTCTATCCATAGCCTTACATATGAGGCTGCTAAGCCTTATGGGCCTGTAGTTACCTGGTTCACTGGTTGGACCTCCTTTGTACAGGGAAATGACTATAGCCATTGTCCATTCTTTGGGCACAAACCCTTACTGAAGGCTCCAGTTGAAAAGTGATTCAAGTGGACCACAGAGGTCATGTTTCATGCTATTTATTAAACTTCCCAGGATGATATCAGGGCCCATCGATGCAGTGTTTTTGGCCTTGGAAAGTGCATTGATGAACTGTTCCCCAGTAATGGCTGAGGGTGTTGTGTTATGTGTATTTCCTTTGGACTACTGGGGGGGGGGTTTGAGCTGAACTTGTCAGCCAAAAGGTTAGCAATAGCATTCGGCTTAGTGTGGGTGATGCCATTTACAATAAGCTCTACGCATTATTGTGTATTTCCTCTGAGGTTAAAGACATAGCTGTCCTTTGCCTGAGAACATATTTTTTCTTCAAATTTGGCCTCTGAAATATTAATTAACCCTCTTAGCTGCCTGTTTAGATTGGTCAGGGCTTTTAGAATGCATGGCTTTGTTCCTCCTATACTTGTCCAATATTTCTTTTCTATTGTTGTATAACCGAATGATACCATGACACCACCAGAGTGGCTTGTCTTTTGAGTTTGTCTTATTCTTAATACGAGTGGGCACAGCTCGCTGTATACGGCTATCAATATGGCTGTACAGATATTGTGGAAATAGCTCAGTTAATGCTACAGTGTTTACTGGGTTTGGAGGTTCTTGGAATTTAGCTCAGGTGTTGCATAGTAGACAGATGTTAGACTTGGAATAGTTCTAAAGGTTTTTGGTTTTGCTAGATGCTCGGATTTAATTTTTATTTCAAGTGATACTGCTTTATGGTCAGATCTGATGAGCGAAGATATTTCATTAGGTGAGAAACATTGGCCCCCATGTTTGTGACTACAAGGTCAAGGATGTTTGTACCCCAGGTAGGAGAATTGACTAACTGTTGAAGGATGTTGGTATTAACACAGTTTAGGAATTGCTGGGCTTGTACATTAGAAATGGTATAGGATTCCCAATCTACAGAGGGGAAGTTGAGATCCCCCATGAATACCATATTAGAGTAAACAGTGAGGGACTCTAGTACAATGAGATAGGTAACTAAAAGCACGAAAATGGAGCAGGATACAGGAGTAAATAAAATTTATTAAGCGCTTTCGTCAAATATTAGGATTGACTTCTTTAGAATACCCAACAGTCAGCAAGACCATCCTTTTATACATACAACAATTAAGCCATTGATTGAATACAACTGAATAATTGAATAATTAAGCATACAAATGTTTAAAGACAGACTCCCTTGTTTTCTGAATTGTTTCTTTACCAGTAAATTTAAATAATATAAGCCATTACTTAGTACCACTGTAAAAAATGTATATATGTGGTAAATGTGTCCCCTAAAACTAAATTACAAAAAATGCCAGCTTGTAGGTATAATACAAAACTATCAACTGTTTTTAGAGAAAATATGAACATCATATGTATAAATATGTGCAACAAGCAATATATACAATAAAATATGTTTAATAAAAACCCAAAATGTCTTGAAACAAACAATTAATGTCAGTACTATAAAAACTTACATAGAAATGAAAAACAAGGTCATAGTGTACACCTCATTAAAATAAAAAGTCTGCTTTAAGTTTTAAATAACTGGTGAGGGACACCATATCGTTCAAACCTGGGCTAGTAGTGGCATTAACTCTAAGTTGCCACATAAGTTCTCTAAATTCAAGGAACCAGTCACTGGGTCCCCCTCTCTCATCCATTACTACCCTTTCCAGATGACACTGGAAACCTCAACCAAGGTACTGTATGTTCCATTTTAAACAACCTTGAAAAGGATAGTTTGAAAATGAAGAAATTAGAAACAGAAAACCAGTACCTTAGGGAATGCTTAAAAAGGGAACAAGTTCCCAAAGGGTTTAAGGTACTGGCGTTTCCCTAATGGGATTTTAAATGGCTCTGAACTGCATAAAGACTTGGTTTCACTATTTAACCGACAAGGTTGTGAGTTACTACAAGTTTTAATAAGGGACAATGACAAGAAATTTGAATTGTTGCAAAACTCTGAGTAAACTAGATGCTTTGTTAAAAAATGACATTGATTTTTGTAACAAACATAAGGAGTATAACGCTGTGTTTTTTTAACATAGATAAGATTGTTGAGAAAATCAAGGTGAAAAAGAGTAAAAAACTAGATAGAGATGCCAAAGACTATGAAGCAGGTGTAGCCTACCCATTAGTTTCTAATGGAAATACTAACAATGTACAACTGCATAGCGATGTTAATAATGATGTTTTTGATGAACCTACTGATGACTTGCAACCCAGTGAAGGCAACCACCCAGGTCCCATCCCTTTAGGTCAAACCCTAAGGAGATCGGAGAGGATCCAGAAACAAGGTTATACCCACAGGAGACAATCCAGTGTGGGTTTCCAGGGGGACCAACAACATTTACCCCAGAATTTTTCTGGGAGGGGGAGAGGGAGACGGGTGAATTGGCAACAGACAAGACAGGGCAAGTTTTAGACAGCAACAGTGAGATTTCCATTATTTCTAATGACCATCAGGACTTCAAAATTTATAATTTAAGTAACATAGAAGTTACAAAAGATTGGGCAAACTTGTTTCAGAAGGGGTTAAATTTTGTACCCTATAAGGAATTCAACATGGAAAAAACAATCCTTGACATCATGCTTTATACTAGAAAGCTAAACCTGAGTGTTTATGTAAGTGAAACTGGGAATAGTTACCAGTTACCAGTTGGGTGCAAAAAAACAAGCACTTATAACCCCCCACTGCATCCCACTTTACAACTGTTCCAAGGCATTTGCACTAAGGAAATCAGGGATTTAAATAGGGTGAATGAAAATAGTAAACTGTACAATTTAACTATGGAGGAGACTATCCTTCTAGACAGTATTTCTAACAACAGACAGATCAGAGTCATGAAACCTGACAAGGGGGGTGGTTTAGAAGTCATGGATCAGGAAAGGTACATTGACTGTATGCTAGAACATCTTCTTGGTGACGGATATGCACAAATATCACGCAATGAATTAAACATCGCATATAGTCATGTAGACATGGTGCTTTTCGATTTATTTCTTAATAACCAGATATCTGAAGAAGAACTGTTTTTTGCACACAGAAACATCTACGGATCCCAACGATATTTGGGATCCCAAAAATCCACAAGAACATCTCCCACCTGCCATTAAGGCCCATAGTGGATGCGAAAGGTTCCAAAACTATTAGTATTGCCAAATTTTTGGACCACAAGTTAAAAAACTGAGTTGAGTTCATTTTCCCATATTATAAAAGATTCTTGGGACTGTCTCAAAAAAATCAGACGAGTTTTTTGACAGTAACATTATTTTTTTAACTATTGACATCAAAGATTTATTCAATGTCATCCCACATTCGGAAGGCATTGAATTGTTCTATGATTTTTTGAGCCAACATACTACATTCTCCCATACCACGTTTCTTACACTTAGGACTTTAATGGAATTAGTCCTGGAAAATAGTTTCCTGATTTTTGAGGGACATCTTTTTAAGCAAAAATCAGGTATTGCTATGGGGGCGGCTTGTGCACCAGTTTTTGCTAATATTGTCCTGACACAATGGGAATTGTCCCAAGTTTTCACATCTGAATGGATGACATACTGTACATTCTATGGGCAGTACCTAGATGACGTCCTTATTTTCTGGAGGGGGGACCAGGAGCAGTTGTCTGAATTCCTACTGTTTCTCAACTCCAGTACTACCTTTCTGGAGTTTACCATGGTAACTCATATGGAATCCATTACTTACCTGGATATACAGATTTCCAAGGATCTGGAGAACAACCAGTTTTATTCTAACATCTTCAGGAAACCCATATACTCAAACACCCTTCTTCATTTTGATAGTGGACATCCCCTTCATCAAAAAAGATCATTAATAAAAGGACAAGGGGTGAGATTGGCCCGCATGATCAGCAGAATTGATGACTTTTACAAGGAAAGAGATGTTTTATTGGGTATGTTAGTCAACAGGGGGTACCCTGAAGAATTTGTGATACCTTTACTTGAGGAAGTATCCAAAAAGAGAGTGGAAGGTTATTTCTACCCACTGTTGGGTTTGGACATTTCTAGACTCTGTGCACCTTCGGAAAGTAGGGTTTTGACAACTGCCCCATTTTAACATGGGCTTATTCTTACATACAACTTACAATTCCCTTTGATATGGGACATATTGGTGAGAAACTGGTTCATTCTTATGAGCGACGAGACCATAGGAGGGAAGGTGGGTGACTCCCCTGTTATAATTTACAAAAAGGATTCCAACATTAAGAACCTTTTGGAGTCCAATAGTAAGATCATAAAACCTGGTTTTGGGAAAATGACAAAATGTGGGCACTGCACTCAATGCAAACACGTTAGAGTGCGACAGAATCTTTATTAAAGGTTATGGATGGGTAAAAGTCAACCAGAATTGTAATTGTGCGAGTAAACAAGTAGTGTATGCTGCTACATGCCAGGCGTGTCCTGGGTTTTATATTGGCAAGACCAAAAATGCCTTCAGGACAAGTGTTTATCAGCATACATATGATATAACTAAAGGCAACACCAAAAATGCCCTGGCAAAGCACATTAATACATTTCCAAACCACAATTTCAAGTTTATCATTCTGGAAAGGGTAGTAATGGATGAGAGAGGGGGACCCAGTGACTAGTTCCTTGAATTTAGAGAACTTATGTGGCAACTTAGAGTTAATGCCACTACTAGCCCAGGTTTGAACAATATGGTGTCCCTCACCAGTTATTTAAAACTTAAAGCAGACTTTTTATTTTAATGAGGTGTACACTATGACCTTGTTTTTCATTTCTATGTAAGTTTTTATAGTACCGACATTAATTGTTTGTTTCAAGACATTTTGGGTTTTTATTGGACATATTTTATTGTATATATTGCTTGTTGCACAGATTTATACATATGATGTTCATATTTTCTCTAAAAACAGTTGATAGTTTTGTATTATACCTACAAGCTGGCATTTTTTGTAATTTAGTGTTAGGGGACACATTTACCACATATATACATTTTTTACAGTGGTACTAAGTAATGGCTTATATTATTTTAATTTACTGGTAAAGAAACAATTCAGAAAACAAGGGAGTCTATGTGTTTAAACATTTGTATGCTTAATTATTCAACTGTATTCAATCAATGGCTTAATTGTTGTATGTATAAAAGGATGGTCTTGCTGACTGCCAGGTATTCTGAATAAGTCAATCCTAATATTTGACGAAAGCGCTTAATAAATTTTATTTATTCCTCTATCCTGCTCCATTTTCATGCTTTTAGTTACAATGAGATAGGTAGTATAAGTTACATGGGACATGGAGGGGGACCTGTGGGTTGCAAGGGCATGGCATGGCACCCTGTTAATGGTGAGTTGCATATGTACCAGTTCCAGTGGGTCATACACTTTATCTAGTCTGCATGTGAGATTGTTTTTTTCCCATACACTTTTACTGAATTATCACTTGTGACACAGGCAAATTTACATTCATATAAAAGTAATCACAGTATAATTAACATAACAAACATTTTACTTCACATATATTACCATATAGTGTGAATATTGTATACATTATTCAATTCCTGCCTTTTTTTAAGCAAGAAACATCTTTATTAAACCATCACTTTCTACATAGACAATTATACATTTATAGAAATGAAAACAAACCATACTGACACAATCCTAATTGCAAGCATTTTACATCACAAACCATACTGACACACTACCAGTTGCAAACATTATACATCACTTATAATTTACCCAATTTTTTTCAGTCAAACATTACATAGCTCATTTAAGTCCTCCTGCCTTTTAGACCTCATTTCTCTCTTGTATGTATTCTTCCCACACTTCTCATTTTTTTCCTGTGCAGTTTGCTCCTACCCTTTTCTAAATATCTCTGTTCCAGTTATTTTATCTGTTACTATATTCACTACTTCTAGTATACTTAGTTTAGATTCTGATTTCCATTTTCTAGTAATTGCTTTTTTTGGCAGTCACCATTATTAGACACAGCAAGGCCATACCATGCCTAGGCAAGTCTGGTTCTGTATCATAGCTTAGAAAAATCACCTCCCTCATCAGACTAATATGCCCACTCAGCATCTCCAACAGTGCATATTGCAGGAAATCCTTAAAGTCCACCAATTCACCTCACTTCCAGAACATATGTTCCCAATTACGTCTTTCTTCCCCATCTCACCTCCAACATTTGCAGTCTGCCTGAGGAAAATTTCTCTGGAGTCTACTTGAGGTATAGAAATATCTATGCAAACATTTCCAGGCAAAAATCCTAAATCTTCAAGATTTTGTTGCTTATTTGGGAGACATACATATATCCTCCAATTGTTTGCTTGTGAATTGCTTATCCAGTCTCTCTTCCCAATCCTTTCTAACCTCCTCTGATTGATCCTTATAGTTATACAATATTTTATATGCTCTACTAATTATTCCTTTTTTAACGGCAGCTTCTGTTCTAGATTCTAATAAAAAATTCTACCAGTGCTGGTCTTTCATTTAGGACCCCCTATTTCTTTCTCTTTGCCTATACTTTGATATCAATCCCTGACAGGGAAGGCAATCTCTAACCTGCATCCCAAATAAATTATTGGCGTCTTCCCATTCTATCATCTTTCCCTCTCTAGTTATTTGCTCCCAATACCTTGGTTCCTTTGCCAGTTTTCTCCAATAAATTTCAGCCCCCTGTTGTCTATTGTCTGTATCACTAATTGCAGTCATCCCTTTCAGCAGAATCTCCTTTCTCCAATCCAATGTTGGTTTAGTTCTTAGAATACTTTCTGCTACTTTATGGATATTAATATGCTGTACGATTACTGTTATTCTCTGTAACGACCTGCATCCAAAATTCCAGTCTCTCCTTGTTTCTTGAGCTTCACTCCTGTTTCATAATCATCCCTTTCCACTTTGAAATATAGTTCTCTGCTTCTGCTATGTACAGCAGTCTTAACTCTGTAGCTCTGAAAGACCCCTTCAAATTGGGTAAACCCAATCCGCCCTGTTCAACTGGAAGAATCAGCTTATTCCACTTGACTCTTGCCATTTCCCCTCATAGTTAAAGTCCTTCATCTCTTTATTAATTCCTATCCACAATTTCTCCTGTGGTTGATAAAAATATGCCTGACCTGTGTATAAGTCTAAAGGAACTAAAAACATTTTAACTGCTTGTATCTTATTATCCATATCCATATAACAATGCTTCCATTTTCTCAGTTTTTGTATTATCTTTTTAGTTTCTTCCCATATATCCTTAGCTGCCACACTAGAATAATTTTAATCCATACTCCTAAATACTTCATTTTATCATGTTCCCATAAATATGGATATTCCTGAACTAATTAGTGTGTGGGTACCTAATTTACCACTATTGCCTTTGTTTTAGTTTCATTAATTTTGTATCCCGAAAAGATCTGAAACTGTCTCAAAATGTTCCACAACACTTTAATGCCTCTTTCTGGTTTTGTCAGGTATAAAATAATATCTGCAAATAAAGTCAGCTTTTCTTGACTACCATACCAATTATATCCCTGAATTTCTGAGTTTCTTATTTTCTTTGCCAGTGGTTCTAAATATAATGCAAATAATAAAGGGGAAAGAGGACACCCTGTTTGATTCCTCTGCTCAAGCAGAAATTATCAGAGAGGAACCCACCCACTTTAGTGTTCGCCAGTGATCACTCATATATCCTCCTAATCAACCTTATTACTTTTTCAGGAAATGCAAATGCTTCCATTGCTCTGCTCATAAAGTCCTACCTTACTCTAGCAAATACTTTCTCTGTATCAAGACCCCACCTTACTCTAACAAATGCTTTATATGTATCAAGACCCACCAACAGCAATGGCATTTTCTTACATTCTGCTTCCCTCTCGATCATCACTGTTCTGTTAATGATATCAAATAGTTGCCTCCCCTCAACAAAACCAGACTGATCTATATCTATCAGTTTTGGCAAAACAACACACTGATCCATATCTATCAGTTTTGGCATTACTTTTCCATTCTTTTGTCCATTATACACATCAACACTTTATAATCATGGTTTAGTATTGAAACGAGTCTATATGAAGCTGGATCTGATGGATCTTTACTCACTTTAGGTATTACAGCTACCACTGCTTTCTTCCAAGTTGGTACTACTACTCCTTTTAAAATACTATTAAACAAAACCTTCTGGATCTTTATCAATTTTTTCCTCCTAGCTTCCAAACTTCCACAGGAATACCATCTATTCCTGGAGACTTTCCTTTAGATTAGTTATACATACATCACAATTTTTATCTCATCTCCTCCTATCCCAACTGTTAGTAATTGAGATTCTTCCATAAACATTTCCATTTGTATCTTCATAGGTTGGTACTAGGCTATCGGCCCTAGGGCCTATGCAAGCCTAGCCATAACAATTCCCTGGACATTTCTTCCCACAATATTTACTTCTCTGGACCCCTGTCTAGCAGGGCGACTGACCTGATCCCCGGGGTGAATTTCCTATTTCCCATCCAATCATCAAGGTTCCTTTTGAAGAGGACAAATGAGGCGCTCTGCTTGACATGTATGGGCAGTCTATTCCAGAGTATGGGGAATCTCTGGGGCAGGAACCTATCCCTCCAGCATGTTTTGTTCATTGTGATGGCAAGGTTTAGATCCCTGGTGCATGTGGCTCTGAGAGATTGGGATTTCTTTAAGTGGAGCATTTCCAACAGATCAGGGTTTGACATGGCCTTGTATGTTAAGCAGAGATCACCTCTGAGTAGACGATATGCCACAGAGTATAGCTGGAGTTTTTTCTAGACGGTCAGCATATGGCATCTGCTTTAGGCCTGTGATTCTTTTAGTGAGGTATTTCTGTGGCCTTTCCAGCTGTTGCAGATGTCTTGTGAGGCACATACCAAACGGGGCATTATACTCTATAATGCGTCTAATGAGGGATGAGTACAGTGGGACAATGACCTCCTTTTTTCTGGATGAAAAGCCCTTAGTGATGAGGTGTGCCACATAGAAGGATTTCCTGACTGTTGTGGCGATGTGGTCATTGAAAATGAGACCACTGTCCACCTATGTCCCTAAGTTTCTCATCACAATTTCGATGTTTAGTGTCCTGCCACCTATATGGTAATTCATGGGTACATGTTTTTTTCCAAAGGTGTCAGCTATACATTTCTTGGCATTAAGCTTGAACCCATGGGTCTGGCACCAGGTATCTGTTTCTGTAAGGCCATTTTATAGAATATTCATATAATTTGGGGATTCAATAATGGCTCCCAGTTTGCAGTCATCTGCAAACTTTGTTAGCCAGTCTCTTAGTGTTGGCCTGTACTTCAGAGAAGTAGATGCCAAACAAGAGGGGTCCCAGGACTGAACCTTGAGGTACTCCACTTGTCACTTGTCTGGAGCTGGATTCGGAGTAGGCTACTTTTACAGTCTGGGTTCTGTCAGTAAGCCAGTTGGCAACCCATTGAGTGACATAGGGATTTATGGCCAGCTTAGTAAGTTTATCTATGATTCCAGAGTCTTTTCTTGATTTTCATATTTCTCTGCTTTATAAAAATTTTAATAGAATTTCCACAACATTTCTAATGCAAGGCAAAAACACGAAAGCGAGGACCAGTGCAGGCTGAAAATGTACTCCAAATTTATTAACACACAAAGCCACGAAAATGTAGAACACAGAATGAACGCCTTCACACACACAGCGTTTTCGTCCAGATGGACTTCATCAGATAAAATGCCTTACTACTTTAAAATGTTTTTTATATATAAAATCAATTTCCACAAGCACCAATCAATTATCCATCGCATTATAAACCTACGAATCAACCTACAAGCTACTGAATAATTTAGTATTTCATCACTTCCTATTACAACCATATATGTTTCTTTATGTATATAAATAATTAAATAATTAAATAAACTTTATTATATTCATTTAAAACATCCTATTAATGTGTTGACTTATTACAAAAATTCTAAATTACTGTTAAAAATGTTTGTTTAAAAAGTTATCTTATTAAAAAGTTTATTATACAATTCAAAGTATTTAAACAAAGGTTACCTAAAATAGAGCAAGGGTGACACCTGCTGACAAAGTCTGGTAAATGCATACTAAAATCACACTCTAGCAGATCTAATTTTCAGGAGGGGCAAAATAGAAATATATTCATTTAGCCCAGGCTTTTTATTTGCTTCCAGGGCCACTTGCCACCATAGTTCTTTGTAGGCAATATTTTCTTCCCAAGGGCCCCCTCTTATATTCCTTTTTATTTGATCTAAAACAAAGAATTGGAATTTGGCTCCCACACATGTTTTAGTATGTCTGTAAATAGCATTTGTTTCTTTTCCCTTTTTAACATCATACATGTGTTCATAAATGCGTCTCTTTAATGTCCTTTCCGTCTTTCCTATATAAAATGACGGACATTCCACGCAAACAGCCAAATACACAAGCCCTATAGATTCACAATTATAGTACCCCTTACTTTTTATGCACCTTCCCCTGCTGGTCAAAAAAATATTATCTCTATTAATAATATGCTCACATTGTTTGCATTTACCACATTTAAAGGTTCCAACTTTAACCCTAGTTCCCATTTGGGTTCCCTTATTACCATGGTTATTATTTTCTAAAATTCCTTTTAAACTTGTTGTGTTTTTAAATACCACTCTAGGTGCCTCCTGTGGTAACCCATCCAAATCCGTGAGGGCCCTAAATCTCTCCCATTCTCTTTGGAATGCAAATTTTATATTTTTGTTCAATAAATTGTATTCCAGTATCAAAGATTTTTGGAAATTTCCTTCTTTAACCTCCTCTTTCCTATTCTGTTCACTATTTTTACCAAAAATTGGTTCAAACCTCCCTTTTCTCCCCTCTTCCACTTCAGTTCTAATATTTTTGATAAATTCTAATGGATATTCTCTTTCAAGGAACATTCTTTCCAGCAAATCACATTCGGCCTTGAATTTTCTTTCATTATTTGTCATCCTTGACCCCCTTACGAATTGCCCTTTCACTATGTTCTTTTTGCAATATAATGGGTGGGCACTTTTATAATGCAAAAAAGAATTCACATACGTTGGTTTTCTATAAACACATGTTTCAAAGGTTTTATCACTTTTTGTAACTTCCACATCCAAGTATTGAATATTTGTTTTAGAATAATTATAGGTAAATTTTAAAAAATCTGTAGTCTTTCCTATATATTTAATAAATTCATCCAATACATCAATGCCCCCTATCCAAAATATTATGATGTCATCAAGAAACCTCTTATATAAGGTCCAATACTTAGCATAGGGGGACTTCAAAACATACTTTTCCTCCCAATTTGCAAGTACTAGGTTAGCAAAGGTAGGTGCACAGGCTGCCCCCATTGCTACACCTTGTAGCTGTCGAAAAAATTCACCATTAAAGGTTAAGTAATTATTTTTTAACACCAGGTCCATTAAACCTGTGCACACTACCTTTTCATCAAGAGTCAACCTACTATCCCCAAAAATCTCCTCTTCAAACATTTTTGTACCAGCCTCATAAGGTATAGACCCAAATAGGTCAACAATGTCTATGGTAACAAAAATTAACTCTTCATTGTAAAAACTGCTATTCAACCCTCTCAGTAAATCCCAGGAGTCTTTTAAAATGGCTCCTTTTTGTAACCATATATGTTTAGCCTTTTGATCCACATATTTTGCTAATGAATTAGTTTTGGACCCTCCCGCTGAGACAATGGGTCTCAGTGGGGGGTCCAAGCTGTTTTTGTGGATTTTTGGTATACCAAAGATGACTGGTATTATGGGTTTCTCTATTTTCAAAAAGGAGAAAGTTTTCATACAAAAGAGGTTTTCATTTAACATGTCTTCTAGAATGTTATCTATACGTTGATAGGCTGTATTAATTTCATTTATTGAAACTTCTCTGTATTTAACTTCGTTTCTTAATATTTCATTCATCTTTCATTCATATAAAATTACATCCATCACAACTATACCCCCACCCTTGTCGGGTTTCATTACCCTTACGTCTTTATTAATTTTCAACTCTTTCAACTTCTTATATTCTTGGGGGTTAAGATTGTAATGTACCCTATTGTGTTTCACACTTTTTTCTGTTTTCCTAATTTCCTTCTCCATGATAGCTTCAAAATTCTTCAACTGGTTATGAATCGGGGGGTTGAAAGTAGATTTTTTTACTAACTGATTTTTGTTAAAATCATTCCCTGTTCCCGAAATATTTGTACCTATCCCTTCTTTATGAAATAACAATTCCAGATTCATTTTCCTAAGAAAAAGTTTCATATCTATTAATGTCTGGGTTGAATTACCTTGGGTAAGTGGAATAAATTTAAAACCCTTCTCTAATAATTTAAAATGCTGTACTTCTAATACAATGTTACTAAAATTGTAAATGGTAAACCCTCCTAGGGTGTTTTTATTATCTATAACTTCTATATCAGGTAAATTCTCATTTGGGTGGGGGGTCTCTATTGAAATTGTCTCCCCCTTCCCCTTCTCCCCCCTCGTTTCTGAAAATTTCCATATCCTCTGTTGTTCTCCCATCTCTCTCCCACAAATCTGTCGAGGGGTGGAAATTCTACATCATATTCATTTCTATCTCTTTCCTTACCCTCCTCATTTTCAAAATAGTTTACTGCCACTTTTTTATTTTTATTATAATAGTTGTTATTATTGTTATAATACTGGTTTCTATAAACTGGGGGGTTTGGGTAACAAACCTGATTTTCATATTCATGAATATCCCTCCTTAGTTTATCCATTTTCCTATCCACCAAAACCTTACATTTATTGTCAACATCATCCTTTAGTTTAAAATATTTTTGTCTTTCCATTTCTATTTCAAACATCAAATCATCCTTAATAGAAACATCAAGAGAATCTATCTGTGCTTGTAGGTTTTCTAAATTCCTATTATTCTCTTCCATAATCAGTTTAACAATGTCCAAGCCACATCTATTAAATACAACTAACAGTTCTTTGTGGAAAATAGATCCAACTTGCACATTATTAGGATACTTCCAGGACCTAAGCCCTTTAGGAACAATGTCACGTTTTAGGCATTCATCCAAATATGCATTTTCAATAACAATACTTTTATATTTATGCATTAATTTATATAAATTGTCCATCTTTTTGTTGTAAGAGTCCATGTTATTACCACTTGGTAATCTATTACCAGTAATATTAAAGCTGTATTGTGCTTGCAACCAGTCTTTCATTTCAAAAGTTTTTTTATGACAAACAGTACCTGAGAAAGAGCGCCTGGTGCACGCTTGTTTCTTTTCAGCACTCAACACACCACCTTCCTGCGTATCACCACATAAAATTCCTTTTTATCTTCTTCTATCACTACTGGAGCTCCTCTTGCAATTAATATAAGTACTCCTCTTTTCCTTTGTCCCAGGTATTTCACTGAATAACCACCCTGAAAAAACTTTATCAAATTCACATGTTCAGTTCTTTCTAAGTGTGTCTCCTGTAATTTTTGAGGTCATTTACATTTAAAGACAGTACAGAAAGCATCACTGTATTAAGTAGTTATTATTCCCACCTTTTATGTATAACACGTTTTTATTAAATGTAAAGTTCCAGCTTTTGTGTTACATGCATACACTGTTTGTCAGGCTGAACTGTTATACAGTTGTTTCTTGTCATATCCATTTGAGCCTATGCCACATCTTATAAAACTTTTTATTTTATTGAAAGCCCTCAAAAAAACAAAAACAAACCAAACACACTCCCAGTACCCCCCAAAACCTATTAATTTAATACTAACACACACAACTTTGTACGCCTTCAAATATTGAAGTTTTACCCTCCTAATAAGAATAAAATTCCCATACTGACAGCCACACTCACAGAAATAAGTTTACCTAAAAGGCTATCTGTGTTAAGAGGCATGGTGCTTCTACTAAGTGCTGATTGGTTTTGTCTTATCTTTATAGCTCTCCCAACTGGGAAAACCCCTGACTATTTTTAGAGAACATTAACTACCTTGGAAGCCTTTGAATGCTTTCAGAGAACATTATGTACCTTGGGAAAACCCTGAATGTTTTCAGAGAACATTATCTCTTAGCCAATTTCTCTTTTCTTTTTAGCTCTCCCAACTGGGAAAACCCCTGACTATTTTTTAGAGAACATTAACTACCTTGGAAGCCTCTGAATGCTTTCAGAGAACATTATGTACCTTGAGAAAACCATGAATGTTTTCAGAGATTATCTCTTAGCCAATTTCTCTTTTCTTTTTTTCCCTTAGATGATCACTCTCCACCAGACATTAGCCAGTTTCCCTTTATCAGATAGACTCCATGGAGACATGATAACCAGGCAGCCAGTTTCTCATTATCAAATTGTTTCCATGGAAACATGAAGACGAGCTGCAGAATTGTTACTGAGCATACACGTTTGCTAGATAAAACGTCTCATAATATTCAATGTTGTTTTTCATTTACTTGCTCCCCTCTTAAAACATGTTACTAAATCAATCTAAGGTCTTTAATCCAGTCATTCCCCCATGCAAGAATAGAGAAAAGGGACATTACTTTTTCTTTTATCATACTTTTTAAACATTTTTTTACACTGCAGTGCCTACATTTCTTAAAACTGAACAAGAAAAAAGAAAGAAGAAAAGAGAAATAAAAGAAAAGAAGAACACCAGCATCTATTTACTATTCCCACTGCACTTAAAAATAAGTGAAAAAAATTATAGCATGTAAAGAAAAAGTACAGTTTTGTACCTACCATAAATGTAGATGTTCGAAGCTCCACATTGCTGCAGTCCTTACACTTGGGTAGTCCGCTGTCCTCGGTCGGCCCGAATATCAAAGTATTAGGCTGACGTCGGTCAAGGCGCTTAAGACTGACATCAGGACGTCAGGGTACAAATGCGCATGACCGACGTCATATCCTCAGTCTTTTCTTGCCCCAGATGTCAGAAGACCCTAAAAAGAAAGGTCAAAACCAAAAGACAGCAAAAAACAACCAACCACCCTTGCACTAATCATATGTACAATATATACAATATCCACAATATTCACAACCCAAACCACACAACCGCCTCTAACTACAGAGGGAAGGAGGGAGAGTAAATTGGACTGCAGCAATGTGGATCTTCGAACATCTACATTTATGGTAGGTACAAAACTGTACTATGTTCTTCATCTCACATTGCTGCAGTCCTTACACTTGGGTAGAATCCCAAAGCAGAGGTAAGGGAGGATGGCAAAACTATAAAGCAGTAGGAGCTGCCAAAATGCCCTGTAAAATTGCAGTGGCAAAACCAGCCCTAGATTTAGAGTAAAGTGGAAGGTGGTAATGCTTAGAGAAAGTATGCACTGAACTCCAAGTAGCAGCCTCCAAAATATCTTTAGTTGCCACCCCCCTTAAAAAAGCTGTAGAAGTGGCAGTAGCCCTAGTGGAATGAGGCCTAATCCCAGCTGGAATCTCCTTACCATGATGGGAATAATAGAAAGCAATACAAAACCCAATCCACTTAGAAATAGTTTGTTTTGACACATGCTTGCCCTGAGAACCCAAAGCAAATGAAACAAATAACTGCTGAGACTGCGTGAACCCTTTAGTTCTGCTCAAATAATATCGCAACTGCCTGTGTATATCCAAAGTGTGCAAAATCTTTTCCCCTTTATTTTGGGGGTTTGCATAAAAAGTAGGCAAATGAATAGTTTGGTTTAAAGCCACACTAGAAACCACTTTAGGCATAAAGGAAGGAAGAACCAACACCTGCTAGACACCTGTTAGAACCAACACCTGCCCTGGAAGAAGTAAATCCTTGAAAGCTATTAATGCAAATTGGACTGCTAACATCTCCTTCAAGTTGATATGTAGATGTTGAAGTCTGGCAGGCCACGTGTCTTGTACCCACTTTCCATTTAGATGAGCTCCCCAAGCTTTGTCTGAGGCATCTGTCGTTAGAATCTGACTCGCCTCTGGCCGGGTCACAGAGAGTCCCTTGTTTAGGTGACATTCCTGGGCCCACCACAAAAATTCCTTTTGAATGCAAGGTATTATCTGAATGACAGTGTCTAAATCTTGGCAGTGCTGTGTCCATACATTTTTGAGATACCATTGTAGCTTCCTCATATGCAGTTTGGCATTGGGAAGCACCAGAATACAAGATGCCATGAACCCCAAGGCTTGAAGGACTGTCCTTGCAGTCAGCCTGGACTGATGAGACAATTGATGGAAGTAAAGAGAAAGATTCTTTTGTTTGTCCGGGGTCAAAAGGCCATCTGGGATGCTGTATTCAGTCTCACACCCAGAAAGCACATGTCCTGAGAGGGTACTAGACTGGACTTTATTTCGTTCACAGAATACCCCAGGCATCTTAGCACTGCTATCACATATTGTAAATGATGAAGAAGTTCGTCCTTTCCTTGGGCCAGAATCAGGCAATCGTCCAAATAAGGATAGATCTGTATTCCTCTTAGCCTGAAGAAAGCTATCACTGGAGCCAGAACCTTTGTGAACACTCTGGGCGCAGTAGATAAGCCAAAGGGCAATGCAGAGAACTGATAATGAATAGTCCCAGCCCGAAAACGCAGATACTTCCTGCAACTTAGCCTGATAGGAACATGAAGGTAAGCCTCCTTGAGATCCAGAGTCACCATCCAGTGATCTTTGCCCAGCAGAGGTAAAAGCTGTTGTAACGTCAACATTTTGAACTTGGGAATGTCCAGATAAGTGTTGAGGATAGATAAATCCAAAATTGGTCTCTACGTGTTCCCCTTCTTTGGTACTAGGAACAGGCGAGAATAAAATCCTAGGCCCACTTCTGGCAGAGGGACCGGTTGTATGGCCCCTATTTGAAGCAGCAGAGAAATCTGTTTGTGAGCCTCTAGTCTTTGCTGAGGAGGAACGTCCAGCATGCCTTTGAAAGGAGGCAAGGTATGGAAATAAAACTTGTAACCGTGGTGTATGATATCCAATACCCATCTGTCTTGGGTAATCAAACTCCAATTTTCCTTGAAGAGTGCCAACCTTCCTCCCAAAGGTGCTGCCAGGCAAGAAGGATCTGGCAGCTGAAAAGGTAGGTCATTGGGCCTGTTTACGAAAGGACTGGCCCCTGCCCTCACCCGAAGATTGTGCAGGTGAACTCCCTGTTCTAGGTCTGAAGGAGCTCTGAGCTCTGCCCTACCACGTCTAGATCTACCCCTAGACTGTGAATCATAAGAAGGGTCGTCCACCCCTTAGCAGGCCAATTCCTACTAAACTTCGGAGGCTGAACTTGCAAAAATCTTTAACAGCCTGCATAGACTTAGCCTTGTCTTCCATTTTCTTCAAGACTGACTCCACAGGTGAACCAAACAACACATCAGACTGTAAAGGAGCATCTAAAATCCTTGTCTTAACATGGTCAGATAAATTCTGATCCCTCAGCCAGGCGTGCCTGCGAAGAACTGACCCAGTGGCAGCCACCCTAGACGAGGCCTGTACAGCATCAAAACCACATTGTAAAGAATGCTTACCCACCTGTTCAGAGACATGTACCAAATCTTGTAATTCTTTACACTCAATGCCTTCCGCCAGAGCATCTACCTTAGACTGCAATTGAGAAAGAAGATAGTTTTGATATTTCAACATGTGAAACTGGCAATTCAAAGCCCTCATAGCCAAGGTGGAAGAAGTATAGACTTTCTTTCCCCATCTATCCAAAGCTCTGGCCTCTTTATCTGGAGGAACCAGATTTTTTACAACAGAGGCCTTGACACCCTTAGGTCCCTGACTAACAGTTTCTGGGTCCGCCCTAGGACTCTTATAAAGATATTTATGAGCCTCAGGCACCCTGTAATACCTATCCGGTTTAACAGGAGCAGGAGGCAAAGAATCAGGAATAAGTGAAGCCTCTGCAAACACATCTTCCACAACATCCAGAACAGGTGGTATAGCCAAAGGCCTATGCTGGGGTAAAAGCAAAAATTCCCTAAGCCTTTTCCTGGAATCAGAGAAGTCCTGACCTTCCCACTTAAAATGTTCCCTCATGGAATGAAGAGTCTCTGAAAAAGAAAAATCCTCTGGAGGAGAAGCAGAAGGAGTAGAATCATCCACATCAGAATAAGGAGAATACTCCTGCAAGTCTTCAGCCGAAGACTCTGAAACATCCGAAGCCTGCTCAAAACTCCCCAACTCTGGTTCCACCCTAGGCCTCTTATCAGGAAGGGGCAAAGAACCTCTAATCAAAGTAATTAAATCGTCTGCCATTTTAAGCATGTGCTTCTTGGGCACAGATCCTGATGAACTAGGAGTGACACCAACAGAAGCTAAACCTGGCCTGCTTCTGGGAGAAGCCTTGGAAACAGAAGGAGAGGGCCTAACCACCCTAGGAAGGAAGGGGAGTACAGTAACCTGAGAAGCCCCTTCAGCCTGACCTGCCTCCTGAGAGGCCACATCCTGCAATATCAAAGTCTCCCCCTGGGATTCCAGAGAAGCCTCCGGAACCACGGTTCCACTGATGCCTCTAAAGAACCGGCGTCCGCACGACGATTCTTCTTGCCTGGGTTTAGCTGCTTTGTCTTTGCGCTTCTTGAAGAAGCGGGCGTCGGAGCATCCGGCGGCATATTATAATTGCACCGCTTCCGAAGACCAACCTGGCACAATCTAACCTTCGGCAATAGTGCGCTTATTGAACCTAGCACAAAGCGACACCCAACAACGTCGTGCTCAGGCCCCAAACAAGGAATACACAAAGTATGATAGTCCCTATGCGGTATCTGTTTCCCACAAGAAATACAGTTATTCACTTTTTCTGACATCCGGTAAACCACTGAGGCAAGAAAAACTAAAATATTCCCCAACGGGGTACTTAGCCAACTTTGACTCGGTCTGAAACTCCGAATTCGAAAAATTTCAGAACGCCGAACGGCACTTGCAACGCTGCTTCTGCATCGGACCATGCGGCAAAAAAGACTGAGGATATGACGTCGGTCATGCGCATTTGTACCCTGACGTCCTGATGTCAGTCTTAAGCGCCTTGACCGACGTCAGCCTAATACTTTGATATTCGGGCCGACCGAGGACAGCGGACTACCCAAGTGTAAGGACTGCAGCAATGTGAGATGAAGAACATCCACATGCCAAAATATTTGAACTATTTAAGAAAAAAATCTTAACTTAAAGTTAACTTTATCCCTCTTCTTGGGTTTATATCACATCATCAAACACAGACTTCATCGAAGCGCACAACTTTGAATTGACTCCATCGAAACCCTGTGAATGCAAATACCAAATGGGGACATCACACTTTAAGGGTTTAGGCAGGGGGGCAAGCCCCCCTGCACCCCCCACACCCCTGCTACTTAAATATACCAAGTCTGAGATCACGCTACAGTGTAGGAAATGGAAATCTTCCATTTCTGAACTGTAGTGCACCAGAGTGTGATCTCAGGAGTGGTATACCTAAGTGGTAGGGGGTGCGTGGGGTGCAGGTGGTCTTGCCCCCCTGCATGGAGCAAGTTTTCGATCTGCACTCAAAATTTTTTTTCCACTTCGATATTTTTCCGTTCGATGATGTGTGCTTTGATGAATTCTGCGTTCGATGTTATGATATACACCCCTCTTCTTCCCCTCCCCAAAGCAATTTTCTGAACATTAATGACATGAAGTAGGGAATATGCTTTAGAATGCCCCACAAGTCCAAATAATTTGGAAAGCATCCAATATTTCCAGATTTTTTTGTTCTGTCATATTTCACAAATATAATTATTGTATTGTAATCTCATATTAAGTCACTGGTTTTATTACTGTTCATCTCCGAACTCCTGTCTCCGTTTCATTTCCAACTTACTCTCTATTCTTCTAGTCAACTCTGTGCTCCCTTTCCTTCTCTCCAACATTTTCCATTGAAAAATTTGAAAAGGTTTCACAGGTATAGTCCCTCTGTGGTCTTTATAACCAGAATAATGAGAAACATAAACTCCTTCTGTTTCACAGCTTACTTTTTGTTGGACAAACTTTTGTATTTCCTGCTTAGCATGCACTTCATCAAAAAGTGATTTTGTCCCTCCAGGGAAGAATACCTTGAAGAGAGCTGGGTATAGCAATTTGAATCTCACACCTGCATCTTGACATTTCCTGAATAGAGGAATACATTTGTTCTTTTTCTGTCTGGTGTACAATGAGTAATCATTCTCCACAAACAGTCTGCTGTTTCCCACTTTTACTACTTTGCCCTTCTGCCACAGTTTTGTTATAATCAACTCATTTTGTTGGTATGATTGCATCTTTACTATTAAAGGTCTAGGCTGCTTTCTTATAGCTAGGTTTGGAGTATACACACACAATGTGCCTTTTCAACTAGCAACTCCTGCTGTGGAATACTAGTCCAGATGCTTATTTGTGCTTTCATAAAAGTAATACAGTCTGTTCCTTCCAGCTTCTCTGGTATAGCTGAAAATCTCAGGTTTTCCCTATGTGCTCTGTCCTCTAATTCTATTATTTTTTGAAATTCTGCATAGCTGTTTTATATATCCCACCTGGAAATAACATCCCCATTTTCAAAGATATCCTATCCTGAATTTCTTGTACTACATAAACAAAACTGGGCGATAGTGTAGTGTACTGGCTCACCAGATGCACAGTAGCACACACCACCCAAACACCTCCCCCGTTGTTGTACGTCAGTTGGAAGTATTCAATATTCATCCAGTTGGAATGAATATTTATTCTGTTTCCGAACTGTATGATGCCAGATTACCTAGCATTCACAGATTTAACAACCACACATTTATTGTATAACAAACAGGTATGAAACAGTAGACTGCATATCCCATCTGAAACACAAGGTATTTACTTTTATTTAGCTCTTCCTCTGACTTCTTTACTGCACTGCTCACCTTAAAAAAGTCTATCTCGTGAAAAGAAAATGACTAAAAAGCATTCACACTCTTCTATATACTTAAGTATCTGTAATTGCAGTCGATCTGCCTTAAAAGAGTAACTGTTAGTTTCTGGTATTTCCCCAGACAGGTCATTTGCCACTAAAAGAATGCTTCCTCATTCTGCAGATCTTTGAGCTAAAATGGAACCACCACCACGGCTGTTACCCATATATACATGTTATATCAGACATTGGAGAAGGCCCTGCACACTAAAAATACCTGAATGCAAGTAAAAATGTGTAAGATAAAACCACTCCTACCAACCAATGGGATACCTCAAAATACTCTCTGCAACTCAAGAGACAGGAAATTAGCATCCATGCTCTAGGACTGTCGGACAAACTTAACACCACTCCTCCATGCAAGTTTTAAAATCATATAATTGCCACAGGCCCTGGGAACCACCTGTTGTATAATACAGACTAGCACACCAGCCAGGACTGGAAGATTTTCAATTGCAGCAAACTCATGGTTTCCTACGAGACTCAAGCATGACAAGGACAATTCCTTCTACACAAGAAAATACACAGAATCTAAAAGTTACCAATAGTATGAAAACATTCTGGGTTGCCATTTCAAATGTATTGGCTTCATTCAAAAAATGCTACAAGTTGTGTGCAAAAATGGCAATGCAAACAACTCAGTAATAACGAAATATCCCTACAATTGTGTTACATTCGGCCACATTAATTGTACGCATGATGTCATTACCTAATATGAATGGCATGTCAATCATGCCTCATTTCATATGCAACTTTTCACACCAATCACCAGAGCCATGCCCACTCCTGCGCAGAACTGATGGTGAGCCAGTACACTACACTATCACCCAAAACTGTTATCCTAGGTGACATAAACATTGATTGGAACTCTATCTCCTCTAAACATACATCCTCTAGCATTAATTTATTTAATTTCACCCAGCTTATTACTACCTCCACAAGATACAAGAACAAAACCAATAAAGGATCCATCTTAGACTGGATTCTAGTTGCTGATCCCTCTAAGTACTCTACCTCAGGCACTATGCCTAACTCGCTCAGCGACCATCTTCCTGCTTATACTATTCGAGCTTGCACATCCTTCCCAAAACACCATAACTTCAGACTAGTCCAGAATCTATCTAAATTTAATCCCACTACATTTGATAACATTCTGGGGAACATTGACTGGAATGTGCTTAAATCTCTTCCATTGGATGATGCACTGCTTTACTTTACCAATACCTTTCCATAAATCCTAGATAGGCTAGCTCCTTCTAGAATTAAACGTATAAAAACTAATCATGATCCTTGGATATCAAAAGCTACTAAAGAAACCATGATTAATAGGGACAATGTATGGAAACTTTGGTTTAAATCTAAAAATACCCATGACCTTTTGCACTATAAACAGCTCAGAAATCAAGCTAAAAAACTTATCTCTAAGGACAAGCAGCACTATTTCTGGAACCAGCAAATAAATAGGAAAAATAATCCTAAACAGTTCTGGTCTTCTATTAATAATCTTATGAACCCCGGTACTAAACCTAACCCATGTCCAAACCCCAACAAACCCCCTGAAGAAATTGAAAAGTATTTTCAATTCATTTCCATTGACACTATTGCCAATATCACTGCTACTTTTTCCCTTCCTCTGCTCAATAATTCTATTTTCACATCCTCTTTCCTCTCCTCAAAGTCCTCACCAAAACTGTGTAAGTGTCACTGACAATGTCTTGGTATCTGTTTATTAAGAATAAGTGGGTTGTCAGTGTACATGAGGCAATTACTACAATGCCTCAGAATACCCATCTCGACCAGACTGGGCACAGAGGGAGTCAGGAAGTGCATATCCATGGCTACTAATCCACTAGGTTGGAGTGAGGAAAACTTAAATATTGAACAAGTGAATAAGGCAAGGAACTTGATCAGGAATACTCAGCTGTGAGAAAACCAGATGCTCTAGTAGTTAAAAATATCTGTCTAGACACTTATGCCACAAGAGTGTAGACCTCAAATCTGTCTAATGTAAAATAACTGGTTTGCAGCCAAAGTGCTTAAACCAGAACAAAGACACATCAAATAACAGGCACAGTAAGCATTCACCAGCAATTGCCAGTTCAGAAGGGTGGAGGCTACCCTCTCCTCCCACATGAGTGTAGACCACAAACCTTCTTAATGTAAAATAACTGGTTTGGAGATAAAGTACTTAAACTAGAACTAAGATACTTTTAGAATAACAGAACCAATAAGCCTTCAATTAGTAATTCCAAACTCAGAAGGGTGTAGGCTATCATTGCCTACCGCATTAAGTGTAGACCACAAACCTTCCCAATGTAAAATAACTGGTTTGGAGGCCAAGTGCTTAAATCAGAACAAAGACACATCAAATAACAGGCACAATAAACCTTCACCAGCATTTCCCAGTTCAGAAGGGTACAGGCTATCCTTTCTTCCCACAACAGTGTAGACCATAAATCGTCTTGATGTAAAATAACTGGTTTAGAGCCAAAGTGCTTAAACCAGAACTAAGACAATTTTAGAAAAACACACACAATAAGCCTTTACCAATAATTCCCAGCTCAGAAGGGCAGAGGCTACCCTCTCCTCCCACAAGAGTGTAGTCCACAAACCTTCCTAATGTAAAATAACTGGTCTTGAGCCCAAAGGCTTAAATAAGATCTAAACATTTTTTAGACAAATAGACACAATAAGGCTTCAACCAGCAATTCCCAGCTCAAACAGTGTAGACCACAAACCTTCCTTGTGCAAGTTAACTAATTTAAAGCCCAACTGCTTAATCAAAACTAAGAGGCTTAAAATAACAGTTACAATCTAATCAGGCTACTATAGAGCAGTAAAAGCAACTAAACATTAAGAATGTGCAACAAAAGGCTAAATAAAGTAATAAAGTAGAAAGAAGCAGAGACACAGTAAAAGCAGTATATATTGTTTCCATAATTTCCATTTATCTCTGTGTAGTTTGCTCCTTCCCTTTGCTAAACATCTCTCTCTTCAAGTTCTTTTAGCTCTTTTACAATATTCAGTACTTCAAATACAGGTCGGTTTAAACTTTGATTTCTATTTTCTAGTAATTGCTTTTTTGGTAGCCAAAAGAATTAAACTTGTCAAATCATATGTCTAGGCAATTCAAATCTTGTGGCCCAGCTCAAAAGAATTATTACCCAAGTCATAGCCGTTTTTTCACTCAATATTTCTGACAGAATACTTTGTACCAAATTTTTAAAATCAGTCAACTCATTATACTCCCAAAACATATTTTCATACTTACCTCTTTCTTCCCCATCATGCCTCTAACATTTAATATCCAGGTTTGTAGGTTCATAGCTGAATACTAGGCTAACTGCCCTGAAAGGCCATTTTAAGGCTAGCCAAAAACCAGAGATCTGTACTTTGCATCTGTGAAGAGAAGGCCTTAGCAAACCTAGTCCATCTGAGGGAAAAAAATCTTAAAATCTGCCCGGGGGTATAAAAATACATATATTAACACTTTCATGCAAACATCCTAAACTTTAGGAACTTTGATGCAAGCAATGTCCTCCCATTTGTTCCCTCATAAAATGCTTTTATAATCTCTCTTCCCAATTTTTTATAAACTCCTCTGATTGATTCTTATAGTTATTGTCCAATATTTTATATATCATACTATTTAATACTTTTTAACAACTTCCGTTTTAGATTA
This sequence comes from Protopterus annectens, assembly GCF_019279795.1. NCBI lineage: Eukaryota > Metazoa > Chordata > Ceratodontiformes > Protopteridae > Protopterus > Protopterus annectens. Next base: position 1,475,005,851 of record NC_056729.1, read on the forward strand.
AACTAAAACCTCTACCAGAGCAGGTCTTTCACTTACGATTCCTCTATCCCGTTCTCTTTGCCTATACCCTGATTTCAATCCCTGGTAGGAAAGGCAGTCTCTAGCCTGCAGTCAAAATTTATTCTTGGTCTCATCCCACTTTATTACTTTTCCGTCTTTACTTATTTGTTCATAGTACCTTGGTTCATTTGCCAGTTTAGTTTTGTTCAGTAAATCTCATCCCCCTATTTCCAATTTTCAGTACTCCTGCTTGCTGTCATCCCTATTGGCAAATTTTCCTTTTTCCATTCTCATGTTGGCTTAGTTCTTCGAATGCTTTCTGCTAGTTTATGAATATAAATATTCCATATGGTTGCTATTTTTCTCCTTAAGGATCTGCTTCTAAAATCCCACTCTCTCATTATTTCTTGACCCCTCCCCATATCATCATCATCCCTTTCCACTTTGCATTATAATTTTCTGCTTGTATTTTATTATGTGTATAAACACACACACACATATGTGTGTGTGTGTGTATATATATATATATATATATATATATATATATATATATACACATACATACATACACACACACACACACACACACACACACACACACACACACACACACACACACACACACACACACACACACAAGCCTTAACTCTGTAGCTCTAAAATATCCCTTCAAATCATATAATCCAAAACCTCCTTGTTCTATTTGAAGGATCAACTTACCCACTTAACTCTTGCCCTCTTCCCCTCCAAGATAAATTCCTTCAGTGCTTTGTTACTGTTCAAAACTGCTCTGGTTGATAAAAAATATGCTTGACCTATATATAAAATTAGAGGGACTAAACATTTTCAGTGCGTGTTTCATACTATTCATATCTATAAACAACAGCATGCAGTTTCTGTCTGTATATATTATCTTTTGATTAGTCTCTTCCTTAGCTGCCATAACAGAAGCCTTTTTAATCACTACATCTAAATACTTCATCTTATCTTCTACCTAGAAATATGGGTATTGCTGAACCAGGCTGTGTGAAACTGCACAATTAACAGCTAATTGTGTAATCCAAAAAGACTTGAAACTGTCTCAAAATGTTTGTCAACACTGAGATGCACTTTTCTGGATTTATCAGGTACAAAATAATATCATCTACAAATAAAGTTAACTATTCTTGATTAACATACCAATTATATCCTTGAATTTCAGAGTCCCTGATTTTCTGTGCTAATGGTTTTAAATATAAGGCAAACAACAAAGGGGTAAGTGGACAGCTATGCCTGGGTCCCCTGTTCAAACATAACTTATCAGAGAGGAATCCTCCCACTTTAATTTTTGCCTTTGATCCATTATATATTCTCCTAATTAACATTACTATAGTATCAGGGAATGCAAATGCTTCCATTCCCTACTCTGCATTAAGGCCCACCAACAATAGCAGCATTTTCACGTTTTTCTTGGCCACAAAAAGAACTTTAAATAGACCTTGGATCCTTTATAGTCTAGTGGGAAGTCTTGGATGGCTTCTTTTATGAGCAGATTTCAAATCTCTGCTGTTGATACTAGTGGGGTAGTATTTTTGGAAGTTATTTTGGTATTTAAGTAAACTGAAAGGGAATTGTGTAATAGCTAAAAATGAATCATATTTTCATAGGTTCGCAGGTGTTTACTAGGCTAACGACCACAAGGGCCTTTTTTAGCCATGAATCCTAAATCTCTGATAAGTTCTGGTACCCTCAATAAGTGTAATCAAGGGCCTGAGACATGAACCATTTACAAGTTGCCTGTGTCCATTAGAGACACAGGTGCCAAGCCAGGGATGAATTTCCTATTCCCCATCCAATTGTCCAAGCTACACATTTATTTATTTATTGGCATTTGTTTACTGGGAAAGTTCACTGGGCCAGGAAAGTCCATTTTCACTGGAGGCCGGGGAGATAAGCTCTATTGTAAGAAGAGAGTTACATAAGAATACATAAAGTTGATTAACAGAAAAATTATACAAAGTTTAAAGTTTCATAGAAATTTCATAAAACAGAAAATTATACAAAGGTTTCATAGAAATGTCATAATACAGAGATATAATACACTATGTTATACAGTCATAGTGTCAAGAGACAATAATACTTGGTATGACAGACACTGCAAAATACAACTATTTTAGGATTAGAAAGAGGTAGTATCAAAAAAGCAAATGGCATTAGCATTAGAATAGAACAGCTAATTATAGTATTTGAATATAACATATTGAGAAAGGGATGAGGATGTTACATTTATGAATGCAAAAGGCAAGGAAGGAAGATACGAGTAAAACAGACAATAGGAGGTAAAGAAGGAAGGTAAAGAAACAGTGCCAGTAGCTAGAGAGAAAAGAGAAGGAAGAGGACTTAAAGAAGTGGAAGGGGACTAGATGGAGCAATGGTCTAAGGTACCAAGAAGAGGCAAGAGGAGGAGTAAAAATATAAAATTTGTTATGAAGTATAGAGAGAACTTTCAGCACATGCTAAAATAAGCAGTTTCATTGTTCAATTGGTAGACTTAAGTAATGGCAGAGTGAATAATGGAACAGTTACATGTCCATTGGAATAGAAGATGGCTGTATAGTTTCTTTTTAAAGTTGGAAGGGCATTATTGTAAGCGGATAGAAGGTGGTAGGTTATTCCATATTTTGGTAATTTTCCAGGAGTACAATAACTGACCTGCAGGTAGCTTGGATTTATGGACTTGGAGAAGATATTGGTGTTCAGATAATAGGCACCTAGCAGGGTTATAGAGGATAAATACGGAGGTGAGTGCAGGACAGTCTTGAGGCTTGTATATCAGTTTATATGAAGATGTGAACTGTAGGAGTAGAAGGTAGTGGGGGAGTTCCAGCCATTATAACTGTTTTAGGGCAATACAGTGGTGTGTAAAATGGCAACTATTAGTGACAAATTTAGCAATCTTGTTATAGCAAGATTTTAGTTTTATTATCAGGGAAGACTGTAGATTGATTAGTAAAGGAGCACTGTAGGTTAGTGAGGGTAAGAGGTAAGATGAAGCTAAAGTTTGTTTAAAAGGGAGGGAGAGGAACTTATGTGTCTAGAGTAGCCCGAGTTTTTTATTTGTCTTGCTTATATTGTTTTGAATGTGACAATCAAATTGGAGGTTTTCATCAGTTATTACCTCTAACAATTTAGTGTGGGTTACTAACTCGATTTTAGTAGAGTTTAGTGAGAAGATTTCGAAGTTGGCTATACTAATACAGGTGTTTCTCTTGGGAGTGAATATCATAAGTTTGGACTTACTGGGATTTAAAGATAGGTGATTTTTGTGAAGCCATTTTTCAACAACGAATAAGGCTACCTGGGTGGATTCTGTAGAACATCTGAGTGAGTTATGAGAAGAACAGATTATAGTAGAGTAATCTGCGTACTGGACTAAGGAGCCCTGCTGAATGGCTTGGTGGAGGTTATTAATGAAAATGTTAAACAAAAGAGGGCCTAAAACAGAGCCTTGGGGTACTCCTGTAGGGTTGTGCAAATATGGGGAAATGGAGTTCTCCCATTTGACAGATTGCTCTCTGTTGGAAAGGTAGCTTTTGAACCAGTTAACAGATTGGGGAGATAGACCTATATAGGAGAGCTGTGAGAGGAGGATAGGATGAGAGATGGTATTAAATGCTTTTGATAAGTCCAAAAAATGGCAGAGACAATGTTACCTGAATCATGGGCTTTGTTGACTATGTCAAGGAAGGAAATTAGTGCAGTAGATATACTATGTTCTTGGCAGAACCCACATTGTGTAGGGGAGAGGATATTATGTTTTAGAAGGTAGTCTAAAAGTTGTTTTTGCACACATTTTTCAAGAATTTTAGAGACGGGGAGAGTATAGCAATGGGTCTAAAATTAGAGATATCGGTAGATGGGCCCCCTTTATGAAGTGGCAAAATTATGGCTTTTTTCCAGAGACCAGGGACATAAGATTCTTGCATAGATCTGTTTATCAGGATGCTAATAGGATATGCCACTGAGTCAGCAGAGAGTTTTAGAAATTTGGCAGGAATACTGTGAGCAGAGTTAGAGCATGGCTTTACTTTCAGAAGAAGTTTTTTAATATATAGGAGAGAGATTGAATTGAGGTTGGGGAATGTGAATATTAGGAGTGGGATGGTGTGAGTTTTTTGGAGTGTTGGGACAGTACTGAGGTAGACTCTGTTGAAAGGAAGGGGGAGATGTAGAAATAGACTTGTCAGGATGTAGACAGGGGCTGGATTTGATGCCAGGGTTCAAGAAGTTATTGACAGAAGACCAGAAAGGTTTGGGGTTATTTTTTCTATTTATTTGCTGGTTCCAGAATTAATGCTGTTTATCTTTAGCAACAAGTTTTTTAGCTTGGTTATGGAGCTGTTTACAGTAAGTTCAGATGTATTGTTAGATTTAAGCCATAGTTTGCATGCGTTGTCCCTATTAGTCATGATTTCTTTAGTGGCTTTTGTTAACCAGGAGGCATAATTAGTTTTGATTTGTTTAGTTCTGGCAGGGGCTAGTCTGCCTAGAATTGCTAGAAAAGTATTGTTAAAGTAGGGTAGAACATTATCTAATGGAAGAAATTTGAGGATATTCCAGTTAATATTTTTCAGGATGTTATTAAATATGATGGGGTTAAATTTTAAAAGATTTTGAACTAGTTTGATGTTATTATTATTTTTTTATATAGATGTTCAGGCTTGAATTGTATAGGCAGGGAGATGGTCACTGAAGGCATCGAGCATAGTGCCTGAATTTATGAACTTGGAGGGATCTGAGACCAGAATCCAGTCTAAGATGGATCCTCCATTGGTTCTATTGTACCTAGTAGTGGAAGTAATAAGTTGGGTGACGTGAAGCAGGTTAATGCTGGAGGATGACTGTTTAGAAGAGACAGATGCCCAATCAATATTCATGTTGCCAAGGATTACTGTTTCTTTTTTACAGTGTAAGAGCTCCAGGATAGAAATTCTCCCAGAATAGGAATATTTCCAGGTAGAATGTATATGACAGTTATACAGAGTTTTTGGGTTGGGTTAGGGAGGAACTTTGCTTTAAATGGATGGGGAGCCTTTTCCAGAGACGAGGTAGTTTCTGGCATACATACCTGTCTCTCCAGCAGGTTTTATTTATATGGGTCTATATTGCAACATTGAATGCTAAAAACAGCAAATGATGTTACATCGACACATTTTCAGCAAAAGCTGAAAATGTTGAAGCCACAGAACAGCGATTTCTTTCCTAGGCAAAGAAATCACTGTTCCAACCCCCGCAAAAAAAACAAACATTACACACTTCCAAACACATACACACACACACAATCCTAATTATACCCCCCAAAAACCAGTAAACAACTAAATACACATATGCACATAACCCAACCATACATTTAACGAAAAAAAAAACAGTAAACATTTTAAACCATATGCACTTACCTTAACCCGCACCCTAACCCTAAGGTCAGTAACTCTCACACATTTACATAAACAGCTCCAAACACATACACACTTACCTTAACCCTAATTCTACCCCCCCAAAACAAAAGTAAACAACTGAAAACACATACACACGTAACTCAACCATACATCTAACACAAAATATAAAACAGTAAACACTTTCATACATATGCACTTACCTTAACCCGCACCCTAACCCTAAGGTCAGCAACTGTTGCACAATCATGCTCGGGAGCTATACCGGACAAGGGACCACAAAACACTTCAGAACACGGCAAAACAACAAAGCGGTCAAGCGACTTCTTTCTCAAGGAAAGAATTCGCTGAACAACTGCTTCGCTGTTTTGCCTGTTTGCTCTACGTGTCGACGAAAATGCATTCGACATAATGCATTTTCGTTGTACTCATAGGAACCCATATATATCACAGGCAAAGTTTAACTCTTTAGAATGGGAAATTCTGGTGCTGTTTGTTTTCTGGATATACAAGAGGTCCATCAGAGTATGGTCAGACAATGTCCTGTACATCAAGCTTGGATCTCCCCTCAACAGCCTATAGGAGATTAAATACAGGGACAGGGCCTTGAGGCAGTCTGCATAGGACATTTTCCTTATGCCCTGTATTCTTTTAGTGTGAAACCTCTGTGGACATTGCAATTGTTAGATATCCCTGGTTAGGTACATACCAAAGAGGGCATTGTACTCAATGACAGGTCTGATGAATGCCGAAAAACAGTGGAACAATGACTTCCTTGGACCTAGATGCCATACCTTTGTTTATAGGATATGCAGCATAAAATGATTTCCTCACTGCTGTCTATGTGTGTCCCCTTTCCATGACTACTGCGTCAACTCTAAGGGGTGTCTTGTCAATATGATAGTTACCAGGGGTGGATGACTTCCTGAAGGATATTAGTATGCATTTCCTGGCATTTAGTTTTAGCCCATGGCTCTGACACCAGTTGTTTGTCTCTGTCAGTCCCTCCTGGAGAGGATTTATATTGGTGTGGGATTCAATGATGGCTCCTAATTAGCAATCATCTGCAAATTTAGTCAGTCAAAGACCACTGACAATGTCTGACTTCAGAGAAGTAAATGTCAAAAAGGAGTTGCCCAAGGACTGATCCCTGAGGGACTCTACTTGTGACTGGCCTCTTTGTATAGGTGAACTCCCCAATTCTACCTTCCTATGTCCTGTCAGTGAGCCAGAAGGCTATCCACTGGGTGACATATGGGTTTGTACCTAAGCTTTCGAGTTTGTCAACAATGCCTTAGTGTGGTATTGTGTCAAATGCCTTGGCCAGGTCAAGGTAGGCAGGGTGAACCATTTTGCTCTCATCAATTGTGTTTGGTGACTTTCTCAAAGAAGTCCACCAGGTTGAGTAGGCATGACCTGCTCTTGATGAAACCAAACTGGTTTGGGTCCAGTATCTAGAGGTTTATTATATCATTATTGATCACTTCCATGATAATTCTTTGCATGGCTTTGCATATAAGACTAGTGAGCCTTATGGGTCTGTAGTTTCCAGGGTCTGTGGAAGGCCTGCCTTTGTGCAGAGGGATGATTGTTGCTGTTTTCCATTCATGAGGCACAAAGCCGTTTTAGAGGCTACAGTTAAAAAGCAATTCCAGACAGCCTGACAGGTCATGCTTCATGCTGTTTAGAAGGCATTATGTTATGATGTTTGGGCCCATCGATGCAATGTTCTTGGCCTTAGAGACAGCATTAAGGACCTGTTCCTTAGTGATAGCAGGGGGAGTTACATTTGATGGTTATTTCCTAAGGGAAGATCAAGGGGGAGAGAGGAGAAAAGCTGCAGCTAAATTTGTTGGCCAGTAGGTTTGCTATAGCTTCTGGCTTAGTACAGGTGGCTCTATTTAAAATGAGCTCTGCAAACAATTGTATTGCCTTTGAGGTTGTGGACATAGCTAAAGAACACCTTGTGGTTGTCCTTGGCCCAGGAGGCCAAACATACCTCCAATGTCACTGTGGTAGACTTTATTTGTCCTCTGAGTTGTTTGTTTAGTTTGATGAGAGTGCTTTTATCCTTCTGGGTGCTGCACCTCCTAAATTTTTTTACACTAGAGGGAGTGTAGCATTCTCAAATATTAGTGAGGAGCAGGTCCAGTATGGTTGCATCTCTGGTTGTTGTATTGACAATCTGGTCCCGGAGTTTGAGTTTACAAAATCCAGGAATCTCTGTGCTTGTATGTTTGATATTGTATAGGATTTCCAATTAATAGTGGGGTAATTAAAGTCACCCATGGATATTGTACTGGGAGGGATGGTGTTTCCAATAAGTTTAAATACATGGAATGGGTTCCCGGCGTCATAGAGGGGGACCTATAACTTGCAAGGAAGTGGCATTGGGTTTTCCCTGTGGTGATTTGAACATGGAGTAGCTCAAGTGCATTGTCCTTTTTGATCAGCCTTGAGGTGCATTTATTTCTGATGTCAATCGAAACAACTCCACCCTTAGACCTTGTCTGTGTAGTAGCTGGTGTAAGTTTATGGAAGACATTATAACCTTGCACTGTTGGTGTACTTCCATGGCTTTAAACCATGTCTCAGTGACTGCACAGACGTCAGCATTCTCTATGGTGAAGAGAGCTTCTGGGGAGTGGAGTTTTTTGTTTAGACGCCTAGTATTGAGTAGTAATACCTTTAGATTGCCTTGGTTTTGATTTGCTATGTCGGACGTACTTTCAGTTTGGCATTGCCAAAAAAAAGGCACAATGGAGGAAAGACAATGTTTTAGCTAATATTCAAAATCATAGAGGAGAGAGGTGCAGACCATCCCTGGCAAAGCAGCACGGCCTGTTGACCATTGCCTTTCATGCTGACAAACATTGCACCACCTTAGAATGACAACAGAAACTAAGCCAATTATTAAAGTCAGTCATCTTTTGTTTGTATTGTGGCATCATCCTTGGAGAAGGTAAAATGCTGCTCAGTGCTAGGCTCATATCAGCCTGTGACACAAATTCTGAGCACTCCATGATGTCTCTCTTCATATAGTCTAGGGGGTTGCATCTCAGGTCATTTACATCCACATGGACTATGACTGAGTGATACTGGTACTCGTGGTTCAATGACCTGAGTGCGTACGTAACATGGTGGATCCTAGCCCCTGTTAAGTGACTGACAGTCACTTTCTCCTTACCCAGCTTGGTAACACGGACTTTAGTGTGTCTCACGATGGAGTCTCCAATGACCAGAATGTTGTGCGGTGGCTTGCGTTATGGGCTTAGAAGTAGAGGCTCCATGAGATGTGGCTGTATGTGCTGATGTGGATTTGTTTTGAGAGTGCATTTGGGGCTGCTGAGGGTATTTGCTATATGTACTTCATCAAGGGGGGATCTTTTGAGGTTCAGGAAGGTTACATTTAAGTGCCTCAGCATATGTGGGTCTATACGTCTGCTTTGAAATGTGTGTGATGGGTGCAGCGTGTGTACTATTGACATTAGGAGTACTTTTATGTGAAAGCTTTGCCTCCAGTGATATTTTGTAAATACATTTCTCACATACAATATCAGTTTGGTTGAGAATTAACTGGTAGTCAGTAAACATGAGGTAATTTCTACACTGTCTCAGGATACCCATATCCACCGAGCCAGTAATGGAGATAGTGGGAAGGTTATTAATTATCAATTTTTAGCAGCAGCTTCTGATCTAGATTAAATTATAAACTCAACTAGTGCAGGTCTTTCATTCAGGATTCCCCTATCCCTTTCTCTTTTTCTATACTCTGATATCAATCCCTGATAGGGAAGATCACTGCTAGCCTGTAACCCAAATGTCTTCTTTCTATCTTCCCATTCTATTATCTTTACATATCTATTATTTGTCCAAATACCTTGGTTCCTTTGCCATCTTCCTCCAGAAAATTCCAGCCTTCTCTTGCCTTTTCTCGGTATCCCATAATTGCAGTCATCTCTGTTAGCAGAATCTCCTTTCTCCATTCCTGTGTTGGCTTCATTTTTAGTATACTTTCTGTTACATTATCAATAATATTCTGTATGAATGCTGTTATTCTCTATAAGGATCAATGTCAAAATCCTACTCTTTCCTTATTTCATGAATTACCCCCCTGGATCATCAACATCTACCCTTTCCACTTTGAAATGTAGCTGTTGCTTATGTTTTGCAGAAAAGCCTTAATTGTGTAGCTCTAAAATATCCCTTCAAATCAAGTAATACTAAACCTCCTTGTTTTAGTGGTATGATCAATGTATCCCACTTGACTCTTGCCCTCTTCCACTCCCAGATAAAATCCTTCAACTCTTTATTAATTATTATCCAAATCTTCTCCTCTGGTTGATAAAAATATGCCTGACCTGCATATGAAACTAAAGGGACTAAAACATGTTTTCTTTGCCAGTGGAGCTAAATATAATGGAAATAACAGAGGGGAAAGAAGACACCCCTGCCTGGTTCCTCTGTTCAGATACAACATATTAGAGAGGATCCCTCCCACTCTGATTTTTTCTTGCAATCCCTCATAAAACCTTTTAATTAACATTGTTATTGTATCAGGAAATTTCAAAGCTTCCATTGCCCTATTCATAAGATCCAAGCTAACTCTGTCAAATGTTTTGTCTGCATCAAGACCCACCGATACCAATAGTATTTTCTTATATTCTCCTTTCCTCTGAATCATAATTGTTCTGCTAATGCTCTCAAATATTTGTCTCCCCACCATAAAACCATGTTTATCCATACATATCATTTGTAGCATCACCTTTGCCATTCTTTTAGCCATTATAGACATAAACACTTTATAATAATGATTTAAAATTGAAATGGGCCTACAGTATATGAAGCTGGATCTGATGGCTCTTTACTGTCTTTTGATATTGCAGCCACAACAACTTTTTTCAAGGATGTTGGTGCCTCTCTTCCTTTAAAAATACTGTTAAACAAAACCTTCCAGATCTTCATCACTTTCTTGTCTTTTAACTTCCAAACTTCCACAGGAATAGCACCTATTCCTGGACCCTTTCCTGGAGATTGTTTATACATTACCATTTTATCTCATCTCTTCCTATCTTACATTTATTCCAGGAGGTTTTCCTGCAGATTGGTTACATATTACTGTTTTTATCTCATCTCCTCCTATCTTAACTGTTAATTTTTGAGCCTCATCTACCTCTAACCTTGGCATATTTATGTCTTCCAAAATATTTACATTTGTGCATTTTCTTGATTTCCCCACTTCTCAGCTTTATTTAACTTTTCATAAAATTCCAAAATATCTGTAATACCACTACTGGATATCTGGTTATTTTTCTTATTATAGGCTCCTTAAGTTTCGCAACAACCTCTTCTACTTTCTGTTTCCTAAGTTTTTGTACCAAAAGTTTTTGTGCTCTGAAGTTATTATCAAAAAACATTTGCTTAACAGCAATCTTTCTAAACTCATGTATATTATCCTGGTACTCCCTTATTTTCTATTTTATACTCTGCATTTGAGACTTTTCTTTTTCTTTGAGATTCCCCTTACTCTGCAAAACATTAACCTTTCTCAGCCCCTCTAAATAATTCTGGTTACTTCTTAATCAGATTTTTTTTTCCTTTTTATTTCTACCCTATTTGTAAAGTTCTCTTTCAGATTGTCCCACTCACTAGTTATAACTTCTGGAGTACTTTCCATCCTCCCTAATAACTGCAGAATAATTTCCACTACCCATTCCTTAAATTCTTCTCTTTTTAACAGGTAGGTGAGGAAGTTCCAGTGTCTCATCTCTGCATCATTACCCTGCATTTTAACTTTATTAATTATTGGGACATGATCTGAAATAGGTATGTGTGTCAAAGTTCTCAGTTAAATGCACATGTTCCTATGAAATATGACTTCTGTCAAGACTAGCCTAGTTCTTGTACCTTGAAGAATAAACCCCGGGATTCATGAAGCTCGGCGCAAGGACAGCGGTATGCTTGTGCCAACAGTGCGACGTGAAGATGGCGCAGTAGCGCCAAATGCATTTTAATGAAGGTGTGCTGCCACCACAGCCACGTGCACAGGAAAGAAGCGCGAGTGCATAGGGCGTGTCAAAGTGCCGCACGGAGGCGTGGAAATGGCAGCTGTCGATGTGCAACCTAAAATGCTTGCATATAACAAGTTGCAAGATAGTAATCACATCTGTCAGTGTCCGTGGAGACTGAAACGTAGGCAAAGCATGCAAGAAAGTTCCTGCGAACACAAAGTGAAGAAGTAAACACAAATGCACAGTAGGGAATAACGGGTCCCTATCCCGCGAACAAATGACATGGAAGACAGTGTGGCCGTAGTCCAACGCAGTGTAGATAGCTATACCAAGTGGAAGTGAAACGCATCATATGTTAGCGAGCCACCAGTATGTACGTCCAAGCCCAATGGTGAGGGTCACCAGCTGACCCATAATGTGAGGAAGGGTACACACCTGGGCAGATTTGTCCATAATAAAATACATGATAAATGTAGATATCTAGCGACCGTATGTCCGAATCATATCCCACAAGGCATGTAATAGTCACATACAAAAGGTATGTCCGTATTTCACATACCAAATGTGATAGAAAATAGAATAAGCATGTAAACAAAACAGAAGGAGCATATAAACAGCTACAACAATAAGGAAACGTAGGCTGAAAGGAACAGTATTATCCGTACCGTCGACTGTGGGGACGTGTTGTCCAGTACAGTCGGATATGTGTACGGAATATATCCCATCCTGGACATAGGAAAAGGTGGCATCCTACCAATGAGTAGAACAGGCTGCCAAATTCCGGAAATCAGCAGTACAAGCCAAACTTGTCAGGATGTGTCAAAGTTGAACGGGTAGTACCCGGGTATACCAACCATGTAATGAAAGTTAAGTATGGGCGTGTACCTATGTGCGTGAGGTATAGCATGTGGAAAGCAAACATGGCAGGGTAGTCCACACAACCATACAGGTACCTGACACATGTAGGGTATTCAATGTGTTACTCTGGCCGTGTCATGGGCCAACAACCAAAGCAGTGATGTATGGGGTGTGAGGAATCTCTGTGTGTGGGGGGAATGGGTAATGGTACAATCCTCCAAGCAATACTGTGTCATATGCAGAATAGGTGAACCGGAGGTGTATGAGGGAGCAGCGGGTGAAGCTGAAAGAAACACAAACACATGTATAAACAGCTGCAATACAAGCAGACAGGCCATACTGTAGAACACAATCCCACAAATATATGAATATTGAAATGTGCGAGACAAATGTATAGACATGTCACCGACACATACCCACAGATTGGTCCTGATGGAACTGGCCATAACAAATGCAACACACCTGGATGCATAATGGACTACCCAGCATCCCCTCCACATCACACAACCCGCTCCCGTACCTGAACATCCACCAAATCCAGCCATTCTTGGCCTACTGGTTTGGTGCAGACACAGCTACACATAGTGACCAGTACGCATATGTAGTAGGTAGTGTCACCCTAGGCAGTTGCAGGATTGCACACTATGTATCCCTTGCATGTAAAACCCCCAGCACATTTTCGTAACGCCAAAACAATGTTCGTTATTTCTCTTGTTGTGGATCAGTACAATTTTTGGATATCCCTCATGGGATACGTAACCTGTGTAAACATTAGAATGGAAGACATGAAGTCCAGTCCAGTAGATATCTGGACACAAGTTGGAATGTGCATTAGAGGTGCATGACACTGTCCAGCCCTAAGTGGTCATGCATAACCTACTACCCAGGATGAAACACCTGCCCGTGACGCACGTGTCCCGAAATGAATAAGCAGGAGAATATATTGCACACATTCGCATAGTGGCACATGGTATAAGGGTGATGAAGGCACTGACGTAAACAGGATACCCCTGATCCACTGTGTGAGGGGCACTTAATGTGTGTGTAGGTGTGACCTGACCAACAATGGTACAATGCCAAATGTCTTGTGACCATAGTGAATAACTATGCACCATACTGCATGTAACAGTTGCCTAAAGAGGTCACGTCAGGATAGAATAAATGTAATTCGTACAAGAAACAGGCAAACAACAAAAGTGTCAAAGGTATGAGGCTTACAGCTAGGAAACAAATGACTGTTCTAAACCTGCAGTGACCGTGGCTATGTGTTGACCCAAACAATCTGGTGTCCGCAGTAGGGTTGTCATCTGTCCCGCTTTGCGAGGGATAGTCCATCATTGGACAGTTGTGTCCTGATAAAAGACATTTCAAATGGCAAATGTCCTGGGATTGCAGGACATAAGTATGTCGCATATGTTATGTAATAGTAGCAGAAAATAATTATTGCAGTATCCACAATACCTAAATGTTACAAAAAACAGAATAAGCAAATAAACCGCTACAACAATAGGCTTTTATGTAGGCAAATAAGTAAAGATCTATCTGTTGTACTGACCGTGGGTATGTGTCGTCTTGTAAAACCTGGTGTGTTCTGAAAATGTCCCATCTTGGCCATGTGAAAAGGTGCCAACCCTAGTCACCGGAATACAGCACAACCCGTACATATGACAATGTCAACGATACCAATGGTTAGAGCATTCACACAATAACTGGCCAGACCCTTAAAAACTCACAAAGTCAGTGCCCTTTGGGGGAAAGGTGTTGAATGAGAATGACTACTCACAACAATGAAGAGTACTAGACGCATTTAACTGCAGACAATTAGTAGTATTACGAATCTGTCAACATGTTCCAAGTTAATAGTACTAATATGGTAGAAGTGTCCATGATTGTCCCTGAGTTGTCATAGCCTTGTCCTTGTCACTGCAGACACGAGTCCCCGAGTATCAGAGAGGTCCGTACACAGAAGTACACCAACCAACTGTCCCAGCTGTTGACTAGACTATTGCATACCTGCAGTGATTTCATAACAGATGTCCAGAATAATATTCATTGTATGTATAAATGAATGAAATAGTCAAATGGGAAGGGAAACCACCCCCCCAACCTGCATTATGTAGTGGAACCACTCCCCGCCCTAAATTATGTAGCAAAGACACAATAATGTGGTCAGAGGTGCCCAAACACCTGCGTCTGTAAACACAGGTAGAATGTGAAACTCTGGACTTACTCTGTCCATGTGCTACGTCTGATCTTTAAACACCGCCAGGGCAGTGCTAGTCACCAGTCGGCCAAGCCTAAACTCGGACCAGCACCTGAAAACCCTGACAATCAAACACACGTATGTCTGAGGACTATAAGCGTAGGGGTTATGAATATCCTTGGAGTGAGTAGACTCACAGCACGGGTCCAGAGCAGTAGGAAACAGGGAATGTCCTAATTGTAGTACTGCAGTTTTCCCAGCAGGAGAATGGATGCCTGCTGTGTAAGGGAAGCGGTGAGGTGTATGTCAGAGTAGCTATGAACCATGGGTGTACATATAAATGAGCCAAAACACCAATAGTGTACTAGTTACAGCATCCGCCCAACGTAAAGGCATTCCCGGTGCAAGTACGACTATAGCACATATTAATTGTGTAATGAATGCCTCTGTGCCGTAAAGCCAACAGTTATACATGTAAAGGTGACCTCGTTCGCATGGGTCCGTTAACCGGATTCCATCAAAGTGGTACTGTCATAAGGAATAAGGCACATGTAATCCTAAAGACGTGCCTGTAAACATATGTAACTCAGAATAAGTAGATGCAAGTGGGCCTGCACGGGTGTACGCAACTATTAGCATAGCAAATGTATGTTGTCTTCTACAGCTGTAATTTTCATATGTATATATATATATATATATATATATATATATATAGTTAGATAGATGTGTGTATAGAGAAATATCCACAGACATAACAGAAATATGCAATTATATAGCTACATATCTATCTATCTACATATATATATATATATATATATATATATATATATATATATATATATATATATATATATATATATATATCTATATATACACACACACACACACACATATATATATATATATATATATATATATATATATATATATATATATGTTAGGAACGCTGAAAGACGAAGGCAAACCTAAGGGTTGTGAAGGGAATCCAGAGCAAGTTAGGAATTATGAAGTGCTCGCAGCATATGTCACATAAAGCTGCACAAGTGTGGGTAGAGCACCGCTCTCCACACCAGAGGCAGGGCTATACCAGTGGCCATAACATCGTTGAAGTGCTACTTCAACATTGTAAACAGACAGAATGTAGGGCATGTTGCAACCACCTACACTTGTAACCCGCAAATTGTTCGTAATCCATAACACCAGGAAAGGCATGTATGTGCAAATATGAATGGATGGTGAGCCTCTGAATACACGAGATGGTACAAAATGTGTGTAGAGCCCCTAAGCTCATGAGAGGGCAATGTGTAAAGGTGTGTCATGGCTGCGATATCAGGTGTATAATCTCTGTTATGCGGGGAAACTCAACACGGGTGTGCAGGAGAAACCATGGATATGCGAGTATGGACACAGGAGTGATAGGGTATGTTGCGCCGGGTGCAATGGAGCGGCCCGTGGAGGTCAGCTAGTACTAGGGTTACCACCTTTTCAAAGGCTCAAAGTGGGACATTTTCTGTAGAAATGTCAGATTAGCAGGACAAAACATACCCATGACCCTTAGGCTTTCGTATACTGGCCAAGGCTCTTGCCACCCCTATAGTGCCTTTTTTAGGCAAGGTTGAAAGGACAAACCCACCTCCATAGACAACCCAAGGATAAAAAAATTAGAAGTTATGTACTCACCATAACGTTCCATCTGAGTAGGTGACTTCATTTGGATGCAACCTGTGGGTATCGGATCCGACCTCGGATCCGAGCCGGCATTTCAAAAGCTTAGGCTCCGAGCTCCTAGCTCCTCCCTCTTACCCATAACCCCTTGCCAAGCCCTGACTGACCTCAGATTGAGTTTGCCTATATAATACTGACTACAGTACCTGAAAAAAGCATAAATACTCGCTCTATAAAGGTCAGGGGGATGGAGGGGGGTATGGTTGCATCCAAATGAAGTCACCTACTCAGATGGAACGTTATGGTGAGTACATAACTTCTAAATCTGAAGTAGGCAGACTTCATTTGTCTGCAACCTGTGGGACAGAGTCCCCAGCTACCTGAATCTTGGGCGCCCGTCATGGAAGGATGTTCGAGCACCGCTGAGCCAAAGGATGCTCTTCCCCTGGAAACAACATCCACCTTATAATGAGAAATAAAGGTATGAGGCGAGGCCCAAGTAGCTGCCGCGCAGATATCATCCAATGACACACGGGACTTAAAGGCGGCTGACGTGGAGACTGCCCTAGTAGAATGAGCCGTAACCCTCTGAGGAGCAGGTCTACCTGAAGTGTCATAAGCCTGCAGAATACAATTAGCAATCCACCTCGATAGTGTGACTTTAGAAACTGCTTTACCCAAAGCAAATTTAGCAAAGGAGACGAACAGCTGATCTGACTACCTGTGACCAGCTGTTCTGTGAATATAAAATTGTAATTGTCTATGAACATCCAAGGAATGCAATTTGTACTCTCCTTTGTTTGAGTACTTGGGAAAAAACACAGGTAGGTTGATTGATTGGTTGATATTAGATTCTGAAGAGACCTTTGGAAGAAAAGATGGATTGGTCCTGAGGCACACTCTATCTGGAAAGAAGGAAAGGTAAGGCGGTTTGACGCATAGAGCCTGAAGTTCAGACACTCTTCTGGCGGAAGTGATAGCTACTAAGAAGGCAGTCTTCCAGGAAAGGTACTTAAGGTCTGTAGAAGCTGCAGGCTCGAAGGGAGGAGCAGTAAGAGCTTGCAGAACTAAAGATAGGTCCCAAGGTGGTACAATCTCTTTGACTGGAGGCCTCAACAAAAAAATCCCTTTAAGAAAGGTTTTGCACAATTTCGCCGTCATGAGGGGAGCTGTCTCATGACCAATGTGATAATGAGAGATGGCTGCCAATTGTACCTTAATCATGGAAGAACTTGCCCCTTGATGAAAGAGGTCTGTTAAAAAATCCAGCACTGCCGACATAGGTGCTGAAAAAGGATCCAAACTTCTCTGAACCGCCCAAATAGAGAATCTCTTCCATTTACTCCTATAAACCTGCCTAGTGGAAGGTTTATGAGCTGCCACTAGGATGGCCTTGACCGGTGACGAGATACCGGGAGTCCTAATCAAGGATGGAACTGGAGCAGCCAAGCTGTCAATTTCAGGGTGCGTAGATTGGGAACCGAAATTCCCAGAGGGTGGGAGATTAGATCCGGAATCGGATCCAGAATCCAGGGTGGATTCACTTTGTGAGACCATACAAAGGGGAACCAGGGTTGACGAGGCCAGAACGGGGCAATGAGAATCATTCTGCTCCCCAAACTGTTGGCTTTCTGCAGAAGCCTCTGCATCAGAGGTAGTGGAGGGTAGGCATAAAGAAGACCGGGAGGCCAAGCATGCACCAGAGCATCTCTCGGGAATTCCCCTGGTGGGGAAAGCAGAGCGAAGAAAATGTCGCATTTGGCGTTTGAGTGAGAGGCAAAAAGATTGCAACAGGGTTGCCCCCAAACGGCAAAAATCTTCTTCGCTACCTGAGGATTGAGAGACCACTCGTGAGGTGAAAGAATGGTGCGACTGAGTTTGTCCGCAAGGATGTTGGATTTTCCCAGAATGTGCGTTGCTACCAGAAAGCGCTTGGTGGAAATTGCCCATTCCCAGACTCTCATGGCCTCTCGACAAAGGGGATAGGACCTGGTTCCTCCCTGTTTGTTGATGTACCAGACTACCGACATGTTGTCTGTCTGAATCGCAATAGTCCCTGAAGGAAGAACATGGTGAAGTGCTTGCAACGCTAGGAGCACAGCCCTCATTTCCAGGACATTTATATGCAATGACGTCTCTGTGGAGTTCCACGTGCCTTGGATGATCTTTCCCGCAGAATGCCCCCCCCCCACCCGAGGCAAGAAGCGTCCGTGGTCACTGTGGCTCGGGGAAATGCTGCACAAAAAGGTCTCCCTGTCAGAGGCTCCGGAGATAGAAGCCACCAAAGAAGGGAATCCCTGCATGCTCTGCTGACCGCTATCGGAGTGTTGAGAGAGGAACAGAGAGGGGACCACTGAACCTGAAGGGTCCATTGAAGAACCCGCATGCGTAAGCGCGCATGAATAAGAAGCGGAATAGCTGCCACCATCGAACCTAGGGCCCTCAGGACCGAAGCTGCAGTCGGAAATGGTTGCAGGACCGCTGCGACATGACACTTCAGGTTGGCAATTCTGTCTGGAGTGAGGAAGGCTCGCATTGACCTGGTGTTTAGCCTTCCTCCTATGAAATCTATAACTTGTGTGGGGTGCAGTAAAGATTTCTCCCAGTTGACAGTGATGCCCAGCCTTGGGGCTATACGAAGAAAGTAGTCCCTGGCTGAGCACAGAAGATGCCTTGATGATGCGTCAGGAGCCAGTCGTCCAGGTGCGGAAAGACCTGTAATCCCTGGAGCCTCAGGTGGGCGCTACCACCGCTAGAACCTTGGTGAACACCCTGGGGGCTGAGGTGAGACCAAAGGGAGGACCTGAACTGATAATGACTGGCTCCCAGCCGAAGCAAAGAAACCTCCTGGACCGTCTGTCCATGCGAATGTGGTAGTACGTCCTTGAGGTTGATGGAGCACATCCAGTCGTTCTCCTCAAGAGGGGAGTATAGATTGAAGGGTGACCATCCGGAACTTTTGTTTGGTTACTGACAGGTTCAGCAGGGAAAGATCTAAGATCGGTCTTAAGTCCCCCGTTTTCTTTGGCACTAAAAAGAACCTGGAGTAAAACCCTGACCCGGTTTGATCTGGGGGGACGCGCTGGATAGCTCTTTTTTCTAGCAGCTGTTCGATTTCGATAGCTGCTGCCTCCCTTTGGTCGGGTGGAACATCTGGGAGGCTGCGAGATCTGGGAACCTTGTACAGGGGTATTGTATAACCTCTGGATATCACGCGAAGCACCCAACGGTCTGATGTGATGGACTCCCAAGATGTTAGGTGCCTCGAAAAACACCCCCCGACTGCCTCCAGAGACGGACAGCCGGGCAACCCTTCAGGGCTGCTGCGTGGGCCTATCAGAGAAGGGTTCTCTGGACCCAAAGTTTCTAGGAGCCCCCCTGCCTCTAGGACGGCGACCTCCCTGTCCTCCTCTGCCACGGGAGGACTGGTTATCCGGAGCAGGTTGGGACTGCTGCGACTTCCGGAACCACATCTTCTTCTGTCCCTTTTGGTTCTTCGAGAAGGACCTCTGGGGAGCTGAGAAGCGGACTCCAACGGCAGACAGCGTCTTCCCGTCCTTCTCGCTCTGGACCAATGTTTCGCGAACAGTTTTGCCAAACAAGGCAGAACCATCAAGGGGCATTAGCGAAAGTCGCCTTGAAGGGCTCTGCGAAATCACAGTGGCGGAGCCAGGCCTGCCGCCTCATGACTAGGCCTGCTCCGCTGGCTCTAGCGGCTCCCTTGTTAGCGTGAGAAAGTAGCCGCATAGATGTGTTAGAAACTGCTCTGAGAGTGGCCATTCGGGTGGAGTATACCTGTTTGTCCTCACCCAACATGGACTCTGGGGGAGAAGCAGCGTATTCTTTAATCAAATCCCGCTGCATCCTGATGATGTGTGCCATGTAGTTCAGCGCTCTCAAAGAGAAGGTTGCTGAACTGAAAACTCGCTTCCCAATGCGATCCATCGAGCGGGACTCCTTGCCCGGAGGATGCATAGAGGGACTCTCATGGGCCAATTCCCTCTTAGTGGCTGCAGCCATCATCATGGCATCTACTGGGGGGCCCTTGCTCCAGTGAGTGCGGTCCGCCGGAGGGAAAGGATACGGTCAGGGCGCTTGGGTACAGGCTCAGCGGTGTCCGGATCCTTCCACGCTCTGATGGATATAAGGTCCACCAGAGGATCGGCAGGAGGGACACCCAAGAGGTAGATGGGCCCGCCTCGAATGCCTCCAAGAACACAGACTCGTCTGAGGGAGGACTTGGGGCAGACCACCCCTGATCCTCAACATTTCCATAATGTCTCCAAATGAGACGTCTTCAGGGGTGACCTTGGGAGCCTCCCTTCATCCAAGTCTGTGTCTTGTAACGGACTCGGGGAGTCCATGTGCCTCCTTTTGCACTTGCGCTTCGAGGTACTTCTTCGGGGCTGTCCAAGGAGTACTCTTCCGCAGCTGGATGTTCCAAGGAACTACTTGGGACATCGAGGCGGCTGTCCCTGGGACCCGGCTGGTGGGAGCCTGGCCCAACTGCAAGGGAGTGCGGGATGGAGCGTAGCAGGGACTGGGGTCGGAAGTCCTCAACAGTGCCCTTTCCACTCGTGAAGGCCGAGGGAGCCAGCTTCTCTAAGCCCGAGCCGACCCCACTGGATCCGGCCTTGCGGATCGGGCGGAGCAGATCGTGGATCCGAGAGACCGGTGTGCTCGACCTAGATGGAGCCGAAGACACCCCAGCTCCCTCGGATCCGAGGCTCGGTCCTCGGCTCCGAGGTCGGGTCCGAGTACCAAGCACTCAAGGATGGGGCGGATCCAGGTGCGCCGACCTATCGGATCCGACCCACCCCGGATCCAACTCTGCCCGGCGCCGACAGCTCCGAATCCATGGTGTGGGTCGGAGAAGGAGCCAAAGGCGAAAAAGTCGAAGCCCCTCCCGGATGGGGGCTAGGAGCACTCCCATTTGCATTTGGGCCTGGATGAATTTCTTCATCATCCGGTCCATATCTGCTTCACTCATGGAGAATGTAGATCTAGTCGAGGCCACCGAAGCGGACCTAGAGAGCCACCCTGGGGACCTCGCTGAAGGGCTAGCCTCCTCCTCCTTGGGCCCAGGAGAGAACCGAGGGGAGTGGAGCCGAGGAGAAGGGAAGCTAGAAGGCACAGGAGAGGCCCGCTTGGATGGAGGAGCCGAACTGGAGGTTTCAGCTCTCCGTTTGTGGTGCCTCTCCCTGTGCCTCTCCTTCTTTTCTCTCTCCCTAGAAGACTCTCTCTCCTCCGGCATCTTAGAGGGAGGTTGAGTCCCAGCCGGTGGAGGAAAGCCCACAGCAACTGCTTGCTGTGTAGAAGGGGCAGAAGCCGAAGCGGTATCTGGAGGAGAAGTCCAGAACCAGCTTCACCTCCGCTCCCTCAAGCTGGGGTTGAACCCTGCACAAATGGTACAACCAGATGACAGGTGTTCAACCCCAAGCATCACCCAGTGTGGCCATCCGCTGGGGACAGCTTATGGCCACACTGTATAGAGAATACGGCCTTATGGGCTTCGGACATGTTAAGCCCTAACAGGCCTAAAACAAACACACACACACAAACTACGCAAAACCCGAGAAAAAAATTAAAAGATAGAGAGAGGAAAGCCTAACACAAACACTTCTAATTAAATTAAAAAAGTTAAAGTTTTTGAAAATTTTTCTGTCAGAAAACTTATCTGCACTAGGAGCTCAAGGAATCCGTCGCAACTTGAAAGCGGCAAATGAAATCTGGGGTCAGTCAGGGCTTGGCAAGGGGTTATGGGTAAGAGGGAGGAGCTAGGAGCTCGGAGCCTAAGCTTTTGAAATGCTGGCTCGGATCCGAGGTCGGATCCGATACCCACAGGTTGCAGACAAATGAAGTCTGCCTACTTCAGATCTAAAGGTAATGCTACACAATGCCAGAAGTCTAAACCTCAAGATGCACGCACTCGAGGCTCTCCTCAGTATGGAGAAAATTGATGTCTGTGCAGTAACAGAAACCTGGTTCAAGGCTCCTGAGAGCACCCCAGCACTACCAGGTTATAACTCATACCATGCGTTTCAGCCCCAAAACTCAGACCGAAGCACAAAAGGAGGGGGAGTATCTATATTCATCAAAGATACCTACACCTCCAGGTTAGTGGCACTGCACAAAGCATCGGAAACCATCCATGTGCAACTAACAGCGGGCAAAACTGCCTTTCAGTTTGTAGCCTGCTACAGAACACCCTCCCTATTACAGGAACCCCACTTGGCATTCCTGAGAACACTGGAGAATATGAAGGTCTCTCCAAACACTATGTTACTGGGTGACTTCAACTACCCAAGCATTGACTGGGAAAACCACTCAAGCCCAAACACCCTCGCCCAACGGTTCCTTGAATTTATAAACTCTAACGCAATGGAACAACTAACTGGTCACCACTCCCACAAGCGGGAACAACATATTGGACCTGGTCATCACCAACATGGGGACTCTATGTTCCACACCAGAGGTAAACCCCTCATTGGTAAGATCAGACCATAAACAAATTTTCCTGGACATCCATATCCCGTCCCCACCCCCAGCCAAGGAAATCACTGTAAAGAATTTCTCAAAAGCCAACTTTGCACTTCTCAAGACTGAGGTGGAATCCTTCAAAGCCCCTGGGCCAGAGGATAATACAGCCCAATCTGCAGAATCCTTTACAAATGCATTCTATGAGCACCTGCAGGAATGCATGGATCGTGCTATCCCAAATAAAACCAAGACTCACTCCTCCAAAAACAGGAAACCGGTCTGGAGGATCCCAGCCATAAATAAGCTATACGACAGAAGGAGGAAGCTACTACATGACAGAGCAAAATCCCAAAAAGGGAAGGCATCTCTGATCAGTATTAGCAAGAAACTTCGATCCCTCATAAAATCATCAAAGGCCAGCTTCAAAAGAAAAATTGCCCTAAACACTAAAGATAATCACAAGGCCTTCTTTAGTTATGTCAGGAACATGGGCGGAAACTCCCAGATATGCTCTGAATTGTTGCATAATGGTACAAAATATACCGAACCTACAGACATAGCCAACATCCTGGCAGACAGATTCTGCACAAACTTCTCCCCCCCCCCCCCCCAAAGGAGCAAATGCCTATCCCAACTGAATGTAACCTCCCCTGACATCACAGATGCACAGGTGAAAGCTGCCCTCTCCAAAGCAAAAAACACAGCATCTATGGGACTGGACGGTGTCCCAGGCTGTGTCTTACACGAGCTCCAAGAAGAACTGAACCCTCACATTAAGTCACTGTTCAAACTTAGCCTTACTACAGGATATGTACCGAAAGAATGGCGTACAGCTACAGTGGTCCCACTCCACAAAGGTGGTGCCACAACGGACCCTGGAAACTATCGCCCCATAAACCTGACTAGTCTGGTCTGTAAAGCTATGCAGCGTATTATCATGGATCTCATAAACAAAGACATTGGGAGCCTCTAGACACTGGACCCTACCCAATTCAGCTTTGTTAAGGGCAGATCTTGCCTCTTAAACCTAGTTGATTTCTTTGAAACAGTTACCAAAGCCATAGATGAGGGTACGGTAGTCCACACAGCCTACCTGGACCTCGCAAAAGCCTTCAACACAATACCCCACTCGGGCATCATAAATAAGCTTACCAGCTTAAATATCAACCCCTATATCACAAGATGGGTTGCAAACTGGCTCAGAGATAGGACCCACATGGTCAGAATCGCAGGTGCCATGTCCGAATCCAAACCAGTTACAAGTGGCATCTCACAGGGCTCAGTCCTGGGACCTCTCTTGCTCGGTATATACTTATCTGAGGTTCAGGCTAACACGGGCTGATTATGGCTGACAAAGTTCGCAGATGACTGCAAACTGGGGGCCATAATCGAATCTCCAGCTGACACAAACATCCTCCAAAAGGGTCTCACAGAGACGGATGCTTGGTGCCAGAGCCACAGCCTCAAGCTAAATGCTAAAAAGTGCATAGTCATCCCCTTTGGGAAAAACAAGGTGCCCACAAATTACCACATAGATGGTAATCCATTAAGTATGGAAGAAGTAATTAGAGATTTGGGGACAAATGTAGATAGTAATCTCTCCTTTGATAATCACGTTGCCAAAGTGGTTAGAAAGACCTTCTATATAGCCCACCTTATCACGAAAGGGTTCGCACCTAGATCAAGAGAGATCATTATGCCCCTCTACCCGTCACTCATGAGGCCCATAATTGAATACAATGCCCCTTTTAGGATATACCTTACCCGACACCTGCAGCAACTGGAGAGACCCCAAAAGTACCTCACCAAGAGGATCATGGGCTACAAACAGATGTCCTATGCAGCTCGACTAAAGAAACTCCAGCTCTACTCAGTTGCTTACCGCCTACTCAGAGGCGATCTATGCCTGACGTACAAAGCCATGTCAAACCCAGAATTAATGGACATGCTCCACCTCAAAAAATCCAAGTCCCTTAGAGCTACATGCTCCAGGGACCTAAATCTCAGCACAAAAATAAATAGGACATGCTGGAGGGACAGATTCATTTCCCAGAGGCTCCCCTCACTCTAGAATAGAATCCCAATCCATGTTAGACACAGCCCCTCGCTGACCCTCTTCAAGCGAAATCTGGGCGTGGATGGGAAATCGCAAATTCACCCCT